>NC_057812.1:575446297-576111015 GCF_018294505.1 Triticum aestivum
GTACATGAAAGGCATGTACAAAAGCCTCAAAGGGCATCAGACTCTTTGTGATGTGCTTAAAAAGCAGATCCTCAACAGGAACCCTAGGAAAGAGGGTATTGCCTTTGAGAGGAAACTTAACGCTGATGGTACATACTGGAAGCCTGAGCAGTACCCCAAAACCTCATGGGTTGCTGCAAAGGGACCTCCAGTTGACCCATCTAATTTATCTGGCTATACATGTGAAACTTCTCATTCTTCTGATGAGTCATTTGACTCCAACTATAAACTGTTCAAAAATCAGAATGGTGAAGTATTTGCTAGATATGTTGGCACTAACTGCAGGAACGGTTCCCCAATGAAGAAAATCTGGGTTCCCAAAAAATGCCTTGAAAGTCTTCAGGTGAATGTCCTCATGACACCATCTGTGAAGAATAGGAACCCCAGATCAAATTCTTCATATGGACCAAATTCTTCATATGGATCCAAGTCCTCATACGGACCAAATTCCTCACGTGGATCAAATTCCTCAAAAGGATCAAAGTCCTCATATGAACATCATCGTGCTAACAACTTTGTTTCACAGGGAAGAGCCAAGGGCTATGAATATGAGCATTATTCTTCTAATCATTATGTTCATAAGTCCTCGAAGAATTTCTCTGCTTATTCATATGCTTACCCAAACCCCTCTTATGTGAAACGTAATGGTTTGGCCACTATGCCACCATTCTCATATGGAGCTCGCAGAGTGATGAACTCTTTGCCACCCCTTCAGATGTGGGTGGTGAAGAAAAAGAACTAATCTCTTATGCAGGGTCAGGTCTCCAGATGTACTGTAACGTCTGAAGAATTTGCTGGGGACCTGACAAATTGCCTGAAAGGACGCAGGCTAACCATGAAGAAATGAACTTTCATTTCACACGTCCTCCCTCTGCTTTATCTGTCTTACTGCTTGATGAAATTGATCTGATGAACTGTGATATCATATTCTTCACTGCAGAAGTATATGAGTTCGTAAGTTGCGCTAATTCATCTGCAAGATGATCAACCCAAAGCCACTGAGTGGGTCCTTGATAGTGGATGTACAAATCGCATGACTGGTGGCCGAAATCTGTTGATGGATGCTCCCTTATCGTCATCACATCTGTAGCATATCATCTTCGCTGACAAGAGCAAAAGTCAGGTATTGGGTCTAGGTAAAGTTGCTATCACAAAGGATCGACACATGGACAAAGTCATGCTTGTTGAGTCCTTAGGATACAACCTTATGTCTGTCTCAATGCTTTGTGATCTTGATATGGTTGTTGTCTTTGGCAAGTATCGTTGTGTTGTGATAATGGAAGCTGACAAATCCAAAGTCTTTGAAGGCTTTAGGAGAGGAGACTTGTATATTCTTGATTTCTCTGCAGATTCACAACCAGGCGTGTGCCTACTTGCAAAAGCTTCAGAAGGATGGCTATGGCATCGACGACTTGGTCATGCAGGCATGAGGAATTTGCACATGCTTGCGAAGAAGAAGCATGTCATTGGCATTGAGAATGTCAAATTCCTCAAGGATCACTTATGCGGTGCCTGTGAAGCTGGAAAGATGACCAAGGCCAAGCATCCAGCAAAGACCATCATGACCACTACTCGTCCATTCGAATTGCTTCACATGGATCTCTTCGGTCCTAATCACTATTCCTCTGTTTCAAATGAAGCATCTCAATATGGCTTTGTTATTGTTGATGATTACTCTCGTTACACATGGGTACACCTTGTCTCTTACAAACATGAAGTGCAGGAAGTCTTCAAACGATTTTCCTCGAGGGCTTCAACCAACTTTGGTGTGAAGATCAAACACATCAGAAGTGACAATGGCACCGAGTTCAAGAATTCAGGTCTCAATGAATATCTTGATGAACTTGGTATTACTCATGAGTTATCTGCTCCTTATACTCCTCAATAGAATGGCGTCGTGGAGTGCAAAAACAGGACTCTTGCTGAGATGGCTTGCACTATGCTCGATGAGTACAAAACCCCTCGTCGTTTCTGGGTTGATGCAATTGATACTGCGTGCCACATCATCAACAGAGTATATCTTCACAAATTCTTCAAGAAGACTGCCTATGAACTCCTCACTGACAAGAAACCCAATGTGAGTTATTTCAAAGTCTTCGGTGCTAAATGCTGGATTAGAGATCCTCATCACAACTCTAAGTTTGCACCGAAAGCACATGAAGGTTTTATGCTTGGTTACGGAAAGGACTCGCACACCTACAGAGTCTTCAACAATGTTCTTCACAAGATTGTTGAAACTGTAGATGTGCGGTTCGATGAAACTAATGGCTCGCAAAGAGAGCACCTACCTCCTGTGTTAGATGAACCAGCGCCTAAGGACTCTATCAAGCACAAGGCTACTGAAGATGTCATTCCTACTGAAGAATCTGCTGAAGAATTCATTCCAGAACGTGAAGAACGTCGAGCTGATGCACCTGAAGAAAATGCTGAGGAAATTGTTGCTGAAGAAAATGCTGATCACATTCCTCAACGACAACCAGCTCATCATCGCATTGCAAAAGAAGTTCAAGTGGAGAAGATCATCGATGACATTAGAGCACCAGGTCCTCTCACCCGCTCAAAAGCTTCACATCTATCTAACTTTTGTGGGAACTTTGCTTTTGTCTCTATCATAGAGCCCACTAAGGTAGAAGAAGCATTTCTGGAGCCTGAGTGGATTCAGGCCATGCAAGAAGAATTACATCAGTTCAAGCTCAACAACGTCTGGGAACTGGTCAATTGTCCCGATCCTCGCAAGCATAACATCATTGGCACAAAGTGGATCTACCGCAACAAGCAAGATGAAAATGGTGTTGTGGTGAGGAATAAGGCACGACTAGTAGCTCAAGGCTACACACGGGTTGAAGGAGTTGATTTCGATGAAACTTTTGCACCTATTGCTAGACTTGAGGCTATTCGCATATTGCTTGCTTATGCTAACCATCATGATATCATCTTATATCAAATGGATGTGAAAAGTGCATTCCTCAATGGTAAGCTTAAGGAAGAAGTATATGTTGCTCAACCCCCAGGTTTTGAAGATCCAAAACATCCTGACAAAGTCTTCAGACTTAACAAGGCCCTCTATGGCCTCAAGCAGGCCCCACGGGCGTGGTATGATACACTGAAGGAGTTCTTCATGAAGAAAGGCTTCACACCCGGTTCACTCGATCCCACTCTCTTTACTAAATCTTATGATGGTGAACTGTTTGTGTGCCAAATATATGTTGATGATATCATCTTTGGCTGTACTGACCAACATTATAGTGATGAATTTTCTTATATGATGAGTGAAGAATATCAAATGTCTATGATGGGAGAGTTGAAGTTCTTCTTAGGTCTTCAAATTTGTCAACAGCACAATGGCATATTCATATCTCAGTAGAAATACCTCAAGGATGTCCTGAAGAAATTCGGCATGCAAGATTGCAAAGGCATCAAAAATCCTATGCCCACAAATGGTCAACTATGCACTGATGAAAATGGTATTGACTTCGATCATAAGGTATACTGCTCCATGATTGGCTCATTATTGTACTTATGTGCATCTAGGCCAGATATAATGCTTAGTGTTTGCATGTGTGCCCGATTTCAAGCTGCACCAAAGGAATCACACCATAAGGCTGTGAAGCATATTCTTCGATATCTAGCTCACACACCAACACTAGGATTATGGTATCCCAAGGGCTCGGATTTTGATGTCATTGGATATTATGACTCTGACTATGCTGGTGACCGTGTGGACCACAAGTCAACATCTGGTACTTGTCATTTCCTCGGACGATCCTTGGTCTGTTGGTCCTCGAAGAAACAGAACTGCGTATCACAGTCTACTGCTGAAGCTGAGTACATTGCTGCTAGTTCTTGCTATGCTCAACTGCTATGGATGAAGCAAACACTCAAGGACTATGGCGTCAACGTGAAGAATGTGCCTCTCCTCTGTGACAATGAGAGTGCCATCAAGATTGCTCACAACCCAGTTCAACACTCGAAGACAAAGCACATTTAGATTCGTCATCATTTTCTTCGCGATCATGTGTTGAAGGGCGACATTTCTATTGAGCATGTGAAGACTGAAGAACAGTTGGCTGATATCTTCACTAAGCCCTTGGATGAGAAGAGATTTAGCAAGTTGCGGTGTGAGCTAAATATCTTAGAGTCTTCGAATGTACTTTGAAAAGGCACTCATCCTAACACTTATGCAAAATTGATGACTTAGATGTGCAACACATGAAGAAACGTTTTTCTTCAATCAATGAAGAATAACACTCTAAGTGTGAAGAAATTAATGAAGAATTTGATTCTCAGAACCCTACGACAATTGTACGTGGTGTCTGAAATCATCATTCTTATACGGTGGGTCACGCCACCACAAAAGTGAATGTGATCGGACCCTCCCCTCTATGCTATACTCAATCCAATCTATTCACAAATTCTTCATGTGCGTTCTATTTGAAACTCGTTCAAAATCTTCACTGTATCCTTGTCAGCTGAAGAAATTGCGAACGGAATGTTAAAACAAATCTTATCCAAATTATCGGTTTTATCGCTCAAACCGTTCCGCATCCCATGATGCATTATTCTATTCACCCACGATCTACCACGATCTCCACTAACAGTACGTGGGTGACACATGTCGTGAGAAGGAGAATGGTCAGGGGCAAGTTCGTCCCAAATCTTCGGGCGAACAGTTTTTCACTGCCTCTATAAATACCCCTCAACCCTTCCTCACTTCTTTTACTCTGCTCGACCTCTCTCCCGCTCGAGCTTCTCAAACCCTAGCGCCGCCGCTACTCCATCGTCGCCGGTGAGGAAGAGCTTCACTGCCTCGACCTTGTCACCGTCGTACTCGCGCCGACCGCGGAAATCTTCACCTCCGCCGCCGCCGTAGACGTCTTCCTCCGCCGAGTTAGGGCGTTGAATATCTACACCGACGAACGTCACTGTTTCACCTCTCTGTTCGTCATGTTCTTCATTCAGGGTAATTAAAAGTTACTTTTACTGCCCTCTTTGATTCAAAAGTTTTCTACAAAATCTTCAAAGGTGTTTTATTTCCCAAATCCTCACACACAAAACACCCCACAAATCTTCTGTTCTTGATTCATTTCCCTAAGCATCATTTTCCTCAAGATTCCTCAATTGTGTGGATCTTCGGTCTATACAACTCTGGAACCTAAGACAAAACGCTTAGTGAAATTCTTCAAGATTCATCTGGTCAAATTCCTCGAACTTGTTCTTTTTTGAAAAACCTTCTGAGAACGCATATGATCTCTTCAAATTCCTCGCAACTATACTCTGTTCACAGGTACACATGTCCGCTACTGAATCATTAGGTTCTCATCAACTTAACTCGTTTGCAGCGTTCGTCGAAGAAAAACTGCATACTTCTCCAGAGAATTCGATTGTTCAAATTCCTCAACTGAAGAACATGGCTGATGGTAAGAAGCCACATAAAGGAGGAAAGAAACCTGAGGTTATGACTGCGTTTGAAATCCCTCAGGATATATATGCTGAGTACTGTACGCCTGATGAAGCCAAGTTTGGCAAAGAAAACAAAAATCTGCGCAAGGTGCGCATTCAGAGGATAGAACGGAGATGGGCACGTGAATGGAGGGAGTACATATATATTACTCCAAAGTACATGAAGAAATTCGCTCTCAACCCTCCATGCCCAAGACCACCACTGGCACCTGGCCAAGTGGCTGATCCCACTAGCGTCAAGCGCGGTGAGGAATATCCTGATGAATGGGCAAAGCGCCAAGCCAAGCTGGCCAAGCAAGCCAGAGAAGCAGTGAGGAAATTCAATGAAGACTCTGCTGCTGCTGCTGCCACTAAGGTCTCCGCCAAGCCGAGGAAATCTATGCCAAAGAAGCCTGCGCGTAAGCCAAGTGCTTCACCAACATTGCCCTCACGGCCATGTTCCTCAGCTGCGCCCTCACGGCCAGGAACTTCAAATTCTTCAAAGCAAACTCCTCATGCTGCTCCTACTCCACCAAAGTCCTCAGCACCTCCTCCACAATCCTCAGCTGTTCCGACAAAGTCCTCAGCACCTGTGCATCTGGCCTCGTGCCAAAGGACTGTAGGCATCTCTATTGCCTCTGGTGTCTCAGCAAGTTCCCCAGCTGCGCCAAATTCTTCATCTGGCCCAACTCTGCTGAAGACTAAAGCAACTGCAGGACGAGGTCCTCGGCCAAGTCCCAAGAAGAAACAGGTCGCCTTCCAAGAGCCACCTGAAGATGATGAGGCTGATGATGATGAACTTGCCGAAATCATCAGAGATCGACAAGTAAGGGCCACTAGAGCCAAAGGCACACCTGTGCCGCTGCTGTTGGATCCAAGGGCGATCCTAGATTATATTGATCTTTGGCACAAGGATCCAAATACGCCTATGCCTGACTTCAAGCTGACTCCTGGCCAAAGTCACATGCTAACTCATTTCATCCAAGAGGAGAAATGGAAATATGATAGGGCCAGAGAGATCGAGAAATCGCAGTACAGAAAAGAGAAACTATTGAAGAATAATGTTGTCAAGATGACACCTGACGAACTTGTCAAGATGCAGGCTGACATCAAAGCCCTCAACGACAAATTCAACTCTTACTATGCTGATTGGCAAGGAGCCAAAGTCAGGTTCGTGAAACTAACTGAGAAATTCACCAATGTTGCAGCCCCATCACAACAAGAATTTCCTCAAGCTGAAGCCTCTGCTCAGCCGACTGAAGAACACGCCAGCACCGCTGATGACATTCAGGCTGCTAAAGAAAATGCTAGTTCCAGGGCTGATGACTCCATTCTAGCCGCTGAAGAAATTGCCAGGGCATCCACTAGTGGTGCGCCTGAAGAAACTAAAAAAGTCAGGGCAACTGCATCAGTTGCGCCTGAGGAAATTCAACTAGACTCCTCAGCTCCACCTGCGCCTACACCAACTCCAATCCTTCCATCTGCATCAGATGTGAAGAAGACAAAGGCTACAAAGCGAGCTGCAGTGAAGAAAATGAAAGCATCAAATGCTTCAGAATCTTCAGCTCCAAAGAAGATGAAGCCTATGATCAGCTCATATGAAAATCCGATCGATGCTGTTCCGATTTCTACCATGCCATCAAAGGACCTTGTTCCTTTTGATGAAGAATATGTGATCCCAAGTGGATCGGATGAAGAAACTCAATCTACTGCTTCTTTAGAGCAGATTGATGAAGAAATTGAAGTGGATGTGATCCCTTCAACTCCAGTGGTTTCATCACCAATGCCTCAGTTTACTGCTGAAGAGGCTGGTGTTGAAGAAATTGATGATGAAGATGTGGACATTGGAAGCACAACTCCAGTGATGAATGATGACTTTTGGGAAAGTCAGCATCCCAATTCTCCACTTTTCACTCCACTGCAGCAAATCCCTCACTCCCCAGCACCAACATTCAATTGGGCTCTGAAGAAACTCATCCCACCTCATCTGTCTGTGAAGAAATTCCAGCCACTAGTGCTGAAGAAACTGCTGCTGCTGAAGAAACTGTAACTGCACCTGAGGAGGAACCAGAAATTCCTCAGCCTGAAGAACCTGAGCTCGTGATTCCTGAGGTAGTGATGCAACTCACTGACACTCCTCTACCAAAACCAAAGGATCCGTTCTCAAGGAAACAAAAGTTCAAGGCTGAAGACTTCTTTGGTGAGCATGTATTCTTCACTGAATATAACCCTTATGACTCTGCTCGCATAAGGAAGAGGCGTTTCTGGACTGCTAGTCAAGCCAACTTCTATTCGTCAGTGATGTTCAACAAAGACAAAGTCTTCGACCATGCACATATTCCTCATGTAGACATGGAGTCTTTGCCGTGCTTCACGCCAGTCCTCAGTGTTCTCTATGACGCTGGGCTACTCAATTTCTGCACTGACATCTGTGATTGGAATGAAGAACTCATTCTTCAGTTCTATGCAACGTTGCACATCACTGGCAACTCTGAAGATGTAAATTCATGGGTTCTGGACTGGATGACAGAAAACACTCACTACAAGGCACCAGCGTCTGAATTGCTTCGTGCCCTTCCTCTAAGTCCTCCCCTTGAAGATGCACGTTGTGTTTACAACGAACCTGAGCTTTCAAATCACTATATGCAAGTGCTGATGAAGCCTTTGAAGCCAGGGCAGGCCCCTCGAATCAAATTCCTCGTCAAGGAATTGTTGTATGTGGCTCGAACCGTCTATTGCATTCTGACGAAGACAATGAGTCCTATCAAAGGCCACGATTCAAATGATGAAGAAGTCGTTGGCATCATGAAGATAATGCTTTTCAACATCATTCATGGCGTTCCCGTCAACTTCCATGATTTCTTCATGAGGACTCTGGCCAATATTGCAATGTCACCATTTGAGCTGAAGCCTTATGCGCCATGGATTATGAGATTCATCCGAACAAGGTCTTCACTCAATTACAAAGCTGACACTCTAAACCACCGCAGCTACTTGCCTCCTATTGAAGTCCTCAAAAGGACATTTTCCTCAGCTGAAGAGAAGGGCAAGGCAACTGCTGTAATCGATGAAGGCATTCGTCCATTGGATGGTCAATTTCGCAAGGCTGCATCCTACTCCACCAATGATGACTCTGCCACACATGACTCTGCCGCCAACAATGCCAAGCCATATCCTCAAGCCACAGCACCCAGGGTGATGACTGATCGTGAGTTACTCCTCAGTCTTCATCAAAAGGTTGATCATAATCACAAATGGGTCAAACGTCAGTTTGGTTCAATTCTTCACAACATGACTGCAACACACAATGCAGTGAAGAAAAACCACTACTACCTTCATGAAACCCTCAACCACACCTGGGCTGTTCTGTCTCAAGTTTACAGCACTGAAGATCTGAAGAAAATGGGTCTCAAAGAAGAGTTTGACTGGTCTGCACCTCCTCCGAAGAAATACAAAAAGGTCAAAGTTCCTTCTTTGGTGGCCAGCTCCTATTCTTCATCACGTGAGACTGATGACAATGAAGACTTGGACGACACTGCGGCAAGTCCTACGTCAACGTCCGACCCCAACAACGCTGGCGCTCCTTCTTCATCTTGATTATCTTCATGAGCGTTAGTCCTCAGTTTCGATCCTTTTGGTCATTCGATGACAAAGGGAGAGAAGTCTGAGTTAGTCTTCAAGCGGGTCTCTTATATATCGTTTTTTTTGCTAAGTTACAACTCTCGTTCTTCTGAAACTTTATTGGATCGAGTTGTAATCTTAAACCCGATGGTGCTCTGATACTTTTGATGCACTGTGCTCTGATACTTTTGATGTGCTATTCTGCATGCTTATTCCTCGTTAATATTATTGCACGCATGCTGAATTACATCAGGCACCATATTTCATCATGCATTTCAAATTCTTCATCAAATGCGTGTATGAATTACAAGATATAGGGGGAGATCTCCATGATTCAACTCTTCAAGTGTGCATTGCTTCAAAAGCAAATTCCTCACTATGCACATCTCCAGGGGAAGTTCTTCTATATCTTGTAATCAAATTCCTCAATATTAGTATTTACACTTCATATATTTATCCCCGTTGAAAACTTAACCTTTATTGTCATCAATCACCAAAAATGGGGAGATTGTAAGTGCATCTAGTGCCCCTTAGTGATTTTGGTGTATTGAAGACTTATAGGTTAAGGATCTAATGTGTTTATGAGTGTACACAGGTCTATAAGTCTATGAGGAGTTTGATATTTACAGAGAAAGTCGACCCCTAAAAATGAAGTTCTTCGAGTGAAGACTTTAATATTCTGAAGACTTTCTGAAGACTTTGAAAGTGAAGAAATTGGTGTGACCTTGAAGACTTGGTATTCATTCGAGGAACATGAAGCGTGAAGACTTTTGTTTTCGTAGTTTCATTTTCTCTTTCTTGAGTCATAGGAAACACCGTACTGTTAAAGGGGGTCGAGGAAATACTAAGGAGAAAGTTTCCATGTGATGCTCAACTCAAATCCTACACCTACCAATCCCTTCGAGTGAAGCAATTGGAAATCTCATACAGTTCAGTCAATTTCTTCAGTGACAGAGACGCAGTTCTTCTGGTCACTGAGGACTTTGTTCTAACTGAGGAGTTAGGAAGTCGCCAGTGCGAATTGCCTACACTGTGAGGAACATGATAGCCCTGAGGAATTTGTACCTCAACTTTCCGACCATTGCTGTGCTACGCGCCAGCTGTCCCAAAATATCTTATCCACCTAACGGTCATATCATTGAAGGGCATTTATGTCTTATCATGTCGGGCTGCTCCCTAGGCTATAAATAGCCGCCCCCTACAACCACTAGCTGGTTGGCTGCTCCGAGAGAACTTGACACTTGTCATTTGAGAGCAACCCATCCTCCGAGGACTTTGAGCGAAAATCATCAAGTGAGGAAAATCCAAACCCAAACCCAAACACCTACAAACCCAAAGTGATTGAGCATCACTGAAGAGATAGATCCTGTGTGGATCCGACGCTTGTTACCTTTGAAGACTGTGCTTCTTCCAGACGGTTAGGCGTCATGGTCTAGAGCATCCAAGAGGAATTGTGGATCGCCGAGTGACCGAGTTTGTCAAGGTTTGGAAGTCACCTGAAGACTTACCACGAGTGATTGGGCGAGGACTGTGTGTCCTTAGCTCAAGGAGAATACGGTGAGGACTGTGTGTCCGGGACTGGGTGTCCTCGAGTTTAAATACTCAGCCGCTCCAACCAGATGTACAACTGAGACAGCAGTTGGAACTGGTCTACCAAATCATTGTCTTCACCAAGCCAACTGGTTCTATTTCCTCAACACTTTCATTTCCTCATTTCTGTGTTGTGTGTTTGTTCATATCTGTGTTTGAAGACTTTGACTGAAGACTTTCTCAATTTCCTCACATCAATTTCTTCAGTCAGTTTGTCTTCATTTTGTGCTATCCTGTGTTTACGCTTTCTGTACTCTGTGCTTGTCTTCATTTCATCATGATGATCATGCATATATTCTGCTATGTTTACTTCTGAGTACTTATTCCGCTGCTAGTAGTTCTTCGCCAAGGAATTTCCTCACTAGAAAATTCCTCAGTGAAGAATTTCATAAAAATCGCCTATTCACCCCCCCTCTAGTCGATATAACGCACTTTTAGGCCATCATAATTGAACACTCGTGAAAGTAGTGCGTAATTTCCGGGATGCCATAAATACCGCGTATGCTATCTTTTGATAATGTGGGTACCGTGATTTGCATGGAGTGATGACAGTGGATACATAATATACCGTCTTTCGAAGTGGGAATTTATGTCCGTTCGTCTCTCGTTCGACGACAAGCACTACGCTTACAACTTGGTGAGTTGCCGCTATATATAACAGCATTGGTTCACCGACATTTGGCGCGGCCAAGATTGGGTTGGTGGCCAGGATGGCTTTTATTTCTTCCAATCCGGCCGTGGCTGCATCCGTCCATTTGATGTGTTTGGTGCGCCGAAGGACGCGATAAAGGGGTAGTGCCTTTTCTCCTAATTGGGAGATAAAGCAGCTTAAGGCCGCCACGCATCTAGTTAACTTCTGGCTTTGCTTGAGGCCAGTTCGGATAGCCAACTGTGACAGAGCTTCGATTTTAGCCAGATTTGTTTCAATTCCTCTGCTGGAGACGATGAAGCCCGGGAGTTTTCCGGCTAGAACGTCGAAAATGCATTTTTCCGGATTGAGCTTGATGTCGTATGTTCGGAGATTGTCGAACGTGAGCCTCAAGTCTTCTATTAAGGAGTTGATGTGTCTGGTTTTAACGACCACATCGTCTACATATGCCTCCACTATTTTGCCGATCTGCTTTTCCAGACAGGTCTTAATCATGCATTGATATGTTGCGCCAGCGTTTTTGAGCCCGAAGGGCATTGTGTTGAAACAGAAGGGGCCGTATGGAGTAATAAATGCCATTGCGGCTTGATCAGACTCCGCCATCTTAATTTGGTGGTAGCCGGAGTATGCGTCGAGGAAGCACAGCGAGTCGTGTCCCGCGGTAGCGTCGATAATTTGATCGATGCGAGGGAGGGGGAAGGGATCTTTTGGGCAAGCCTTGTTAAGGTCCTTGAAGTCGATGCATAGGTGCCAGGATTTGTCCTTCTTTGGTACCATCACCAGGTTTGCTAGCCAGTCCGGATGTTTTATTTCTCTAATGAATCCGGCCTCTAGTAACTTGGCTAGCTCCTCTCCCATGGCTTGTCGCTTAGGTTCAAGTAAACGCCGAAGAGTCTGCTTGACCGACTTGAATCCCTTTAGAATGTTAAGGCTATGCTCGGCCAGCCTGCATGGGATTCCTGGCATGTCTGAAGGATGCCAGGCGAATATGTCCCAATTCTCGGGCAGGAACTCCCGTAGTGCGGCATCTACAGCGGGGTTTAACTGTGCCCCGATGGATGCTGTTTTTGTATTGTCCGTTGGGTGGACTTGGAATTTGACTATTTCATCCGCTGGTTTAAAAGAGGTGGACTTGGATCTTTTGTCGAGTATCACGTCGTCCCTGCCCACTATGGAGCGCAGCGCAGTTAGTTCCTCCGCCGCAAGGGCTTCGGATAATGCCTCGAGGGCCAGTGCGGCTATTTTGTTTTCGGCATGGAGTGCTATGTCCGGATCACTAGCGAGAGTGACGATTCCATAGGGCCCGGGCATTTTGAGCTTCATGTACCCGTAATGGGGTATGGCTTGGAAGATCGTGAATGCCTCCCACCCTAGAAGGGCATGGTATCCGCTACTGAACGGGGCCACTTGGAATGTAATTTCTTTGGGCATGTAATTCTTCGGAGTGCCGAATACCACATCTAGTGTGATTTCCCTAGCGCAACGTGCCTCCCGACTGGGGATGATTCCTCTAAAGGTCGTGCTGCTTTACTCAATGCGGTTCATGTCTATTTCCATTTTTTGAAGAGTCTCCTCATAAATGAGGTTTAATCCGCTGCCGCCGTCCATGAGTACTTTAGTAAGACGAAAACCGTCCACAATTGGACTGAGGACCAAGGTGGCTGGTGCTCAGGCTGTTCGGAATTTAGGTTCATCACTGGCATTGAAGGTGTAGCTGTGTCGCTCCAGGGATTTATTGTTGCCATGTGGCAGACTTCGGCAAGGCTGCGGAGTGCTTGCTTACGCCTATTATTTGAGGCGAAGGTCTCGAAGACTGTCAGTACTGTATTGTTATCCACGGGATGGTGCTCTGTGGTGTTCTGAATGAGGAGATCCTCACCGCTCTTGGCCACCTGCCGGAGTACCCAACATGCTCTAAAGTTGTGTGTTGGTATGGTATCCGCTGTACTGTGAATTTTGCAGGGCCCGTTAAGCCATCCCTCCAATACGGTTCCATGCCCTGTAGTGGGCTTTTGCTTCTTTGTAATTGAGTCAGGTGACTTATGAGAGTGCACCCTTTTAATTCAGACTAGGGGCTTTGTCAGGGCCTGATTATCCCAAAATTTTGTTTGGGTTTTCCAGGCGCTTTCCATCGCACAGTACTTCCGTATTATGGCCACCAAGTCTGCGAAGCGTGTTATGTCACGGCGACTTATGGCGTTGAGGATTCCCTTGTCCGTGCAATTATTGCAAAAGAATGAAATTGCGTCTTCCTCGCGACAGTCCTTGACCTTGTTCATTACAAGGAGGAATCTGGCCCAATAGTGATGTACTATCTCCTGGGGCTCTTGCCTAATGTGGGAAAGATCTTTTATATCTGGGTGGGTGGGTGGATTTAAGTCCGGACCTTGACCCGGTTTGAGACCCAGGGGCGGACGAGTTTCCGATCTTGGAAGTTCGGGCTCCGGTTTGTTGCCCGGTGGATCTGGCCTGTTGCCTGATTCTAGGTTCAGGGTTTGGACAGGTATCCGGCTCAGAGAGCTCGGGAATTCATACATAGCTTGTCCTCATGATAGAGGAATAATCGCCGCATTGCTCCTCCACCACCGCTATCTGATGGGTGACCGGCGGAGAGTTAATCTCCCTTTGGTCGGGTTTAAGCCCAATCTGATCATAGTCCGTAGCGACACCCAAAGCGGCGATGCGATCCAAGAGCTCGTTAAAAGAGGAGAGCTCCATTGGATTCATCCGCTCGGTAAGCTCCGAGCCAATGTGGAGGCTGTTTTCGATGACCTAAGAAGTCATCGTCGGCGCAGTGGCCGAACAGGCGATGATGACAAAGCCGCCTAGTCGGAGAGTTTGGCCTACAGCCGGGGCTCCCCCAGAGGTGATGTTGTCCCTGACAACGAGATGAGCCATCCTTCCTTACGATGACGACACAGTGGAACTCTCAACGAAAGCACCAATGTCGGTGTCAAAACCGGCGGGTCTCGGGTAGGGGGTCCCGAACGGTGCGTCTAAGGCGGATGGTAACAGGAGGCGGGGGACACGATGTTTACCCAGGTTCGGGCCCTCTCAATGGAGGTAATATCCTACTTCCTGCTTGATTGATCTTGATGATATGAGTATTACAAGAGTTGATCTACCACGAGATCGTGGAGGCTAAACCCTAGAAGCTAGCCTATGGTATGATTGTTGTCGTCCTACGAACTAAGCCCTCCGGTTTATATAGACACCGGAGGGGGCTAGGGTTACACAAAGTCGGTTACAAGGGAGGAGATCTACATATCTGTATTGCCAAGCTTGTCTTCCACGCCAAGGAGAGTCCCATCCGGACACGAGATGAAGTCTTCAATCTTGTATCTTCATAGTCCAACAGTCCGGTCAAAGGATATAGTCCGGCTGTCCGGAGAACCCTAATCCAGGACTCCTTGAATGGGACAATGAGTACAAGAAGAAGAAGAAGAAGAAGAGCAAGGAATATGATTATGATGACAAGAAGAAGAATGAATCCTCCAAGTCTTCCTCCAAGTCTTCATCACATAAGAAGAGCTCATCTGGCAAGGCTCGTGCTTTTGTTTGTAAGGAGATGGATTCAGAGGAGGAGTCTGCTTCTAAGGAGGCGGAGGTGGAGTCTGAGGAGGAGTCCGACTCTGGCGTTGCAAGTCTGGCTCTAGCTACAACCTACGTTGCCAAGTCCATCTTCAACACTGAAGACAATGGCTCTGTCACCAACACTGATGCTAATGACAAGGACGACTCCTCTCCCACCTACTGCTTCATGGGACGTGGTGCCTAGGTAAACTCACGCGATGCTTACTTTCAAACATCAAGTGAAGATGACTCTGATTGTGAATCCAAACCCAGCTACAAAACACTTGCTAAAATTGCAACTGAACAACAGAAGGCTATGGAACATATTCAAAAACTGTTAGACAAAAGCGATGACCTATTGGACACGAAAATGACCCAATCTCAGTCCTTAATTGAAGACATGAGAAATCTTCATGTTAAGTACGAGGACCTTGAAAGTAGTCATGAAATGCTCTCAACAACTCATGAAAAGCTTTCCTATGATTATCTTCAAAGGAAGCAAGAACTTGAGAAATTGAGAGCAGTTCATGAAGATCTTCAAAAAGAGAACGAGTCACTTCGCGCTCAATAGATCAGTCCTGCTCAGGAAGGATTTGAACCACCATGTCTAAAATGCCTTGAGCGTGATAACACTACTTCTTTTGCTGAATGTTCTACTGCTGCTACTGTCACAATATCTTCAATTGCTGATGTGGTTACTAACCCCTCTGCTGAGGATGCCACTACTATTGCTGATGAAAATGCTAGGTTGAAGACATTGCTTGAGACTAGGATGTATAAAAGTCTCAAAGGGCATCAGACACTATGTGATGTCCTCAAAAAGCAGATTCTGAACCGAAACCCTAGAAAAGAGGGTGTTGTGTTCGATGGGAAAATGAATGTTGATGGTTCTTACTGGAAGCCTGAGCAGTACCCCAAAACCACATGGGTTGCTGCAAAGGGACCTTCAGTGGATCCATCCACCTTATCTGGCTTCACTTGTGCTAACCCTATTATCATTGATGAATCCTTTGATGCAAACTATAAACTATTCAAGATTCAGAACGGTGAAGTGTTTGCTAGGTATATTGGTACTAACTACTGGAATGGGTCACCTATGAAGAAGATCTGGGTGCCCAAAAAGTGTCTTGAAAATCCTGTGAATGTCATCATGACACCACAAGGGAAGAAGACAAACCCCAGACCAAAGGCTTCATATTGTCCAAAGGCTTCATACAGACAGAGGACTCAAAAGAGTCACCCTAACTCCAATGTTTTGCAGGGAAATCATACTCAAAATTATGAATATGAGCGGGTATCCTCAAACCGCTATGTTCATAAGACTAAGAACTATTCTGCTTATTCAAATGAGTATTATTCACCTCCTGCAAGGCTATTTGCTAGGGCTCCAAAGCCGAAGTTCTAAGATGCTGCACTTAGACTCATTGCTTCTAAGCCACCCCTAAAGATGTGGGTGGTTAATAAAAATTAACTTTCCTTTGCAGTGAAAGGTCTCTAGCCAGAAAACAAAGGCGTCTGATGCTTTTGCTGGGGACCTAAAACATCTTGTGGGGCACAAGATTAAATGCCCAAATGGTCTTACTATGTATTTTGTTCCTGAATCGCTTGTCAATCATCCTATCAGTCCTAACCTTGATCTGAGCTTTGTTAATCCTCTTGTGCGTCAAATGTTTATGCTTCAGAATACTCTTGGTGAAGCCTATCCCCTTAACTGTATTGTAGGGTATGACACCACATGCTTCAGAATGGATTATGGATAGTGGATGCACTAATCACATGACTGGTGATCGAAGTCTTCTCATGGACTCAACTTTATGTCCATCTAACAAGAGTCACATCACATTTGCTGACACTGGTAAAAGCAAGGTATTGGATCTAGGTAAAGTTGCAATCTCAAAGGATCAACACATGGATAAAGTGATGCTTGTTGAATCCCTTGGTTTCAACTTAATGTCTGTCTCAATGCTTCGTGATTTGAACATGATTGTGATATTTGGAAAATATTGTTGCCTTCTTCTAATGGAATCTGACAAGTATCTGGTCTTTGAAGGGTACCGGAATGATGATTTGTACATGGTAGATTTCTCAGCAGGACCACAGTTGGCCGTATGTATTCTAGCAAAAGCTTCAGAGTGCTGGCTCTGGCATCAGAGGCTAGGGCATGCTGGCATGAGGAACTTGCACACTCTCACAAAGAAGAAGCACGTCATAGGCATCTAGGGTGTTAAGTTCAAGAAGGATCATCGATGCGGTGCCTGCGAAGCTGGAAAGATGACGAGGGCCAAGCATCCCTTGAAGACAATCATGACTACATGTCAACCCTTCGAGCTGCTTCACATGGATCTCTTTGCACCTACTCACTACTCTACTCTCACTACCACTACTTGCCTCTATGGTTTCGTCATTGTCGATGATTATTCAAGATATACATGGGTACATATAATCCTCTACAAGACTAAAGTGCAGGATGTCTTCAGACGCTTCGCCAATCGTGCCATGACGAACTATGGTGTCAAGATCAAGCATATCAGAAGTGACAACAGCATAGAGTTCAAGAACACTGGCCTAGACCTTTACCTGGATACATTGGGCATCACTCATGAGTTCTCAGCTCCGTACACTCCTCAGCAGAATGGCATCATGGAGTGCAAGAACAGAACACTCATTGAGATGGCTCGGACGATGCTTGATTAATACAAGACTCCAAGAAAGTTCTGGCCCGAAGCCATTGATACTGCATGCCATGTCATCAACCGAGTTTATCTTCACAAGCTTCTAAAGAAGACATCCTATGAGCTCCTAACTGGTAAGAAGCCAAACATCAGTTACTTCAGAGTATTTGGTGCTAAGTGCTAGATCAAGGATCCACATCACACTTCAAAAATTGCATCAAAAGCACTTGAAGGTTTTATGCTTGGTTACGAGAAGGATTCGCACTCCTACAGAGTCTTCAACCTCTTCACTATAAAGTGGTTGAAACTGTAGATGTGCGGTTCGACGAGACTAACAGCTCACAAAGAGAGCACCTGCCAAATGTGCTAGATGAAGTCCCTCCTAGTGAATCAATCAAGCTTATGGGTACTGGAGAGATCATACCTTCTGAAGCACTGGTTGAAGAGGAACTTATCATTTCTGCACCTAATCAACCTGAAGACAATGATCAGCCTGAATACAATGCTCGAAATGAGGACAATGATTAGCAAGAGAAAAATCTTCATCCAGTTCATCCTCGTGTTGTAAATGAAGTACAGATTGAGAAAATAATTGACAGTATTAATGCACCTCGTCCACTCACTCGTTCAAGAGCAACGCAACTGGCAAATTTCTGTGGGCACTTTGCATTTGTCTCAATATCAGAACCCAAGAAAGCTGCTGAAGCCTTCATGGAACCTGAATGGATTCAAGCTATGCAAGAAGAGCTTCAACAGTTCAAGCTGAACAATGTATGGGAATTGTTCAAGCGTCCTGATCCTCGTAAGCACAATATCATTGGCACCAAGTGGATATATCGCAACAAGCAAAATGAGCATGGTCAAGTTGTCAGAAACAAGGCTCTTCTCGTTGCTCAGGGATACACTCAAGTTGAAGGGATTGACTTCGATGAAACATTTGCTCCCGTGGCTAGGCTTGAAGCCATTTGCATACTGCTAGCCTATGCAAATCATCACAACATCCTTCTGTATCAAATGGATGTGAAGAGTGCTTTTCCCAACAGCAAGATTGAAGAAGAAGTGTATGTTGCACAACCACCTGGCTTTGAAGATCCAAAACATCCTAATATGGTATACAAACTAAACAAGGCACTGTATGGCCTCAAACAAGCCCCTCGAGCTTGGTATGACACACTCAAAGACTTCCTGAAGAGCAAAGGCTTCAAACCTGGTTCCCTAGATCCCACACTCTTCACGAAGACATATGATGGTGAACTATTTGTGTGCCAAATCTATGTGGATGACATTATCTTTGGCTGCACTAACCAGAAATACAGTGATGAGTTTGGACACATGATGCAAGAGCAATATCAGATGTCCATGATGGGTGAGCTGAAGTTCTTCCTAGGTCTTCAAATTCGTCAGCAAAGCAACGACATCTTTATATCTAAAGAGAAATACCTCAAAGACTGCATGAAGAAGTTTGGAATTCAAGACTGCAAAGGTTACACGACGCCAATGCCAACCAAAAGTCATCTAGGTCCTGACGCCAACGGTAAAGAGTTCGATCAAAAGGTATATCGCTCCATGATTGGTTATTTACTTTATTTATGTGCATCTAGGCTAGATATCATGCTTAGTGTTTGCATGTGTGCCCGATTCCAAGCGGCACCAAAGGAATCGCATCACTTAGCTGTGAAGCGAATTCTTCGATATTTGGCTTACACCCCAACACTTGGATTATGGTATCCAAAGGGCTCAGAGTTTGATCTAGTTGGATTCTTGGATCCTGGTTTTGCTGGTGACAAGGTGGATCGCAAGTCTACATCAGGCACATGTCACTTTCTGGGTCGATCACTTGTCTGTTGGTATTCAAAGAAGCAGAACTATGTATCCCTCTCCACTTCTGAATCTGAATACATTGCTGCTAGATCTTGCTGCGCTCAGCTTCTATGGATAAAGCAAACACTCAAGGACAATGGCATCCATCTGAAGCAAGTACCACACTACTGCGACAATGAAAGCGCCATCAAGATTGCCAACAACCCAGTTCAACACTCGAAGACAAAGCACATTGAAATTCGTCATCACTTTCTCAGAGATCACGTTATGAAGGAAGATATTGATATCATTCATGTCAACACTAAAGAGCAATTGGCAGATATATTCACAGAGCCCTTCGATGAGAAAAGGTTTTGCAAGTTGCGGTGTGAGCTAAATATCTTGGAATCCTCAAATATCCTGTGATTAGGCACTCATCCTAACACTTATGCATAATGATGACTTAGATGTGCAACACACGAAGTAATGTATATCTTCAATCAATGAAGACATACACTCTAAGTGTGAATACATTAATGCGGAATTTGACTTTGGAGCGCCACGATAATTGTGGGTCGTGTCTGGGTCTAATACTTCCTACACGGTGGGTAACGCCACCTCCAAACTTTTCTTTGAAGTGTTTCTCTTGGCATTACATTTGCTAAGTCTTCGCATTTGATTTATATTCAACATTGATTTGTCTTCATGTTGATCTTCACTTTGTTGATTTGATCTTACTCAGCTATATATATACATATATACATATATTTGTGTTCTGTCCTCTACAACATTCACTTATAGCTATGTCTTCTGGTTTGAATCTTTTGGACTAAGTGAATGTGATCGGACCCTAACCTCTTCTATGCTTCTACCTCAAATTCTATCTATCCAAATCATATGCATTCTATTGAAACCATCGAATGTCTTCTCAGTGTCCTTGTCAGCAGAAGACACCGAGACAAAAGTTATATCTGTTTTAAATACTAAATCCTTATTGCCTAAAACCCGGAGAAGCCGGAACGACCACCCGACAGTCCAGGCGTGCGTGCGTGGGAACATGGAACAACTTCCAATGTGTTGCATGTTCGCCACGTGTCCCTTAGATGTGAACCGCCAGGGGCACCTGCGTAATTGCGCTGTGCTGTCCCTTTCCTTATAAATACACAACTCATTGTGGTCAAAATACTTCTTCCATCTCTCCACCTCGCACAAACCCTAGCGCCACCGCTAGCTCCCGACGACGCCGGCGACGAAGCACTTACCTGCCGCAACCTCACCGACGTCATCCTCACGCCAGCCGCGGACCTCGTCTTCTCCGCAGCCGCCGTAGGTGTCTTCATCACCAAGTTAGGGCACGGAAGATCGAACTGCTCGGACTCCTCTCTACTCCGTCTAGCAGTTCTTCGTGTGGTAATTAAATCTTACTTTTACTGCCTTTTTGATCCGATAGATTCATCCTTCTCCACCAAAAGTGGGTTATGTGGCTACAAATTTGGATCTATCCTGTTCTGCATCTCATAACATGCCTAGTATATTCACTTATGCTTCACACATAGTTAGGTTCCTCACTTGTACCTATTCTTGGATTCGTACAAATCTGGAACCAACTCTCAACATATAAGTGAATGTCTTCGCGCTATGAGGTCAATGTCTTCAAAACTGATTTATCTTCAAAATCTTCTGAAAATGCATATGACCTCTTCCCCTTCCCTCGCATCTCTGATGCTGTCACAGGTACATGTCCGTGGGAGAATCCCTTGGTTCTCATAGTCTGCATTCATTTGCAGAATTCTTACAGCGTCATATCAATTCTCCCGAAGCCAGTTCTTGTCTGACCAGCAAACGGAAGCCTTTGCAAGTTCTGAAGCCATTCAGGTTGAACCTCATGGCCATAGAAAAGTCAGCAAGAAAGGGCGGCAGACAGCATCGTGGGAATACTTCCAAAGATTTGCCACCTGATTTGCATGAAATGTACAAGACTAACCTAGAAGAAACCTATGGTGAACGAAAGACTCGAATCCAGTGGATTCGGAGATATTGGGCAGAGGAATGGTACAAATACAGATTCCTCACTACTGAGTATGCTGAGAAGAATTCCATCAAGCGACCTTGGGGAGATATCTTATACAAAAATCTTCAACCCAAGTCCAAGTCTGAAGCCATTGCTCAAGGCTTCTATCCTTGCATGGTTCGCTGACCACAGCTAGAGAATGCTGACCCATTTTCTCTGCTATGGTGCCGTGAAGACAATCTGTTCAAGAAAAACTACAAGTTTGCCAAGGACTCTGCTGTGAAAAACAAGAAAGCTTTTGGACTCGACTTCAACCCCGGTCCACCTGCTCCTCGGGCTGATGGCACCCGTGATGCTGAACCCAATATCATCGGGCCCTTCTACAACCTCGAAGGTCTCATCACACACATTGCTGTTCAGGGCACAGCCGTGGAGCACTCTGAAGACGACATTGATTCTGATGAAGCACCTGCTCCACCAAAGCCACAAAACCAGAAGAAATCCAAGGCTTCAAAGCCCTCCACTGCACCGAAAGCTTCTCGTGTGAAGCCTCTGGCCACTCCACCTCCTGCATCCAGTGTGCAGTCTGAAGATATTTCTCGCATCTCCAAGACCAAGAAGAAGAAGAAGCCCATCCAGATTTTTGGTCAAGCACTGACCCCAGCTGCCGTTCTGAGGAATGAGAATGAAGCAATTGATCTGTCAAGTGACGAAGATCTTGGCGACGATGCTCTCGAGCTTCTGATAAAGAGCAAGCAAGAGGCGGAGATCTTCAATGATCTGCCCCTCTTTGATGTGGACATCTTAAATAACTTCATTGATGAGTGGTTTGACAACCCAGACCTAAGTATTGATGACCTTCAGCTTCCAATTGGCATCAGTGTCTCTTTCCACAGTGCCATTGCAAATGAGCTAGCTCTGGCTCAGAAGATTGTCAAACTGAAGCACAAGATTGATCACGAAAAAGCCCAATTGAAGAAGAACGTGGCCAATCTCAGTGTGGAGGATGTTAAATGCTTCAAGCAGATGCTGCATGAACTCAAAGAGCAGTTTCAACAGAAACATGAAGCAGCAAAAGGTTCAAGAGAACGGATGAAGATCTCCGCCGGCAAGTGTGCGCAAGTTCACAACGAAGCTAAAAAGTGCAAAGCTCTTGGGTGTCCAACATTGACCCCAAGATGGCTGCCAAAAAGAAGAAGTCTACTGTGGCCCAAGATGAAGCATCCAGCCTAAGGTCCCTACAGTAGCTTCGGAACTTAAGAAAACAAGGGCAGCCGAAGCCGAAGCCCGAAAGCGCAAGAACAAGAACACCACTAAAGATGCTCCACCGACCAAGAAGAGAAAGACAAACAAAAGAGATCAGGCTGCTCCCACAGAGCCCCTTGTCGTCGAGCCAATCTCAGTTGCTCGTCCTGCGTCCGAACACCAAGAGCATTAGTTGATAGTTCACGAGCCTGCCACCACAGAGACTCCTGAAGCTGAAGAAGATCCATCTGTTGACCACACCGCAGCTAAAGACATTGGTCCCCCAAGACAATGTAGATGATGATGAAGTCCTTCCTCATATTGAGCACCAAACGTTATCATTGCCTGTTCTCACGAACAGCGAACTCATCAGCATTGGTCGTCCTTTGACGCCAGTTGCTCAGGATGATTCATGGGATGATCACCCTCAAGACACCCCTCGTCAAGATGACTCACCAAGTACTCCCCCAACTCAAGTCACCAGTCCGGTGCTTGATGATGATGACTATGTGGCCCAGCCAACTCCCTCTCCAAAAGTGTCGCCCGCATTTCGTAGGCTTCGCAAAGGACCAAGGCCACAAGTCGCTCTGTCGAGCGTTCCAGAAGGAGATGAGCACCACAACTCAGTAGCACGACAAGTGTTTCCTGTCACCACTCCAACTGTAAACGTCTCTGAGTCTGAAGCCAAAGCTGCTGAAGACATTCCGGCTGCATCAGCCGATGATCAAGAAGAACCCCATGAAGAAGAAGAGTGTGTTTCCACACCCCCACCAACCAAGAAGTTGTTCTCAAGGAGAACGTGTTTGACCCTCCAACTACTCAAGTGGAGGTTGATAATACTGAGGCGGCCACCAACACCAATTCTGAAGCCAATGACGTTGTCATGGCTGAAGCTAATGTGGCGCCTGAAGTGAATACAGTGCCTGAAGCCAATGCTACACCTGAAGCCAATGTTGCACCTGAAACCATTGTGCAGCTTCAAGCCCATGTCAATGCCGACACTCCTGTACCACCTCCAAGGCCTCACACAATTGAGCTTGCATTTTATCGCGGCCAACCTGTCATGGTTCGTTGGCCTATTCTGGTTCCTCCTCCTGCTCCAGGACCACAATTTGATTATCGTGTGGAGCGCAGGCCTCAGGTCCAGAAGCCAAAGCCCAGGCTGCCAAGGTTTCCAGGTACAGCAACTTCCCTAGGATCATTTAATGTGAATGGCTTCATTGCACACAACACCTTCTTTGACAGCGCCAAGAACCCGTATTAGCCAAGAATATCATCTGATAGGTTCTAGAGTTATCAGTAGCGCAGTTACTATTCATGTGTTCTTTATGATCAAGGGCGCATCTTTTCCCATATGCGTCTAGACTGCGAAGCTATTGCTAGCCTCCCCTGCTTGGAAGAAGCACTCGACTGCTTCAGAGATGATGGCCTTCTCCAATTTGTGACTGATAGAGAGCACTGGAACTAAGAGCTTCTGCTACAATTCTATGCCACCCTCCGCATTCGCGGCTACAACAGGGATCTGAAGACTTGGGTCCTTTAGTGGATGGCAGGCAATGTACACCACGAAGCCAAAGCTCTTGAGATAATTGAGCTTACTGGCCTGCCCACTCCAGGTGAACTCTTTGAACCTGGTTGTCAGCTTTACCACAATGCTTTGGGGAGCATCCTCCAGAAGCATGAACCAAACATGAGCCAAATGCTGAGCATGATGAAGCCACTGCCCCGCGATGCTGAATATCCAAAGGAGTTCTTTGTTGAAGACCTAGAGTATCTGCCCCGCACTATTTATCATATCATCAGGCGAACTCTATGGCTTGTCAAGGGACATTCTCCTGCAGCGAAGCTAGAAGGCGCAATGAAGACATTGGTCTTCTATATCTTTAATGGCATCAGTTTCAATTCTCAAGACTTCTTCATCAGGCAATTGGCTGCATCTGGCTCTGATCTATTTGGACTGAAGTTTTATGCTCCGTGGGTAATGCGCCTCATCAAGCTTCATTCTGCTGTCGACTATCAACCTTCCGCGCACAATCATCTCATATTCTTGCCAGAAGTTGATCTGATAGTTGAAGCCATTTACCCAGATCCTGCCAAGGAGCCAATTTATCTTCACAATGCCGATCACCAAAGCTTCACTCAACCCATTGAAGGAGTTCTGGTTGCTACTCATGTTTATCCTTTGGCTAGCAATACACATGCACCTCATCGTGCCCATACTGAAGCCACTAAAAGCACAATTGCTCAAAGGCCTCAGAAGCAAACTCGTGTTCTCAATGACAGAGAGCTTCTCGTTGCCCTGCATCAAAAACAGGGTAAGCATCATGACTAGCTGAAGCGTCAGATGCAAAGCCTCTTGGTGGATGTTAGTCGCATTCGCAACCTTGCCACCAAGAATGCTTTTGTCACGCATGAAACCTATAGGCGGTCGTGGAAGAGTCTGACACTGCTGAGCTCTGAAGATGATCTTCAGCAAGATGGCTTCATAGAGAGATTCAAGTCTGACTCCACTCCTCCCAGAAACGTTGTCTTGCGTCGGACTCCCTCACTTGAAGACTCTGACTATTCTTCCTCCCTCACATGCGTTGGACCTTGATGATGAAGATGATGCTACTTCACCAACTACAACTTCGCCGCATATCGACACTGCACCGAGTTCTTCCGCACCACCAGACCTCAACAACGACCCTGTTGCTTCGCCTACTCCTCATGGGAACGAGTAGACGCTCTATGTCTTCAAACTTTTTTGGTCCTTACTGACAGAAGGGGGAGAAGCATATGAGTTGATAGTCTTCAAGCGAGTCCATATGGGTGGTTGTTATACTTTTTGCTAAGTGCTTACAACTCTTGCTTTTGATACATTTGGTTTTTTGAGTTGTAACACTTAAAACTTGATGGTCGTCTGCTACCTTTTCTGCAAACTATGTGATGCGATGATAAATTCCGCATGTGCGATGATAAATCCTGCACAAAGTCATTTCGCAGACGTCCATTTTTCATTATGCATGTCATTACCTTAGTTATATCCTTTCATGCATGATGAATTGTCTTCATTAGTTGAAGAGGATCTCCACAAGTATGACCTGCCATGTGCATTTGCATTCAAAAGCAAAATACTTATATGCACATCTTCAGGGGGGAGCCTTTTTACTACTTATGAAGACAATACCTTGATCCTTTACAATTTCACATACTTTTATCCCAAAGTTGAAAACTTCAACCAGTTTGTCATCAATCACCAAAAAGGGCGAGATTGTAAGTGCATCTAGTGCCACCCCTAGTTGGTTTTGGAGTATTGACGACAAACCTGGTTGAGGGACTAATGTGTTTGTGAGAATTGCAGGATAACACAGGTAGTAGTCCCTCACTGATTCGGTTTACCTACCGGAGATGACCCCTAAAAATGTGTGAAGACATTGAAGACAATGGTGGTCTGTGAAGATATTCACAACGAAGATTATGGCTCGAGAAGACATTCACGTGAAGACTATGGAGTGCGAAGACATAGTTGTTTCGTAGTTTCCTTTTCTTCTTTGTTGAGTCATAGGAACCACCGTACTGTTAAGTGGGGTCCAAGTGAACACACTGAGTGAATGAAGTGATGCTCAACCAAATCCTATGTCTTCGAGCGAAGACAATGAGATCAAACCTTATCCAAAACTGGATGAGTCAGCTTTACTTGTAGCCCAAGTTAAGTTGTCGCATGTGGTTAAAATTTGATCGTTGGAACACGTGTCAGTTCCTTAGTGACTCAGGGTCATTTCGGACAAATCAGGTCGGGTTGCCTAGTGGCTATAAATAGCCCACCCCCTACACTATAAATTGGTGGCTGCTTAGAGTTAGTGCACGGCTTTTGTCGTTTGAGAGCAACCCACCTCGAAGCTTTTGAGAGAGAGAAATCCTTGCGAGGACAAAACCCAAAACACCCAAAGACAAAGAGTGTTAGGCATCACTAAAGTCTTTCTGTCTACGTGATCTGAAGACTTGTTACACTTGAGGACTGTGAATCCTCCAGCCGGTTAGGCGTCGCGTTCTGAGCATCCAAGAGTCATTGTGGATTTCCGGCGAACCAAGTCTGTGAAGGTTTGGAAGTCTACCTTGAAGACTTACCAGAGTGATTGGGCGAGGACTAGGTGTCCTTAACTCAAGGGGAATAAGGTGAAGACGAGGTCTTCTGAGTTAAATCTCAGCCTCCCTAACCAGATGTACAGTTTTCACAGCAACTGGAACTGGTCCAACAAATCACTGTCCTCACCAAGCAACTGGTTCTATCTTCTCCCTCTCTTTACTTAGTGTTAGTCTTCGTGAAGTTATTGCCTGCTTGAGTTGCCTGTTTGACTTCACTGTGTGACGACTATTGTTGTTTGGCTTCATACTATCTTCCATCCTGATCCATACTGCCTAGCTGCCATTAGTCTTCATGATTTCACTTCATTGTATACTTGACTATGGCTTGCCTAGTGTAGTCTACCTTCCGCTGCATGTTAATAGGTTCATTTCTATCGTTTGTCTTTGAAACTTCCATGTTTTGAAGACTTTCATAAAAGTCGCCTATTCACCCCCCTCTAGTCAATAACTAGCACTTTCAAGTACAAGGGAACATCAACCGGAGAACATAGGAAAATTTATCACCTCGTGGGGATGTCAAGACATCTCCAGCCCCTGAGCCCTCCAATTCCCTGGATCCATCAAAGTGAATAGTCGAATATGTGCTATCCAGCTTCTCCTCAGGCATCTGCAACTCTGTCCAATCATTGGTAAAATCCACAAGTGCTTGAGACTTGATGGTTGTGCGAGGCACATACTTCAGACCATGGGTCCAAGCTCAATGGCCCACTTGGCTACCCGACCCGTGGCCTCTCTGTTCTGAATAATATCCCCTAAGGGAGCAGAACTAACCACAATGATGGGATGACCTAGAAAATACTGTTTGAGCTTTCGTCTAGATATGAACATCCCATATACCAGCTTCTGCCAATGTCGATACCTTTGCTTGGACTCAATAAGCACTTCACTCATGTAGTAAACCGGCTGCTGAACCGGATGCTCCTTGCCTGATTCCTTTCTTTCCACCACAATGGCTACACTGACAGCTCGGCTATTGGCAGCCACATATAACAACAAAGGCTCTTTATCGACGGGAGCAGCCAGAACCAGCGGCTCAGCCAACTGTTTCTTCAAAACCTCAAACGCCTGTTCAGTAGCATCACTCCAAATGAAGTGATCTGTCTTCTTCATCATCTGGTAAAGAGGAATAGCTTTCTCACCCAACCGGCTTGTGAACCGGCTTAAGGCCGCAATACGACCCGCAAACATCATTGATACACGCCGGTTTAGCCAGAAAGGTGATAGCCTTTATTTTCTCCGGGTTAGCTTCAATACCCCGTTCTGAAACTAGAAAACCCAAAAGCTTGCCTACTAATACGTCCATTTTGCATCATGCTTTTATATAAATATTTATTGCATTATGGGCTGTTATTACACATTATATCTCAATACTTATGCCTATTCTCCCTTATTTTACAAGGTTTACCATGAAGAGGGGGGATGCCGGCAGCTGGAATTCTGGCTGGAAAAGGAGCAAAAGTTGGAAACCTATTCTGCACATCTCCAAAAGTCCTGAAACTCCACGGAACAACTTTTTGGAATTTATAAGAAATTATGAGCAAAAGAAATAGGCCAGGGGGCCCACAACCAGTCCAGGAGACAGGGGGCGCCCCCCCCCCCTACAGGGCGCGCCCCCTATCTCCTGGGCCCCCTGGTGGGCCTCCGGCGTCCATCTTCTGCTATATCATCACTTTTACCCTGGAAAAAATCGTGGGCAAGCTTACGGGACGAAACTCCGCTGCCACGAGGCGGAACATTGGCGGAATCAATCTAGGGCTCTGGTGGAGCTATTCTGCCGGGGACACTTCCCTCCGGGAGGGGGAAATCATCGTCATCATCATCACCAACGCTCCTCTCATCGGGAGAGGGCAATCTCCATCAACATCTTCACCAGCACCATCTCATCTCCAAACCCTAGTTCATCTCTTGTATCCAATTCTTGTCTCCAAGTTCGGGATTGGTGCTAGTAGGTTGCTAGTAGTGTTGATTACTCCTTGTAGTTGATGCTAGTTGGTTTATTTGGTGGAAGATCATATGTTCAGATCCTTTATGCATATTATTACCCCTCTGATTATGAACATGAATATGCTTTGTGAGTAGTTACGTTTGTTCCTGAGGACAAGGGAGAAGTCTTGCTATTAGTAGTCATGTGAATTTGGTATTCGTTCGATATTTTGATGAGATGTATGTTGTCTAGCCTCTAGTGGTGTTATGTGAATGTCGACTACATAACACTTCACCATTATTTGGGCCTAGAGGAAGGCATTGGAAAGTAATAAGTAGATGATGGGTTGCTAGAGTTACAGAAGCTTAAACCCTAGTTTATGCGTAGCTTCGTAAGGGGCTGATTTGGATCCATGTGTTTCATGCTATGGTTAGGTTTACCTTAATACTTTTGTTGTAGTTGCGGATGCTAGCAATAGAGGTTAATCATAAGTGGGATGCTTGTTCAAGTAAGAATAGAACCCAAGCACCGGTCCGCCCACATATCAAATTATCAAAGTACCGAACGCAAATCATATGAACGTGATGAAAACTAGCTTGATGATATTCCCATGTGTCCTTGGGAGCGCTTTTCCTATTATAAGAGTTTGTCCAGGCTTGTCCTTTGCTACAAAAAGGATTGTGCCACCTTGCTGCATGTTATTTACTTTATTTACTTGTTGCTCATTACTATTTACCTTATCACAAAACTATCTGTTACCACTTATTTCATTACTTGCAGAGAATACCTTGCTGAAAACCACTTATCATTTCCTTCTGCTCCTCGTTGGGTTCGACACTCTTACTTATCGAAAGGACTACGATAGATCCCCTATACTTGTGGGTCATCAAGACTCTTTTCTAGCGCCGTTGCCGGGGAGTGTAGCGCTCTTTGTGAGTGGAACTTGGTAAGGAAACATTTATATAGTGTGCTGAGATTTTCTGTTACTTGTCGCTATGGAACTTAATCCTTTTAGGGGCTTGTTTGGGGTATCTTCACCCCAACCAGAAGAGCAAAGATATGCTCCTCAACCTACTGAACTTTATGAAAATATTCACTTTGAGATTCCTTCGGGTATGATAGAAAAACTGCTAGCTAATCCTTTTGCATGAGACGGAACATTACATCCCGATTTACACCTTATCTTTGTGGATGAAGTTTGTGGATTATTTAAGATTGCAGGTATTCCCAATGATGTTGTTAAAAGGAAGGTCTTCCCTTTATCTTTGAAGGGAGATGCATTGACATGGTATAGGCTATGTGATGATACGGGATCTTGGAATTATAAGCGATTGAAGTTGGAATTTCACCAGAAGCTCTATCCTATGCATCTTGTTCATCGTGATCGTAATTACATATATAATTTCTGGCCTCGCGAAGGAGAAAGCATCACTCAAGCTTGGGGGAGGCTTAAGTCAATGTTATATTCATGCCCCAACCATGAGCTCTCTCGGGAAATGATTATTCAGAATTTTTATGCTCGTCTTTCTCTTAATAATCGCAACCTGCTCGATACTTCCTGTGCTGGTTCTTATATGCTGAAGACTATTGATTTCAAATGGGACTTATTGGAAAGAATTAAACGCAACTCTGAAGATTGGGGTTCCGACGATGGTAAGGAGTCAGGTATGACACCTAAGTTTGATTGTGTTAAATCTTTTATGGATACCGATGCTTTTCATGGATTTAGCGCTAAGTATGGACTTGACTCTGAGATAGTAGCTACTTTTTGTGAATCCTTTGCTACTCATGTTGATCTCCCTAAAGAGAAGTGGTTTAAATATAATCCCCATGTTGAAGTGAAAGTAGTTGCACCTATTACAGTCGAAGAAAAGACCATTACATATAGTGATCCTATTATTCCTACTACTTATGTCGAAAAACCTCCTTTTCCAGTTAGGATAAAAGATCATGTTAAAGCTTTGACTATTGTTCGTAGGAGTAATACTAGGACCTATACACCTCCTGAGAAAATTAATGTTGAACATGGTATTGCTATGATTAAGGATCTCTTGGATGAGGACTTAGATGGGCATGTTATCTCTTTTGTGGGTGAAACTGCTAATATTGCTACACCCGATACTAAGACACGTAGACCTGTTGTAGGCATGCCTCTTATTTATGTTAAAATAGGAGATCATTGCTATCATGGCTTATGCGATATGGGTGCTAGTGCTAGTGCGGTACCTTATGATCTATATAAAGAAATTATGCACGATATTGCACCTGTTGAATTGGAAGACATTGATGTTACTATTAAGCTTGCTAATAGGGACACCATTAAACCTATTGGGATTGTTAGAGATGTTGAAGTATTGTGTGGGAAGATTAAATACACAGCTGATTTTCTTGTTCTTGCTTCCCCACAAGATGATTTTTGTCCCATTATTTTTGGTAGACCCTTCTTGCATACTGCTAGTGCTAAGATTAATTGTGAAAAGAATATTGTCACTATTGGCATAGATGGTATGTCTCATGAGTTCAATTTTGCCAAGTTTAATAGACAACCTCGTGAAAGGGAACCACCTAGTAAAGATGAGATTATTGGTCTTGCTTCCATAGGTGTTCCTCCAACTGATCCGTTAGAACATTATTTGTTAGACCATGAAAACGATATGTTTATGAAGGAAAGGGAAGAAATAGATGAAGTGTTCCTTAAACAAGAACTTGTGCTGAAACATAACCTTCCTGTTGAAATTCTTGGGGATCCCCCTCCACCCAAGGGTGATCCCGTGTTTGAACTCAAACATTTACCTGACAATCTTAAATATGCTTATCTTGATGAAAAAGAAATATATCCTGTTATTATTAGTGCTAACCTTTCAGAGAAAGAAGAAGAAAGATTATTGAAAACTCTGAAGAAGCACTGGGATGCTATTGGGTATACTCTGGATGATCTTAAGGGCATCAGTCCCACATTATGTCAACACAAAATTTCGGTGGAAAAAGATGCCAAACCAGTTAGAGATCCTCAAAGACGATTAAATCCCAAAATGAAGGAAGTGGTAAGAAAGGAGATTCTAAAGCTCCTTGAGGCAGGTACTATTTATCCCATTGCTAATAGTGAATGGGTAAGCCCTATCCATTGTGTCCCTAAAAAGGGAGGTATTACCGTTGTTCCTAATGATAAAGATGAATTGATCCCGCAAAGAATTATTACAGGTTATAGGATGGTAATTGATTTTTGTAAGTTAAATAAAGCTACTAAGAAAGATCATTACCCTTTACCTTTTATTGATCAAATGCCAGAAAGGCTATTCAAACAAACACATTTTTTGCTTTCTAGATGGTTATTCTGCCTTCTCTCAAATACCTGTGTCAGCAAAGGATCAATCTAAAACTACTTTCACTTGCCCTTTCGGTACTTTTGCTTATAGACGTATTCCTTTTGGTTTATGTAATGCACCTGCTACCTTTCAAAGATGCATGATGGCTATATTATCTGATTTTTGTGAAAAGATTTGTGAGGTATACATGGATGACTTCTCCGTCTATGGATCCTCTTTTGATGATTGTTTGAGCGACCTTGACCGAGTTTTGCAGAGATGCGAAGACACTAGTCTCGTCCTAAATTGGGAAAAGTGTCATTTTATGGTTAATGAAGGCATTGTCTTGGGGCACAAGATCTCCGAGAGAGGTATTGAAGTTGATAAAGCCAAAGTTGATGCTATTGAAAAAATGCCATGTCCCAAGGACATAAAAGGTATAAGAAGTTTCCTCGGTCATGCCGGCTTTTATAGGAGGCTCATTAAGGACTTCTCTAAAATCTCTAGGCCTCTGACTAATTTATTGCAAAAAGATATTCCTTTTGTCTTTGATGATGATTGTGTAGAAGCATTTGAAACACTTAAGAAAGCATTGATCACTGCACCTATTGTACATCCACCTGATTGGAATTTACCTTTTGAAATTATGTGCGATGCTAGTGATTATGCTGTAGGTGCTGTTTTAGGGCAAAGAGTCGATAAGAAATTGAATGTGATCCAGTATGCTAGTAAGACTCTTGATACTGCCCAGAGAAATTATGCTACTACTGAAAAAGAGTTCTTAGCAGTTGTGTTTGCATGTGATAAGTTTAGACCTTATATTGTTGATTCCAAAGTCACTATTCACACTGATCATGCTGCTATTAAATATCTTATGGAAAAGAAAGATGCTAAGCCTAGACTCATTGGATGGGTCCTCTTGCTCCAAGAATTTGACTTGCATATTATTGACAGAAAGGGAGCTGAGAACCCTGTGGCAGAAAACTTGTCTAGGTTAGAGAATGTTCTTGATGACCCACTGCCTATTAATGATAGTTTCCCTGATGAACAATTAGCGGTTGTCAATGCTTCTCGTACTGCTCCTTGGTATGCTGATTATGCTAATTACATTGTTGCTAAATATATACCGCCTAGTTTCACATACCAGCAAAAGAAAAAGTTCTTTTATGATTTAAGACATTACTTCTGGGATGATCCACACCTTTATAAAGAAGGAGTAGATGGTATTATTAGACGTTGTGTGCCTGAGCATGAACAGGAACAAATCCTACGCAAGTGTCACTCTGAATCCTATGGAGGACACCACGCTGGAGATAGAACTGCACACAAGGTACTTTAATCTGGTTTTTATTGGCCTACTCTTTTCAAAGATGCTTGTAAGTTTGTCTTATCTTGTGATGAATGTCAAAGAATAGGTAACATTAGTAGACGTCAAGAAATGCCTATGAATTATTCCCTTGTTATTGAACCGTTTGATGTTTGGGGCTTTGATTATATGGGCCCTTTTCCTGCCTCCAATGGTTATACACATATTTTAGTTGTTGTTGATTACGTTACTAAGTGGGTAGAAGCTATTCCAACTAGTAGCGCTGATCATAACACTTCTATTAAAATGCTTAAAGAAGTTATTTTTCCGAGGTTTGGAGTCCCTAGATATCTGATGACTGATGGTGGTTCACACTTTATTCATGGTGCTTTCCGTAAGATGCTTGCTAAGTATGATGTAAATCATAGAATCGCATCTCCTTATCACCCGCAGTCTAGTGGTGAAGTAGAGTTGAGCAATAGAGAGCTCAAATTAATTTTGCAAAAGACTGTGAATAGATCTAGAAAGAATTGGTCCAAAAAACTTGATGATGCGTTATGGGCCTATAGAACTGCATACAAAAATCCTATGGCTATGTCTCCATATAAGATGGTTTATGGAAAAGCATGTCATTTACCTCTTGAACTTGAACATAAAGCATATTGGGCTATTAAAGAGCTCAATTATGACTTCAAACTTGCGGGTGAAAAGAGGTTGTTTGATATTAGCTCACTTGATGAATGGAGAACCCAAGCATATGAGAATGCCAAGCTTTTCAAAGAAAAAGTCAAACGCTGGCATGATAAGAGGATACAAAAGCGTGATTTTAAAGTAGGAGATTATGTGTTATTATTCAACTCTCGTTCAAGATTTTTTGCAGGAAAACTTCTCTCAAAATGGGAAGGTCCCTACGTTATCGAAGAGGTCTATCGCTCTGGCTCTATAAAAATCAACAACTTCGAAGGCACAAATCCGAGGGTGGTAAACGGTCAAAGAATTAAACATTATATTTCAGGTAATCCTATCAATATTGAAACTAATATTATTGAAACCATAACCCCTGAGGAATACATAAGAGACACTTTCCAGAACGTTCCAGACTCCGAAAAGGCATAGGTACGTGGTACGGTAAGTAAACCGACTCCAAAACAACTCTAATGGCAATTTTTATCAGTTTTGGATTATTTAAGAATTTTAGGAAGAAAGAAGTAGTCCGAAAGGGACACGAGGCTCCCACGAGAGAGGAGGGCCCCCTGTAGGGAGCGCCCCCCTGTCTCGTGGGCACCTCATGTGCCTCCCGGACTCCGTTTTCTTGTATGTTACGTATTTTGGTTGGTAAAAATTCATTATATATACTCCCGAAGGTTTTGACCACCGCATCACGCAAATATCCTCTGTTTTCGTTTCAAGTTGTTCCTGTTGCAGATTTGGAACAAGATGTCGTCCCAAGATTCGGAGGGAGAGAGCTACATGGCTGATTATATTGCAAACCCAAAAGCATATGGAGATGTGGAACATTATGGCTGGACCACAGAGGAAGAAGAAGACTATGATCCAAAGAGGAAGGAGGAGACAAGCTCCGATGAAGAGGACGATCCACTACCTCAACCTGGTGATATGCATGTGGAGTTCAAGAAGTCAAGCCTCCCTAAGGTCCAATCTATCCCACCACGTTTTTTGCAGGACAGCAAGGCAGCACTATGCAAAAAGATAATGAAACTTGAGCTCGAGAATGAAGATCTGAGGGAGGAAAATTTTAGCCTCAGACGCAAGCTAGAGAAGAAAAATGCAACAACTCCGACTCCATCACCTCCGAAGAAATAATCACATGGGTATGGGCACTCCCCTTGGCAACTGCCAAGCTTGGGGGAGGTGCCCCAGTATCGTATCACCATCACACTCCTATCTTTACCACTTTATTTAGTTCGCTCCTTTTAGTAGTATCTTGATCTAGTAGATTGAAGTTTTGGTATCAAGTAGTTTTGAGCTTTTCTTTGTGATCTCTTTATGTAAGCGAGTCTGTGTGCTATTGATACGTCTCCAACGTATCTATAATTTTTGATTGCTCCATGCTACTTTATCTACTGTTTTGGACTATATTGGGCTTTATTTTCCACTTTTATATTACTTTTGGGACTAACCTATTAACCGGAGGCCCAGCCCAGAATTGCTGTTTTTGCCTACTTCAGTGTTTCGAAGAAACGGAATATCAAACGGAGTCCAAACAGAATGAAACCTTCGGGAACGTGATTTTCTCACCGAACGTGATCCAGGAGACTTGGACCCTACTCCAAGAAGTGCCAGAGGCGGTCACGAGGGTGGAGGGCGCCCCCCCTGGGTGCGCCCCCTGCCTCATGGGCCCCCTGATGCTCCACCGACGTACTCCTTCCTCCTATATATACCTACGTATCCCCAAACGATCAGAAGGGGAGCCAAAAACCTAATTCCACCATTGTACCTTCCTGTATCCACGAGATCCCATCTTGGGGCCTGTTCCGGAGCTCCGTCGGAGGGGACATCCACCACAGAGGGCTTCTACATCAACACCATAGCCCCTCCGATGAAGTGTGAGTAGTTTACTTCAGACCTTCGGGTCCATAGCTAGTAGCTAGATGGCTTCTTCTCTCTTTTTGGATCTCAATACAATGTTCTCCCCCTCTCTCGTGGAGATCTATTCGATGTAATCTTCTTTTTGCGGTGTGTTTGTTGAGACCAATGAATTGTGGGTTTATGATCCAGCTTATCTATGAATAATATTTGAATCTTCTCTGAATTCTTTTATGTATGATTGAGTTATCTTTGCAAGTCTCTTCGAATTATCCGTTTGGTTAGGCCAACTAGATTGGTAGTTCTTGCAATGGGAGAAGTGCATGGCTTTGGGTTCAATCTTGCGGTGTCCTTACCCAGTGACAGAAAGGGTTGCAAGGCACGTATTGTATTGTTGCCATCGAGGATAACAAGATGGGGTATTTATCATATTGCATGAATTTATTCCTCTACATCATGTCATCTTACTTAAGGCGTTACTCTGTTTTTAACTTAATACTCTAGATGCATGCTGGATAGCAGTCGATGAGTGGAGTAATAGTAGTAGATGCAGGATCGTTTCGGTCTACTTGTCTCGGACGTGATGCCTATATACATGATCATACCTAGATAACCTCATAACTATGCTCAATTTTGTCAATTGCTCAACAGTAATTTGTTCACCCACCGTAGAATATCTATGCTCTTGAGAGAAGCCACTAGTGAAACCTATGGCCCCCGGGTCTATTCTCAACATATCAATCTCTATCACTTTTATACTTGCTTTGTTTTTACTTTGCCTTTATTTTTTAATTTGCATCTATCTATCAAAAATACCAAAAACTATTATCTCTATCAAATCTCACTCTCGTAAGTGACCGTGAAGGGATTGACAACCCCTAATCGCGTTGGTTGCGAGTAGCTATCGTTTTGTGCAGGTACGAGGGACTTGCGTGTGGCCTCCTACTGGATTGATACCTTGGTTCTCAAAAACTGAGGGAAATACTTCCGCTACTATGCTGCATCATCCTCTCCTCTTAGGGGAAAACCAACGCAAGCTCGAGACATAGCAAGAAGGATTTCTGGCGCCGTTGCCGGGGAGGCCTACGCAAAAGTCAACATACCAAGTACCCATCACAATCCCTATCTCCCGCATTACATTATTTGCCATTTTCCTCTTGTTTTCCTCTCCCCCACTTCATCCTTGCCGTTTTATTGGCCCTCTCTTTTCCAATCTCCTCCTCTCTTTCCGTTGCCTTTTCCTCGTCCGCCTGTTTGCTCATGTGTTAGTTTGCTTGTTTGTCGCGATGGCTCAAGATGCTACCAAGTTGTGTGCCTTCACCAATACCAATAATAATGATTTCCTTAGCACTCCGATTGCTCCTCTTGCCAATACTGAATCTTGTGAAATCAATACTGCTTTGTTGAATCTTGTTATGAAAGATCAATTCACCGGCCTTCCTAGTGAAGATGTCGCTACTCATCTGAATAGCTTCGTTGATTTATGTGATATGCAAAAGAAAAAAGATGTTGATAATGATGTCGTTAAATTGAAGCTATTTCCTTTTTCGCTTAGAGATCGTGCTAAAGCGTGGTTTTCATCTTTGCCTAAAAATAGTATTGATTCTTGGAACAAGTGCAAAGATGCTTTTATCTCTAAGTATTTTCCTCCCGCTAAGATTATCTCTCTTAGGAACGATATTATGAATTTTAAGCAACTTGATCATGAACATGTTGCACAAGCTTGGGAGAGGATGAAATAAATGATACGTAATTGTGCTACTCATGGTTTGAACTTGTGGATGATTATACAAAATTTTCATGCTGGATTGAATTTTGCTTCTAGAAATCTTTTATATTCGGCCGCGGGAGGCACTTTTATGGAAATCACTTTAGGAGATTCTACTAAACTCCTAGATAATATTATGGTTAATTATTCTCAATGGCATACTGAAAGATCTACTAATAAAAAAGTGCATGCTATAGAAGAAATCAATGTTTTGAGTGGAAAGATGGATGAACTTATGAAGTTATTTACTAAGAGTGTTTCTTCTGATCCTAATGATATGCCTTTGTCTACCTTGATTGAGAATAATAATGAAACTATGGATGTGAATTTTGTCGGTAGGAATAATTTTGGTAACAACGCGTATAGAGGGAATTTTAATCCTAGGCCTTATCCTAGTAATCCTTCTAATAATTAAGGAAATTCCTACAACAACTCTTGTGGAAATTTTTAATAAGATGCCCTCTGAATTTGAGAGTAGTGTTAAAGAGTTTATGAATTCACAAAAGAATTTTAATGCTTTGCTTGAAGAGAAATTGATTAAAGTTGATGATTTGGCTAGGAACGTTGATAGAATTTCTCTCGAGATTGATTCTTTAAAGCTTAGATCTATTCCTCCTAAGCATGATATCAATGAGTCTCTCAAAGCTATGAGAATTTCCATTGATGAGTGCAAAGAAAGAACCGCTAGGATGCGTGCTTCCAAAGATGCCTTTATTAAAGTGTGTTCTTCTAATTCCTATCAAAATCAAGATGAAGATCTGAAAGTTATTGATGTGTCCCCTATTAAATCTTTGTTTTGCAATATGAATCTTGATGAAACTGAATATGATCTTCCTTTACCTAGAAGGCGTTCTAAGAATTCAGAGTTTTTAGATCTTGATGATGAAATTGATAAAAGTGGGATTGAAAGAAATAAAAATCGGGATATTGCTAAACCCACTATATTGGATCTCAAGGAATTTAATTATGAAAACTTCTCTTTAATTGATTGTATTTCCTTGTTGCAATCCGTGCTAAATTCTCCTCATGCTTATAGTCAAAATAAGGCTTTTACCGAACACATTGTTGATGCCTTGATGCAATCTTATGAAGAAAAACTTGAGTTGAAAGTTTCTATCCCTAAGAAACTCCATGATGAGTGGGAACCTACTATCAAAATTAAAATTAAAGATTATGAGTTTCATGCTTTGTGTGATTTGGGTGCTAGTGTCTCTACTATTCCTAAAACTTTATGTGGTTTGCTAGATTTCCGTGATTTTGATGATTGGTCTCTAAACTTGCATCTTGCGGATTCCACTATTAAAAAGCCTATGGGAAGAATTAATGATGTTAATATTGTTGCAAATAGTAATTATGTGCCCGTAGATTTTATCGTTCTTGATATAGATTGCAATCCTTCATGTCCTATTATTCTTGATAGACCTTTCCTTAGAACGATTGGTGCAATTATTGATATGAAGGAAGGGAATATTAGATTCTAATTTCCCTTAAAGAAGGGCATGGAACACTTTCCTAGAAAGAAAATAAAATTACCATATGAATCTATCATGAGAGCCACTTATGGATTTCCTACCAAAGATGGCAATACCGAGATGTATCCTTGCTTTTATGCCTAGCTAGGGGCGTTAAACGATAGCGCTTGTTGGGAGGCAACCCAATTTTATTTTTAGTTTTTAGTTTTTGTTTCTGTTTCGGAATAAATAATCCATCTAGCCTCTGTTTAGATGTGGTTTTATCTTTTAATTAGTGTTTGTGCCAAGTTGAACCTATTGGATCTTCTTGGGTGATAGTTATTTGATCTTGCTGTAATTTCCAGAATCTTTGCGCTCAGTGCCCGAATTGTTAAAAATCACCAGAACGTGATAAAATAGTGATTCCAATTGATGCTGATCAATAAACAAATTGTCCAGGCCGTCTAATTTTGGTAGAAGTTTTTGAGTTCCAGAAGTTTGCGTTAGTTACAGATTACTACAGACTGTTCTGTTTTTGACAGATTCTGTTTTGCGTGTGTTGATTGCTTATTTTGATGAATCTTTGGCTAGTAAAATAGTTTATAATCCATAGAGAAGTTGTAATACAGTAGTTTTAACACCAATATAAATAAAGAATGAGTTCATTAAAGTAATTTAAAGTAGTCTTTTGTTTTCTTTCTCTAACGGAGCTCACGAGATTTCTATTGAGTTTTGTGTTGTGAAGTTTTCAAGTTTTGGGTGAATTCTTTTGATGGATTATGGAACAAGGAGTGGCAAGAGCCTAAGCTTGGGGATGCCCATGGCACCCCAGGATAATCCAAGGACACCAAAAAGTCAAAGCTTGGGGATGCCCCGGAAGGCATCCCCTCTTTCGTCCAGTTCCATCGGTAATTTACTTGGAGCTATATTTTTATTCACCAACATGATATGTGTTTTGCTTGGAGCGTCTTGTATTATTTGCGTCTTTGCTTGTTAGTTTACCACAATCATCCTTGCTGTACACACCTTTTGAGAGAGCCATATATTATTTGGAATTTGTTAGAATACTCTTTGTGCTTCACTTATATCTTTTGAGCTTGATAGTTTTGCTCATAGTGCTTCACTTATATCTTTTGAGCGTGATAATTTTTGCTCTAGTGCTTCACTTAGATCTTTTAGAGCACGGTGGTGGATTTGTTTTAAAGAAACTTGATCTCTCATGCTTCACTTAGATTATTTTGAGAGTCGTTAATAGCATGGTAATGTGCTTAATGTTAATATACTTAGTGTTCAAGATATGTGAAACTTTCTTTTTGAGTGAATTGAATACTAAGATAAATTTGATGGTTGATAATTGTTTTGAGATATGGAGGTAATAATATCAAAGTCGTGCTAGTTGATAATTGTGAATTTGAGAAATACTTGTGTTGAAGTTTGCAAGTCCCGTAGCATGCACGTATGGTTAAAGTTGTGTAACAAATTTGAAACATGAAGTGTACCTGGCTTGTGCATCCTTATGAGTGGCGGTCGGGGACGAGCGATGGTTTTTTCCTACCAATCTATCCCCCTAGGAGCATTGCGCGTAGTACTTGATTTCTGATGGCTTCTAAATTTTTGCAATAATTATATGAGTTCTTTTGACTAATGTTGAGTCCATGGATTATACGCACTTTTACCTTTCCGCCTTTGCTAGCCTCTTCGGTACCGTGCATTGCCCTTTCTCACCTTGAGAGTTGGTGCAAACTTCGCCGGTGCATCCAAATCCCGTGATACGATACGCTCTATCACACATAAACCTCCTTATATCTTCCTCAAAACAGCCACCATACCTACCTATTATGGCATTTCCATAGCCATTCCAAGATATATTGCCATGCAACTTCCATCATCATTATTATGACATACATTACTTTTGTCATATTGCCATTGCATGATCATGTAGTTGACATCGTATTTGTGGCAAAGCCACCATGCATTATTTTCCATACATGTCACTCTTGATTCATTGCACCATCCCGGTACACCGCCGGAGGCATTCATATAGAGTCATATTTTGTTCTAAGCTTCGAGTTGTAATTGTTGAGTTGTAAGAGAAATAAAAGTGTGATGATCATCATTATTAGAGCATTGTACCAAGTGAGGAAAGGATGATGGAGACTATGATTCCCCCATAAGTCGGGATGAGACTCCGGACTAAAAAAAAGAAAAGAGCAAGGCCAAAAAAAAAGAAAGGCCCAAAAAAATGAGAGAAAAAGAGAGATGGGACAATACTACTATCCTTTTACCACAATTGTGCTTCAAAGTAGCACCTTGTTCTTCATGTAGTGAGTCTCGTATATTGTGCTTCAAAGTAGCACCATGTTTTTCATATAGAGAGTCTCTCATTTTATCACTTTCATATTCTAGTGGGAATTTTTCATTATAGAACTTGGCTTGTATATTCCAATGATGGGCTTCCTTAAAGTGCCCTAGGTCTTCGTGAGCAAGCAAGTTGGATGCACACCCACTTAGTTTCTTCTGTAGAGCTTTCATATACTTATAGCTCTAGTGCATCCATTGCATGGCAATCCCTACTCCTCATGTTGACATAAATTGATGGGCATCTCCATAGCCCGTTGATTATCCTCGTCAATATGAGACTTTCTCTTTTTTGTCTTCTCCACACAATCCCATCATCATATTCTATTCCACCCATAGTGCTATAGCCATGGCTCGCGCTCATGTATTGCGTAAAGGTTGAAAGAGTTTGAGATTATTTGAGTATGAAACAATTGCTTGGCATGTCATCGGGGGTATAGAAGTTCGGAACATCTTTGTGTGACAAAAATGAAGCATAGCCTAACTATATGATTTTGTAGGGATGAAATTTCTTTTGCCATGTTATTTTGAGAAGACATGATTGCTTTGATTAGTATGCTTGAAGTATTATTATTTTTATGTCAACTTTGTCTTAAATCTTTCGGATCTGAATATTCATATCACAAATAAGAAGATTTATATTGAAATTATGCCAAAGTATCACTCCGCATCAAAAATTCTTTTTTATCATTTACCTACTCGAGGACGAGCAGGAATTAAGCTTGGGGATGCCTGATACGTCTCCAACATATCTATAATTTTTTATTGCTCCATGCTACTTTATCTACTATTTTGGACTATATTGGGCTTTATTTTCCACTTTTACATTACTTCTGGGACTAACCTATTAACCGGAGGCCCAGCCCAGAATTGATGTTTTTACCTATTTCAGTGTTTCGAAGAAACGGAATATCAAACGGAGTCCAAACGGAATGAAACCTTCGGGAACGTGATTCTTTCACCGAACGTGATCCAGGAGACTTGGACCCTACTCCAAGAAGTGCCAGAGGCGGTCACGAGGGTGGAGGGCGCGCCCCCTAGGCACGCCCCCTGCCTCGTGGGCCCCCTGACGCTCCACCACATACTCCTTCCTCCTATATATACCTACATATCCCCAAACGATCAGAAGGGGAGCCAAAAACCTAATTCCACCGCCGTACCTTCCTGTGTCCACGAGATCCCATCTTGGGGCCTGTTCCAGAGCTCCACCGGAGGGGGCATCCACCACGGAGGGCTTCTACATCAACACCATAGCCCCTCCGATGAAGTGTGAGTAGTTTACTTCAGACCTTCGGGTCCATAGCTAGTAGCTAGATGGCTTCTTCTCTCTTTTTGGATCTCAATACAATGTTCTCCCCCTCTCTCGTGGAGATCTATTCGATGTAATCTTCTTTTTACGGTGTGTTTGTTGAGACCGATGAATTGTGGGTTTATGATCCAGCTTATCTATGAATAATATTTGAATCTTCTCTGAATTCTTTTATGTATGATTGAGTTATCTTTGCAAGTCTCTTCGAATTATCCGTTTGGTTAGGCCAACTAGATTGGTAGTTCTTGCAATGGGAGAAGTGCATGGCGTTGGGTTCAGTCTTGCGGTGTCCTTACCCAGTGACAGAAAGGGTTGCAAGGCACGTATTGTATTGTTGCCATCGAGGATAACAAGATGGGGTATTTATCATATTGCATGAATTTATTCCTCTACATCATGTCATCTTGCTTAAGGCATTACTCTGTTTTTAACTTAATACTCTAGATGCATGCTGGATAGCGGTTGATGAGTGGAGTAATAGTAGTAGATGCAGAATCGTTTCGGTCTACTTGTCTCGGACGTGATGCCTATATACATGATCATACCTAGATAACCTCATAAATATGCTCAATTCTGTCAATTGCTCAACAGTAATTTTTCACCCACCATAGAATATCTATGCTCTTGAGAGAAGCCACTAGTGAAACCTATGGCCCCCGGGTCTATTCTCAACATATCAATCTCTATCACTTTTATACTTGCTTTGTTTTTACTTTGCCTTTACTTTTTACTTTGCATCTATCTATCAAAAATACCAAAAATATTATCTCTATCAGATCTCACTCTCGCAAGTGACCCTGAAGGGATTGACAACCCCTAATCGCGTTGGTTGCGAGTAGCTATCGTTTTGTGCAGGTACGAGGGACTTGCGCGTGGCCTCCTACTGGATTGATACCTTGGTTCTCAAAAACTGAGGGAAATACTTACGCTACTATGCTGCATCATCCTCTCCTCTTCGGGGAAAACCAATGCAATCTCGAGACGTAGCAGCTATCTATAATAAAGATTAGTGTTGGGTCAAGGGCTTTGCTATGATGCTATGATCTTGAGAAAGTAGAAAGAATAAAAGAGTTCATATTGATCTTATGGATAGTGATAACTTCACACATAGAAAGTATGAGGCATAAAAATTGTTGAGAGTTGATGAACATAGCCTTGGTCATCGTTGCAATTAATAGGAAGTGATAAGGAAAGAGGGGTTCACATATAAATATATTATCTTGGACATCTTTTATGATTGTGAAGCACTCATTAAGTATGAGATGCTAAAAGAGTTGATGTTGGACAAGGAAGACAACATAATGGTTTATGATTTCCGACATCTCAGTTAAAGTATATTTTCATTGACCTTCCAAACATGTTGAGCTTGCCTTTCTCCCTCATGCTAGCCAAATTCCTTGCACCAAGTATGGATACTACGTGTGCTTCCAAATATCCTTAAACCTAGTTTTGCCATGAGAGTCCACCATAACTACCTATGGATTGAATAAGATCCTTCAAGTAAGTTGTCATCGGTGCAAGCAATAACAATTGCTCTCTAAATATGTATGACTTATTAGTGCAGAGAAAATAAACTTTGTACGAACTTGTTGTGGAAGTAATAAAAGCGACGGACTGCATAATAAAGGTCCACATACAAGGGGCAATATAAAGTAACATTCTTTTGCACTAAGACTTTATGCATCAACCCTAAACGCGAATGACAACCTCTGCTTCCCTCTGCGAAGGGCCTATCATTTACTTTATGTTTTACTTTATGCTTGAGTCAAGGTGATGCTCACCTTTCCCTTTCTATTTTTATCCTTTGGCAAGCTCCTTGTGTTTGAAAGATCATGATACATATATCCAATTGGATGTAAGTTGGCATAGGCTATTATTGTTGATATCACCTAAAGGTGAATATGTTGGGAGGCAATACAATAAGCCCCTATCTTTCTCAGTGTCCGGCTGAAACTCTATAACCACAAGTATTGCGTGAGTGTTAATAATTATAGGGGACTACGAGATAGTTGAGTATGTGAGCTTGCTGGAAATCTCTATTATTGACTCTTACCGATGTTACGAGAAATTGCAATTGCTTCAATGACTGATATTACAGTTTGTTAGTTCCCAATGAAGTTTTTGAACCATACTTGACATTGTGAATTGCTTATTACTTGAGCATAGGAAATCATATGACAAAAATCCATATATGTTGTTGTTATTAGAATGATCATGATGCCCTCATGTCCGTATTTTATTTTTATCGACACCTCTATCTCTAAACATGTGGACATATTTTTCGATTTCGGCTTCCGCTTGAGGACAAGCGAGGTCTAAGCTTGGGGGAGTTGATACGTCCATTTTGCATCATGCTTTTATATCAATATTTATTGCATTATGGGCTGTTATTACACATTATATCTCAATACTTATGGCTATTCTCCCTTATTTTACAAGGTTTACCATGAAGAGGGTGGATGTGGGCAGCTGGAATTCTGGCTGGAAAAGGAGCAAATATTGGAAACCTATTATGCACATCTCCAAAAGTCCTGAAACTCCACGGAACAACTTTTTGGAATTTATAAGAAATTATGAGCAAAAGAAATAGGCCAGGGGGCCCACACCCAGTCCAGGAGACAGGGGGGGCACGCCCCCCCTATAGGGGGCGCCCCCCTATCTCCTGGGCCCCCTGGTGGGCCTTCGGCGTCCATCTTCTGCTATATCATCACTTTTACCCTGGAAAAAATCGTGGGCAAGCTTACCGGATGAAACTCCGCTGCCACGAGGCGGAACCTTGGCGGAATCAATCTAGGGCTCTCGCGGAGCTGTTCTGCCGGGAACACTTCCCTCTGGGAGGGGGAAATCATCGTCATCATCATCACCAACGCTCCTCTCATCGGGAGAGGGCAATCTCCATCAACATCTTCACCAGCACCATCTCATCTCCAAACCCTAGTTCATCTCTTGTATCCAATTCTTGTCTCCAAATCCGGGATTGGTGCTAGTAGGTTGCTAGTAGTGTTGATTGCTCCTTGTAGTTGATGCTAGTTGGTTTATTTGGTGGAAGATCATATGTTCAGATCCTTTATGCATATTATTACCCCTCTAATTATGAACATGAATATGCTTTGTGAGTAGTTACGTTTGTTCCTGGGGACAAGGGAGAAGTCTTGCTATTAGTAGTCATGTGAATTTGGTATTCATTCGATATTTTGATGAGATGTATGTTGTCTAGCCTCTAGTGGTGTTATGTGAACGTCGACTATGTAACACTTCACCATTATTTGGGCCTAGAGGAAGGCATTGGGAAGTAATAAGTAGATGATGGGTTGCTAGAGTGACAGAAGCTTAAACCCTAGTTTATGCGTTGCTTCGTAAGGGGTTTATTTGGATCCATATGTTTCATGCTATGGTTAGGTTTACCTTAATACTTTTGTTGTAGTTGTGGATGCTTGCAATAGAGGTTAATCATAAGTGGGATGCTTGTTCAAGTAAGAACAACACCCAAGCACCGGTCCACCCACATATCAAATTATCAAAGTACCGAACGCGAATCATATGAACGTGATGAAAACTAGCTTGATGATATTCCCATGTGTCCTCGGGAGCGCTTTTCCTATTATAAGAGTTTGTCCAGGCTTGTACTTTACTACAAAAAGGATTGGGACACCTTGCTGCACGTTATTTACTTTATTTACTTGTTGCTTGTTACTATTTACCTTATCACAAAACTATCTGTTACCACTTATTTCAGTACTTGCAGAGAATACGTTGCTGAAAACCGTTTATCATTTCCTTCTGCTCCTCATTGAGTTCGACACTCTTACTTATCAAAAGGACTACGATAGATCCCCTATACTTGTGGGTCATCACCTGCTGGTACGCCAAACACACACTTGGTCGGGTTAAGCATCATCTTCTAGACCTGGAGATTATAAAAGGTCTCTGTCAAATCATCTATCAATGTTTCCTTCTTCCTGGACTTCACCACAATATCTTCCACATAGGCATGGACATTGCGCCCAATCCGATTATGAAGACAATTCTGCACACACCGCTGGTAAGTCGCTTGGGCACTCTTGAGCCCAAAAGGCATAGATACGTAACAGAAGGCTCCAAAAGGAGCGATGAAGGATGTCTTCTCCTGGTCCTTAACTGCCATCTTGATTTGATGATAACCGGAATAAGCATCCAAAAAACTCAAACGTTCACAACTCGTCGTAGCATCAATAATTTGATCAATATAGGGGAGAGCAAAGGGATCATCCGGACAGGCCTTGTTTAAGTCCGTATAATCCACACACATGCGCCAGGTGCCGTTTTTCTTAAGCACCAGCACCGTGTTAGCCTACCACTCAGGATGAAAAACTTCAACAATGAACCCAGCCGCCAAGAGCAGGGCTACCTCCTCACCAATAGCCTTACGCCGCTCTTCATTGAAACGACGAAGGAATTGCTTGACCGGTTTAAACTTTGGATCGATATTAAGTGTGTGCTCAGCGAGTTCCCTTGGTACACCTGGCATGTCAGAAGGCTTCCATGAAAAGATGTCCCGGTTCTCATGGATGAACTCGATGAGCGTGATTTCCTATTTCGGATCCAGATTTACGCTGATGCTGAACTGCTTGGATGAATCACCAGGAACAAAGTGATACGTCTCCAACATATCTATAATTTATGAAGTATTCATGCTATTATATTATCCATCTTAGATGTTTTATATGCATTTATATGCTATTTTATATGATTTTTGGGACTAACCTATTAACCTAGAGCCCAGTGCCAGTTTCTGTTTTCTCCTTGTTTTTGAAGTTTCTAGAAAAGGAATACCAAACGGAGTCCAATTGACTTTCCAATTTTTGATGATTTTTTATGGACCAAAAGAAGACCACGGAGCATCAGAGTTGGGCCAGAAGAGATCCGGGCTGCCCACGAGGGTGGGGGGCGCGCCCACCCCCTGGGTGCGTGGGCCTGCCTCGTGGACAGCTCGGGCACCTCCTTGACGTTAGACCGATGCAAAAAATTCCTATAAATACGGAAACCTCGGAAAATTAACCTAGATCGGAAGTTCCGCCGCCGCAAGCCTCTATAGCCACGAGAAATCAATCTAGGCCCTCTCCGGCACCCTGCCGGAGGGGGCCATCATCACCGGTGGCCATGGAGGAGTATCCCGGAGAGGCCATCATCGCCATGGAGGCCAAGGACCAGAGGGAGAACCTTTCCCCATCTAGGGGGGAGGCCATGGAGGAGGAAGCACAAGGGGGAGAACCTCTCCTCCTCTCTTCCGGTGGCGCCGAAGTGCCATCAGGAGGGGAATCATCGCCACGTTGATCGTCTTCATCAACATCACCATCATCATCACCATCCTCATCTCTTTTACGCGGTCCACTCTCCCGCACCCCGCTGTAATCCCTACTTGAACATGGTGCTTTATGCCACATATTATGATCCAATGATGTGTTGCCATCCTATGATGTTTTGAGTAGATATCCTTTTTCTTTTGGTTGATTGATGATCTAGATTGTCATGAGTTGTATGTTTTATTATTGGTGCTGTCCTATGGTGCTCTCTGTGTCGCGCAAGCGTGAGGGACTCCCACTATGGGGTGTTGCAATATGTTCATGATTCGCTTATAGTGGGTTGGTGAGTGACTGAAACACAAACCCGAGTAAGGGGGTTGTTGCGTATGGGAATAAAGAGGACTTGATGCTTTAATGCTATGGTTGGGTTTTACCTTAATGATCTTTAGTAGTTGCGGATGCTTGCTAGAGTTCCAATCATAAGTGCATTTGATCCAAGTAGAGAAAGTATGTTAGCTTATGCCTCTCCCTCATATGAAACTGCAATAGTGATCACCGGTCTTGTTAACGGTTGCCTAGGACAATTCCGCACATCGATCCACCATTATTCCACACTCGCTATTTATAATATTTAGTAATATACTCTAACTTTATGATAGCAACACCTACTTTATATTTTAGCTCTCCGATATCATACAAAGTTATCCTCTTCATGCCCACAACATAGTTTTATTTCTCGTTGCTAGTTGGAAGCAAACGTCTGGTGCACGTAGAGTCGTATCAGTGGCAGATAGGGCTTGAGAGAATATTGAGATTACCTTTAGCTCCTTGTGGGTTCGGCACTCCATACTTATCACTTCCACCTTTGGAAATTTCTATGATGATTCCCTGCACTTGGGGATTATCACAAAGTCAACTAGCTTAGTGTCATCTGCTGACTTAAACTTCAACAAGGGGTCGTGCTCTATGGTTGGCTTCTTCAAAGACGTCATATCCATCGGGTCAACGTTATCCTTGTAAAATTTCAATTCCTCTGTTGCACAAACAGACTCAGCATAAGCAGCATCACCTTCTTCACACTCCAAGGCTATCTTGCAACTTCCATGTACCGTGATAGTGCCCTTGTGACTCGGCATCTTAAGCTGCAAATAAACATAACAAGGCCTCGCCATGAATTTAGCGTAAGCCGGCCGCCCAAACAGGACCTTGAGCACTTGTGTTCATGCTCACGAAAATAATGTAGAATTTTTCACGGAAGATTCTCCCGAAATAATTATCCCCTTGTACATATCCATTGTATTATAAAAATAATATGCCAATCTTTGGTTTTAGGATGATTAGATTGCTTGTTTACTATGTGCAGAACAAAAACAGAAAATTTGGCTGTAGTGCGTGAATTTTCATTTTTTATTGGAAAGTCAAATGGGTCTGAAACATTTTGCACATTACTTCTGTACAAATTTTTCAAATTGTCATATTTATTTAATAATTTTAGGAGTTACGGAAGTTTACCAAACTTCCAGATTACTATAGATTGTTCTGTTTTTAACAGATTCTGTTTTGCGTGTGTTGTTTGCTTATTTCGATGAATCTATGGCTAGTATCAGGGGGTATGAACCATAGAGAAGTTGGAATACAGTAGGTTTAACACAAATATAAATAAAGAATGAGTTCATTACAGTACCTAAAGGTAGTGATTTGCTTTATTACACTAACGGATCTCACAAGTTTTTGTTAAAGTTTTGTGTGGATGAAGTGTCCGAAGGTCGAGGAGCTATCAATATGAGAAGAATAAAGAGAGGCAAGAGTTCAAGATTGGGGATTCCCAAGGCAACCCAAGTAAATATTTCAAAGGATACTCAAGCATCTAAGCTTGGGGATGCCCCGGTTGGCATCCCATCTTTCTTCTTCAACAAATATCGGTATACCTCGGTTTTTGTTTTGTTCACATGATTTGTGTCCTTTGTGTTTTTTTTTCTTCAAGAACCATGCTAGTGTGAGATGTCCTTTCATCAATTTATATAATAATTCATGTGCTTCACTTATATCTTTTAAGTATGATCTTACAGAATTGCTCTTTGTGCTTCACTTAAATCTTTTGAGTATGGTTTTATAGGATGCTTCATGTGCTTCACTTATATATTTTGAGCTTGGATATTGGTTAGTCTATACTAATTGTAGAAAGATCCACGAAATTAACTTATATATTTTGGAGTATGAATAATACCATCATTTAAAGTGGGTTTGGAAGAGTGTCAACTTTAGGAATTAGTGATCCCACTATTTTGGAGGCTGTTGAATCCTAGTGTGATATTTATGGAAGTGGATTTGGAAGAGTGTCAACTTTAGCTAGTAATGATTCCACTATTCTTGAAGAGGTTCCAATTTAGTATGAGAACAAAGTTGCTATCAATGTTGCTACCGAAAATTATTATGAGGGAGGAATACATGCTTGTAGGAGTTGCAATAATATCAAGTTTCCTCTCTAAGTGCTTAAAGTTTTGAAGTTATACTTGTTTCGCCTTCCTATGCTAGTTGATTGTTGTTCTTATAAATTGTGTTCTCACAAAATCCCTAGGCATAGGAGGTGGGTTATATTTAAATGTGCTATTCATATTCTTCAAGATGCTCTCTTTGTGCTTTAATTCATATCTTTTATGTGAGCATCATTGAAATCATCATGCCTAGCTAAAAGGCATTAAAGAAAAGCGCTTTTTGGGAACCCAATATTTACCCTTACTGTTTTTGTGTGTTTACATGATTAAGCTACTTTAGTAATCATGTTTTATAGCTTTTGTTTCAATAAAGTGCCAAGTAAGACCTTTGGGAAGACTTGGGTGAAAGTTAATGTGATCTTGCTGTAAAAAACAGAAACTTTGCGCTCACGAGATTAGCTGTCATTATTTACAGAAGAGTGCTTTTGAGTTGATTCTTTTTACAAAAGATTAATAGACAAATTACTCACGCCTACCAATTTATTTTATAATTTTTGGAGTAGCATAAGTATGGTTGCTGTTCAAATCATTACAGACTGTTCTGTTTCTGACAGATTCTGTTTTCATTGCATAGTTTGCTTGTTATCTAGTTTCTATAGCTTATATTCCTCAATATAAATTGTAGAAATGATAAGGTACAGTAGTCATTGTCTGAGAACAACTATGAAACTTGTCTTTTACAGTAACAAAGTGAATATTACTCTTCATCATACTAACCTATCTCACGAAGTTCCGTTAAGTTTTGTGTGATTGAAGTTTTCAAGCTTTGGGTGAGATATCGATATGAGGAGAATAAGGAGTGGAAAGACCCTAAGCTTGGGGATTCTCAAGGCACCCCAAGGTAATATTCAAGGAAGACTCAAGTATCTAAGCTTGGGGATGCCCCGGAAGGCATCCCCTCTTTCGTCTTCAAAACTATCGGTATACCTTACTCGGAGCTATATTTTTATTCGTCACATGATATGTGTTTTTCTTGGAGCGTATTTTCACTTGTTGTTTGAATAAAATCATTGGATCTGAAATATTGAATGAAAAAGAATCCTCCCATGGCTAGTTAATTATTTGACTACTCAGTGTTCTTCACTCATATCTTTTGGAGTAGTTTGTCATTTACTCATGTGCTTCACGTATATACTATGAGTAAATGGTTGAACGAATTGAATGTCATAAATCTGAATTTATATATGTTTCATATGCTTATAACATGGGGAGTAATGACTTCACACATAATAAGTATAGGTAGTAAACTTATTGAAAGTTAGCAAACATAGAATTGGTCACTTGAACAATTCATGAAAGAATATTGAAGGGAGAGGGATTCACATATAAATATACTATCTTGGACATCTTTTGTAATTGTGAGCACTCATTAAAATATGACATGCTAAAAGGTTGACGTTGGACAAGGAAGACGACGTAATGGGTTATATTTTCTTATATCTGAAATAAAGTATATTGTCATGGATCGCCCAACACGTTGAGCTTGCCTTTCCCTCTCATGCTAGCCAAATTCTTTGCACTAAGTAGAGATACTACTTGTGCTCCAAAAACCCTTAAACCCGGTTTTGCCATGAGAGTCCACCATACCTACCTATGGATTGAGTAAGATCCTTCAAGTAAGTTGTCATCGGTGCAAGCAATAAAAATTGCTCTCTAAATATGTATGATTGATTAGTGTGGAGGAAATAAGCTTTATACGATCTTGTGATGTGGAAGAAATAAAAGCGACAGACTGCATAATAAAGGTCCATATCACAAGTGGCAATATAAAGTGACGTTCTTTTGCATTAAGATTTTGTGCATCCAACCATAAAAGTGCATGACAACCTCTGCTTCCCTCTGCGAAGGGCCTATCTTTTACTTTTATCTTATACCTTATGCAAGAGTCATGGTGATTTTCACCTTTCCCTTTTTACATTTTATCCTTTGGAAAGCACATTGCGTTGGAAAGATTCTGATATATATATATATATATATATATATATATATATATATATATATATATCCAATAGGATGCAAGGCATCATGAACTATTATTGTTGACATTACCCTTGAGGTAAAAGGTTGGGAGGCGAATCTATAAGCCCCTATCTTTCTATGTGTCTGATTAAAACTTTGAACCCATAAATATCACGTGAGTGTTAGAAATTGTGAAAGATTAAATGATAGTTGAGTATGTGGAGTTTGCTGAATCAAAGCTCTGACATAGACCCTTCCTGAAAATAAGATGAATTGCAATTGTTTGATGACTGAGAATATTGTTTGTTAGTTATCAAGAAAGTTTATGATCTATACTTTAACATGTGAATAGCTTGTTACTTGATCATGAAAAGTTTTATGAGATGAGCTACTGTTATGACATATAATGATGCTACAAAAAGTGATTGAAATTATCATTGATCAAACTTGTGCACCTGCTAGTATTCACACTTCATAAATTATTTCTTTTATCATTTACCTACTCGAGGACGAGCAGGAATTAAGCTTGGGGATGCTGATACGTCTCCAACGTATCTATAATTTATGAAGTATTCATGCTATTATATTATCCATCTTAGATGTTTTATATGCATTTATATGCTATTTTATATGATTTTTGGGACTAACCTATTAACCTAGAGCCCAGTGCCAGTTTCTGTTTTCTCCTTGTTTTTGAATTTTCCAGAAAAGGAATATCAAACGGAGTCCAATTGACATGCCAATTTTTGATGATTTTTTATGGACCAAAAGAAGACCACGGAGCATCTGAGTTGGTCCAGAAGAGTCTCGGGCTGCCCACGAGGGTGGGGGGCGCGCCCACCCCCTGGGCTCGTGGGCCTGCCTCGTGGACAACTCGGGCACCTCCTTGACGTGAGACCGACGCCAAAAATTCCTATAAATACAGAAACCTCGGAAAATAAACCTAGATTAGAAGTTTCGCCGCCGCAAGCCTCTGTAGCCACGAGAAATCAATCTAGGCCCTCTCCGGCACCCTGCCGGAGGGGGCCATCATCACCGGTGGCCATGGAGGAGTATCCCGGAGAGCCATCATCGCCATGGAGGCCAAGGACCAGAGGGAGAACCTTTCCCCATGTAGGGGGGAGGCCATGGAGGAGGAAGCACAAGGGGGAGAACCTCTCCTCCTCTCTTCCGGTGGCACCGGAGTTCCATCGGGAGGGGAATCATCGCCACGGTGATCGTCTTCATCAACATCACCATCATCATCACCATCCTCATCTCTTTTACGCGGTCCACTCTCCCGCACCCTGCTGTAATCCCTACTTGAACATGGTGCTTTATGCCACATATTATGATCCAATGATGTGTTGCCATCCTATGATGTTTTGAGTAGATATCCTTTGTCTTTTGGTTGATTGATGATCTAGATTGGCATGAGTTGTATGTTTTATTATTGGTGCTGTCCTATGGTGCTCTCCGTGTTGCGCAAGCGTGAGGGACTCCCGATGTGGGGTGTTGCAATACGTTCATGATTCGCTTATAGTGGGTTGGTGAGTGACTGAAACACAAACCCGAGTAAGGGGGTTGTTGCGTATGGGAATAAAGAGGACTTGATGCTTTAATGCTATGGTTGGGTTTTACCTTAATGATCTTTAGTAGTTGTGGATGCTTGCTAGAGTTACAATCATAAGTGCATATGATCCAAGTAGAGAAAGTATGTTAGCTTATGCCTCTCCCTCATATGAAACTGCAATAGTGATCACCGGTCTTGTTAACGGTTGCCTAGGACAATTCCGCACACCGATCCACCATTATTCCACACTCGCTATTTATAATATTTAGTAATATATTCTAACTTTATGATAGCAGCACCTACTTTTATATTTTAGCTCTCTGATATCATACAAAGTTATCCTCTTCGTGCCCACAACATAGTTTTATTTCTCGTTGCTAGTTGGAAGCAAACGTTCGGTGCATGTAAAGTCGTATCAGTGGCAGAGAGGGCTTGAGAGAATATTGATCTTACCTTTAGCTCCTTGTGGGTTCGACACTCCATACTTATCACTTCCACCTTTGGAAATTGCTACGATGATTCCCTGCACTTGGGGATTATCACAAAGTCAACTAGCTTAGTATCATATGCCGACTTAAACTTCAACAAGGGGTCGTGCTCTGTGGTTTGCTTCTTCAAAGACGTCATATCCTTCGGGTCAACATTATCCTTATAAAATTTCAATTCCTCTGTTGCACAAACAGACTCAGCATAAGCAACATCACCTTCTTCACACTCCAAGGCTATCTTGCGACTTCCATGTACCGTGATAGTGCCCTTGTGACCCGGCATCTTAAGCTGCAAATAAACATAACAAGGCCTCGCCATGAATTTAGCGTAAGCCGGCCGCCCAAACAGGGCATGATAAGGGCTCTTGATTTTAACCACTTCGAAACTCAACGTCTCAGATCTCGAATCATACTCATCTCCAAAAGCAACCTCCAAAGATATTTTGCCGATCGGATATGATGACTTACTAGGCACCACACCGTGAAAAATAGTGTTTGATGGCTTAAGATTTTTATCGGTCAATCCAATGCGACGGAAAGTATCATAGTAAAGGAAATTGATGCTGCTGCCTCCATCCATGAGTACTTTAGTGAACTTGTACCCCCCCCCCCCAACCTGAGGCGCCACCACCAACGCCAGGTGACCCGGGTTATCAACCCGGGGCGGGTGATCTTCACGGCTCCAGAGAATGGGGTGTTCAGACCATCACAAGTAACGGGAAATTGCCGGCTCAACCGCGTTTACTGCCCTTTTATGGAGCTTTTGATCCCGCTTACACAGACTCGTGGTGAAAACATGGTACTGCCCACTATTCAACTGCTTCGGGTTACTTTGATAACCAGATTGCTGTTGTTGTTGATTCCCCTGACCAGACGGTTGATTATAACCACCCTAATTGCCTTGACCTTGAAAACCGAAATTTGAACCGCCTCCACCATAACCTGGACCACAAGAGCCGGAACCCGAGCCGCCGTCCGTCCCATGATTGTTCTGGAAAAAATTTGACTTCCTGTACTCCTTCATAATGAAGCAATCCTTCCAAAGGTGAGCGGCCGGCTTCTCCCGTGTACCGTGCTTCGGGCAGGGCTGATTCATCAGTTCCTCAAGATTGAAATTTGGCCCTCCAAACCGAGGAGGTGGCTTTCCCTTGCGATGCTGACCATTATTTTGCGTATTGGTGTTAGCTAGAAAATCCAAATTACTATCAGCTTTGCGCTTACCATTGCCCTCCTGACTTGTCGGGTTATGCTGCTACCCCTTGGTGTTGGTGCTCTTCTTTCCCTTTCTCGGTTTTTCATCACCAGACTCGGGGTCCTTGGTACTATTAGAGTCAGCATACTTGACCAGGGCCGCCATTAGCTCCCCCATGCCACTGCAGTGGCGTTTGAGCCCCCTAATTTCTTCTTAAGGGGTATGAAACGACAATTCTTCTCTAACATCAGAACTGTTGAACCGACATTGATGCTATCCGATGAGTGCAGGATAGCTGAGACCCGGCACACCCAATGGGTTGTTGACTCGCCCTCTTCTTGGACACAGGAGTCCAAATCCACAATCGACATAGGCTGCTTGCATGTGTCTTTAAAATTCTGGATAAAACAGGCTTTTAATTCGGGCCATGACCCGATGGAGTTGGCAGACAACCCTTTCAACCAAGTACGAGCCGTCTCATCCAACATCATAATGAAATACTTGGCACACGCACCATCGCCAACATCCAGCAGCTCCATTGCCATCTCATAACTTTCGACCCAAGCTTCAGGAGGTTGATCTGCGGTGTAGTTAGGCACCTTATGAGGACCCTTGAAATCCTTTGGCAAACGCTCGTTACGCAGAGCCGGCACTAAACACGGCACACCCAAGGTTGTATAGGTCACGCCTGCCTCCACTGAAGTTGTCGGATAAGCCGAAGAATACTGATGAGCCGCTTGCTGAGCTGCCAGCTCGGCCTCCCGACGCGCTCTGCCCTAATCCACTAGAGTCTGAGCATTGGCACCACCGCGCGCCGGGTCATGTCCACGAGGCTGGTTACGGTGCTATTCACTGCTTGAGACCGCCGCTGAGTCAATGTGCCTACTATAACTCCGGCTTGGACGAGGGGTTGAGTGAATCCGCTCACGACTATAAGAGTAAGCCGCTTGCTGCTCCAATGCTGTCTGAAGAAGTTCTCTGGCCCTCCGTGTTTCAATCACTGTTGGATACTCGCCTTCAACCGGTAGATCCGCCAATCGCGTTGCCGCAGCAATCATATTGTCCACAGGGTTAGAATAATGACCTGGCGGCGTTAAAACATGCTGAGATGGGGTATTATTCACACATGGAGAACCCATTATGCGCGGCTGAACCGACGCCCCAACCCCAAGCGCTTCAACTGTCCAGTTTACCACCGGTGAGTCACTGGTCCCTGCTCCAGGCGTTTTGAAGAGGTTCCTTGGCTCATAAATCGGGGGTAGATGACTCCGGTGTCTCCTCCTCATGACCTCATTTGAAGCGTTCTGATCCAACGTGAGCCGGAAGGAGTCTGCTTGGATCCGTTGTGCCTGAGCATCCAAGACAACCCGTTCTGCAGCCATCCTAGCATTCTCAGCCGCCATCTCTTCCTTGGCTTGAGCTATCTCATCACGCAGCTTAGCCACATCCACCTTGTGATGTTCTTGGTTATCCGGGGTTACCTCCACCCCCATCAGAGTCGCCAAAGCCTACAACAATTCTGTGAGAACCTGAGCCGGTGGGAGCACAGAGCCGCTAGCACCAGCCACCGCCGCAGCCATTGAACTGGAGGTCATAACCGCGGTGGTTGTTGAACCAAACGTCGGTTATGTGCTGGCCATGAAAATCGCAACGCTGTTCGGCGGCTCGTAGGGGTCCGGAATACAGTCACCATCGGAACAGCCCCCAAGCCGACCGTCTTGCAGTTGATACAATGAATCAGTATCGCCCATGCACGACTCACCATCAGAATAGATGACCGTCTCACCGCCAAACACAAATCCTTCCTCAGATTCCGCCCCACGGATAAACCCAATGAAGGCGCGTTGCACGGCGGGCTGAACTCGGGCGGGTCGTGCACGCTGAGTCGTCTCGATGATGTCGGTGCAGATGTCCGGCTCAGGGCCCGGTTTGCCGATCTTGCCGATGAAGACGTGGATTCCGCTGAAGGGGACCCGGTACCTGTACTCAATTGAGCTGGCCTCGGGGCCCCAGCCTGCATCGTCGATGTAGAGCTTGCCGCGACGACTCTTGGTCATCCGGCCCACAGCGTATCCCTTGATCCCTTCGAAACTGCCCTATAAGAAGTCGAAACCTCCATGCGCTGGCCCCACGGTGGGCACCAACTGTCGTGGAATTGTCACGACAGATGTCCTAGCAGAAGGACTTAGTCGTGGAGCCATCGCAACTAGGTTAGCTTAAAGGAGTTAAACGGGACAAAGGACACAAGGAGTTTATACTGGTTCGGCCCCTTGCGGTGAAGGTAAAGGCTTAATCCAGTTGAGGTGGTATTGCTTATGTTTCGATTACTAGGGAGTGAATATGCTTGATCTAGCTTTCGATCTCTTGTTTCTTGTCCTCAACCAACGCCGAGTCGTCCCTTTATATACACAGGTTGACGCCCGGCGGCTCACGGAGTCCCGACCGGCTTATACACAATGTATCCGGCTCGGTGACTAACTACGCATGCCTTACAACACAAGTCATACATATATGGCGGTTCACCTCTGTGGGCCTCAAGCCGCCTTTGGGTCTTGGGCCTTCAGCAAGCCTGCTTCACGAACCGCCATCTTCAACATCCTCATGGGCCTTGTCATCATGGGCCGCCAGTGCCGTGACCTGGCCCCTCCTGGGCGGGTCATATTCAATAGTTATATCCCCAACAACGTCGAAATCGGCCACGAATCTTCGGGCCCGACGACCCATCGGCGCTCGATCTCCTTCGGCTCCTGCTTGACTGCGACGTGCTCGATCTCCTCCGGCTCCTCCGACCACTCCCTCTTCACGGGGAGAAGCCCCGCGCCGGAAGAGGAGGAGCTCGCGGCGTAGGAAGATCTCGCAGCGGAGGACGAGCCCGCGGCCGAGGTGGGCGTAAGCCCGTGCCGACGGTCGTACTCCTCTGTCTCGCGAAGAAGGAGGCTCGGCGGCGTCTTGAGGCCCTTGTTCGTCCACCTCCTCGCCGCACGCTTCCTCGCGCCATCCGAGCGGACACACCGCTCGCGCTCGGGGTCGCCGCCCCCGCCGGAGCTGCCACCGGAGCTGCGGCTGGAGGCGGAAGGGGCTCACCGGCGGTGAGAAATGTGAGGGGGGAGTGGGGAATTGCGGCGAGACGCAGCGGCGGGGGGATAGGGTTTCGACCCATACCTGCCCCGCGAACCCGTAGATATACTGCTTTGGGGGGCGGTTTGCGGGCCGCAGTAAAAATATTTACGGTCCGGGCGAGTATACATGCTCTGTTCTGGCCAGAAAACTGGACCGAGGCCATATACTAGCCGGAATTTTGCGGGTTCGCGACATATACAGGGTCTGCTAGAGTTGCTCTAAGCCCCTCTAAAAACCGGCAGAGCCCTCGAGCCACGCCTCTCTCCCTTGCCTTGTGGCAATGAGCATCATGTAGGCCGATTTCACCGAAAAATTGTTGTCTCACCAAATTCCATAGAAGTCCATCCACATTTTGCGTGACACCATGTTTTTCCTGGTAAGCATTCTGCATCTCAAACGGATCACTATATTTATGTGCAACAAGAAAGTACAGCTTATATCATGAGATTTCTTTTTAAAAAAGAAGAATTACCATCGGCATATGCATCAGAGTGAGGCATGCAGCCCCTAGTTTATATCACGACTACTCCTAGAAAATATTGAGCCCACATGGCCACATGCAGGTATATATTCCCACCGGCGCAACGCAACCACACAACCAAGCATGCACACAAACACCTGAGTCCAATCAGCGCCTAATCAATTCATCACCCACTAAGCACACCTCCGTAAAGGTCAGTGCCTAGCTTCTTTAATCCCGTCGTCTCCACCAACATACCTACTTGTAATACCAATCGATCGTCCAACCAGCTGACGGCAGGAAAAAGAAAAGACGGAATCCTCCCGATGGATCGAAAACCAAGGAGGAAATCGACTTCTCCACCGAGATAAGCAAAGCATATGCTCGGGGCAGCAGCTGGCTATCCTTTTTATCGCCTTTAGGGCTCACCAAGGTTTATCGATCGATCGCCCGGAACTCCACCGATGAATAAACGGCGCCGATCGATGGGTGCGCGATGACTCACGCGATCGCGAGGCTTGACAAGCTGTTGTTGTCGCCGGGATAAGCACTTAAGCAGACCGGCCGGCCGGCCGCAGCCAGGATCGCCTCCACGATCGACATGCTGCATCGAAACGCACAGTGAAAAGTGGCGCTCGATCTTCGATCTTTTTATGGTTGGTCGTTGGGCAAATGATGGGAGACCAACCACCGGGTCTACAGTGAGAAGAGATCAAAGATAGATAATTTAATACTGCTATCTTCTGACGTGAAGTCGCCATGAATATATGAATATACGTGGTGTGCTGTGTCATGGCCGTCAGGTCGATCGAAGCGATCAGGCGTAGTAAGTAAATATCGTGTCGCCAGTAATGTAACCAGCATCCATGATTTTTGTTACACGCTTGGATGGACGCATGGATGATTGCGCGCGCACATGTGGATCGATGGCTCGCCGTTCTACTGTATGTAATCTTGTCTAGAGAAAGAATCTAGCTTAATTACAGTGTTCGTCCGAGGGGAGACATGCAAGCTCTGCTGTGTTGACTGGAACCTTGCAGTGCTTGTACCAGTGGAGACATGCAGGCCACTTGTCCGGGAGATAAGTTAGGTGCGATGCGATGAACAGGAAACGCATGCGACCATGCAGATACAAGTAGCTAGCTAGTGTTGATTTTGGGATTGATTCCAAGAGCCGGGAGATATATGTTCTCCAATAATTGAGATGTATATTCCAGTTCCGTAGCCAACTTGGAGCCCCAATTTGTGTCTCCACAAGATATATATCGTGATTATCCGAAGCTAGTGACGCATTAATGATACTTCCTCTATCCAAAAAATCTTGTCTCTCAAATGGATGTATCTAGCATCAATAAGACAAGCTTTTTTTATAGAAAAAATGTTGTATCCCCGGCCTCTGCATCTGGATGATGCATGCAGCCATATTATTAATTATTCATAAAAACGCTCCTTCCACTACCGAAGCGGAGTATGGTGCCATGGCACACTACTAGATAGATTGTATGGCTCCGTTGGTGACTTTCCGATCGCGAGTTTCATTTGAAAAACCCCAACGCCATTCATCTTGCGTCAAATCCGGTCTTTCATGCAAGAGTTTCATTTTTGGCCGCTACTACGTTCGTCGAAAACTTCTTGATGGCACCATCACCTCATTACCTTTTTTTCCCTTCGACTTTGGCTATGACCAATGCCCCACCATGCTGAATAGGCGTAACAAAGCTACCTGAAAAGGGCAAGGTGCACCTTAGATTGAAATCGACAAATTGCATTTTGCTAGATGGATTCTTTAGAAAGATTCCTGGATAAAGTTCAGTATAATATTTAGTTAGAATCTAAATAAAGGCGCATACGTGGGCAGGCAAGGGACACCACTACTTCTTCATTCGCGGGGGGGGGGGGGGGGGGGGGGGCTAGACTTCCCACTGGGCAAGGGATGCACCTAACCCACCTACTCACTCATCAATTACGGTGTTCAGCTGACTTGCATAGAAAGACCCCTATTATTTAGTAATTTGGCGCCCCATCTTTACATTGACTGTTGTCAACTAATCTTTTCAATGTTCAATTCTACTCTATGTTAGAACATTTCTGTGAATGTTGTTTCGATCTAAGTGGTCCTATTCTCTGTCCCGTGCTAGGAAGCATTACTCTTCTTTTCATTCCAAGACCGATACGATTGATTGGTCTGTGCTTTCTCTTATTACTTTTTTGTATCCCCCTGTTCCTCGGATACAATTCGATCCTTCTACGGCCAAATCTCAATTTGTGGAAAGCCTTCGATGGCTTCCTTATGAAAACATCCATTTGTATATGGGTATAGACGGTCTTTCATTATTCTTCGTGATATTGACCACATTTCTGATCCCTATTTGCATTTCAGTGGGTTGGTCTCGTATGAGAAGTTTTGGGAAATAGTATATTACAGCATTTCTAATTCGTGAATTTCTAATGATCGTCGTGTCCTGCATGCTGGATCCTCTACTATTCTATGTTCTTTCCAAAAGCATGCCAATCCCTATGTTGTGCGGAGCTGAGCATCTTCTATTCGCTGGGATCAAGCTTTTCCTCTGCAGGGGCCTTGTGCAGTAAACCCTCTACGGACAGTCCCCCGTCGTCGTCAAGTACTAAAGGTCCCCGCGAAGCTTTCGGGAAGAGGGGCAGTCTTGTGCGTAAGCATAGCATTTCTGGTCGAACCACCAAACCACACATCTTTTTTTGGTGGGAGGGTACTCCAAGTAGTGGGTACCTCGTAGGACCTCGACCCGCCTAATCAGGTCTTGTATGGATATGCAGGAAGGGGTGCTCCTAGGTGTGTGTAGGGGGTGTGTTTGTTCGCGAGAATGAATTCCTCATCAAGTCAGGGGGGTGTGGACACACTTGCGCGAATTCGGGTAAAGGCTACAAGGGATAAAAATAAAGGAAATTGTGCCCGACCAGGGATGGACGTAAACTCGTAAGCTACCGAGGGTAGGGATAATTGTCCAAGTCTTATTTTAAAAAAAGCCACCCCGCTACTGCAGACAGGTTAGTTCCACTGTCGTTGCCGGAGAGTTCTTGGCGAAGAGACCTTAGGATAAGTTGCTAAAACAAACGGAGGGGAGGATCGACCCGTTCAGTAGAATTCCGAAGAAAGACTGTTAGCAGCAGGTGGAGACATTTCTTTGGCCCCCTTCCAAATAAATGCGGGCAGGGTAGAGCTCGGCAGAGGGTTCGAGAATAGGGTAGGGTTTTTTATGGTCGGGCCCCCTACCACTAGTCCGGCTAGCCTTCTTTCGGGCAGGAAGCAGGCCTAAACGACGGGCGGGCATCTCCTGCTACGCAAGCAGCATTGTTCGCCACCACCCGAGAAGAAAAAGATTCGAGAGTCAAGGCGGAAAAGACAAGCATAGTGGTCTAATGACAAGGGCCGACGACGGAAGCTCGGGACGGAGCCGTGATGCGGAAGTCTCACGTGCGGTTCCCTATAAGGGAGTGGCTACCCACTGGAGCTTAGACCAACTACCACCGGTCAATTCCGCTTTGGGGCCACCCCTGACTCTACCATCATTATAGGGGTATGGGGTTCGAGACAAAGAAAGATCAAGGCAGCATATCAGTTTTTCCTATATACTTTACTTGGATCCGTTTTTATGCTATTAGCTATTCTGTTGATTCTTCTCCAAATAGGAACCACCGATTTACAAATTTTATTAACTAATGAATTTAGTGAGCGGCGCCAAATCCTTCTATGGATTGCTTTTTTCGCCTCTTTTGCCATCTAAGTGCCTATGGTACCAGTTCATATTTGGTTACCTGAAGCCCATGTAGAGGCACCTACGGCTGGATCCGCCATCTTGGCTGGAATTCTTTTAAAATTTGGAACCTACGGGTTTTTAAGATTTTCAATACCCATGTTTCCCGAAGCAACACTTCGTTTCACTCCTTTCTTTTATACTCTAAGCGTGATTGCTATAATATATACTTCCTTGACCACTTTAAGATAGATCGATCTTAAGAAGATCATTGACTACTCTTCAGTAGCCCATATGAATTTGGTGACTATTGGTATGTTTAGTCGGACGGCGGTTGTTAGGTCACCTATTTACTTACTACAATTCAAGTTATAGGGCCCAAATAGGAACATTCTCAACCTGTAACTAAAAGTAACTAAACTAAAAAAAGACTGCTATTTGAGGCAAAGTAACTAAACTAATATCCTTGGATCAATAGGAAGGTATCAGAAAATTCATGAATCTTTCCAAATAGAGCACCTTCCAAAGCATACTTTCCCTCTAGAAATTATCAGTCAACTATATTGTCTACTCAGTATACCTAGTTCCTATAGGCATACTTTTCTTTATCATTGAAAGCTTAGACCTGGAATCAATGGCGATAATGCCATCCCCTTTCCTTCGATATAAAAGAATCATTCTGAGCGATTCCATAAGAAGCGACTCGCTTTTTCATCAGTTCCGGGGGAAGACCAAAGATCCCGCGCAACCGGTCTGCCAGAAAAACTCAAAAGAGAAAGAGAGGTATGCACTGTGAAGGAAGCCCTCTGACCCACTCTTCCTTCCCCCTACCTACCCATAAGGTAAGTAGGGGCCTCGGCATCTCTATTTCCTGAGAAACCTACTAAAACTACTTCGAGAAACCTACCAATTCGAGAAAGAATACAAACCTACCAAAAAAACTAATTAATTACTAGCCTCCCCCCTTTTGGGTGGCTTATACTACTTGTGCGAGTGAGAAATTATATTGCGGATATCCTGGGGTTCTAAGATCTCGAGTAGAGGAAAGTGCCGGGGGAACGTGTGCACCATGAATAGGATCTCCCTAGGTTCAAGGAATGAAAGAAGTGAGTCTACCTTCCATTTTAAGCCAGGGAAAGACTGATATTCTGAGCACAAAATCCACCTTTTAAAGGTTTCTTTGTAATTGTCAGGCGGTCCCCCACTCCGGAGGAGAAGCTTCTTCTATGGCTATGGCCAAAAGGAGAAATAGTCATGTTCATTATATTCCTCCTAGAATCCAAGGCATTTTGTCGGAATACATCCTGTCTTTTCACCTTTGTAGTCCTATGCATAATGAGTACTATAGCCCCAATCATAGCTACTAATAAAATCATACTAGAAACCAAAAACCAGACGGAATAGTAGGTATAAAGAAAATTGCTCAATGTTTCCAAATTAGTGCAACTTCGTACCTTTCCGGCATAAACCGTATATCTCAGAGAGGTCGTATTTCTGTGGGTTGGTAGTAATGGAATGGTTTCATTATCTAAAATGAAGAACATTTCCCACCAAAATATCAGTCCAATAATACCACTCACTGGTAAATAGCGCAATACTTCTTCGTGAATCTCCGCTATTTGAATATTGAACATCATAAACACGAATAGGAATGAAACGGCAATAGCTCCTATATGAACTACTGGGGAGATCATAGCGGAGAAGTTGAGACCTAACAAAATAAGTAACCAGAAGTGTCACAAAAGACTAGGATGGAAAACAAAAATGTACCGGATTTTTAGCACGTACAACCATCAAACCAGAGACCAAAGCAGGGATCGACAAAATAGTAAGTATCATGGTATGTCATCCTCCCTTGAAATGGTACTTGAATGCTGGAGCAAGAAGACGCATTCAAGTCGATCTACCACAACCAGCACAGTTGTTCGTATTTCATTTTCTTCTTCCAAGCCGACGCTCTTCTTATAAAAGAAAGCACTCACTAAATTATTTACTGAATCTCGTCTTTCTCTCGGCGCCGAGAAATTTTGACATGTTCGGGTCGATCAGAGGTTCGGCTTGCTTCTCCCCCACCCTCGCCTATGAAATGGATAACCCTTGCTGCCATAGCAGCAGGATTTTAAGGGCTTCTGTTGAAGCGGAATAGGAGGAAGCCATGCATTCTTTCAAGAATCTCCAACCCCCCCCTTACCTTCTCTTTCTATTCTATAAAAAGGCGAACATCTAATCTAGGCTCGGTCGCCTTTCTATGAAGGCGAGCAGCCCAGCCCCCTTGTTGAAATTTGGATATTAAGGAAGCCGTATTTCACAATAGCAGCTCCAAGAAGCTGGGCTTAGGGTGCGCCTCCTGCGGTCGTTTCGGTGACTCAATTGGCTGGCTTCCCTCAGCTCAGAGTGGTGTCGCCACCTCTCCCAGGACTGGAATGATTATCCCCGCCCGATGGGTCTACATTCATCCCTGAATGTCATCGGGTACTCTTGACCTCCCCACCATTCTTGTAACCATCACCTGTAATCCGCACAGGTGTGTCTGCACCCCCTAGAGTGGACGAGAAAGAAAGGTTTTTTTTATTGGAGCAACCCCCGGGTTCCAGACCCAGGAGTTCACTTTCCCATATGAGAATTCGGTACATATATAAGTCAGTGGAAGAGTCAAATGGTCACCGCTACTGAGGATCTCCCCCCTTATCCTAGAAGGGTCGTCTGAGGGTTCGCCGTGGTTCATTGTTGTGCTTACACACTAGGCTACCCTTCTCCGAAAGCTCCGCGGGACCACCTATCACTAGTCTTCGGCAGGAGGGGTTTATTGCACAAAAAGGCCGGGATGCGGGCTCCCGCAGAGGAAAGCCCAACGAATGTCAGATGCAAAGCCCCGCACCTCATTAAGATCATATTGGCATACTCTCCTAAAAAAAGAGCAGACCCCATTGAAGACGGGAGTGAGGTACAACAAGGCCATTTTCGTCCACCTTCTCACGGAGCCGTACATGGACGTTACTGCTCATACAGCTCCCAGCCAGCAAGCAGTTAGCTTTCCTCTAGAAGTCATGGAAGTGTGGATAAATCGACAGAAGGTTTTTATTTCTTAAAAAATCGCCCTAACCATCCTAAATATGGACAGAGAGAGGTCTCGAGTTTTCCGGGGTCCTCGAGGTCGCATTTTAGGTCGAGTAGAGACGCTAGGGAGTCTGTGTGCTTCCCTTGGCATTTCAAGATGGCCTCTATCGTCTTTTCGAGAGCCTCCCGTTTGCCCATCAAGGGGCATTTAACATCCAGAGACAAAATCAGTCCCACACGAAACTGGGAATTTTCCCCAATGGACATAACCAGCTCTGCTTTCGCGGTCTCAAAAGGAGAAGCCCCGAACGCTTGCAGTTGCTTTTTTCTCTTTACTCCTTCTAAGCGAGCCTCTAAAGACCCTACTCCTACTTTAAACTTATAGTCCGATTCTTCCAATTCTTTCGAAGACAAAGTAGAACTTCGTTTTGAGGAGTTTGCCCCCCGTTCGCCGCCGTCCAGCCGGCGGCTACTCTGGGATGGTCGAGGTTTGCTTCCTTTCTTCTGGAACTAAGGAAGGACATGTGGGTGGTGTTTCCGGTAAAGGGGGAATCTCAAGGAGGGTCTCCTGACCTTCGAAGTGCCCCACCACCAGGGTTGGCGTTGTGTCGATGACCCCCTCTGGCTCCGGGCTAGAGGTAATTTCGATGATCTCACCGGCCAATTGTTCCTCGTCACCATCGCAATAACAATAAGGAGACGTGGTGACGTCGTCATCCATAAGGAAAAAGAAAACCCCAAAGGTACCGAATGGAATTCTACTTGTCGGGCTTGGATTCGTTTCGTTTATAAAAAAATCGAAATAATAAATAACAACCCATAAATAAAAGAGAAATTATGATGAAAAATCTAAAGTGAAGCCAATCGCTTATAAAAATAAACAAGTCTCCTTTTAAAAGGAACTGGCCAATTCACTTCGAAAAACTACGTTCTAACTTGAGCAGGAAAATTGGTGGCATTTGACATCTAAAGTTTCACCACCCCTACTACTGCCTGAAATCCTGCTTTGGTGAGCTTTCCCCAAGGTTACACCGAAGGTCTACCTCCTTTCATGCGCCCCTCACCTCCTCCATGAGGATGATCCACTGGATTCATTGCAACATCATGAACAATGGGGCATCTGCCTAAGTACTGGCACCCCCACCACGCTTACAGCTCTATACCTACTAGACCTGTATTTGGTAAAGCTTTCTTTCTATATGCTAATTCTCATGCAGTTCATATTGTCGATATGAGTATAATTGCCTCGAGAAATAGATAAGAATTCCTTCCTTTACCGGTAAATGAATAGGAATCAGGTTAATAAAACCGGAACTATTTCCGCCTTCCTCTTGAACTGAGCTATTTCTCTGAAATATACAGTTTCACATCATTACAGGAAATCCTATAAATGTGTATTATCACCCGGTATGGAGCCATCGTCATCTTCGGCGTAGCGTGAAGACCTTCCCATGGTCTTCGAGTCGTTCTTGACTGGCTAGCAAGCACCAGTGGAATTTAACTGCCTTGTGGTCGGGACACCACCTTCTTCTCTAGAATCACACAAGTGGTACCGCTCCCCACGGTAAGGGGAAAGACCCTAAGGTATAAACATAGAGCCAGAGTCCACAAGATAGTATTTCCTCGGTGACTATAGTGGCCATTTTCCGGTTCAGTGGTTGTATCCAGAAAGATTCTAGAGTCATTTGCCGTACCGTCCCAACCAACCATCACATATGTGAAACTCATGTGAAAATAAAAAGCACACAAACTCTTCTGTGTTGGCGAAGTGATAACTAAACTAATATTAAAATTATCAGTCGGAATACCATGTGATATCCATGCCTGAATAAACAATGTGTTCCTCTCGACTAAACACTTAAACAATTGGATCCAGTAGGGTTCAATAGAGGTATGGTATCGGCAACCTTTTAGGGAGCGAGATTCTTTGGAATAAGATAGCTACCCAGAGCTTGCGACGTACCTACCCCCTGGGCGTAGATAGAATTAGGTAAGATAAAAATCGATTGGAAAGTCCTAAATTAGACCAATTCAATTCCGTCTGATAGAATAAGAAAAAAGTGCTTCCGAATTTCTCTCATCCTTTATAATGAGAATTTCTCTTTGTTCAGTAATAACTTAATGTTGCAATAAAACACTCTTGCTTGGAAGGTATGGTAAAGGTAAACTGTTTCTATTTTTTGATATAAAAAATAGAGTGTTAGAGGAGTCATTCAGAAGTGAGTGAAGGGGCAAAGCTCATTTCTTTCATTCAGGAATGGACACTGGACCGGAATGAAATGTGGGAATATCGGGATTGGCAGATTTTTTATATTGAAATAAAAAAACTCAACACGACTAGTGAATTCAAATTAGAGTCACTTGCGGACTTCTTCAAATTGTTGTAGTGTAGTATTGTGGTTTTTCAGTAAAGACCCCGACCTATAAATATTCACAGCCCGGCTCATACGGGCGGACAATATTCACCCAGAGCCCTGTTGCGACCGCAATGCTGTTCTTGAAGGACCTTACCTTAGAGCAAAAAAAGGGAATAGAAGTTAGGAAGACTACTGACATAGGGCGGCGGGTGAGCTCAACCTTGAACCAAACAAACAACGGATTGAGCAACTAGCGCAAAAGCCGTTGCGCGTTAGCGCATCCGTTTTCTTGCTCCATCGTTATTAGTTTCTATTCTATCCCTGCACGAACCTCGGTCCAATCAATTTGTTTGGAATTGGGGTTAGGACTGGTTAGAACTCCCATTTCCCGATCGGAGGTTTGAGCTGCTATGGCAAGCTTTTTTCCGAATAGTAGGTATGGGGAACCCACCGTACCAACACGATTGGCTGGTGTTGCTGATACCGGACCCGTTATAACCCCGATTGGAAGGGCAGGCCAGTCTGAGGCTCTGGGGATGCGAGGCCATTGAAAGTGAGTATCCCATATTCTATGATAGATATAGAGCATTAATTGTAGTTTTCACCCCACCTTAACGACCGAGCGAGGGATGAAATCTTTCGATGACTAGGGAGGCGTCACCCGAGGCCGATTCTAGTGGATCACTATAGAATCTTCTAGAAGCAGGTTCTCTGGGCACTATGGTAGGACGTGGATCGATCATGACGAGAATGGACTTCTCCATCATGTAATGGTTTAGAAGAGTCACGGTCCTGTTCCCCGCCGGGCTTTCTCCCTTCTCGACTAGATGAAGGAGATATTCATTCCATTCAGGCAGGTGAGGAAGGGCGGTGTCGGCTTGACCCTATCTTCTCTCTTGGTCGGGTCGGAGGCTAAGTTTCTCATTCAATGGTGAGGTGTTCATAGAAAGCAAGGCCTCGCCCAATGAATGGCGGATTTGGTTTGGATGGGGTCTTGCTTGGACGCTGGGGAGATCCATAGATCTGGATAGAGCCTTTCTCGCTCAGTAAAGAAGAGTACGCGCGCTACGGCTTACGCAGTGGTTCTTCGGGCAACCAACCCGGCACATCCAATTCCGATCAACAACTTGGAGGTATGGTTGAGTGGCTTAAGGCATTGGTTTGCTAAATCGACATACAAGAAGATTGTATCATGGGTTCGAATCCCATTTCCTCCAGCACGGGAGTAGAACGGGCGGGCAAAATTACATCAGAGAAAGAACCTCAGATTGATGGAGTACGCCGTCGGATAGAATAGCTTCTTAGTGACTAGGAGCGGAGTGCCCCTTGAGGGAGTCCTGGATTAGGGGGTCCTCGGACAGCCGGACTATATCCTTTGGCCGGACTGTCAGACTATGAAGATATAAGATTGAAGACATCGACCCGTGTCCGGATGAGACTCTCCTTGGCGTGGAAGGCAAGCTTGGCAATACAGATATGTAGATCTCCTTCCTTGTAACCGACTCTGTCTAACCCTAGCCCCCTCCGGTGTCTATATAAACTGGAGGGTTTAGTCCGTAGGATAACAAAAATCATACCATAGGCTAGCTTCTAGGGTTTAGCCTCTACGATTTCATGGTAGATCAACTCTTGTAATACTCATATCATCAAGATCAATCAAGCAGGAAGTAGGGTATTACCTCCGTCGAGAGGGCCCGAACCTGGGTAAACATTGTGTCCCCCACCTCCTGTTACCATCCGCCTTAGACGCACAGTTCGGGACCCCCTACCCGAGATCCGGCAGTTTTGACACCAACATTGGTGCTTTCATTGAGAGTTCCATTGTGCCATCACCGTTAGGCTTGATGGCTCCTTCGATCATCGGCAACGATGCGATCCTAGGGTGAGGTTTTCCTCCCCGGATAGATCTTTGTGTTCGGCGGCTTCGTACTGCGGGCTAACTCGCTTGGCCAACTGGAGCAGATCGATAGCTACGCCCCTGGCCATCAGGTCAGGCTTGGAAACTTGAACTATACTTCCGGCATCCGCGGAGACTCGATCTTCGACGGATTCGAGCCCATGTCAGGTGCGTCGCACAATCACGACCAGCATGATTCAGCCCTGCCGTCAGACTGTGTTCGGGAGATCACACCTGCAACTACCCCGGCGCTCAATCCGGAACAAATCGCGCCATCTGTGGACGGGTGGATGGACCCCGCCATGGAGGCTGCACACTCAGTGGTGATAGCGCCGAATACTGACTGCACCTCCTACGAGACCCGTGTTGCCGAACCGTTGGATTCGTCCCCGACCACGGACTCCGAGCCGCTTGTGTCCGTGCCCATCTAATCTGATTGGGTGCTGATCATGGAGTTTACCTCCGCGGATATCTTTCAGCACTCGCCTTTTGGCGACGTGCTAAATTCATTAAGGTCTCTCTCCCTGTTAGGAGACCCTTGGCCGAACTATGTCTGGCTAGAATGGGATACGAACGACGAAGAAATTCGCGACCCACCCACCACCCACTTAGTAGCCACTGTCGACGATTTAACCGACATGCTCGATTTCGATTCCGGAGACATCAACGGCATGGACGACGATGCAGGAGAGGAACAGGTACCGTCGCCCACAGGGCGCTGGACAGCCACTTCATCACATGACATATACATGGTGGATACACCCAAAGAAAACAATGAAGAGGAACGGAAGGATGCAGCGAAGGATAGCTCCCTCGAGAAGCAAACAAAGCGTCGGCGTAGGCGCCGCTCCAAACTGCCTCGGCAAAAATAGCGATAACAACGCAAGAGAAAATAACACCCCAGTCGACTCCAGAGGAAACGACGACCACATTGACCCAGCGGCAGAGCAGGATGAACCAGCAAACGGCGAACATAGTACGGATCCGCTGTCCGAACACGGCGACGCCGAGGATAAAGCTCATCAACCTCCCTCCAGAGAGGAAAACAGTCCGGACGAAGATGCACACATCATCCCTGAAAGGCACTTGGAACAAGAGAACCTCCGCAGAAGGCTTATTGCCACCGCGAGGAGTCCGAAGAAGCAGAAGCAAAGGCTTAAGGCCGCGCAGAATACGCTCAAAAGTAGATGGAACAAAGTGCTAGCCAATGAAGAAAAGTATGGTGGTAGCTACCACACAAAGAGCTATCCAAAGCGCAAACTATTGCCTGAATTTGATGATGAGGCCTTAGAGCCCACACAGCCGAAAAATAAAACGGCCGACCGGTCGGATCAACCACCTTGTGGCCGCGATAGAGCGGCTAACAAGGCCGCACATAAGTCAGCACACGCTTCACGTGAGGACTTGCATCAAAAGACTGGCGCGACCAGATCCATCTACGGATCAAGGAAACGTGCTCCAGCGCACAACCAAAACCGAACACTACAACCGTCAAAACGCCACAACACATCCAAATACAGGGGTGCCGCACACCCCCTATGTTTCACCGATGAGGCGCTGGACCACGAATTTCCAGAAGGATTCAAACCAGTGAACATAGAGGCGTACGACGGAACCACAGACCCTGGGGTCTGGATTGAGGACTTTATCCTCCATATCCATATGGCTCACGTGAGACGATCTCCACGCCATCAAGTACTTGCCCCTCAAGCTGAAAGGACCGGCTCGGCACTGGCTGAAAAGCCTCCCCGAAAACTCAATTGGAAGTTGGGACTTGGGAGGAGCTTGAGGATGCTTTTCGGGCTAATTTTCAAGGGACCTATGTCCGACCTCCGGATGCAGAAGATTTAAGTCATATAATTCAACAGCCCGGAGAGTCAGCCCGAAAGCTTTGGAACAGATTTCTCACTAAGAAGAACCAAATCATCGACTGCCCGGATGCCGAAGCCTTAGCAGCTTTCAAACACAGCGTCCGAGACGAATGGCTCGCCAGACACCTCGGCCAAGAAAAACCGAGAACAATGGCAGCCCTGATAAGCCTCATGACCCTCTTTTGCATGGGCGAAGACAGCTGGCTAGCCCGTAGTAGCACCAGCGACCCAGGCACATCCGAAGTCAGGGATGGCAATGGAAAACCACGACGCAGTAAAAGCAAGCGTCGAAATAAAGAAGACATCCCAGATAACACAGCGGTAAACGCCGGATTCAGGGGCTCTCAACCGGGTCAGCGGAAAAAGCCTTTCAAAGGCAGCAGAGATGAACCGTCCGGCCTAAACAAGATACTAGACAAACTATGTCAGATTCATGGCACCCCTGATAAACCTGCAAATCACACCCATAGAGAATGCTGGGTCTTCAAGCAGGCCGGTAAGCTAAACATCAAACATAAGGGGAGGGAGACACCAAGTGAAGACGAGGACGAGCCTTGCCAGCCAAGCACTGGGGGACAGAAAAAATTACCACCAGAGGTCAAAACAGTGAACATGATCCACATGACGAAGAGGAGAAGCAAACATGCACTCCGAGACACACGCGCCGTAGAGCCCGTCACCCCTAAGTTCAACCCCTGGTTGGCCTGCCCGATCACTTTTGATCGCAGGGATCACCTGACATGCATCCGGCACGAAGGATTGGCTACCTTGATGTTAGACCCAATAATAAATGGACACCATCTCACATGAGTCCTTATGGACGGGTGCAGTAGTCTTAACCTGATATATCAGGACACAGTCCGCAAAATGGGGATAGACCTAACAAAAATCAGCCATAGTAATATGACCTTCAAGGGAGTAATACCAGGCCCAGAGGCCTGCCGCACGGGCTCTCTAATACTAGAGGTTGTATTCGGTTCTCCCGACAACATCCGAAGCGAAAAGATAAACTTCGACATCGCTCCATTCTGAAGTGGCTATCAAGCACTACTCGGAAGAGCAGCTTTTGCTCATTTTAACGCAGCACCGCATTACGCTTCTCTCAAGCTTAAGATGCCTGGTCCACGTGGCATCATCACAATTAGCGGAAATATTGAACGTTCCTTACGCGCGGTAGAATGTGCGACGGCTTTAACAGCCGAACACTAAACGGCCCCTCCAACCAGAATAAATGATCGGTCGTCAAGACCGCAGACACGGCTAGACAAGTCCGGCGCATTAGTAGCTATAACAGCTTAGATAAACCCGAGATTGGTTTGATGGTCATACCCCCATAGATGGTACCAGGGGCTTCCCACGTGTAAACAGGGCTAGTTCGGCTCAACTTTACTTCTCTTGAATTTTAATGGTTTACTGAGAATAACTAATTTTTCGCACGACAACTTTCACCTAAGTTCTTCTCTTTTACAGATGATTATCGTGCCACACCCTTCCAGGATACGGCACAACGGAGACACAGGCGCAGACGTGCAGCAGGGACCCGCTCAAAGGTTTCTTTTTAGATTAAGACCCTATGTAAACCTTTTTTATTGTCTCTTGTTGTTCACATCAATCGGATACTCAGTACAATCGAGAAGGATGCTGACGTTATTGGCATTTCGCCACGTCAGAACATGGCACATACCTAGACACTCGGGGTTCATTATCAAGGGCATTGCTCAGCCCGGCATATGTTATAAAAGACAGAATACCTTAGGGAGTGTTCGGTGTCGCGAGTTTGGCCTTATATGCATTAGCTCCGAATCATGTCTTTGGTCAAATGTTGGGTTTGCCCGGCTCCCGTGTTTTGCTACCTTACGTTCCGCTCTATCGGCTAAGGTGGCACCGGGAGAACTATTGCGATTGTGCCCTGGTTCATCCGGATGAGCACCTCAGTAGAGAAAGCCGAAAACTGACTATCATGATAAAGCGCGAGACTGGTCAACCACTTGATGACTTAGCGGAATCTTCGGGATTCCTCTGCATTAACGAAGGGCCGTTTCCCGGTCATGTATGTACGCGCCCCATATTCGGACGAGCGCGGAGGTACCAGGGCCTATATAGTAGTCCCACCGTCAAACTCCTATGGCTAAGTGAAAGTGTTAAAGCAATATAGTCCGATTGCCTCGTTCGCTGCGCTATCACCTCCTTAATGGACCAAGACATTGGATCAAGTGTGAATATGCGTTTTTTGCGAACACCCCCGCATTATATGCGTGGGGGCTGAAGCTGACGACTGCAAACTTTCAGGTTATATACATATATACATAAACGGCCGCACCGGAGGCATCATAATACTTTCAGGAAAAAGTATAAACGCAGCCTTTATAATTTAATAAACATTGTTCTTACAATGGGAATACATGTCACTAGAACATAATATTCTTCGAGCACTGAGCCTCTATTAAATGAGCACCTTCAAGGACTTCTTCAAAGTAGTGCTCGGCCGATACTCACCCATGGCCGAACTCTGGGTTGTAATAGTTGTGGCCTCCTTCTCTGCCCAGTATGTCTTGACACGGGCAAGAGCCATCCGTGCACCCTCTATGCACGCCGACTTCTTCATAGCGTCGACGCGCGGCACAGCACCAAGGAACTATTGCACTAAACTAAAATAACTGTTCGGCCTTGGCCCTTCAGGCCACAGATGATCCACAACAAACCTCATGGCAAGCCCGGACAACCTATGGAGCTCGGCCCACTCGGCCATTCGCTCATTCAACAGCAGTGGACGCACTGGAACATTGAACTGTGAACAGAACAGCTTTTCCACTTCAGGGTCTTTTTGATCTTTGAAATGCTCAGCCGCATCAGTAGCACTCGCTGCCAAATCCACGTATGCCTCTGAAGAACTCCATAGTTGATCAAGAGGGGCATACTTAGGATCTCCGAACTTTGTGCGCAACAAAAAGGGCTTCCCAGCCGCAATATCCCGGGCTTGACGCAGGTCCTCCTTCGCTGCTCTGATTTTAGAGCGGGCATCCTTGGCCTTCTCCAGGTCCGTCATCTTCGTTCGATTTTCCTTTTCAAGAAGCTCTTAATGGTTGGCAGTATCCTTCAATTCAACAACCATCTTGGCTATTTTATCCTTGCTTTGGCAATGCGCAGCCTGTTCGGCTCTCAGCTCTTCGACTGCCTTTAGAGCGGCCGCATCACTCTTCCTGGCTTGTTCCTTGGCACGGGCAAGTTCCGCCCGAAGGGTCGCCATGGTGGCAGCCCCATCTGCAGTCACAACATATTAAAGATACTAGCATCATGCTCCTCTTACTATGTGTTGATCACCGGAGAAATCACATACCCTGTACCTCGTCGAGCCGCTTGTTTAAAAGCACGATGTCAGCATCTGCTACATCAAGTTGCCGCTTCAGCTCAGCAAACTCACCAGTCCGGCTAGCCACCGGACCTTCCGCCACCTACACATGAAGGCGGCATGATTACTACCTGGGACTATGATCCTCTGATTGCCGCCGTTTTCGACAGCAACCAGAGCCTCAGGGGCTACTATCTGCATATGGCACACCTAGCGTGTGCGGTACCATCAAAAACATATACTACTTTGCGTACCTCAAGACCTCTCAGCAGCTCATAAAAGCTTCATGCAGCCCGCTTTTGGCGGATGAAATCCTCTCAACCACCGTACCCATTAGTGTACGATGCGCTTCTGAGATAGCCGCTTGCTCCAGAAGATCCTTCAGTGCGTCAGGTCGCGCACCGGACGGTCTGGGCCTCTTTCTGTTGCTCTCCTTAGGAGCCAAATACTCCAGACTTCGGGTGGCCGAAGGATTACCCTCTGGCCTTGGCGGATCAGGAGAAATCCTCCGTGACGACACCTCAGGGTCGCCCGCCTCATGAGGTGGGGAGGCATGGGGAGGTGTTCCGCTCTCCATCATCTCCGGAAGAAGATCCCCCGAAGACGAACTCTGTCGAGAAGGGCTACGATCCGAACTACAAGATATATGCTTCGGTTATTGTCCTCAGAAGTAAAGCAGGATATTTTTACTATTAAGTACTCTTTGTTTACTTACACCTGGTGGAGGGCTGATCCCCTTGCGGGCACTATACGGCAAGGGTACCCTCTGGGGTAGGACCCTCCGACAAAGGATTCTTCCCTCGCTTGGAGACCATTACTTCCAAGTCTTCAAAGGCGGTCCTCTTCCTTCCCTGGGGAGAGGGAATTTTAGATTCTTCCTCCCGGTTATCCTCCTTCGAGGAGGCATCGATTCCCCCGGTCTGGATGAATAGTAAGTGAGGCTCACTCTCAGCCTCTTTGTTCCTCCCTTTACCTTCCCCTGATGGCGCTTGATAAGGCGCAAGCTCAAGCATCCTGGCTAGTACAGGATCCGGTGAGCCCTCGGGAAGGGGGGCCGGACACCTGATCATCTTCGCCTTTTTTATCTAGTCTTGGTCAAAAGGCGACTTTTCAGGATGATGTTGTGATAAATTAAAAGATAACGTGTTCGGCCATGGGACTACTTACTTGGGTATCTGGACGATTGCAGCTCAGACCCGCATCCTCGGTGGTGTCCGGACACCTTATTTTTGGTCCGAAGAACAATTTGTACATCTCTTTGAGTGTCATGCCGAGGAAGTGCTGAATAGCTCGTGGTCCTTCCGGGTTGAACTCCCACATACGGAGGGGTCGACGTTTGCAAGGTGGGACTCGACGAACTAGCATGACTTGCATTACCGTGACCAGGCTGACATCTCTCTCGAGGAGATCTCGGATGCGACTCTGCAATATCGGCACATCATTTATTGGCCCCCAGTATGGCCCCTTGTTGATCCATGACGTCAGTTGTGGCGGGGGGGGGGGGCGAGCGAAAGGCAGGGGCGGCTACCCACTTGGTACCCCAGGGAGTTGTGATATAAAACCACTCCCGTTGCCATAAACTGGACACCTCCGGGAAGGAACCCTTTGGCCATGGAACATCGGCGCCTTTGCTTATTACGGCACCTCCGCACTGTGCATGTCGCCCCTCAATCATCTTAGGCTTCACATTGAAGGTCTTGAGCCATAAGCCGAAGTGTGGGGTAGTGCGGAGGAAGGCTTCACACACGACGATGAACGATGAGGTGTGAAGGATGGAATCCGGGGCCAGGTCATGGAAATCCAGCCCGTAATAGAACATGAGCCCCCTAACAAAGGGATCTAGAACAAGGCCTAGCCCTCGGAGGAGGTGAGAGATGAATACGACGCTCTCGCCGGGTTCGGGAGTGGGAATGACCTGCCCTCAAGCAGGTAACCTGTGCGAGATTTCGTCGGTCAAGTACCTAGCCTCTCTTAGCTTCTTGATGTCTTCCTCTGTGACAGAGGAGGGCATCCACCGACCTTGAAGGTTGGATCCGGACATGGTTGAAGGTCCGAAGCGCCTGACCTAAGCCTTGGGTGTTGAAACTCGAGGTGGGGGAAGGATTCGATCGAGTGCGAGAAGAAAAAGGACAGGCCTTGGCCTCTTTATAAAGATGGTGAATATCAAGCGTCCTCCTCATGGCCGTTTGGGACTTGCCTAAAAACGAGGAGTCATACCAACGGGCACGATTGGGTTACCCACATCCGTATTGATGAGAATCCCGTAATAAGGGGGACACGATCTCTGCTTCTACAAGACGTGCCAACAAAATCACCTCGCAAAACGTGCAGTGGCAGGCTGATGGAGAAAAACGGTTCAAATAATGATCAGGCCATGGTGTGATGTCACGTTATGAAAAGTCATCCGTGGATTAGATTTGTGGAAATGTTATTCTCTCTACGGTGGTATGTGGAACTTGTTTTGCAGAGCCGGACACTATCCTTGTGTTCAAGATCTTCTATGGAGTATTCGGAGGAAGAACCCGCCTTGCAATGCCAAAGACAAATCTGCGCGCCGGACTCATTGTCATTGAAGCCTGGTTCAGGGGCTACTGAGGGAGTCCTGGATTAGGGGGTCCTCGGACAGCCAGACTATATCCTTTGGCCGGACTGTTGGACTATGAAGATACAAGATTGAAGACTTCGACCCGTGTCCGGATGGGACTCTCCTTGGCGTGGAAGGCAAGCTTGGCAATACGGATATGTAGATCTCCTCCCTTGTAACCGACTCTGTCTAACCCTAGCCCCCTCCGGTGTCTATATAAACCGGAGGGTTTAGTCCATAGGACAACAACAATCATACCATAGGCTAGCTTCTAGGGTTTAGCCTCTACGATCTCGTGGTAGATCAACTCTTGTAATACTCATATCATCAAGTTCAATCAAGAAGGAAGTAGAGTATTACCTCCATCGAGAGGGCCCGAACCTGGGTAAACATTGTGTCCCCCGCCTCCTATTACCATCCGCCTTAGACGCACAGTACGGGACCCCCTACCGAGATCCGCCGGTTTTGACACCGACACCCCTTTCTTGTTCTTGGTGGCGTCTAGAGCAAAGAAGACCTTCCCGAACGAGGGTCGTCCAGTCCCTGGCTGGCTCTCGGTTCTTGAGCAAGCTCCTCCACTGTAGGTAGGATGCTCATAGTTGAAGAAAAGAGACTTTAGGCAAGTGGTTTTGGTAGCTCAGCTGGTTAGAGCAAAACAAGCAACAGATTGAGCAACTAGTGTGAAAGCCGTTGCACGTTAGCGCATCCGTTTTCTTGCTGGACTGCAAATCCTTTTGTTCTTGTTTTAGTGGGAAGAGCAAGGGGCATTGCCCTTGAAATCCTTCAATGGTTCGAATCCACATATGAGCGTCTTTTTTTTGGTATGCCGCTCCGCGAGCAAGGAGCGCCGCGAGGAGAGCGAGAGAACGAAGTGGGTTTTGGTGATGTCAGAATTTGCACCTATTTGTATCTATTTAGTGATCAGTCCGCTAGTTTCTTTGATTCCACTCGGTGTTACTTTTCCATTTGCTTCCAATATTTAGACCTATACAGAAAAATTGTCGGCCTACGAGTGTGGTTCTGATCCCTCTGGTGATGCCAGAAGTCGTTTCGATATTCGATTTTATCTGGTTCCTATTTTATTTGTTATCCCTAATCCGGAAATCACCTTTTCTTTTCCTTGGGCAGTACCTCCTAGCAATATTGATTTGTTTGGATCTTGGTCCATAATGGCCTTTTTATTGATTTTGACGATTGGATCTCTCTATGAATGGAAAAGGGGTGCTTCGGATCGGGAGTAACCACTTTTGAAAGGGCAAAGGGGGGAAGGACATAGGAAAGAGGTATGCCTACAAAAAATCAATTGATTCATCATGGTAGAGAAGAAAAACGACGCACGGAGCATACTCAAGCTTCGGATCAATGTCCCCAGAAGCAAGGAGTATGCCTGCGTGTTTCGATGAGAAAACCGAAAAAACCTAATTCAGCTCTACGTAAGATAGCAAAAGTACGGTTGAGCAATCGACATGATATATTTGCTCACATTCCAGGCGAAGGTCATAATTCGCAGGAACATTCTATAGTCTTAGTCAGAGGAGGTAGAGTGAAAGATTTGCCAGGTGTGAAATCCCATCGTATTCGAGGAGTCAAGGATTTGCTGGGAATTCCGGATTGTAGAAAGGGAAGATCTAAATATGGTGCAGAAAGACCTAAATCGAAATGAATGGAAGATGCCTCTGGAACTTTTTGGTTCTTTTTTGGGGGCGATATGGAAGCAGCTAGCTCCCTTTCCCTTATTACGTTACCATTTCTCTCCGCTATTCTTCACTTAGAAGGGCTTGACTTACTTAACCTACCGCTTTCCCGAAACTAGCTAAAAAAGGGTCAGGTATACCTGCCTGATGAGATAGGGTTTTTTCTAAAGTGGGAGCTGCTGTCGGTATGGGCAATTTCCTAAGTTCTTTGATTGATTTCGTCCCCGAGTGCTACCAAAGTTCCTCTAATTGCTTAGCCAGATATTTCCCTTGCCGGACTTTCCCGATAGCGGAATCGATAGATGTTACCACGGAGCAGTACCTAGCAACCTTCATTCCTGCTTTTCCGTCTTGCCTTTGCTACTTAAGAGAATGCCTTTGACCGAGAAGCTCTTCCACTCATTTTATTAGCAATCAAACCTCTTCCCTTCAACTCGTACCGAAGGCTATGTCCCAGTAAGCATTTCCTCTGTTTCCTTGTTTCCCACCTCTGACCTTCCGCTATGACATGACCAGTGCACTAATAAGTCAGGTATCTCTAAAAAGTAAGACCGTCCTCTTCCCTTTGTCAATAGAAGAACTCCAACCATGCTTTCTTGAAATAGCAGTTATTGTCTTCCTGGTCAGCTTTCAACGAGTGACTCTTGGTTGCGGGGCCAGGGGGCCTACTATCTACTTAACCGCTAGGCAAAGAGGGAGGAGCCAGGAAGCGGGCATTTAGTGAGGAAGAGACAAAAAAGCATTTCCTCGATAAAGATGAGTGCTTTCGATCGGCTTGTTGCACTAAAGCTGCGAGGTTCTTTGATCGAATAAGCTCTTTGTGTTTACTTTCATCCCATCCCACTCTCTTTCTTCTTTCGTTTTAAGAAAAAAAAAGAAGGAATTTTAAAGTCCATCTTATCCTTCTATACAATCCAATCATGCAGTCTAACTCTACTTTACAACGATATATCTCGCTTTTGGTTTTGTTGAACTGTGCTTATCTCAGGAAATGAGGATAACTTAACGGAGCCCAAACTCATTTGAAATATGTTTTCTAGCCTTTGGCTTAAATAAAAGATCCAGCTAACTTGTGAGATAGAGCTGTCTTCCTGGCTGGAACAGGATGGTACCTTATGACTTCAACTGGAAATGGCTTGCATGGATTAAAAAAAACTCAAACCAACTATTCAACAATTAGTGGGACCTAGAATGAAACTACCATTGTCTTCCCATACTCATCTACATCAACCACCGGCTACAGAGGGAGCTAGCCTGGAAAGAAAAGGAAATGAATGGAGGGTATAAGTATTTCACTGGTAAAATCCCTTCATTAAATACACACTCAAAAATAGTTTGTTTCAAAGAAAAGGAAATACCACTGAAGAAGATCTTACTTTTTTGGCATTAACTGAAAGCCCAGACACTGTTAAAATGAGTCATGATACTAGTAAGCTCTTGGATAGAATTCAGATCACCACCGCTGAAAAAAAAGATCATCTGCAAAGCACAGCAGGTTGAGTCTGAGCCTCAACCAGCCTTTGTGAAAAAACTAGATTGCAGCTGATTTTTATGCTTCAAAGCCCTATATTAGAGTTACGACCGTCCACCAATAGAATAGAGGCAGCGAAAGTGTGACGCCCCTAATTCAATCGTACACTAATCATGCACGCAAACGTGTACGATCAAGATCAGGGACTCACGGGAAGATATCACAACACAACTCTAAAACATAAATAAGTCATACAAGCATCATAATACAAGCCAGGGGCCTCGAGGGCTCGAATACAAGTACTCGATCATAGACGAGTCAGCGGAAGCAACAATATCTGAGTACAGACATAAGTTAAACAAGTTTGCTTAAGAAGGCTAGCACAAAATGGGATACAATCGAAAGAGGCGCAGGCCTCCTGCCTGGGATCCTCCTAAACTACTCCTGGTCGTCGTCAGCAGGCAGCACGTAGTAGTAGGCACCTCCAGTGTAGTAGTCGTCATCGACGGTGGGGTCTGGCTCCTGGGCTCCATCGTCTGCAGCAATCGGGTAGAGAAATGGGGGAAGAGGGGGAACAAGGCAACCGTGAGTACTCATCCAAAGTACTCGCAAGCAAGGAACTACACTACATATGCATGGATATATGTGTAAAGGGCCATATCAGTGGACTGAACTGCAAAATGCCAGAATTAAGAGGGGGATAGCTAGTCTTATCAAAGACTACGCTTCTGGTCGACTCCGTCTTGCAGCAGGTAGAAGAGAGTAGACTAAAGTCCTCCAAGTAGCATCGTATAGCATAATCCTACCCGGCAATCCCCTCCTCGATGCCCTGTTAGAGAGTGATCACCGGGTTGTATCTGGCACTTGGAAGGGTGTGTTTTATTAAGTATCCGGTTCTAGTTGTAAGGTCAAGGTACAACTCCAAGCCGTCCTGTTGCCGAAGATCACGGCTATTCGAATAGATTAACTTCCCTACAGGGGTGCACCACATAGCCCAACACGCTCGATCCCATTTGGCCGGACACACTTTTCTGGGTCATGCCCGGCCGCGGAAGATCAACACATCGCAGCCCCACCTAGACACAACAGAGAGGCCAGCACGCCGGTCTAAACCTAAGCGCACAGGGGCCTGGGCCCATCGCCCATAGCACACTTGCACGTTCGTATGCGGCCGAAAGCAGAACTAGCCCCCTTAATACAAGAGCAGGCCTACGTTCCAATCCGGCACGCGCCGCTCAGTCGCTGACGTCAAGAAGTGCTTTGGCTGATACCATGACGCCGAGTGCCCATATCTTTCCCACATAGTTGGTTAGTGCGTATAGGCCAGTAGCCAGACTCAGATCAAATACCAAGATCTCGTTAAGCGTGTTAAGTATCCGCGAACGCTGACCAGGGCCAGGCCCACCTCTCTCCTAGGTGGTCTCAACCTGCCCTGTCGCTTCGCCACAAAGTAACAGTCGGGGCCGTCGGGAACCCAGGCCCACCTCTACCGGGATGGAGCCACCTGCCCCTTCAGCCCCCATCTCCGAACAGTATCACAGGTAATGCAACAGTATAAAGTGTATAGTATATGCCCATGATCACTTCCCGAAGTGATCACGGCCCAGTAGATAGCATGGCAGACGGACAAGAGTGTAGGGCCACTAATGGAACACTAGCATCCTATACTAAGCAATAGGATAGCAGGTAAAGGTAACAACAGTAGTAGCAAGGACAGGCTATGCATCAGGATAGGAATAACAAAAGCAGTAACATGCCACACTACTCTAATGCAAGCAGTATAGAGGAGAGTAGGCGATATCTGGTGATCAAGGGGGGGGCTTGCCTGGTTGCTCTGGCAAGAGAGAGGGGTCGTCAACTCCGTAGTCGTACTGGGTAGCAGCGGCGTCGGTCTCGGTGTCTAGCGAGAGAAGAGGGGGAAGAAACAATAAATACATAAGCAAACAGATGCATAGTGACGCATGACATGACAAGTATCGGTGCTAGGGGTGCCCTAACGCGGTATGAGGTGATACCGATGAAGGAGGGAAACATCCAGGAAAGTATCCCCGGTGTTTCCTGTTTTCGGGCGTAGGAGCCGGAGGGGGAAAGTTGCGAGTTCGATAGGTTGGGGGTGTGGCGGACGAACGGGTTGCGTATATGGAATCGTCTCGTCGTTCTGAGCAACTTTCATGTTAAAAATATTTTAATCCGAGTTACGGATTAAAAGATATGATTTTCTAAAGATTTTATTAATTTCTGGAATTTAATTAATTATTTAAATTAATTCGAAAAATAGATTAATGACATCAGCATGATGTCATGCTGACGTTAGCAGTCAACAGGGTTGACTGGTCAACCTGACCAGTGGGTCCCACTGGTTAGTGACACATTTTAATTAACAGATTAATTAAACTAATCATAATTAATTAGGGGGTGGGCCCCACTATCATTATTTGATTAATTAACTAATAGTTAATTAGGTTAATCTAATTGTGATTAATTAACTTAATTAATTCGTTAATTAATTAATTAATTTAATTATTATTATCTATTTGTTTATTTTTATTTTTTATTTTTTATTTATTTTTTCTAATTCTTTTTTTAATTAAACGTTCTGGGGGGCGGGCCCCCGTTGTCATAGGCCCATAGGGCCATAGTAGGCATGCGGGCCGCCAACAGTGCGGTTACGGGCGCAGATGGGGTGTGCGGGCGTCGCCCGTGGGCAAGCCCGCCCGAGCACGGGGGAGGCCACCGGGGCACGGCGGGGTTCCGGCGAGGTGCGAATTAGGGTCGAAGGGGGCGTGGCCAGGGGGTGGCGCAGAGCAGCGGGTGGGCAGCGGAGGAGGAGGCGGGCGTCGCCAGGGCGGAACGGCGCGCGGCCAGGGTGGAACGGTGCGCGGCCAGGGCGCGGCCGGCTGCGGTGAGCGCGGGGCCGAAGCGCGCGAGGCGCGATGATGGTCGCAGGAAAGGGAGTGCGAGGAAAGGGGCTGGACACGAGGAGGGGCAACTCACTGTGGGGGAGTAGGGTCTGGGCAACGGGGCGCGGGGAGAGACTCGGGGAGGAGGACGAGGATGGCGGCTACGGCACTCGACAACGGCGAAATCGTGGTGGTGGCGACGCGGTCGAGCGGCGGGCGTCGGCGGGTTGGGGTTGGTGCAGAGGCGAGAGGGCGTCGGCGTGGTGCGGGGCGACGGGAGCGCCAGCCACTGTCGGGGCACAGGCGAGGTCGAGGTCGGCAGGCCAGCTCCGACGAGGACGCGAGCGATGTGGGCTCCGTGCAGCGTCGGCGGTAGGGGCGGTGTCCTACTGGTGGCCGCCGGAGACATCAGGAGGCGGGGCACTCCAGGCGGCAGAGATGGGCGCCCGATCCCGATTGGATCGGGCGAGAGGGAGAGACGAGGGAGTGGGGGAGTGGGTGCGGTCGTGGGGAGTTGGGGGGAGTGCGGTTAGGGTTTGGGGGGAGTGGGAGAGGCCTATGTAGGCCAGAGGCATGGGCCGGCCTGGTCAGTTGGTTGGCCAGCTGGGCCGGTTGGCCCAGTGGGGGGAAGGGGGTGGTTTCCTTTTCTTCTTCTTGTTTTTTTTCTCATTTCTTGTTTTGTTCTTTTCCTTTTAATTATTCGTTGGTCTGTTTTTATTTTTCTTTAGTTCTATTATTATGAATCCATGTCCTAAGATAGAATTTCAATTTGGTACACTGTCACAAAAAGTTTGGTGCAATAATAGAATACTTTGCATATTTTTATTATTTAAAAGGCATTTAAATATTTGTTTTAGCTGTTGTTTTATTTACCTTTGAGCATTTAAACATTTTATAAAAATGTGGTTTCATCACCATAATAGCCTATGCATTATATGTCACCTCTCGATCATTTTTGTTTTAACTTTTGAAAACCTTTGTTGTTTGCCTTTAAGTTTAAATTTGAATTTGAACCGTTTTGAACTAACACAAGATTAACAACAGTAACCGAGGTGACGTGGCTTCATTAGCAGGGGTTTACTGTAGCTTAATTACCCGGGCGTCACAATTCTCCTCCACTATAAGAAATCTCGTCCCGAGATTTAGGAGGGGAGTAAGGGGGAAGGTGTTGGTAGCGAAAAACCTAACGAGTCTTCTCGGATAGCACATTGGTAAATAAAAAGAACAAGTTTACACGCCGGGTGCATACTTCAGTGCCACTAATTAGCGACTTTTGTTTGCCCTTTACCTACACCATGTAGACCAGAGGATTACACAGAATCCCATTGGAGAGTTTTAGACAGCTAGGTTATTCAAGAAACTTGGAATACCAACTCCAATGCTTGGCTTGCTGAATCAGCATATGGATTACTTCATTGAATTTCTCGGCCCAAGCTCTTGTGATTGGTCCACTTGGCAGGTGGAGTGGATCCGTAGCAGGTTCATGTGTTCCTTGTTTACATAGCTCTTCTGTTGGATCACGTAGCCCCTCTGTTGGATTATGTTGCTCTACCCTTGGATTACTTGAGTCATTTCTGGGTTTACTTGGCTGCTCCGCAACATGTTGGTTACTCGATCCTTCGCTTTGTTTACTTGGGAGCCCAATACTTATTGGTTGGGAAAATTACCTTCAAAGGAAAATGATCCTCCCACTGGACCGAAAAACCCATATATTCCAATGGGAATGGGTGGTGCTGAACAAGCAGGTAGGCCCAACATTGTTTATCTTTACTGCAATCCTGGTTAGGTAAAAGCAATTTCGTAGCAGCGGGTACGTGATTAGTTACAACCAATGGAAAGACTTATTGAAATAATAGGGAATTTCCTCATCCAGTATACTCCTAGGACTACATCATATGCTCCCAACTCCATGGCCAACAAATCAAACTTCAATCAATATCCTTGCATGACCCACTATACACCATAACACATCCAATACAATTGGCCCGAAGAGCATCAATGAGCAGGCCTACTAAATAGGCATAGAGATACATTAGCCGAGTTTGCTTACAACAACTGCTATCACTCTAGCATCGGAATGGCACCTTTCGAAGCACTCTACGGTAACCTTTCGTACCCCGGTTTGTTAGGGTTGGCACGTACCGACCGACGGGGCCACAGAAGATGAAGGGGAGTGCCGAGAAGATTCCACTTATTCTAGATTAAAAGCAGTTCAGGACCAGGTACGCCGACCACGATATTTGGAGTTTGCAGTAGGTGATCATGCTTGACTTCGGCTTGAACCTACAAAGGGTGTGATGCGTTTTTGAGTGAAGGATTAGGTATAGCTGACCGATACATCGGACCTTTCTTGGCCCATATTCCCCTAGCCGTTACTCCCTTGTTTCGGTGGTTGGTGTCTACCTTTTTCTGTCTCTTGGCTAGTTTGCCTTCCTCTTCTTTTTGAGGGTAACATAGTAAAAATCCTTTATTTCAGGGGATTTCCCTTTTCTTTACAAATGAATTTATGCTTAGTCTAAAATTGGTAATTACCAAATAATATATATATATATTATTTGAAATATGTACCAGTTTTCTAAAACTAACAAATAGAGTTATAGCTTTGATTGACTTACTAGCTTACGGGAATGCTTTGAATCTCAACTTACTTTGAATGGCTGCTTCCCACATAGATTGCTGGAAAGAGGAGTGAGCTAGGGCAGAACTTGAAGCACGGGAGAAGGAAAAAGAAGTATACAAGGGGTGTGTAGTTGGTATGTGTACGGTATAGACCTTTCTTTGTGAATAGCTAGTTCAGTTACAAGGGTGTATACAAAGGTCTGCTTATAGGTTGAAAAAGCCTGTAGAGATAGCCTAGATAGCCAAGAAGATATACGTATTTCATAGAGCTAGCTAATAAAGCTTTTGTTAACTTCAAATAGGCTATTGAATGCGATGGCAAATAAAGAAGAAGAAAGTGCCAGAGCTAAGAGCTAATATATTCCCAGTCTATGCATGGATAAAGGAATCATAAGAGCTATGAGCAGTTTATTAAACTACACTACGGCTAATATATATAAGGACAAATCAACTAGAAAAAATCATTTCTAAAGAAACCATTTGTTTAAGCTTATTCGTTCGCGCTAGGCTATAAAACTAGATAGAAAAACTAGAGGCCGTCAAGGTCTTCAACCATTAACAGGTAGGATCATTTGCTTACTACTTGAAGCAGAAACCTAGAAGAGGAATTCTTTCTATTCCAAAATCCATCTTCTTTCCGGTCCGCTTCATTCATTCCCTTACTAATAAATCCAATTCATTGCTAATGGCGAAACCAGCCTGTATGTACACCGCACAACTAACCGTTGCTTGGTAGGTTCGATCAGCTCTTCTCACCTTACTGTCGACATCTATTAAGGCTTCAGCTTAAGTGGGTTCAGCCGCCCCAAATCTGACTCGATCTAGGGTTATCTATCATAAAGGGCTTCGACAAGGGGTTTGATTCGTTCTTTGAGCAAAAAGATAAGGTCGGAATACCAGAGTTCTTTCTTTGCTTCCAAGAACCTAGATTCCTTCTTCAACCCAGGTCATGACCGAGGGCGGGTATATCACTCGCATATCTAGAGCCCAGCATCTCTCCTGAATGACACCTTCTACAGACTCTACTGGTGGTATTTCCTGAGGCGAGGGTAAATATGTGCATTCATATCGGTCAGGAAATGACAATGGCTCTTCTTCTTTCCGGGAAGCTATGGACACCTCACAATTCTTATACGACATTAGTGGAAGCGAACATTCGTAGCATTCATTGTCACTGATCATTGACAAAAGAAGAAAAAGAAGCCATACGACAACTTAAGGAATCTTTAGATTTGGTGGCTATAGACTCAAAGGGCACAAACAGGCTGCTGGTACTTATTTTTTAGCTAACTAAAGTCCAACTTCTTTTGCCGAAAGAGGATGAAACGGATCAGCCAATTCAACTTAGCATTACCCGACTCGTAACTTCAAGCAAAACCATCCATCTCAATCCAAAATCTCCGATTGTCTGTGATCCAAACCCAAACTCTCCTCCGGTTTTGAAATATGATTATGATTATACCTAGTTCCTATAGGCATATTGCAAACCAAAGCTAGGAGGTCGTGTCATACCATTTATTTTGCCAAGAAGCATTCGTCTATGGCACTTAGAGCGCCTTGACACATTTGCACTCACGCCTAGGACGGTCTTTCACACGGAAGTATGATTAGAGAGTTTGATCATAGTTTGACCGTAGTAAAAAAGAAGTCCCTTTCTCATTTGCTTCCTGGTCATCTCTGTAGAGATAGAAGAAAGAAGTCCCAAGCAAGGGTCATGCTATTTCTATTCTTTTCACTACTGTTATTCCCTATTTCCTTAACTGATCTTGAGTTGTACCGAAACAACAGAAATATGGTCTCTCATAAATTGATTTCTTTCATCACTGTTCTTAAATAAATTTGTGTCAGGTATAGAGCCAATCTTCACATCCCATAGGTAAAACAAGTCGCTTTATGGGCTCCTCGTGAAACTACAACCTTTCTGAAGCCCTAGTCAAAAAGTTGTGCGAAACCTCAATTGGTAAGAGGATTAAACACCTATTCTTTGGCCATTCAAAACATCGAATTGGTTGGCTCGCTCAATCTCTCGAACCGGGACAAAACTTCCCAGCGTTGCATTCACCGCCTAGCCTCGTCCAACATGACTATAAGGCACGTTTTTCATGCCTTTAAAGTGTACCCCCTCGGAGGTATCAAAAAGTGCGAGAAATCGCATTGATGACTAATAAAGTAGGGTTTTCACTCGTGTGGGTTCGCCCACCTTCCCTTCAGTAGCTCTCCCTGGACACCCTATACTAAACTGAGGAATTACTTAAGCTCTTAGTTTTTTTCTGACAACCCAAAGCCGCTGCACCGACAGATAACATGCCATGGATCTTATGTGGCACTAAAACTTCATGATAGATCAAATCCTGATTACGACTGGAGAGGGACGTTGATGTTCCAAACATTGGGTTCAAGAGCTCGGTTTGATAGACATAAACCTTAGTGATCGGCTTTACACCGGAAAGGAGCAATGAGATAAACTCACCCCCCATGGCGAGACTAGACAGATTCATGGCCTCCTGCTTGAACATTGTCCCAAAAACAACGGTCACACCCTTGCCAAACACCTCCTCAGCTGACGATAATATATCGGACATTGGACTACTGGGCCTTAGTTGGCCAAGTATGTTTTGTATATAAGGATCCATGGTCTGATCAAACTCCAATTACCAAATGGTACATACAGGAGTTGTTGCATAAAAGGAAGTACCATTGCCACTAGTGATCTTTAAAAGTGATAAACTAAACTCATCACGTTAGGAGAATCCTCTAAACTTAATACAATAGGCTCACTTTATCACTATAGACTTTTTAGTGATGACCAAATAACGAAAAAACTTCGTTGAATGATGTGTTGTTAAAGAAAATAGCTGCGTCGCCCCCTTCAAGACAGGAAACTACAGACAGGTACCTGAGGTGCCCTGCTGAGAGAAGAATTTGTCAACAATCAAGCACTTGAGCTTGCAAGAATAAATATATGATGTTTATGCTATTATTGGGATAAAATGAATCAAAAAAGCAGCAGAATATGAGAAGGATTTCTTTTCTTAAAGGGTGTATACATTAGAGTGTACCTGCTTGGTAGGGATGAAATCACTGACAAAGAGTTTCCTAGCTCTGATGAGCTTGCAAGCATAATTTGGAATTTCATAGAAGCGGGCATAGCTAGGGGTGAACGACAAGAAGTTAGAGAAATTAATGGGTATGTATCGTAAACATCCTGAGTGTATCGCGGCACTGAAGCAGAAGAAACAGAAATGTTTTCCTTTCTTTCGCATTTGATTTGGATGCCCCCTGTAGATTTGACCCAGAGCCAATGCAGTCTTTTTTGCGATCAAATGCACTTGAGCTAGTCACTAGTAAGGCGACAGCACCAAAAGATGTGCATGTGTCATGAGGCCATTGGATTACTCAACAAAAAGTGAAGTGCCAAACGATGAAGAAGAACACTTGAAACCAGGCACTGAACCCTAAATGCTTCGCCTGGCTAACCAGATAGATTACTTCTATCTGCTAGCTTGCCCTAAGAAAAACAACAGTTCCATAGATATCTCCAGTGCTTTTCTATTCGAAACACAAGGGCTCTAAGCAAAGAGAATTTCAATTAATGAATAGTAGGTGCTTTTTCTTCCTTGGCCCATCTCAGTGATATGTAGGCTCTCAGCCCTTACTTGAATCATCCGTCCTCCCTACAGAAAGAAAGCGATTTTATGCCTTCTCGAAGGAAAACGTTTGGGCCGGCTGGAGCTCGACATGGAGCAAAATGTAGATGATCTCCGCAAATGGGCGAGGTAGGAGGACATGGTTGGAAGTTTTTTGACACGAGGCCTGATACGTCTCCAATGTATCTATAATTTTTGATTGTTCCATGCTATTATATATTCTGTTTTGGATGTTTAATGGGCTTTATTATACACTTTTATATTATCTTTGGGACTAACCTACTAACCCAAGGCCCAATGCAAATTGATGTTTTTTTGCCTATTTCGGTCTTTCACGGAAAAGGAATATCAAACGGAATCCAAACGGAATGAAACCTTCGGGAGAGTTATTTTTGGAACAAATATGATCCAGAGGACTTGGAGTGGACGTCAAGAAACGAACGAGGAGGCCACGAGGCAGGGAGGCGCGCCTGCCCCCCGGGCGCGTCCCACACCCTTGTGGGCCCCTCGTGGCTCCCCTGACCGACTTCCTTCGCCTATATATACTCATATACCCTGAAAACATCCAAGAGCACCACGAAACCCTATTTCCACCGCCGCAACTCTCTGTACCCATGAGACCCCTTCTTGGGGCCTTTTCTGGCGCTCCGCCGGAGGGGGCATCGATCACGAAGGGCTTCTACATCAACACCGTAGCCTCTCCGATCATGTGTGAGTAGTTTACCTCAGACCTTCGGGTCCATAGTTATTAGCTAGATGGCTTCTTCTCTCTCTTTGGATCTCAATACAAAGTTCTCCTCGATCTTCTTGGAGATCTATTCGATGTAACTCTTTTTGCGGTGTGTTTGTTGGGATCCGTTGAATTGTGGGTTTATGATCAAGATTATCTATGAACAATATTTGAATCTCCTATGAATTCTTTTATGTATGATTTGATATCTTTGCAAGTCTCTTCGAATCATCAGTTTGGTTTGGCCTACTAGATTGATCTTTCTTGCAATGGGAGAAGTGCTTAGCTTTGGGTTCAATCATGCGGTGCTCGATCCCAGTGACAGAAGGGGAAACGACACGTATTGTATTGTTGCCATCGATGATAACAAGATGGGGTTTATATCATATTGCTTGAGTTTATCCCTCTACATCATGTCATCTTGCCTAATGCGTTACTCTATTCTTATGAACTTAATACTCTAGATGCATGCTACATAGCGGTCGATGTGTGGAGTAATAGTAGTAGATGTAGAATCGTTTCGGTCTACTTCTTGCGGACGTGATGCCTATATACATGATCATGCCTATATATTCTCAAACTATGCACTATTCTATCAATTGCTCGACAGTAATTTGTTCACCCACTGTAATACTTATGCTATCTTGAGAGAAGCCACTAGTGAAACCTATGGCCCTCGGGTCTATTTTCTATCATACAAATCTCCCTTCAACTAGCTATTTCTGTTGCCGTTTATTTTGCATTCTTTACTTTCAATCTTTATCGTAAAAATACCAAAAATATTATCTTATCATCTCTATCAGATCTCACCTTTGCAAGTGGCTGTGAAGGGATTGACAACCCCTTTATCGCGTTGGTTGCAAGGTTCTTATTTGTTTGTGTAGGTATGAGGCGACTTGCATGTGGTCTCCTACTGGATTGATACCTTGGTTCTCAAAAACTGAGGGAAATACTTACGCTACTTTGCTGCATCACCCTTTCCTCTTCAAGGGAAAACCAACGCGGTGCTCAAGAGGTAGCAATGCCTTACGCAAAATACGAGTACTTCAGAGCCCACCAGGAAAAGGATATTGGTTTGCATCTCTATATTGATCTGCGGCGCTTCTATGAAGTTTTCCTTGTCTCTGATTTCAAAGCTGAATGGATGGCTGAATCTGTCGAGGCATCATTCGATATTTGCAGATTGATGTAATGCTATGAGGAGTTAGAGTCTTCTGCGGGAAAGACATTTCTTGTGGAGTTTTGTAGATCTTTTTGCTCTACTTTTTCTAGTATTCCTTACATAAGATCTCGGAAGAGCCAATGTTTCCTTCCGTTCCCGGTAAATAGGAATTCTATATCCTCTAGCTCTTCGTGACCTGTTGTGTCTGCCCTCAACTGAGCCGCCATAGAATAGAAAGGTTTCTAACTGTTGAAAAGGATACTTCTAAATGTTAAGGGGTGCTCAATCTTCCACTCAAATCCTTTTTACCAGAAGGGAGCTCGCCTTCCACGACACATAAGGGAAAAGGCAATGTGTGGAACTAGATTAAGTTTGATCTGCCACTTACACTGGAAGGGCAAGAACTAATGCTTATGTGTATTCTTCCATGGCATATAGAAGGTTAACTACTCCAACTCGATGGCTGAGAGAATAGTGAAATCCTAGCTTTCCCTAGAATCAGCTCTTTACTATCCTACCCCAGGGGGTTTTCGGAGAGATTGAACCCTAGATTTAGAAGCTTTCCCAAACAAACCTTTTGACCAGGAAAAGGCATACCAAAGATTTTTGGAAAGACACATTGAAATGGAAGCTCGAACTTATTCCGAAGTAAGTTTAGGATGAGGTTTCCGATCCGGTTGGTGTTCCGACATCCCGAATCGAGGTGGCTCTAAACTCAGGTTTTCCTACCTCTCTAGTTACAGAGGGAGGAGAGGGGCTTCGTCTTTTTAGGTCACTGAAAAGCCAGTTGACATGTGCAATCCAATCAAGGAGGCAGTACTTCTGCCTGAGTTCCTATGGATCCTACTCGTCGGGATTACCGTGCTCCCGCAGGTTGTTCACCATGTGTTCCATAGCACTTTGACTTTATATCTGTTACCATCTTGGAATCATGTAGATGTAGATTGCTTTCATCGCAGGGTCATTCCTGAAGGTGGCTTGTACCAACTCTTCGTCATCATAAATAGCAAGCCACTCCTTGTTTATTACTCCGCTTTTTCACTCTCTCATTCTTAGTTAACCATTTCATTCTATTGAATCTGTGGTACTTTGAGTTTTGAACAATATTTAGAATTTATTATTAAGTGATCCCCCGCCTTTTGACTTCTTTCTCTCTTTCCTTGGAAAGAACAGTTGTTTATTAAGGCCGCTTTTCTAGAATCTACTTTGAAAATGGAAAATAGGTCTCTTCTTCAATGAAGGCAGAACTATTCACTAAGCCAACAGGTTAGCGAAGGAAATTTTTCTGGTCTTGCTGCTTTAAAGCGAACGAGTCTTCCTTATTCCTATGGTCATTAGAATAACCTATTCATCCTCTTGGCCACTCTGAACTCATAGGTAGTTGTGGTTCGATTTACCTTCTTTCGCTTTGCCTTGGGTTCGGTGGTAGTAATAGTCCTTCTTTAGCTCGCTCCTCCTTTCTTGGGTTCCCTAACTGTCGGCTATTGCTAAAGCTCAACCTATGCCTCCGGCAAAGGCAAGACGGAAAGCAAGCTATTGGAATGCAACCAACAACAAGAAGCCCTCGGGTCATGAGAAAAAGGTATGGATCCCTATTCCTTTCTTTTTATCCAACTGGAAGCAGTGGAAGAACTTCTTGATACTTTTTTCTCATCTAGCATAAACCCGTCAATTGATACATACAAGCCGCATATATCATCTATACTATCTATCCTTCTCTCTCTTCTAGAGTCAATCTAGTATTCTTCTTCTTAGAACTTGAAACAAGGTCCATCGCAATACCCAAGAAGTAGTCTCAATTCTCTTCCCTTTGCTACACCTTGTGCTATATATCGAGTGGACCCTAACCTATATCTACTTGCTTCAGCCTTTAGATATCTGCATTCTCTGATGTATCCACCTTGACTTGGTATTCAGTGCTCTGTTCTAGAAGTCTGTAACCCCTAACCTCGAACTCCATTGGCTCCTTACGGGATAAGAAGATAGATTGTACATTCGATTTTCCAAAACGTGAGTGGTTTGAAGCATGTTTCAGTGAAGGAGATGATGATTGTAAAAGGAAACTGGAAAGCAAAGCGAAACGGAAGAGATCAAAAGCGATTGAAGTGACTAGTTGGAAGTTCTTGAAAGTAGGGAAAGCGATAGTTGACTTTTCTTGAGAAGTAGGGACCCAAGAATGACAAGTGGACTAGTATTCATAGGGGCCTTTTCTTTCGAGAAGGCTTACCGGATACTATGTTGTCCCCAATGCGAGGTAGTTTCCCTGCTTGTAAGATCTTGATTGCCTTTATGCTTGAGTTTCAGCATTCCTTCACTCCAGTCAACTCTCATTTGACCAAAACTTGACAACCAGTCAATGCCTAAAATAAAATCAAAACCTTGTACATCAAGCACCCTAGCTTCTGTTTCAAATTCAAGGTTTTGTGACTTGAATTGAAGGTTGTCACATTTGGTGCTGGTTAATAACTTACGGCGAGACGAGCAGCAAAAAAATAAAAAGAACATTAATAGGTGGAAGTCTTCGAAACTTACTTGTCAGTTCGGTTGTGCCTTGATACCTATCTATAGCTTTCCTAACGACTTTGTTTACTCATCGCTAGTAAGACTGTCTGCTGATCCCAGGAGATCAGGACTCGTACAAGTATCTGACGTGATTAGGTGGGGACAGGATCCAAACCTGCAGTCCTCAGGTCATGAGCCTGATGAGCTGACCAATTCCTCTACCCCGCTTCCCCTGATCTTTCTTTCCCTCTCCCACAAACATTGATTCTCTCTCCTAACCACTCTTAAATATGTGAAATACATGGAATCGATCCAAAACTACAAGCAAGGGAATCAACTCTTATTGTTGTAAAGGAAAAATAACCCCTTTCCATTATATATATATACAAGGAACAAGTAGCCTTCGCCACCTATTCCTGAATTAAGGGAACGCGAGAAAGATTTCTCTATGTCAATTCAAAAAAAAAACGGACGACTGAATCTAAAGTCTACTAGAGAGAAGATTGGCTCGAACGTCAACTACTGATTGCTCTATCCAACCAGCACATAACGTTTGCTATGATATTGTTTTGATCATATTGTTTTATTGCCCGGGCATTGCTGTGGAAGAGTGAAATGAAAAACTCTTCTTGAAGAAGAGGACTCTTCTGCTTGATCTTTTGATACGGTGAGGGAACAGGTTTTATGCGTTCATTGAGCAAATGGGGAAACAAACTGCTGATACAGAAATCTTCCACTTTTACTGCCGAAGGCACAAGAGAGACTATAGCTAGGCAGGATAAGCAAAGGAATCCAGATTCAATCGATTGTTTGAAGCCAAGGTCTCGATCTAGTCCATCTTTCTATACGAATTTCTTTAAAGAATACTTCTCTTATGATCTACTACGAGAGTGTCAAGCGGCGATCAAAGTTGAGTAACTATCTTGGAAATAGGTAAGTCGGGCACATATTCTAGTTCCGATTCTAGGCTATCTATAGAAGAATGGAGTGTTATAAATTCTACTATTTAAGCTGTTGGTGCAGAGGTAAGCAAGTCAGTCTCGGGTGGGAAGTCAGCACTATCAACTCAGGCGGGTCTTCAGTCCAAAGAAAAAGAAAGCGGTGGTCTGTACTTGAAAATAGGACTCTACTTTTTGATTGAAATAGGACTGTACTAACATCTGCAAAAGGCAAAGCATGACCTATCGTGTAGTACTTCGAGTATCGATCCACAGGGAAAATGGGAGAACTGGTTAGTTTGCACAAGTTCAAATATCTTGGCCTAACCTAATTTGTAGAAACCTGCGGCCTAAATTAAAGACTAATTCTAAACTAAAGCAAAAAGAAATCGCCTAAGGCGCGTGCGGCCAAGGTCTTCCATAGGAGCTCGAAGGAAGAGGTTCTGAATAACTATACAATTTATAAGATGTAGTGGACTAGCTAGACATTGAAAAGCTGCCACTCTAAGGGAATTTGTTTGCATAAGCTACAGATGCTATAAAGCAATCATGTACTGAGTACAAAGCTATTCCATTATAGTGAGCAGTATCAAATATGTAACAAGCAATAGAAGCATCTTGGCAGGTGTATAGAACTAGCAAAGTGGTTTAGGAAAGGGCATATGAATAGGCAGTTTGGCAAGTGAGTAGTTTAGGTCCTGTAGACCAAAGAAAAGGCCGGGAGCATTTAGGTAGGCCTATCACTCAACCGGCGGCAGCCGATCGACTTATACTAACTGCTTCGCAGAGCTACTCAATGACTCATTAGATCCACGAATTTTCCCATCTGCGCAGGGCTTCCGCAAAGTTCTTGTCCCTTCTTCCGTGCATTAACTCAATTGCCGTCTATGGATTATATGGTTCAGGTGGACATGGTCAAGTGTTTCGATAGCATAGACCATCGGTTACTACTTGAACATTTGTCTAAGCTCTTAGGTAAAGATAACACTCCTCTCATTGACCTCATCAATTACTTTCTCAAGACACCGATACTTTCTAAGAAAGGGAATGACTACTCAAACAGTGAAGTCGGCCTTCCACAAGGATCACCGGTCTCGCCTGTTTTGATTCAATCATTCCTGCATCAACTCGACTTGCAATTCGGTGCTATGGCCCAAGAGGAGAATGGGGATTCTACCAACTATGTCTATTTCGCTCGCTACACAGACGATATACTATTCGGCATTCCTATCATAGGTGTTGGCGTCATGTCTAAAGTCTTCTTTCGAAGGCTGCAAGAAGTTCTTGACCGTATGTCCAGTAAGCTATGCTTGAAATTCACGTCTATTGTACTGCAACGATGGAGGGCTCCCGCAGTCGAGGAGGGCAAAGATAGGTTTGCAAACCAGATTATTGGCTGTTACATTCAGACACATGAAATGCTAGATGTTATATGCAGCAAGGTCAAAACTGGGCTTTTATTGTCCCTATAGAAAGATTATTCACCAAGCGCCAGGAAAGCTTTAGCTTTGCCATAGAGTGACAGTTGGGGGGAGCAGGAGGGAGGAAAGAGGCAAATGAGAAAGAAGAAGGAGCAGGGTCGAGTGAAAGAATTGGTACATTGGGTTCCCCCACCGAGCGGAGCCAAAGGAAAGACAAGGGTTGAGGTAATCGCTATGATTGTTCAGGCTATTCCGCTTATGCTCGCGGATGCGGATAAGAAGCTATCAAAAGGGGATGATAGCAGCCACCCATACGGGCAGCTAGAAAGAGAACAAGGAAATGTGAATCACAATCCTTATTCGGTAGAGGAGTCGGGGGACATTGGTTCAAATCCAATTCGTGAATATCAGAAAGCATTGTTTCTCATTGAACTATATACCATACGCGCACAGAGGAAGGGAGAAATTGATTGTGTTGCGGTCATTTTCCATCAGATTCTTATGGATGTAGTGCAAAGTAAATGTTTTAGTCAAAAGTAAGCTGCCGACTATGATGAATGCCAGCCCGATCTGTAGCTGATCTTTGATCCCGAGCTTGAGCTTCTCTTTGAAGTCGGGTGAATTGAATTTCATATTTGGAGAAATGTGTTGCTAGTCCAAGTCCCCTATAGAATTGTTTGTCTATAACTTCGGCAACGAAGGTCATTTCTTTAGAAGAACGATACTGGTAGTTGCTTGCGGTGTCTAAACAAGTTTTGAAAAAACTACTGTGTCTGCATTTTCCTAAAGATTGTTGTGAGGCTGATAGTGATATCTTTCCAATAACTGACTCAACAGGTTCAATTGAGGTATCATTCGATTGATATTTCGAACCGTGTAGTGGTTAGGTGATACGTCTGTCGTATATATAATTTTTGATTGTTCCATGCCAATATTATACAACTTTCATATACTTTTGGCAACTTTTTATACTATTTTTGGGACTAACATATTGATCCAGTGCCCAGTGCCAGTTCCTGTTTGTTGCATGTCTTTTGTTTTGCAGAAAATCCATATCAAACGGAGTCCAAATGGGATAAAAACTGACGGAGATTTTTTTTAAAATATATGTGATTTTTGGGAAGAAGAATCAACGCGAGACGATGCCCGAGGGGGCCACGAGGCAGGGGGCGCGCCCCAGGGGGTCAGGTGCGCCCTGGGCCCTCATGGCCACCCCGTAAGGTGGTTGGTGCCCTTATTTCGCCGCAAGAAAGCTAATATCCGGATAGAGATCGTGTCCAAAATTCAGCCCAATCGGAGTTATGGATCTCCGGGAAATTTAAGAAATGGTGAAGGGCCAGAATCTAGAACGCATAAACAGAGAGAGAGACAGAGAGACAGATCCAATCTCGGAGGGGCTCTCGCCCCTCCCATGCCATGGAGACCAAGGACCAGAGGGGAAACCCTCCTCCCATCTAGGGAGAAGGTCAAGGAAGAAGAAGAAGAAGGGCGGGCTCTCTCCCCCTTGCTTCCGGTGGCGCCGGAGTGCCACCGAGGGCCATCATCATCACCGCAATCTTCACCAACACCTCCGTCATCTTCACCAACATATCCATCACCTTCCCCCATCTATCTACAGTGGTCCACTCTCCCGCAACCCGCTGTACCCTCTACTTGAACATGGTGCTTTATGCTTCATATTATTATCCAATGATGTGTTGCCATCCTATGATGTCTGAGTAGATTTTTGTTGTCCTTTCAGTGATTGGTGAATTGCTATGATTGGTTTAATTTGCTTGTGGTTATGTTGTTGTCTTTTGGTGCCAATCATATGAGCGCGCGCGTGGATCACACCATAGGGTTAGTTGTATGTTGATAGGACTATGTATTGGAGGGCAAGAGTGACAGAAGCTTCAACCTAGCATAGAAATTGATGCATACGGGATTGAAGGGGGACCGATATATCTTAATGATATGGTTGGGTTTTACCTTAATGAACGTTAGTAGTTGCGGATGCTTGCTAATAGTTCCAATCATAAGTGCATAGAATTCCAAGTCAGGGATGACATGCTAGCAGTGGCCTCTCCCACATAAAACTTGCTATTGATCTAATAAAGTAGTCAATTGCTTAGGGACAATTTCGCAACTCCTACCACCACTTTTCCACACTCGCTATACTAACTTTATTGCTTCTTTATCTAAACAGCCCCTACTTTTTATTTACGCGCTCTTTATTATCTTGCAAACCTATCCAAAAACACCTACAATGTACTTCTAGTTTCATACTTGTTCTAGGTAAAGCGAACGTTAAGCGTGCGTAGAGTTGTATCGGTGGTCGATAGAACTTGAGGGAATATTTGTTCTACCTTTAGCTCCTCGTTGGGTTCGACACTCTTACTTATCGAAATAGGCTACAATTGATCCCCTATACTTGTGGGTTATCAAGACCTTTTTCTGGCACTGTTGCCGAGGAGTTATAGCATGGGGTGAATATTCTCGTGTGTGCTTGTTTGCTTTATCACTAAGTAATTTTTATTTGCTGTTTTTAGTTGTTTTCTATCTTTAGTTATGGGTAGGAAACGCAAAATACCAAAAAAAATAGTTGTACCTACTGCACCATGGTTGAAGAACCACTCAAAATCTATCACACTCCTGAAGCTTTTTACTTGGATCATCTTCGATCCCTTTGTGCTCGTGCTAAAACCCCAACTAGCTTAGTTGAGGGCAAATCTTTAGATGTGCATGCTTGTTATGTGTGACGCTGCTTATCCCAAAAAGGGAAACTTTTACTGGATCAAATTCATTGTTTGCAATGCTATGCTTGGAATTTATGTGAAATATATGGTGTTACTTGTTGTTCTGAAAACCCTAAGAAACACCTTCCTTACCAATGTGAGTTTAGTAATAATGGAATGGTATCTTTGTATGCTAAGGGTGTTTATAATTACTATGATGTTCAACAAATTGAAGAATTTGTTGCTTTTAAGGGTGCTTATGATATTGCTTCTTTGCTTGAAAAGTATGATGCTACTCTCTACAAATCTGAAAAATTTGCCATACTTGAATATTGTTATGATAATTATGCTTCTAATGCATATGTTAAACCATATATTGAGGACTCCTCCGCTGTCCAAGAAGAGACTAATATTTTGCAGGAGTCTATGGAAGAAGAAATTAATGACATTGTGAGCTCATTGGATGAAAAAGATGAGGAGGAGAGCGAAGAACAAAAGGAGGAAGAGCGGATTGATCACCCGTGTCCACCTTCTAATGATATTAACTCTTCAACTCATACATTGTTTAATTTCCCTTCGTGCTTACCGATGGATGATTGCTATGATAATTGTTATGATCCCGTTGATTCTTTTGAAATATCCCTTTTTAATGATGTTTGCTATGCTTGTGGCCAAGATGCCAATATGAATTATGCTTATAGAGATGAACTTGCTATAGTTCCTTATGTTAAACTTGAAATTGCTGCTATTGCACCCACGCGTGATAGTCCTATTATCTTTTTGAATTCTCTCGGCTACACTATATTGGAGAAGTTTTCCCTTATTAAGGATTATATTGATGGGTTGTCTTTTACCGTTGCACGTGATGATTTTGATGAATATAATATGCATGTGCTTGCTGCTCCTACTTGCAATTATTATGAAAGAGGAACTATATCTCCAACTCTCTATGTTTCCAACACGATAAAATTGCAAGAAACTGTTTATACTATGCATTGGCCTTTACTATGTGTTCATAAATTGTTCTTCTATGACATGCCGATGCATAAGAAGAGAGTTAGATTTCGTCATTGCTTGATATATTTTACTTTGTGCTCACTACTAAATTACAAATCATTGTTAATTAAAATTGGCTTTGATATACCTTGGGATCCGGGTAGATCCATTACTTGAGCACTATATGCCTAGCTTAATGGCTTTAAAGAAAGCGCTGCCAGGGAGACAACCCGGAAGTTTAAGAGAGTCATTTACTTCTGTTGTGTGATTTTATAAAGTTTAAAAATAAAAATAATGTGCCGAGGTTTGCCTTTAGGATGTTTTAGACTACTTGTTGGTCTGTGCGGTGCAGGACAGAAACTTTGGCTGTAGTGCGCGATTTTACATTTTTTACTGGAACGTCAAACGGTTCTGAAACTTTTTGCACTGTCTTTCTATACAAATTTTTTATTTTTCCTAATTTTGGCAGAATTTTTTGAGTACCAGAGGTATGGTGAATGTTCATAGTATTACAGACTGTCCTGTTTAAGACAGATTCTGTTTTTGATGCATAGTTTGCTTGTTTTGATGAAACTATCAATTTATATCAGTGGATTAAGACATGGAAAATTTATATTACAGTAGATACAATGCAAAAACAAAATATGAATTGGTTTTCAACAGTACTTAGAGTGTTGATTTGCTTTATTATACTAATGGATCTTACCGAGCTTTCTGTTGAAGTTTTGTGTGGATGAAGTGTTCGAGGATCAAGGAGGTCTCGATGTGAGAAGAAGGAAGAGAGGCAAGAGCTCAAGTTGGGGATGCCCAAGGAACCCCAAGTAAATATTCAAGGATACTCAAGCGTCTAAGCTTGGGGATGCCCCGGAAGGCATCCCTTCTTTATTCAACAAATATCGGTATGTTTTCGGATTTGTTTCGTTCATGCGATATGTGCAAATCTTGGAGCGTCTTTTGCATTTAGTTTTCACTTTCCTTTTATGTACCATGCTGGTATGAGATAGTCCTTGGTTTATATATATAATGCTCATTGCACTTCACTTATATCTTTTGAGTATGGCTTTATAGAATGCTTCATGTGCTTCACTTATATCATTTGAATTCTAGATTGCCTGTTTCTCTTCACATAGAAAACCGCCATTTGTAGAATGCTCTTTTGCTTCACTTATATTTGTTAGAGCGTGGACATATCTTTTGTAGAAAGAATTAAACTCTCTTGCTTCACTTATATCTATTTAGAGAGATGACAGGAATTGGTCAATCACATGGTTAGTCATAAAATCCTACATAAAACTTGTAGATCACTGAATATGATATGTTAGATTCCTTGCAATAGTTTTGCGAAGATGGTGATATTAGAGTCATGCTAGTGGGTATTTGTGGATTGTAGAAATACTTGTGTTGAAGTTTGTGATTCCCGTAGCATGCACGTATGGTGAACCGTTATGTAACGAAGTTGGAGCATGAGGTATTTATTGATTGTCTTCCTTATGAATGGCGGTCGGGGACAAGCGATGGTCTTTTCCTACCAATCTATCCCCCTAGGGGCATGCGTAGTAGTACTTTGCTTCGAGGGCTAATAAACTTTTGCAATAAGTATATGAGTTCTTTATGACTAATGTGAGTCCATGGATTATACGCACTTTCACCCTTCTATCATTGCTAGCCTCTTCGGTACCGTGCATTGCCCTTTCTCACCTTGAGAGTTGGTGCAAACTTCGCCAGTGCATCCAAACCCCGTGATACGATACGCTCTATCACACATAAACCTCTTTATATCTTCCTCAAAATAGCCACCATACCTACCTATCATGGCATTTTCATAGCCATTCCGAGATATATTGCCATGCAACTTCCATCATCATCATATACATGACTTGAGAATTTATTGTCATATTTCTTTGCATGATCGTAAGATAGCTAGCATGATGTTTTCATGGCTTGTCCGTTTTTTGATGTCATTGCTACGCTAGATCATTGCACATCCCGGTACACTGCCGGAGGCATTCATATAGAGTCATATCTTTGTTCTAGTATCGAGTTGTAAGTAAACAAAAGTGTGATTATCATCATTATTAGAGCATTGCCCCACAAAAAAAGAGGCCAACGAAGCCTAAATAAAAAAGGGGGGCCAAAGAAGCCCGCCAAAAAAAGGGGCAATGTTACTATCCTTTTCCACACTTGTGCTTCAAAGTAGCACCATGATCTTCATATAGAGAGTCTCTTGAGTTATCACTTTCATATACTAGTGGGAATTTTCATTATAGAACTTGGCTTGTATATTCCAACGATGGGCTTCCTCAAATGCCCTAGGTCTTCATGAGCAAGCAAGTTGGATGCGCACGCACTTAGTTTCAGTTTGAGCTTTCATACACTTATAGCTCTAGTGCATCCGTTGCATGGCAATCCCTACTCCTCACATTGACATCAATTGATGGGCATCTCCATAGCCCGTTGATTAGCCGCGTTGATGTGAGACTTTCTCCTTCTTTGTCTTCTCCACACAACCTCCACCATCATATTCTATTCCACCTATAGTGCTATATCCATGGCTTGCGCTCATGTCTTGCGTGAGGGTTGAAAGGCTGAAGCGCGTTAAAAAGTATGAACCAATTGCTCGCCTTGTCATCGGGGTTGTGCATGATTTGAATATTTTGTGTGGTGAATATGGAGCATAGCCAGACTATATGATTTTGTAGGGATAACTTTCTTTGGCCATGTTATTTTGAAAAGACATGATTGCTTTATTAGTATGCTTGAAGTATTATTGTCTTAATGTCAAATGATAGAGTATTGCTTTGAATCACTCGTGTCTTAATATTCATGCCATGATTAGATTATGTGATCAAGATTATGCTAGGTAGCATTCCACATCAAAAATTATCTTTTTTATCATCTACCAACTCGAGGACGAGCAGGAATTAAGCTTGGGAATGCTGATACGTCTCTGTCGTATATATAATTTTTTATTGTTCCATGCCAATATTATACAACTTACGTATACTTTTGGCAACTTTTTATACTATTTTTGGGACTAACATATTGATCTAGTGCCCAGTGTCAGTTCCTGTTTGTTGCATGTTTTTTGTTTCGCAGAAAATCCATATCAAACGGAGTCCAAATAGGATAAAAACTAATGGAGATTTTTTTGGAATATATGTGATTTTTGGGGAGAAGAATCAACGCGAGATGATGCCCGAGGGGGCCACAAGGTAGGGGGGCGCGCCCCTGGGTGTCAGGTGCGCCCTGGGCCCTCGTGGCCATCACGTAAGGCAGTTGGTGCCCTTCTTTCGCCGCAATAAAGCTAATATCCGGATAGAGATCGTGTCTAAAATTCAGCCCAATCAGAGTTACGGATCTCTGGGAATATAAGAAACGGTGAACGGTCAGAATCTAGAACGCAGAAACAGAGAGAGACAGAGAGACATAATCTCGGAGAGGCTCTCGCCCCTCCCACGCCATGGAGACCAAGGACCAGAGGGGAAACCCTCCTCCCATCTAGGGAGAAGGTCAAGCAAGAAGAAGAAGAAGGGGGGCTCTCTCACCCTCGCTTCCGGTGGCGCCGGAGTGCCACCGGGGGCCATCATCATCACTGCAATCTTCACCAACAACTCCGTCATCTTCACCAACATCTCCATCACCTTCCCCCATCTATCTACAGCGGTCCACTCTCCCTCAACCCGTTGTACCCTCTACTTGAACATGGTGCTTTATGCTTCATATTATTATTCAATGATGTGTTGACATCCTATGATGTCTGAGTAGATTTTCATTGTCCTTTCGGTGATTGGTGAATTGCTATGATTGGTTTAATTTGCTTGTGGTTATGTTGCTGTCCTTTGGTGCCCATCATATGATTGCGCGCGTGGATCACACCATAGGGTTAGTTGTATGTTGATAGGACTATGTATTGGAGGGCAAGAGTGACAGAAGCTTCAACCTAGCATAGAAATTGATGCATACGGGATTGAAGGGGGACTAATATATCTTAATGCTATGGTTGGGTTTTACCTTAATGAATGTTAGTAGTTGTGGATGCTTTCTAATAGTTCCAATCATAAGTGCATAGAATTCCAAGTCAGGGATGACATGCTAGCAGTGGCCTCTCCCACATAAAAGTTGCTATCGGTCTAGTAAAGTAGTCAATTGCTTAGGGACAATTTTGCAACTCCTACCACCACTTTTCCACACTCGCTATACTAACTTTATTGCTTCTTTATCTAAATAGCCCCTACTTTTTATTTACGCGCTCTTTATTATCTTGCAAACCTATCCAAAAACACCTACAATGTACTTCTAGTTTCATACTTGTTCTAGGTAAAGCGAACGTTAAGCGTGCATAGAGTTGTATCGGTGGTCGATAGAACTTGAGGGAATATTTGTTCTACCTTTAGCTCCTTGTTGGGTTCGACACTCTTACTTATCGAAAGAGGCTACAATTGATCCCCTATACTTGTGGGGTATCATTAGAATCCTCTTATTGCCGCCAAGGGCTCTTTTAGTCGATTCCAGCCAGAGAGTTATGAATAGAAATAGCAGACCTTATTCGAGACAACAGGAAGTTCTCGTTTGCAACTCTACATTTCTCAGGTTCAGGATATTCATGGAGTCGATCACTACCACTTGAGATTGACGATCAACTTCATTAAAGAAGCAGTCATCTCTATTACAGGAAGCAGCATGTTTTCTATGGTCCGATGAAAAGGTTCCAGTGGATTTCTCTTGCTGAATGTTGGTAAAACACCAGCTTTCATTCCTCACTGCAAGCTACTCCTTTTGCTGCTTTTTCTCACTCTTTGCCTGGGCCAACAATAGATTAGTCTCTGGGTCGGTCAAGTGATAAATTGGCGAGATTGGTTAAGGAAACTCAGACTTCTGATTGTTCGCGAGGGATGGCTGAATAACCTACTTTGCTTTTCATTTAGGGTAATAGGATGCCACTACTTGACCTTGCTTGCCCAGACACAAGATAACCTATAGTTTGGGTACTGCCCTTCGTGGTGCTTGCTTTCCTATAATCTGTAAAGCTTTAGCTTTCAGAGAAGAGATTTCAGTATCCGATTGCTTTTCTGACTGGAATTCTCTAGTTCACTTCACTTCTACGCAATGTCATTTCTTGATTCAAAGTACTTCTTTTCTGATTGGAATTTCGATCTCTTGGCAACAGGTTTGGCTTCTGCTAAGGACAAATTGAACAAGCTACTTCTCAAACCAAGTCTGGGTGGGCTTTTGAATTCAGAGAAGGGAATTCCAGTTCTGATTCTAGTCTCTGTGCTCTGTTCAGTTCAGTTCAAGATGGGAAAGTATTGCTTGTTTCCTAGCATCCTAAAAGGGGTGCTTGTTTTCCAAGTCCGGGCTCTCCTCTCCCCTTTCTGTCCCAACCTTCATTCTTGCTTTTCCGCACTTTCACTAATTTCAATAGTTCAGATCCAGCACTTATATCCCTTATATATATATATATATATATATATATATATATATATATATATATATATATATATATATATAGAATCAGGTATTTGCTTTCCATGATTCCTGATTTTGGTATCTTTCTTGTCTGCACTTGATGAAATCCCTTTCTTTTCTTCTTGGCATACAGATTGGATTCTTGTTGATCCAATCGGAACTCTTGAATTGAGGGGTGGCCGTGAAAGAATCACTGTTTTTATTATATGAATGAAAACAAGAGATTTCATTCTTCATGGCATATTTCAAGACTAGGGTACCTGCATTCTAGGTCTAGGACTTGTTACTTCGGATCAGTTCCCTTTAGAAGCAGTTTTCCTCTTCTTCAATCTCGAATCCCGAAGGGGAGGCTCTAGTTGCCAAGTAAGAAAAGATCTCGATAGTTCAATTCATGCATGTGAAACTTATCTGCCAGATACAGATGATAGTTGCCACTACTTGACCGAAACTGGGACTTGAGGAGGAATGAAATTCTAAGGGAAATCAATCAACTAATCGAAATAGTGATATCGGTATTGGAACTCTGGAGAAGGGCCTGGCCTAAGCGCCCTCTTGAGACTTGGACTCGAAAGAGGGAAAGATTAGTGGGTCAATAACCAAGTTCCCCGATTGGATTCCAGTATCTGATCAAGCCGAAGTAAGAAAGTTCCAGATTCGAGTTTCCTTTTCTGGCTGGAATGCAAGTAGGATTCCACATCCACTCGGTATTCTAGATGTACCAAGTCTTTTTCTTCACTCTTTAGAGGGAAAGTATGCTTTGGATTTGCTTGGATGATACATCAATAAGCCTGAAGCCACCATCTTGGCAACATCGTTGCTACTCCTATCCCCTTAATGAAGGCGTGCCGAGTGTCCGGGCCTAATACCAAACAGGCATCGCACCAAAACCTAACATCTAAAACCGGGTGTCCCATCCAAGCCACTACCTGGATTGGATCCCACACCGGTCTGGCACACTCTCAGTGAGCACCGCACACTGCAAGGGCCGTCACCTCCATCATCACTCGATCCATCCTCAGAGCAGAACTGAAGCACCGACCTTGCCAGGCCTCTCTGCCATCAACGCCACCATGACGCCAGACAACTTCCCAGGCCCATCGGCCCTACAGGCCCGCAGATGCCAGATCTGGATCGGCCAGGCTCGCCGGACGTCGCCTCGGAGCCCCATGGCCAGCCGGTAGCCACCGTAGGGCGGAGGGATGTTGACGAGCCGCCGCCTCGCTGCCGAATGTGCCGCTGCGCCGGGGAAGACCACCGCGGGCCAAAGCCCAGATCATACCCTCTCCCAGGGCAAGACGGCCCCGCCGCCGCCATCCTTGGCTGCGGCTCGGACTTGGCCGGCGCCAGCCTCCAGCAGCGGCGAGGGGTCGAAGATGTTTGTGGCCCGGCGGCGCGCTCGCATACGCCCTCGAGTCGCCCGCGCGGGGCGGCGCGAGAGTACCGTTTCGTGGTGCACGCCGCGTGGTAATATTTTGTATGCATATCAATGAGACAAGCTTGAGACAAGATTTTTCGGACTGCGAATCAATCTGTGGTTGAGTTGGTTAGGTCGACAGTGGTATCCCCAACCCACCAGAGTTCAAATCCTGATGCTCGCATTATTCCTGGATTTATTTCAGGATTTCCGGCGATGCGCCTTCAGTGGGAGGAGACGTTCCCGTCAACGACGAGGCGCCTACCGATGCTTAAAATGGGACAGTGCCAAATTACACTAGAATTTTCTGCCTCATCATCTCACAAAGTGTTGCTGACCGTCCGCCACGACCTAGTTAAGACAGCGAGAGATCCATGGATGAAGTGCCAAGTGGAATTCGTGTAAATTTCTCGCGAGCTCATCAGAAAACAAGTCGCTCTGCAAACTCTTACGATGGCACCGATTTCTTTTCTTCTTTGACGGTGACTACGGCGGGCTTGCGCCGGCCTGAACTTTCATTAAAAGGCTGAGAAGTCAGCAGGTATCAATAATACACCGGCAGACGAAATTACAAGGGCTGCACTGATTTCTTATCAAAACGTAGTCTGTAATGTATCGTCTGTTAGTGCCTACTCAGACTGAAATGCCCGTCACCGCCGCGAAAACGACCTCGACTATGCAAAACTGGTAGCAGGGACACCTCCAAAGCCCGAAAGCATCGCCGTGCTGATCCCGACAAGACTTGTACGGTCATTAGGCAATCCGAGAATTCCGCATGGAAGGTAGAAGAAGATGTGCGCCTCGCACGTCCCTCCAAGGTAACTTTTGACTGCCGGTCGAGGCATCTCTCTTTACGAGACCACACACGCAAACGCCGGCGATGGGTCCGTCGACGCCGGAGAGGCGAGGGGGACTCCTCTTTCGTCTTCGCTTTCGGTGGCCTAGCTGCTTCGGCAGCGGGGTCGTTTTCCCCGGCCATTTTCCCGAAAATGGCAGTGCGCTGCGCTTTCAACGTGGCTCCATCCACTTGCATACGGGAAGGAGCTAGACACCGACGGCGACGGCGAGCATCTCGGTTGGTTTCGATGGGATAGGATGTGTTGCATCGCGAGTAAGCTTGGTGAGACCCTTTTGTTTCTGTTAAGCTAGATGGAGTAGTGCTAGCTTGTTCTGGCCAGTCATCGTCTGTAGCTAGGAGATCTTCTGACGGTGTAGACCTTCTACTTCAAGTGGGCCAAATGGCAGATAGAAATTTCGGAGGGAATGAAAAGACTGAGTCGATAAGGAAATGCTTCAGGGGAGAAGTTCCCTCTCCAATAATGTCATTACTTAATTCCATCGTTCTGCTAGAAAAATAATTCCACGTGCGTCGACCAGTGAGCAGCATCCACATATCACACAGGTAGCAACAGAAGTTGGTAGATGAACATGAGCTCATGTTGCTGTCGATCCATGGTTGAGGGAGAGGTGTGCAAGCCAGCCATTGGTTGTGATCTGGGTGGGTTGGGTTTGGAGCTGGCCTACGCCCTCTAAGTAGACTAGAGTATTTGCATGCAGGGTTCGAAGTTGCATGATCCACGTACAATATGCTTTGTAGTGAAGGAGGATCAACCCGAACCAATCGTCCATGAGTGTGTGTTTTCTAACTGCGTGGATTAGGTTTGCAGCTAGCTGGATGACATGGTAAGAGGCTAAGAGCCACATGATTAAGTAATGCATGCACCAGGTTACAAATGTTACTACTAGCAGCATATAATAGTAAAGCGATTCTATGGTCATTTAGTTGAGGAGGATCAATCCCATCGATGTGAGCTCTGCTCCTTTTTCTAACCGCGAGAAGTCCAAATACAACTGTCTGTGTCGGCAACCCCTCATCTTTTATTCGTCGATATATCAGATCCGGTGACCGCCCATAATTTGCTATGACTCAACATGACGCACAAGCCGGCCACTGGATGCTGCCGTCCATCTTCTGTCCTCTTCTTCCAAGTTCAGATCAAGTCTACTTTATTATGTTTATTACCAGTAATCTATTTGTCTGACAGTGCACTATCGATCTTTCCCTGATAGGGCATGGCGCAGAATGTAACTTTGTAGATCGATGCCAACTGAGCCAAGATTTTCTGTCAGCGAAAAAATTGCCTGACAGCGCATGGCACAGAACAGTCTTTGATCGATCCACAGAGGTATCGATCGCTTATTCGAATAAGTCTGGAATTTGCTGTGTCTCGACAGCAATAATCTAGTAATCTGCCGACCTGATTGAAATGCTGTCGCCGCACTGTTGTGTAATTTAATGTCTACGAAGACTAAAACAAGGGGTACGTGCAGGATGAATTCTGCATGCCGCCGTGGTATAAATGACTGGAGATGCGTTAGGTATGATCATCACGGGTCCATTTGTTAATCTCATTTCGTGGTGGGTTTTAGGGTATATGCAAGCCTGCATGCGCATGGTTGCAACTTTTGCCCCCTTGTTGCCAGCTGCTCCGATAAAGAAACAAGAGAATATGTCCTCCCTTCTCCGGATATGTGTTCATGAAGTATAATTCATGCTCATCTACAACCCGTTCATTCGGGTTTTGGTTTTGACTAAATTTTAGATGCACTACTCAAGCATGTTGGTCCCATCATTCCATCTTTTGGTTTTATAGAGCATCTACAGCCGGTCCCCTCAAATCCTCGACAAACATCCAAGTCCTCCACAAACATCCACAAGCTTGGTTAGTGCGTGGACAAAAGAGAGAAGAAAAAATGTGACCCAATCGAAACCCTCATATCATCCCTATACATCTAGATTGTCTGCAAGCCCTAATATTGAGACCATATATGGAAGGATATGAGGGCTCGAGGACACGTCCAGACACGCCGTCGATCTACCACGTAAGACACGACCCACCCGGACCAGATTTTCTCTTTCTTTATTCTTTTTTTTTCTTTCTCTCTCTTTATCTCCATCAATCACATGCATGTAACACGACATATAAAGGAGAAAATAAGGAGCATGACTGGATGCATGGACAAATAGGGGTTCAAAACAGACACCGTCGGATGTTGGGTTCTGGCAAACCCTTAAGATTCGAACACTAGGGTGCGCGCGAAGTCTTTCCCTCCTACCGATCTACGGCCTAGCTCGCTAAGATCTCGCAGATGAACTCGACGAACTCACAACACAAAGAGACACGGGATTTATACTGATTCGGGCCACCATTGTGGTGTAATATCCTACTCCAATGTGGTGGTGGTGGATTGCCTCTTGGGCTGATGATGAACAATACAGAGGGAGGAACAGCCTCCTGAGGTTGAGGTGTTCTTGTGCTTGGTGACTTAGCGGGTTAGAGCTGGGCAAACTGCTCGATGCCCCTACGGTGGTGGCTAGCTCTACTTATATAGGTCCTGGTCCTCTTCCCAAATATTGAGCGGGAAGGGAGCCAACAACGGCGGGCAAATTTGAAGGGGGACAGCTAGTACAAGCTATTCTGACAAAAGTGGTCTTCGCCTGCAAAAGGCTCTGGTGGTGACGCCGTCTTGGGCTCCACGATGACCTCCGTCTTGCCGTCCTCCTGGTTTTGGTCTTGTTGCACTGATATAGCAACCTTTGCCTGATGCCTCCGTACTCCTCGCATGCGCCTGCTTCCTTAGCACCAAAGAGGAAACAAGGATGTTGTGCGCGCTGGCGCCCGCCCGGTGTCGATCGTCACGGCTCACGTCACGAGAGCCTCGTGAGGTTTGCCCCGCCTTGATATCTCCGCTCCTCGTGAGCCTGCCTGACTAGGCCACTCCTAAGGGGGGGTCTTGCGTCGTCTGCCTCACGAGGCTTGGCCCCTCGCGAGGGTCTTGGATGCCTTGTTGATGAAGATGGGCCGTACGGCCTGCCGGCTTAGCCACGCCGTGGGCCGCAGGCAGGCCAGTCTATGGACCCCCGTTCCCAGAACACCGACAGTAGCCCCCGGGCCCAAGGTGAGCTCGGGCTTGGCTTCGCGGCGAAGCCAAGGGTCAAGTACGGAGCACCGCGGGCCCCAAAAGCCTGCGGCCTCGGTTGACGCGTGGCGGTTGATTGGACGTGGGCGTCTCCGCTTGCTCACGCTGCCCTTGAATCCGCCTGGCTATGCGGCCCCCGCCTCTCGCATAGTTATTCTTCCTTCACCCACGCCCGGCTCCTCCAATCTCCCTGCTTCCTCGAGGCCCTGCTTTGCCCTTCCAACTTGACTTGCGCTCTGCCTGCTTCATCGCCATGGCACCGAAACAGGCTGAAAAGGGGGAGAAACCTCCGTCTTTGCCAACTGGGCCTCCGCCCTTTGAGCCTGCGCTCGGCCGGCCTCTGGTGCTCAACGACGAGGCCATGGACAAGGTGCGCCCCATGCTTGCATCCAGCTTCAACGAGTGGGGAGAGACGGTGACTTGGCCCGCGTCCCACACTCGCATGGATCGGGCAGCCACTGAGGTCCCGATCTTCATTGATGCCCTCTGGGCTGGCTTGATTCCTCCCTTCTCCACCTTCTTCAACGCGGTGCTCGAGCATTATCAGATCCACATGCTTCATCTCGACCCTCAATCTGTGACCCTCCTTGCCGTCTTCGCCTTCTTGTGCGAGGCCATGGTGGGCATCTCTCCTTCCGTGGCCCTGCTTCGCCATTTCTTCTCATTGCATCTGACCAGTCCCCGACAGAGCTCGGGGTGCGTGGCCTTCCAAGCCGTGGCCGCGACTATGGGCGCGGGGATTGACTTCAAGCTTTCTCCATCCACGAGTGAGTTGCGCATACGATGGGTGTTTGTTGACGCCAGCGTGCTCAGCCCTCTGCTCCATGTTCTGGCGGGGCCTGCTGTTCCAAACTCCGGCTGGGGCCATCAGAAGCTCACGAGCCCCCGCCTTGCCCCCGTCTGGGCCAGGCTGAGGTGGTTGAAGGACCTCGGCGTGACTGGACCCATGGTGGTGAAGGAGTTCGTCAAGTGTCAAGTTGCTCCACTTCAGCGCCACTCCCGCCCGATGTGGGACTTGCTCCGCAGCCAGGACCACATGAGGTTTCAGGAGAAGGGGCTTCCTCTTGCGACGCGGCAAACGGTGCTCATGGTCCTATCGGGTGTCCCTCTGCCGGATGAGATGCCCAGGAATAGCTGCATGTTGTACCGCTGCGAGAACAAAGCCGTATTTGCCGCGAGCATGCCTTCCTTTGACGAGTGGGGGCTGCGCCCAATCGGCCTGGTGGGCTCCCGTGAGAACCCCGTCGTCGTGGTTCCCTTCTTCACCGCCGGTGCCGAGCTCGCCCCTGGTGAAGGTGCGGGAGGGTGAGCTCCGGCGGGGGCCGATGACTCGAGTGCTGAGGAGCACATGCCGAGTGGTGATCCTGGGTGTCGTCCTCGATGGCCTACAACCCCCTGCTGAGACATCGGTCACCGAGGAGGCGCGGCATGCGGCTCTCGAGGCCAAGGCTCCAGGAGCCTCGGGAGGTTGTGGTGAGACGGTGTCCGGCTATTTGCCGCAACCGGGCACCCCTGAGGACACCCTTCCAAGCTCTTCTTCGGCCCCGCTGCACACCGGCCATCACGTCCATCGCTTCGGTCGTCTTTGTGTGGACTTCGAGGAGCTCCGCAAGAGGAAAGGATCCCCTAGCGGCAGCAATATCTTCGGGCCATTGAAGCGATGAAAGTACATCGCCATTGACGCGTAAGTGTCTTACTGTCATGGCTTCTTGCATGTAGTCTCCTTATCCTGACGTCTGTCCTTCAGGGCTCCTTCCATTGAAGCTGTTGCATCTTCTGAGAAGCGGCCTCCTCCTTCACTAGCTTCCCCATCGGCCTTGAGCGTTCCTAGTCTGCCTGCCGCCCCTGGAGCAGGGTCGGTCGGGGGAGCGTTTCCACCTTCATGGCACGCTGAGCCCGCGGCTTGGCCACCCCTTCCCCCCCCCCCACGGTTTGGCGTGGAGCTTGGCGGGCATGCCCAAAACTCCTCCTTTGCTCATGGACAGTAGCTGGTTGGCTTCGATCTTCGGCTCCTCTTCAAGCAGCGAGCCCCGATCGGCTCAGGCTCCTCGCGAGGACTGGCTGATGTCTGGTGCGGCGTCAGCCCCCAGCCCCCTGCCGAGGGGTGGCGCGCCACTTGGCGCCCCGCCCGCTGCCCCGGAGGTGGAGGACGAGGTGGGCCGAGCGTTCGAGCTCGAGCGCGGGCGGAGCGTAGTTCGTCACGAGCTCTTCCAGGAGGCGATGGGTGCAATGAGTCAACTTGGTGAAGAGCTCGCGGGTGTCGACTCGCGCCTTGAGGCTGAAGGTCTCCGGCTGGTGGAGGAGCGGCGCAAGCTGAGGGTGGCTATCAACCTCGGTCACTATCAGCGCGACCTTGAGAATGTGAAGGCCGAGGCGTCCCTCAAGATCGCCCATGAAGCTCGCTCGCGAGCCTTGGAAGAGGCTCGCGAGGCTGACCGCCTTCGCAAGGTTGCAGAGGAGCGCGCGTGGGAGCTCCAGGCCTGGAGCGCATCCCTTGAGCAGTAGGTGGAGGCGCGCAGGGCCGCTCTTGCATCGCTGAGGGGGACGCCCGCGGAGGAAGAGGGGGTCCGGAAGCGCGATGAGGCGCTGGCCCTGGAAGCCGTGGAGCGCAGCCTCGAGCTCGAGCAACTGGGGACGAGGGAGCGTCAAGCTGCTCAAGCAGAAGATGCCGTCGGGGCTCGCGAGGCCAGAGTCGAGGAGGAGGTCAGTCGCTGGGTGGCCGAGGTTCATGCAGACTTGGAGGGTAGATACGACCTGAAGCTGAAGCTCGCGGGTACGGAGGATGCGGGCAGGGCCGCTGCCCTCAGGCCCAGGTTGGATGAGGCTGAGAGGCACGCGGAAGCCACGGCTGCCGCCCTGGTTACGGCGCAGGCGGACTTGGCCTCCGCCCACGCCGAGTTGCGTTCCCTTCGGAGGCGGGTTGATGAGGCTGAGGCCGTCGCACGGCAAAACACGGAGGAAGTGCCCCAACAACGAACGCTGGAGGGCGAGCATGCCCCTATGCTTCAGGATCTCCGGAACAGGGCCAATATCGCCCTGGGCCATATTTGCGATGTGGATGTGCCGGCCCCTCACTCGAATGACTATGCCAGCCACCTGGCCTTCTTCATCGAGGTGGTGATGCGCCTGGAGACTCAATCTGCCAGAGCTCGCCAGCTGGTGGAGGAAAGGGGGCGTGGCCTGCTTGAGCGCGCTTTCTCCCGTGTCTTCAGCCACCTTCTGAATGCCAACCCCAACTTCGATTTCGACGCCGCCATCGCCCCCGTACCCACGGCCGTCGGGGTAACCTGGCGCATTGGGTTGGGGACAATGTGGACGCGCTGGTCAGGGCCTTCACTTCGGAGGATGACGCGGTGGTGGTCGTCGCAGACGAAGGCGACGTGGTTGACGACGGCGCCGGGGGCATTGCCGACGGTGTCGATGATGCCGACGAAGACGATGACGACGCGAGTGACGCGTCCGCGGGTGATGTAGCGAGTGACATTTCTGGCTGATCCCATATCCTCCTATCGTTTCACCCTATACACAAAACTCAGGCGTGGCCCTTGGAAGACTTGTAAGAGCATTTTGAGAGGGGGAGCCCCTCATGTAAGCAGATTGCAGTTTTTACTTTCCCATGCGATGTGAGTATGTGTCCTCGTGAACCCGCGAATCCGGGGGCAAGTTTTCCATTGTGGTTTACCTTAGCCAGCGCCAACTTCGAGCTGGGTCGTGAAGCGACGAGTTTCTGAGAATCCTGCGGATCTTATCGCCCCGTCTGAGGGGCCCGCAAGGGGTGAGCACCAGCCGCAGCGCTGGCGCGCGCTTGACGAGCGTGCGCTTCATGCGGTCCAGCTCGCGAGGAGCTCATGAGGGAAAGGCGATGGACGTGAGTCCTAGACAAAACAAGATCCAGAAGGCAAGAAATTGCTCGAACGAGAAAAGGCACCCCCCGCGCGCATCGATAAAAATTCGGCTTCAACTTAAATCCAGATCCAGAAAGCAAAGCTACAAAAAGAGAGATCCAAAGCAAAAGGCCGCGTCCGGCACCTAGTCTAGTCTTCCGGTCTTCAAGTCTTCTCACAGCGCGGAGCTAAGTGCTGCCACTAGGCATGGGAGGGAGCCCCAGGGCCTGAGGCCGGCGCTCCTGAGACTCCGGGGCATGTACATCCCCAACTCATTATTACGTGAGAGTGTCACGGGCGGCGAGCTTCACAGGCACTGGGCCTTCTTCACAGGTATCGGCCTTGCTTCATATCGCCAGATGAGGGCCCCTCCTTGCGCCACCCTTGACCTCCTTTGAGCCGACCGGTCGCCAGGACGGCACAAAAGAGGGAAAGAGGACGCCAGCGGTGCCCTCGGCGACCACAGGTCCTCTGCCGGGGGAAGGGTTGTCGAAGCCTCCCCGACAAAGGGCCTACCTCCGGGTGTCCCCTGGCTTCGCACGCCGTGGGGAGGGCCTGGCTCCCAACCCCTCTCCTGCAGCCCCCAACGCGATCCCCCTGCCGGTAGGGAGGACGCCGAGCTAGGGCCGCCGGCCGTTGTGGTGGTCTGTTCCTCCTGCGACTCATGGTTAGCGTAAGCTTGCTCCTGAGGTATTAGAGGTACCCTGTAATGGTCGTTCCACACGCGGTCGTGGTGGTTCCCCGGCGGCTCCTGGAAGGCTTCGACTCCTAGCGCCCCCTCTTCCCAATCTTCTCCAATGAACGAGACGGGGTCGTCCTCCGGTGTGTACTCCTGGTCCGTCATGCGGGGCACGTAGGCTTCCGGGGCTGTTACCCGAACACCTCGCCGTAGTGCCCCACACTCCATGTTGCTCGGCCCAACGTGGCGTCCTGAGGGTAGTAGCGTGGCATCTCGCCGGGACCATGAGGGGCGACGCTTGTGCCCGTGCTTGTTGCGGGTGGTGCAGGGGCCGCGGGGCCTCCGGCGCCGCTGGCCGCGCTGGTGTCGATGAAGCCCCCATGCACGCCCGCCGGCGCGTGGGTGCGGCGAGGCCCGCCATGAGTTCCCGCAACGGCCTGTGAAGAGAGTCGATAGCAGAAAGGCGGCGCTCCCGAGGCCGCAGCGTCCAGCAGCTCAGCAACGCGTTCCAGCAGCGCGTCCCGGCCGCTCTCCATCAAACGGCACCGCAGCAGCTCCCTTGCCACGGTGAGTTTCGCCCGCATGTTTGCCTGCTCTCGCCGCGAGTGCGGCGCCGTCGCTGCGGCATGGCTTGCTGCCCTTGCAGCGGCTCGTACCTGTCGTGGGGTGGGGGTGGACGACACCTGGCCGCGCCGCCCGCGCCCCGCAGCGTTGGACGACACCCGCGCCGCCTGGCGCGCGGGGTCAAGGTCTTCATGGGCGGGTGTCGTCGCCCGGGCCGGCCAGGCCGCCCAGCGGTCGGAGTCAGCTCTTGGGTCGCCAGACATCTTGATCGCGGAGCGTTGGCAAGTCGACTGGCGGAGAAGAAGCTCCGATGCACCCCTACCTGGCGCACCAAATGTCGGATGTTGGGTTCCGGCAAACCCTTAAGATTCAAACACTGGGGTGCGCGCGAAGTCTTTCCCTCCTACCGATCTACGCCCTAGCTCGCTAAGATCTCGCAGACAAACTCGGCGAACTCACAACACAAAGAGACACGGTATTTATACTGGTTCGGGGCACCATTGTGGTGTAATACCCTACTCCAGTGTGGTGGTGGTGGATTGCCTCTTGGGCTGATGATGAACAGTACAGAGGGAAGAACAACCTCCTGAGGTTGAGGTGTTCTTGTGCTTGGTGACTTAGCGGGTGAGAGCTAGGTAAACTGCTCGATGCCGCTACGGTGGTGGCTAGCTCTACTTGTATAGGCCCTGGTCCTCTTCCCAAATATTGAGCGGGAAGGGAGCCAACAACGGCGGGAAATTTGAAGGGGGGCAGCTAGTACAAGCTATCCTGACAAAAGTGGTCTTCGCCTGCAAAAGGCTCTGGTGGTGACGCCGTCTTGGGCTCCATGATGACCTCCATCTTGCCGTCCTCCTGGTCTTGGTCTTGTTGCACCGATATAGCAACCTTTGACTGATGCCTCCGTACTCCTCGCATGCGCCTGCTTCCTTAGCATCAAAGAGGAAACAAGGACGTTGTGCGCGCTAGCGCCCTCCCGGTGTCGATCGTCACGGCTCACGTCACGAGAGACTCGTGAGGTTTGCCTCGCCTTGATATCTCCGCTCCTCGTGAGCCTGCCTGACTAGGCCACTCCTGAGAGGGTCTTGCATCGTCCGCCTCGCGAGGCTTGGCCCCTCGCGAGGGTCTTGGATGCCTTGTTGATGAAGATGGGTCGTACGGCCTGCCGGCTTAGCCACGCTGTGGGCCGCAGGCAGGCAAGTCTGGGGACCCTGTTCCCAGAACGCCGACAGACACGACCAGGCGCGTGCGCGGAGGGGGGGTGGCAGATTTGCTAGGCCTAACTGTAGATGTTCTAGGGAATCCACGTATTTAAAATAAATATAATCTTTTTTCATATACTTTACCATTAATTTGATCAACAAAATACTAAGTACATGCCACAAACCTATATTATTAAATTCATGTTCAACAAGAGATTGTAATGGTATAATGTTTGTGGCATATACTTGATTTCAGTTGACAAAGTTCATGGTCAAAATTGTTGTTATAATATGTACTACATGCATTATAAAACCAACAGAGGTAGTACAAACAAAAAAAATATCCTGCAATAGTCACATCAAAGAAAACCTAGTACGATCACACACATTACAAACACCAAGTGAGCATGTCCCCGATCAACCCGCCTGTACGTAGCAGGTTAAGCCGTAACCTACATTAACCCCAAACAAATAGATCCAAATATTTTGGCATGCTCGACAAACAAAGATTTTCATAACCCATTGCAACGCCAACCCATATAAGTCTTGACATAACAAAGCTCTCATGATGAAAAATCTCCAAAAAATTCTCAACAATGAGCCTTTACCCTGGGTCTCACTAATTTGGGGGAGCTACTATTCAGTTCTAGTTCCTAGCGTCAAATTGGTCCGACAAAGTTACTGAAAAAGTCACCTAAAATTGTTGCATGATTACAGGTTGAACTGTGAATGTAAATTAGGCAATGGGCAAGCTACTCTCCTCTACCATGACAAGTGGCTGGAGCAGCCTTTACTCGCCAAGTTCCCAGAGTTGCACTCTTATGTCAAAAGTGATACCCAAATTGTTGCTATCTGGATTGAAGCGGAGGAATCCATCCAATTCTTCCACACTCCTATGTCTACTTAGGCCGTCAATTAGTTATTGAGCTCCAGGTTTGATACACGAGCAAAGCAATCCTCAAGTTCAGGATAACTGGACATGTAGTGGTCAAGGGAAGAAATATTCACCAATCATGTATCATGTTCTCTATCCCCAAGAAGAAAAACATATTCTTTTCAAATGGATTGGGAAAAGTGCATGCAGAGTAAGATACAAGAGTTGTTTTCCTAGTTGTTACTACATGACAGAGTTAACACTAGAAACCTCCAGAAAATAAAATCCTTTCATGTGGATTGCTATGATTGTGTCTTTTGTAATGGGACTACTGAAGAAACCTCAAGGCACCTTTTCTGGGATTATTGTTTTTTTCGGATTGCTAGAACAACATCTTCCCTTCTAAAAGGTGTATCTCCTACTATGATGACATTAATTGACACACCAATTGTACCCAAAAAACATTGCTACCAAGGTGATCATTTAAGGAGGCTCAAACATTTGGGGACAGAGAAATGGGACAATCTTCAGAAAGGAAGTTCCAAGTATAAACTATTGAAAATTTAAACTCAAGGAAGATCTCAAAATTTTGAAACACATAATGAATGCTAAACACTAGAATGCTTTGCAAAGTTGGATGCATGCTCATTTTTGATGACTAGATTCTGAGATAAAATCAACTTTTGTAAGAACATGCATTGGTTAATTTCAAATGTACCACTCCTTGTTTTCTTTCTTTCTTCTGTTATTTGTTATTTTTGGTTTTCCTCTGATGTATATATTGTACTTTATTCTACTTTAATAGAAAATACCATAGAATGATTGTTCTACGGTTTGCGGGTCAAAAAGATACTAGTCTTTACAATCCCTTTTAACCTTTTCCCACCCTCCAAACTCCAAGCTATAGTAAAAATATTAGGTGTTTCTAAATATTTGGGCTCATTGGATTTGGAGTTTTTTTCACACAAAATCCATATGAACGAAGACTCCAGAGGAGACGAGCACAACCATACCTGCATGTTTTTCATTTTCTGTGTGTTTGGAGAAAACTGCACATCTAGTCATAGCCTTTTTTGCGTAGGAACAAAGCAATGCATTTCCTTTGGTTGGAAACTATCATTCTATTCCACACATGTGTTATTCATGATTCCTACATTTTGTTTTCTCCTAACTGAATAAGTCGTGGTGTGTTTGGCTCACATAATGAGAGGAATGAGGGTATCTGGCGGAATATTCTCTCTAAAAATTGGTTGAGCTTGTCCGAAAAAATCTCCAGATGATGGCAACCACCCTCGGTTTGGTCCACTAGGCCTCACCCCCCCCCCCTCAACCCAGATTGAACCCCTTCTTGGAATAGTTGATATTTTATTCTTGAGAAAATATGTAGGATTCCAAGGATAGTGTGGTAGAATAATTTTTGTTACTGTTCAAAAGCTAGATAGGATGGTGTGATTGCGCAACAGTAGGTTATTCCCTGACTCCTCTCGCAGCGGCATGATAGCACTCTAGCTTCTAGCTAGGGTGCATTCTTGGTGGCTCCCTTATCTTCATCATGAATTCTCATTAGTTACCCTCACCTATAGTAGTTGATCTGAGGCTAGGAGGTAGGATCCCAATCGACATGTGGTGGTTTAGGTACTCTATGCTAGGTCTATATGTTCTTGACGACCCTATGACTAAAGATCTTACAAGCTCCGGCTCCATCTCCACTCTATCAAGGACATTGTGATCTGCATCGGCAAGGGAGGTGTTTGCACTCGAATGATCCATACCTCTTGATCCAATGGATTTTGTTGGTGCCTTAACCTATCTCAGTTGTGGATATTTGGTTCTCTTGTTTAATCTCTTTGTGCTTTGTTTTTTCCCCGGTGGGTGTGGCAACAAAATAGCGATTCGACAATTTACTTCATGCGATGTCTCCTCAACCACATTATATCTAGCGGTATCGAATTCTCAACTTCGAGGTTAATGTGGCATTTGCAATTTCTTTGGAGGCAAGGGGGAAAATGCAAAAGCTGATGCTAGAAAGAGCGAATTAAAAAAATCATGTAACTTCCATTTTTACCAAGGTCTTTGTTAGTCATCTTTGTTTCCACTGTTTTCTCTTATTGAGAATGTTTTAAGGTTTTACATTTGTATGAATAAAAGTAGTTCTTTGCACCATTACATAGAAGAAGTGTCCACAAGTATGGCGCCTTATGACATATACAAACCAATAATTTGTGTTGAAGTGCCAGCCTCGGGCTTCTAGAAAGATACTCCCTTTGTTTCTTTTTAGTACACATATGAGGTTCATCTCAAGTCAGATTTAAAGTTTGACCAAGTTAATAGGGAAAAATACCAACCAATATCATTAGATCAATCATGTAATATATTTTTATATTGTATTTGTTTGATATTATAGACGTTGATGTTTCTTAATATAGATTTGATAAAATTTATAAAGTTTGACTTAAGACAAACCTAACATGTGGAGTAAAAAGAAACTAATGAAGTACCAATTGGTCGCTCGTGGTGATCAAGCTTGAGCTTCTAGAAAATTAGCTCTCTCTTTGTAAATGAATCACCTGACATGGGCTTCTAGAAGGATACCAGCGGTCACTACTTCTTAATTTTCTGAACAAGGGGACAAAATCCTTTGTGCACGCAGTGATGCAGGCCACTTGATTCCATTAGCAAAGGGACATTAACACTCAGAAGTACCATATATTCCTAAGGGGTGATGCTTCCCAAGTGGATCTTAACTTCTAGGGGTTGCTTTCTAGGCTCCTGAAAAACTGTCACTAACAATTTTGTCCTTGTGAAGCTCTATAACCGTAAGGCCGTAACGGAATATGAAAGCCACCCTAGGGGTTCAAGAATGCATGGCTCCAAAATGTTGTCGACTATTATGAAACTGGGTGAAAGATTTTTTTTTTTGAAAGATCCAGCAAATCACTGGCTTGATTCAGATTTAGCAGAAAGCAGCGGAAGAACAACATGGTGAAGATCTGAAGATCAAAGAAAAGAAAAAACAGCAGCCCTATTAGCTGCACAACAACACTCCTTACAATCCACAACAAGGCAACGCAGCTTCGACTCCGTTGATGAACTACGAAGAAACTAGGCAAGGTTGGCGTCACGAAAGCTCGCCGAACGAACCATCTGTCGCGCGTTATCGTACGCCACCGGAGCCCCGCCACCGCAGCTTCGACTTCACAACAACAAACAGTCGAGGCAGCCCCACGAACATGCCGGAGAAGAGCCGACTACCACGACCAATGCCATGCCTTCGACATTGCTCACCACCGTCATCGTTGCCACAGAAGCCACCGTGCACGTCCAGCCGTAGGAAGCACCCATGGGATCTGGGTGAAAGATTGGACCATGGTAGACTATTCTCAAGCTTGTGTGTGGTGATTTATCTTAATTCCATAGTAGACTTGTAGATGGCTGCTAGGCAATTTTGTTCTGATTTCACTTTTGAAGAACTGTATGAAAAATCAAGGATTTAATCCTTTTTATCATAAAAGTAAAGGACAATTAATGAAGCTGCATGTCCCATCAGGCGTACTGACGTACTACCTCCGTACGGAATTACATGACGCTAAATACATTCATTTCAGCGTCAAGTAATTCCAGGCCGATGGAGTATATAAGCGCATGTTTAAAAAGGTGTACTTGTATGGTGTTTACATGTGATGGTGAAAAGTAAGCATTTCTACACGCCTCTAGCTAGCTAGCACGAGCGTTAATCATGAATATCAACAGGCCATGTGTTTTGCATTTTGCATCAGTCTTGGCAGACAGACAGGAACCTTTTGGGGCCATGCTTCTAGGATTGGGGGGACTCTGCATGTTTGTCTCAGTCCATATGTTTTTGATGTTTTACTATTAGTATGACGCGTGCTCTACCTTGGCCTACCACCCAAGATCGGTGCAAGTGAGGGTGGATCGATGCAGCCTTCTTCTGGCCTTCATCATGATCGTCCAAAAGTGGTGCTCATCGACATCAACAAACGTATTTATATGGGATTGCTTGCGTACGTGATGCATGATGCGATGACCAAGGCACGCAACTACGTCCACGAGATTAGCCGTCGAATAAACTATACAGAGAAGGACATGTTCTTGGCCTAAAAAATGCAATAATTTACTTATTAATGCTCCACGTCCATACAAAAAAAATACTATGTTGTCTGACGACTTTAAGATATTGCTTTTTTTCGCGAATACGCAAAGCTTGCTTATCATTTCATTGATAGAAGGAGCTAGAATGAGTACAATAGATGGTACAACACATGACACGGACGCAAGAGGCGTGAACATGATGCACGAAACAAAGAGACATGAGATACTCGACCCAAACATAAAAACACAGCTAACTCTCCGACCGAAGAAACAAGCCAACCAACAACTAGACGACCGACATCTTCAAAGACAGCTCCGAGGACGCCGCGAGCAAACAAAACAACGCCTTCACGAAGGAGAACGACACCAAGACGCCGTCGTCGTCCGATCCGAAAAACCGGACCTAGGATTTCCCCTGATGCTCGAAGAGGGGCATAGATAATAGCCATGACAACGCCTTCAAGAAGAAAACGGCACCCGCAGGTGTCGCCGCTGCCAGCATGAGATGCAGGGATTTCGCCCTAGCCAAATTCCGAGCAATCCCAAGCCGTCGGAGCATGAGTCGGAGAAGAGGAAGTCAAGCATAGGCCGGAACTGTGACTGCGGGAAGGGGAGCCACGCCCGATGCCAAAGGAGGCATCGGTCGTCGCCGGACGTGCGAGCTTCGAAGGAGGGCAAGGCTGCGTGGCTGAGCGGAATGGGGGCAACACGGATGCCATGTTGGTCGGAGCCCCAGATAAGCCAGGATCTGGATGGGAGCGCAGATTCATTCCACTAGGACTGGAGCATCAGGGGCACAGGCAGGCCAAAGGAACTGGAAGGAGACGCAGCTCCCAGAGCATGTCGGACCCAAAGATACGCCGGGATGGACGGCCAACCAAGGGTACCCGCAGGGTGTTGGGTGCGGAGATGCCAAGAAGCTAGCGAGCCATAGGAGCCGGAAATAGCGCAGCTCCGGGGTGCGCAGGATCCAAAGCCACACCGGCCGGCCATGGACGCTGGAAGGGGACGCAGGTCCTTGACCGCCGGGTCGAAGCCGCCCCTGCGGGGATGGGTGGATGGTGAAAACGCTCGCACGCAGCCAAACTCCCGGCCGGCGCGCTACAGGAAGTAGCGGCCACCGGGCACAACCATGTGCCTCCAGGCCGCCTCCGAAGAGGGGCTGACCTGAAGCCGACCGGAGTGGAGGAAGGGTCGGGTGGGAGGAGGGGCGCGGCATGGAGGACGCGCCCAGCCGCCACGACGGGCCGGCCGGGAAGCAGCACAACCGGCTGGGGAGGCCCCAGATCCAATCGGGGGCGGACCGGGACGACGTGCCACGAGCCGGGGCAAGGCCACCCGCAGCAGCAGGCCGGGGAGAAGCCGCCAGGGAGCCACCGAGGAAGGCCGCCTCCGCCGCCGGTGGGGCCGCCGGCGCCGCCAGGGACGGATCTGGGGGGGCGTGGCGGATCAAGAGGCCAGCCGAGCAGGGGGGAACGGCCCCGCCGCCGCGATCCCAGGGCCCGGCACGGCTTCGCCGGCCGGCCCTCCGGCGACGGCGGCGCGAGGTAGGCAGGAGGAGGGGTGGCGGGCCGGCGGTGGCTGGGATCCCCCGTGTCGCCCGGGTCGGACGACGCGAGGGTCGGGCGAGGGTTCTCAGAAAGAGAGCCGGCCCGCGGACTTTAAGATAGAGATAATATCGCCGGCAGTCATAGAATTTGTGTTGGATGTTCAGTTTGGTGCTAAAACTTTAAAAATACGAATTTATAGTCATCTAACTTGTTGTGTGGTGCAAATACAGTGCTTTTTTTTCTGTATCCCGCATACAGCTGTCCATGTGGCATGCCAGCATGGGAGTGGCCCATTGTTAGTGGCTGGAGTACATGTTTCAGATAACTCCTTGATTTTATTGAAGTTTATTTAAGTACACAGAAAAGCACAGGTAAGACCCACTGTCAGTAAAGTGTATAAAAAAATATAGGGTGATGGCAGGGCACGCACGCGGTAACCACCACACAGAATGGCATCTGGTCGTTCTAAAGGATAATTACATTTTAGTGGTAATATCATTGACAGTCATATAACTTGCGTTGGATGTTTAGTTTAATTCTAAAATTTTAAAAATTACAGATTTGTAGTCATTTAACTTGTTGTGTGATGCAAATACGGTGCTTTTCTACAATAACTGGCGTATAACTGCCTGCGACTATGAGAGTGGCCCATATGTCAGTTAAATGACACTTGCTGGTTTTAAAGGATAACTTCCGTTCATATCCCTTTTCTTAAATTAAAACATGTGGGTCTGTCAGCAAAAATGGGCTACGATCAGTGCAACCCATTTTGCACGTTTGCTTCTTTAAGAATTTTATATGTAAATAAAAATTTAAAAATATTGTACAGAAACTGTACTGCTTTTTTTTGACAAAAATTGTATTGCTCATAGATGACCAAATTAACATAAGATAATGGAGCCGCTAGGTCTCAACCATATGAGCAAAATTAACATAAAAAGGAGACGCTTGGTAATGAACCAGCAACCAACGAGTAGAACACAAGACGATTTAGCGACTACACACCTTTCAAGTTCTATTGTCTAATGTGGATAACAATATTTTTTGAACCAGGATGCATGTGGAGCTTAAATGGGCTGCATATACTACAGCCAATTTTGCACACGCTATTTTCTTTAACATAGATGTAGAACATAAGTAATAAAGTCATGTTCAAATATTTCTCCCTCGCAAAAAAAAGGTTAAAATATTTCTGTGTTAAAAATATTATACATACAGAAGATGATTAGTAAATAAAAAAAATATAAGTCTAAGTATTATATAGAAAATGTTTAGTAAAACATAAGTAATAAAAGCATTTAAGATATTCGTAAAACTTAAGTAATAATATTATGTTCAAATATTGGTGTGTTAAAAATATTATATATACATATGGTGATTCGTGAATAAAATATTTAAATATAAACCTGTGTACTATGTTAGACATGACAGAACATTCATATCAAGAGTTTAAAGTTTAAATTATGAATATTTACACAAGCATGGAACTATACAAATGTGCGTTCAATTACAGAAATGTTTGTACAATTAAAATAATATTGTTGAATTATATTTTACAAGTATTTGTATTATTTGAATTATCTAAACATTTTTGTAATTCATAAATATATTGTTTTGAATATAAAAATACTATTTTTAAAATAATACATGAACAGTTCTGAAAGAAATTTATTCCTTTGTATCTACAATATTTATAACACACAAATTTTAAACATTATTTTTAATACTAAGATCATTATTTACATAAAAATTTCTAAAATATATAAAGGTGCATATGGCCCTTCCCAGTGCTTCAAGGTGTACAGATGTTAAGAATGTCATATAGGCAAAAAAATGATGTGGCAGAACAATTAAAGAGGAGAGGGAGTATTACGGTGACACTAGAAGGAAACGATGCTAAGCACGTGGACCTATGCAAAATGACTATCAATTAATGCATAAAGGTGTTTTGGTGTTAAAACATTAAATAAGGCATGCTTAGCTATACAAGTTAAGCACCAATGCATTGGGAAGAGTAATTGCTAATCTTTTTAATGCATTTAGCACTAATCCTGGTGCGGCGCTTCGACAACTAAGTATTCATTCGTCTACGCATGCCCAGTGTTGCCAACACCGGAGCGTGCCTTCGTCTAGGATGTGTCCCCGGGCTTGGCAACCCCAGCGCGACGCGTCGTCAACATCGTCTTCTCCCCGGCGCACCACTCCTTCAACACCACTGCACCCATCACTAACTCGGCGCCTCCTTGCGCCCGCGGCTCCACGGTGTTTCCTTGACTCCGGCTACCCTGACTCGACATCGACCATGGAATTCTTTGCACGGCTATCTCGACCACGGCTACACCATCCTACGCTCTCGGCTACCTCGACATCGGCATAAATGGCTATCATCCGCTTGAGCAACTCGTCGGCTTTCTCTACAGTCAACGCGTCCGTGCCGCGACACCGTCCATGACGCTCCCGCTACCACTGTGGGGGATGTCAGCTCGTCGGCTGCTATTCTCTCCAGTCTGACCGTCCGCGATGCTCATGTTATCTGCGACGCTACTGCTACGATTGCGGGAGGATGTTAGAGATATATTTGCGTTACATGTATTTGGTAGTGTAGGATTTGTAATCCGTCTCCTACCTTATCTTAAGAAGAGGCTTCTTACCCTTCAAGTCTTGTTTTTTTTTTTTTGACCTCACCCTTCAAGTCTTGTACTAAATATATATACTCGCTCTCGAGGCTCAATAATACATTCATCATATTGTGCAACAATCCCTCTCTATTCTTCTAACAATATGGACTAAGATTAGGATGGTCATCCATCCTCATCTAATCATCTCGGCAGGCCAAAGCGCAAGAAGACAAACCGATGATGGAGCCAGGACCTAATTTAATTAGGTCGGCCATGATAAAAAAGGACGCACATCAACCTGCCATTTCGATGGAGTCGTTGTCCATGGCGGCAGGTGCCGCTTTGGTATTTCTACGACCCACTCGTCATTTGTAGGGCCGGTTGGGACATAAACAAAAGGTCTGATTAATATATGTATCCATCTTTTTTTTTTTGCGAATATTAATCTGTATCTATCTAGAAAGGTCCACTGACATTTGTTTGTTTTCTCTGCTTGCGTCGACGGTAGGAGGGAAATTGATCGCGATATCGTTTCGGTCGGGAGAGAGGAACATAAAAGGTGCAGTGTATGATTGCTCGGCAAAGGGTAGCCAAAACACAGTGTCGTCGAAGTAGGAACCGATGGTACGTGAGGACGTCGATGCACCAACCCATGCTGGAATTTCTTTTGGCATATCTCTTTTTTTTTTCTGGATTTTTTTTTGGCGTTTCAGAGACGGGTCTTGTGTCAATTGTGTGATAGAAATAGAATGAATATATAGCTGAGTGCTCCAGACTACTAGTCTTGTTTGTATATAGCAAGCAAAAGAAAAAGAATTTGGATTTGACTATGTTTTTCCACTGCTTCGAGTTTTCACCTTGACTTGTCTGCGTGCCTGGTTAAAGCCACGCACACATACACCTTCCACACCCTAAACAAGTATACCAGGACGCCACTCACATTGACTTGCATGTTTCAAACCAACCAAGACGTGGTCCACCTGCCGCCGGGGAGCAAAACGCCGAGCCGGTGCCGTCCAACACAGGTCACCACGCACGCACGTCGCCGTCCGCCGGTCCCCGGAGCGTGGGCGAAGGCGAGACCCGGCAAGACGCCTACCACCCGACGCGTGTTGAAACCGTGACAGTGAAAAAACAGCTCCTCCCGCGCTGGGCGAGGGGCGGCGTCGTCCCGTCTCCCGGCCCGTCGCGTCGCGCCGAGGGAAACCGAACAAAACAAAGGGAGACGCGCGAGACGGGTCCGCGGTGCGGTGCGGTTCGGCCGGGTCCCCACGCGCGCGCGCACGCACGCCCACTCTTGCATAGTGCGGGCCACGTCACCGTTTGGGTCGCCACCAGGTGGGCCTCGACACCTGGAGCCCGCCACTGGGCGCGCGGGCGCCCTGTCAAGTGTCAAGTGAGAAGCGCACTCGCATATCACCTCCTCGCCGGCTGCACGTCAACCACATACCCCTCGCACGCGGCGCTGGCTAGCATATCCCTTGTGGTGGCTGACGGGCCGGGGCCTGGTTGGGGTTTCGGTGTGGGGTCGCCGTGAGATCGTTTGGTTGCTTGGGGACGGGTAGACTAGGAGGGCGTAGCAAAACGTGCGCGCGGGCCCCTCGCTCGGTCTCAGGGCGGATCCTCTGTGTATGTTTTGAGACACTGCCTTGACCAGGGGATTGTCCTCAGGTAAGTATAAATTTCTTTATTTTTATATATAAAAAATGTGCTTCCTCCTTTCGAAATTAATTGACGCAGCCTCGATATGATGTAAGTAAGACATTTGTATAAAGATTGTGCCGATTAATTTGGATTAAAGGGAGTAAACAATTCGCTATTTGAAAATGAATTGTAAGAACTTACTCCATTTTTCACCTGTTGGGAGGACTGATACCTTTGCGAATTTTTTCTGTGTACTCCCTCTGTTCATTACTATAAAATGTTCTAATTTTTCTTTGAATTGAATGTATAGACATGTTTTATTATGTTTGTTCTTATTCAGTCTGTATGTAGCACATACTACCTTTGTCCCGGATTATTTATTGCGGAAATGTATGTATTTAGATGTATTTTTAGTTATATATACATTTATTTCTATTCATTTCTGCGAAAGTAATTCAGGACGGAGGGGATATTAAAATATCCAAAACATCTCATGATGGTGAATGGAGGGAGTGGGTTGTTTGATACATAGGATAAATCATATACCAAAATTTTGAGGGATTTATTTGCACTGCAGTTTCTATGGAATGTTTTATCGACTGGAACCTTCTAAAAATATTTTTCTTTGTTTTCCTATTTGCCCAATTAAATAAAATATATCACAGCCACAATCCTAAACGAGTCAAGTGGGCATGCCATAGTAGTAATCATATTACCCCCCCCCCCCCTCCCTCTATATTTGCATGTTTCATCCTAAGAATCAAAGATGCCTGCAGGCCAGACAAATTATAAAAATGTTAATGTCACAAGATTTTGTTTTGACCTACAAAAGCACGCCATTGAGGTGTTAAAAAAATTACATGCGCACATACGACACAAAATGTACCTTAAGATTTAATGTGGTTTTCATCCGCATCTTACCTATCTAGTCAATTTAACTCATTGGTTTTTAATGACCTGAGCGACAGTTTAGTGGATCTGCATCAGTACGAACCATCTATTAATATTTAAAAAACGGTTGAGTTTTGATGGTTTGAGTTTGTAGGCACGACTATTTCTAGAGTATGACTAACTGAGATGGCAATATTTCAGGGGTACATATCTTTCCCTGGTTAACCTCGAAGGATGAATGCTTCCCTTTTCAACATTTCTAAAACAGGACATGTATGCTGTTAGATGCCAACATCTCGAGTAGCATAAACTAACAATAATTTGAATCATAGTTTAGTGCACTAATTGCAGTATGATTGACCGTCTATGTACTTTAAAATACTAATCTACAAATGGAACATCAACCTCACATGACCAGTACATGCTTTGAGCCATAAACAAAACCATAAAACATCTCCCAATCTCTCATCTGGTGTAGGCACGTGAGTGAAGTGAACTACCGTTATCGCATCACTCAAAATTGCACATAAGCATGCAAAACTACTTCTCGCATGTAACCTCTACATTTAGAAACTGATCCTGCACTACTTCTTGCATGTAATAAACTCATAAATTCACCCAATAAATGCTTATGGACATCTTGTATAAATTCCTGCCAAAGTTACAGTCCACATTAATGTTGAACACATCTCCTGTCCATTCTTACTTATTTTTTGCAGCCACACTTGACATTGATGTTACAATGCTTAACATTTTCACATTAATGTAGAAGAATCCTCAGTATGCCACACGGAGCATCCGCAGAGGATGAGGGGGGAGCCGGCCACGTCGAAAACAACAACTAGGCGCAAGCGAGTTCCATTTATTCCTCACCAAAAGCAAAGGGAAAAACCGCAGCTTTCGCCATTTTGCGGTTTTGCTCCTCCTGCCCCACTACCACCCTCGCCCCCATATTCTAGTCCCCCGTTGATCCCCTGCTTCTCGTCCCCTTCCACAGTTCCGCCCTCCCCTCCCTCCCACCGTGCCCCGCCCCCGGCCCTGCCGCCTCTGCCTCCGCAGGCGGCTCACGCCAATGCCGTGCCGCCTCCCGCCGAACCTGCTCCTTTGACCTCCCGTAAAAAACCTCGAGGGCTCCAGATATATCCCACCTAATCCTCCCACCCCCATTCCCGTCCCCTGCCGGTTTCTGCACACTCCGAGAATTCAAGAACGTCCCGGCAGCACCAACTCCCAACTCCCCGCAAGGCAGTACATACACTTCCGAGCGTGTACAAACAGGGCCGGCCGATCGAGCGGTGGAGGGGGAGAGGATGAAGAGCGCCCCTACCATGGACCCTGAGACCGCGGCTACCCCGGGCACTCCGCCGGAGAGCACGGTATGGCCGCCGGAGTTGCCTTTCTGATGATTCTTGAAAACCTCGATCGAGGGCCAGGCCAACCTTGCCGGCCGTCGTCTTGGCTGAATGTGCCTTTTATTTATTTTCGTTTCTGATGTTTGTCACGCGTTCTGGCTGTGCGGCAGGGGAGGCGGGGAGAGGGGAGGAAGCGGCTGCCGTGGCGGATGACGCTGAGCCTGGCGTACCAGAGCCTCGGGGTGGTGTACGGCGACCTGAGCACGTCGCCGCTGTACGTCTACAAGGCGGCGTTCGCGGACGACATCCAGCACTCGGAGACCAACGAGGAGATCCTGGGCGTGCTCTCCTTCGTCTTCTGGACGCTCACCCTCGTGCCGCTCCTCAAGTACGTCTGCGTCGTCCTCCGCGCCGACGACAACGGCGAGGGCGGCACCTTCGCGCTCTACTCCCTCCTCTGTCGCCACGCCCGCGCCGCGCTCCTCCCGCCGGGCCGCGGCGCCGAGCCCGGGGACGAGGACCAGTTCTCCGACGCCGGCGGCGCCGCCGCCAAGAAGTACCTCGAGTACGACAATGCCGACGCGCTGGGCGGGCGCGGCGGGGGCGCCGCCGCCAGCGTCAGGCGGGTGCTGGAGCGCCACAAGGTGCTGCAGCGGGTCCTGCTCGTGCTAGCCCTCGTCGGCACCTGCATGGTCATCGGCGACGGCGTCCTCACGCCGGCCATCTCCGGTGCGTCTTCTTGCCAAATCGCCAAACAAGATGCTGTTAATTCGGATCCAACAGTGGAGTGCTACTACTATTTTTGGACTGTTTATTACGATGTGGATTGCTGATTTGGAGATCGTGGGTCTGTTTCTGCAGTTTTCTCCGCGGTGTCCGGGCTGGAGTTATCCATGGAGAAGGGACATCACAAATGTAAGGATCCAATCATGGCCATGGCCCTCTTTCTTTCTATTGCTTTGGATTTACAAGGCAGATTTGTCCTCCCTATTACTGTTTTTGAGTCAAGGTCTGAACAGTTGTGGAATTGCTTCCCTGTTACTCCCTCCGTTCCATATTACTTGTCCCTGATTTAGTACAAAGTTGTACTAAATCAGCGACAAGTAATATGGAACGGAGGGAGTAGATCACTAATTTGATGCCTACCACTTCTTTTTACCTGAAAGTTTTACCTAGCAATGGTAGATAATGTGGCCGATCCGGGTTGTCGGTGGTAAAACCGGCCGAATGAAACAGTGGGTGGTGAAAGTTAACTGCAAGGACATGAACGAATTGGCATAGCCAGCGGCCGATGAAACAGTGGATGGTGAAAGTTAACTGCAACGAAATTGCCTTAGCCAACTCAGATGATCAGTTGCGTGCCAAGATGTATCAGTGTGTGTGCAGTACTTCAGTTCAGTTTCGAGAAACTGAGCATGATCACAGACAGGGATGTGTGGGTACCAAATAAGGGACTACTGCCAGTAGTCATCGCATGCCTAACAGTTGTTATGAGCAGGAAAATGGACCAATTTCCTCACCACTCATAGCTCCAACTAACGGTACTTTCCGTGTGATAATGGTGTTGGAAATGTAGTTGGAGTTAGAGATGACCATCGTCTACAATGTTATGCTTGTTTAGTTCAATGTGCTGTTGAAAGAAGAAAAGACCGACGGCACAAATATGGTATCTTGACAAGCGGAACATATGCTGAAGAAAATTCCTTAATTCAGAGCATAGGAACTTCGTTTCTCTTCTCCATACCAATAATTTAGCCTTTGTCGACTTGATTTATGCCTGCACATGTGTGCACTGTCCTTTATCGATTCTTTTTGTTGTGGATTTGTTCTGCTATATTTAAAACTCATTTCTAATAGTAGCTAGTCATTGTGATTCTGCAGATGTGGAATTGCCTCTTGCTTGCTTCATATTGGTGTGCCTGTTTGCACTGCAACACTATGGTACTCACCGTGTGGGATTCATTTTCGCCCCGATCGTGATCGCATGGCTTCTATGCATAAGCATGATTGGTGTTTACAATATTGTGAAATGGGAGCCTCATGTGTATCAAGCGTTATCTCCGTATTACATGTACAAGTTCTTGAAGAAAACACAGAGAGGAGGTTGGATGTCACTGGGGGGAATACTGCTCTGTGTTACAGGTAAAATGCTCAGTAACCATTTTTCAGTGCCTTGATCTGTGGATCATGACCTCTAATATAAAGTGACTTTTCTCTTTCAGGATCTGAAGCGATGTTCGCAGATCTGGGGCATTTCAACCAGTTGTCGATACAGGTGAAGAAATGGCTGCTGCATGCTCATTTTACTGGCGAATAATTTGTCTCTGATAACAGTTTCCTGGATGCAGATTGCTTTTACTTGCATGGTTTACCCATCATTGATCCTTGCATACATGGGCCAAGCTGCTTATCTGTCTAAGCATCATATCCTGGAAGGTGACTACAGGGTCGGATTCTACGTGTCTGTGCCAGGCAAGTCATGTTCCTCGGATCTTTTGCCAGTGGCGAGAATAATATTAAATTGTTGTTCTCCTTGTGCTGTGTTTTAAAATGTCTGCATTTTTGGCATTTTCAGAGGTAATTAGATGGCCAGTTCTGGCAATCGCCATTCTCGCGGCGGTTGTCGGCAGCCAAGCTGTTATCACCGGCACATTTTCGATGATCAAGCAGTGCACTTCCCTAGGCTGCTTTCCCCGGGTGAAGATCGTGCACACCTCCGCCCAAGTACATGGGCAGATTTACATTCCAGAGATCAACTGGATCCTGATGATACTGTGCTTAGCTGTAACCATTGGCTTCAGAGACACAAAACACTTGGGCAATGCATCAGGTATACCATGTTAATAAGTTTTGAATCACCTTATCCCCTGTTAAATTGACTCTATACATATGAATGATGATGTGGTGATGTTTCTGTAAAACAGGGTTGGCTGTAATAACCGTCATGCTGGTCACCACATGTCTGATGTCGCTGGTGATAGTCCTGTGCTGGCACAAGAGCATATTCCTGGCAATCGGGTTCATCGTGTTCTTCGGCACCATCGAGGCGCTGTACTTCTCGGCGGCGCTCATCAAGTTCAGGGAAGGAGCCTGGGTCCCCATCGTCCTCGCCTTCGTCTTCATGATGGTAATGTGCATCTGGCACTATGGCACCATCAAGAAGTACGAGTTCGATCTTCAGAACAAGGTCTCCATCAACTGGCTCCTTGGCCTGAGCCCGAACCTCGGCATCGTCCGTGTCCGCGGCATCGGCCTCATACACACCGAGCTCGACAGCGGCATCCCTGCCATCTTCTCCCATTTTGTCACCAATCTGCCTGCATTCCATCAGGTATTTGCAGATTCCTCTTCTTCTGAATCTTGACCGGCTTACCTTGTCAGACATTCAGAAGTGTGTTGACATTCACACCATTTTTCTGATGTTGGTGACGAGCAGGTGCTCATCTTCATGTGCATCAAGAACGTCCCGATCCCGCACGTCTCGCCGGACGAGCGGTTCCTGGTCGGAAGGATCGGGCCGAAGGAGTACAGGATCTACCGGTGCATCGTCCGGTACGGGTACCACGACGTGCAGATGGACGACCAGGAGTTCGAGAAGGACCTCGTGTGCAGCGTCGCTGAGTTCATCCGGTCAGGGGGCGGCGCCTCCAAGACCAACGGCTTGACGCCGGGCGTGGTCGACAGGGACGAGGAGCGGATGACGGTCGTGGCCTCCGGCAGGATGCGCATGATGGAGGACGAGGGCCTCGGCGGCGCGGCGGCGTCGGAGAGCACGGTCGGGCCCTCGCGCGCCGCCAGGGGGGAGAGGGAGATACAGTCGCCGTCGCCAACGCCAACGCCGACAGCAACGCCAGCGCCGGCTACGGGCGTCCGGAAGAGGGTGAGGTTCGTGCTGCCGGCGTCGACCCCGCGGCCGAACGCCGGCGTGGAGGAGGAGCTGCGGGAGCTCACGGACGCGCGGGAGGCCGGCATGGCCTTCATCCTGGGCCACTGCTACGTCAAGGCCAAGAACGGGTCCAGCTTCCTCCGGCGGCTGGTGATCAACTTCGGCTACGACTTCCTGCGGAGGAACAGCCGCGGCCCCAACTACGCCGTCACCGTCCCGCACGCCTCCACCCTCGAGGTCGGCATGATCTACTATGTCTGATCTCTGATGGAACTCCGAAGACTATAGGAAGAAGATAAAGCTAGAAGATGGGAAATGAGACGAATTTTCAGCTGTATATGCTAGATCTGGACATGTATGAGTTTTTGGTGTACATGTATGTAGCCTTGGTTTTCTTGTGCCTCTACCTTCTTCAACCTGTAAGTAGTAGCACAAAGCGCCATTAGAGAGGCTGTGAGGGCCAGAGAAGTTGTACTGCAGATCGAAAAGACGGAGCAGAAATCCAGAAGCTGTGATTTCCGTAGGCCATGGGCTCAGGTAGCTGTCAAGACCTCTGAATCTTGGTCCCCGCAAGTGTCTAAAATCTTCAGTTAAGCTGCGTACCGGGTTGTCGTGCTATTTTCTTCCTCAGCACTCGATCTCTAAGGGCATCTCCGGCCGTTCGGCCCCCCAGGGCGCCTAAATAGAGCGGCCTAGGGGCATGCCGACGCTAGTTCGGCCCCTGAGGCGACCTAGCTTCCAGTCACGCCCCCAAGCGTCGGCCCCAGGATGCGGGAAATTTAAACTTGGTCGTTCCCGCTTTCAAAAGACGTCACAAATCCGGCGATCGGACGTAGTCTGGCGTTACAAAAAACAGAGCGCCGCACGCCGCAAGTTCGCGTGCGCAATGATTCACTCGGCGGGGTTGGCTCCAGGCGTTGACGGAGTCGGCGTGCGCGGGCTCGGCGGTGTCGGAGCTGCTTCGGTGCTGGGCTGTGTCAGCGCGGCTTCGGCACTGCTGGGCGGCGATGTAGAGGCGTCGTTCGGGCTTGGCGTCCGTGTGGTCGTGGGCGCGGGAGCTTGCGTCGTCGGTGTCATCGGCGTTGCCGTCTGCATCTGGTTCATGATGAGGCCGCGCTCCGCCATGTACCACGCCCTGAGCTGCTTGTCGTTGCTCTGGAGCATGTCCGCCCCGCCCATCAGAAAAGCCATGTCGGTGTTCCTCTTCTTCGCGGCGACGTTCGTCCGGAGCAGGTCGAGCTTGATGGCGCTGTTCTTCATTAGCGACGACCACCGCGCCTCGGTCTTCTCTTCACGTAGGACGGCCCGGGCCTGGGCGTCGGCGAGGCAATGCTCGATGGACTCCTGCACTCGCGCGGTTGCCGCGTCGGCGTTTTCCCCCTTCTTTGCCAATTTGTGGCCGTCCGGCCGCCCCTCTGACGCGCCCGGAGTCGTCGCGTCCGGCTTGTATGTCTCCTTGGCCTTGTCGAGGGTACGTCGGACTTCCGCCCACTTCTCGCACTTGTCAATGCGCTTGTAGACGTGGAGGTGCTTGAAGTCGGCGTCTTGGTTGTCGCGCCGATACATGGTGAACATACGCAGCAGCTGCGCGGAGGAACAAACAGTTGGCGGGCGGCGGGCGTTGACGACGAAGAGATGCGGGCGAACGGCGTGCGTACCTAATCCTCAACGCTGGCGCCGCTCTCCGGGCGAGCCGCGACCTCCTCGACGATTCCATGCCATTTGTTGCACACCAACTGGATACGCCCCCAATGGTTCGCCATCGCCTTGGAGCCGCGCTGCATGTAGACGCCTTTGAAGTACGGGTCGACGAGCTTCCGCTCATCGAACTCGGCCTTGATGCGGTCCCAGTACGTCTCGAAGCTCTGGTTCTTGCCGGTGGTCGGGTCGAGGCAGACGACTTTCCATGCTTCGGCGAGGCATTCCTCCTCCTTGGATGTCCACTTGATGCGCGCTTCGCCTGTCCTAGCCGCCCGCTTCTTCTTCTGACGCCCCTTCATCGGATCAGGAGCTGGCTCCTCCTCCTCCTCGTCCTCGTCCTCCTCCTCGGGTTCCTGCGCTTCGTGCGCATCCTCGCCGTAGACGTAGCCGAGCTCGGCCTCCATGTCGCCGCTGAGATCCACTACCTCGTCCTGGGTGGCCAACCCGGGAGACGCGGCGGCCGCGGTCGATCCTGTCGCGATGATGTCGTCCATGTCGGCTCCTGTGTCGTCCGTGTCGCCGAGGTGCGGGAAGGGCGCGGCGGCCGCGGTCGATCCTGCCGCGATGATGTCGTCCATGTCGGCTCCTGTGTCGTCCGTGTCGCCGAGGTGCGGGAAGGGTAGCGGCCCACGGCGGAGATGGGGCGTCGGTGTGGACGCGTAGGCGGCGGGCGGCGAGTAGTTGTATGAAGGGTACTGCACGCCGACGAAGGCGGGCGAGGGTGTGCGCGTCGCGGGGTGGCCATGGGGGAAGGTCACGTTTGGGTTGAACCCCCCGTGCGCGTCGCCGTCGGCGTAGCCGAGCGACGACGATCCCCATGGAGATCCGACGCCTTGCTGTCCCCAGGGCGCGTACTGGGCGTGGCTGACGACTGGTGGATTCATCATCCCCGCGTGGTCGACCGATGAGGAAGACGCCGCCGCACGCGCCGCGTTGTCGCGGGCCTTCTTGGCAATGGCCCTGTTCCGCCGGCCGGTGGTGACTGCGTCGCGTCGCTGAACTTCCACCCTCCACTCGGCGTTCGACATGCCCGGTGGCTTTGATGGCGGCGCCCTCGGCTTCCTTTGCTTTGGTTGGGCCACGGTGCCAGTCGTGGTTGCCGCCGCGCGCGGCATGGCGTACTTCTTCAGCGGCATGGCGGCGACTGGAAGGCGAGCTGGAGTGGGTTTGGCGGGAGAAAGGGAGGGAATGGCGGGAGGAAGGCGAGCGAGCGGAGGAGATGAGAGGGAAAAGCATCAAGAAGCGGCGGGAAAAGGCCCTCGGGTCGCCGCCAGGGCAAGCCCACGCGCCTTTTTCGCTTGTGCCGGCTCCCCAAGCGCCCCCAGGGCGCCGGGTTCGGCCTGGGTCCGCCGGCACCAATTTTGGCCCGAGTTGGCGAAAAACGGGCTTCTGGGGGCGTGACTAGGCCGTTTTTTTGGCGCCGGCGCGGCAAAATCGCCTGAGGAGGGCCTGTTGGGGGCGCGGCTGGAGATGCCCTAACCGCTTCACCCGCACTCTGCCGGTGGTTCTCTTGCCCTCCGGTCGTCGTTCCGGCGACGAATGGGTGAGGGAACCCCAACTCTCCGCTCGGCTGTAGTTAAGGTTAGGTTTAGTGTGTTCCATGGCGGTGTTTGGATGGCGGTGACGCCGACGTTCAGAATAAAAATTCCCCAATCTCAGCCTCATCTCGATGATGTCCTCAGTGGTGAAATCGATGGATCTACGGTAACCTTATTCCATCGTTTTCTTGATGCGCGGATCTGGTGGAGTGGTGGTGTTTGTTGTGTCTATGGCGGAACTCATCTCGTGTGGTGTCGTCTTTGTTTTTTTTTGGGGGGGGGATTAAGGTCCAAGAATAAGGTTGGAGGCTTGTGGGTGGCAGTTCCGGTGTTTTGCCTCGACGACATCGATGGCATGGAGCGGATTTGGGTTTTGAGGAGCACATGGATGATCCCCGGTCAATGCGCCACAGCAACAATGGCCTTGCTGGCAGCAGGCCTTTCCTTCGGCTCACAAAGCCTTTATGGGCGATGGTGTTTCTTCACCTCCAAAGACGGCAAGTGGCAATGATGGCTATTGCAGAAATCTGCTTCGATGGAGTTTTCTTGCAAATGTTTCTGGACATGTGTCCTCTCTTTTCCTATCATGGTTTTCGTGATTTCGTGTTGTAATTTGACATCTGTTTAATGGTATACGAGATTTCTCAAAAAAAATTGTCTACATTGCACTGTACCGCTTCGCCCAAGGCCATGACGTGTTTGACGTTGATTCCAGATCGGACGGTCCCTATCCTCCTATGGGTCGCTATTTGAAATCCGACAACAAGCACCGTTCACTATACAAGCCAAGGATATGGGTTGTAAGTACCAATTCTGTACTGGGTAAAACCCTAGCCACCGTGTTCCAAATGGCCCGTATTGTGCTTATCCAAGCGTGACTAGAACCCTAGAAAATCTCCTGTCAAATTAGCTACTTTTCTGCCAAAATCTCCATTTCTATTTGTTTAGGAGTTAGTTAACTCTAAACCTCACAATTGGTACCATGAGTTGTAAGTTCCTTGACGAAGTTTTGGATCTGAGTACGGTCTGGGGTTTGGATCGTCATTAAAATCCCCCTCTTCTTTAGATCCCGGTCAGGGTGTGCCATCGTTGGCGGCGGTTTGGAGTGAACATAGTTCGGGAGTAGTTCAATTTTACATAGGTTGCAACGGATCACTTCCCCTATAGTAAAATATTGGTCTCTGAAGACAAATCGTGCATCATTAGTGGCAGGTGGCATTGGTGACAGCAAAGGTGGCGGCTGAACTTGGAAGGCAAGTCTGGTTGCTAGTTCGCCAGTCTAAAATCTCACCCTTCCCCACACTAGTTCCTCTTCTGAACTAGGTGAGTTCCTCCCACTGCTCTTAAACCATGGTTCAACATGACAAAGATTATGGAATCTGGTAACAATGTGGAATACTAGGAAGAGGGCCGGGAGGAATTTCTGGAGAAGAACTTGTTGGGAAACGTAGCATGCAATTTCAAAAAAATTCCTACGCTCACGCAAGATCTAACTAGGAAATGCATAGCAACGAGAGAGGGAGAGTGTGTCTACGTACCCTCCTAGACTGAAAGAAGAAACGTTTGGCAACACGGTTGATGTAGACGAACTTCTTCTCGTTCCGACCGACCAAGCACCGAACGTATGGCACCTCTGAGTTCTGCACACGTTCAGCTCGATGTCGTCCCTCCAACTCTTGATCCAGCAAAGTGTCGAGGGAGAGTTCCGTCAGCATGACGGCGTGGTAACGGTGATGGTGAAGTGGTCCGCGCAGGGCTTTGCCTAAGCACTACGTGAATATGACCGGAGGCGTAAACTGTGGAGGGGGGCGCCGCGCACGGCTAACAATGTTTGTTGTGTGTTTTAGCCGTGCCCCCCCTCATATATATAGGTTGGAGGGGAGGAGAGGCAGCCAAGGGGGCACCCCAAGTAGGAGAAATCCTACTTGGGGTGGGGATTAAGGTCCAAGAACAAGGTTGGAGGCTTGTGGGTGGCAGTTCCGGTGTTCTGCCTCGATGACGTCGATGGCATGGAGCGGATCTGGGTTTCGAGGAGCATAGGGATGATCCTCGGTCAATGTGCCACAACAACAATGGCCTTGCTGGCGGCAGGCCTTTCCTTCGGCTCACAAAGCCTTTATGGGCGATGGTGTTTCTTCACCTCCAAAGACGGCAAGTGGCAATGATGGCTATTGCAGAAATCTGCTTCGATGGAGTTTTCTTGCAAATGTTTCTAGACATGTGTCCTCTCTTTTCCTATCATGGTTTTCGTGATTTCGTGCTGTAATTTGACATCTGTTTAATGGTATACGAGATTTCTCAAAAAAAATTGTCTACATTGCACCGTACCGCTTCGCCCAAGGACATGACGTGTTTGACGTTGATTCCAGATCGGACGGTCCCTATCCTCCTGTGGGTCGCTGTTTGAAATCCGACAACAAGCACCGTTCACTATACAAGCCAAGGATATGGGTTGTAAGTACCAATTCTTGTACTGGGTAAAACCCTAGCCACCGTGTTCCAAATGGCCCGTATTGTGCTTATCCAAGCGTGACTAGAACCCTAGAAAATCTCCTGTCAAATTAGCTACTTTTCTGCCAAAATCTCCATATCTATTTGTTTAGGAGTTAGTTAACTCTGAACCTCACAATTGGTACCATGAGTTGTAAGTTCCTTGACGGAGTTTCGGATCTGAGTACGGTCTGGGGTTTGGATCGTCATTAAAACCCCCCTCTTCTTTAGATCCCGGTCACGGTGTGCCATCGTTGGCGGCAGTTCGGAGTGAACATAGTTCGGGAGCAGTTCAATTTTAGATAGGTTGCAATGGATCACTTCCCCTATAGTAAAATATTGGTCTCTGAAGACAAATCGTGCATCATTAGTGGCAGGTGGCGTTGGTGACAGCAAAGGTGGCGGCCGAACTTGGAAGGTAAGTCTGGTGGCTAGTTCGCTAGTGTAAAATCTCACCCTTTCCCACACTAGTTCCTCTTCTGAACTAGGTGAGTTCCTCCCGCTGCTCTTAAACCATGGTTCAACATGACAAACATTATGGAATCTGGTAACAATGTGGAATACTAGGAAGAGGGCCGGGAGGAATTTCTGGAGAAGAACTTGTTGGGAAACGTAGCATGCAATTTCAAAAAAAATTCTACGCTCACGCAAGATCTAACTAGGAAATGCATAGCAATGAGAGAGGGAGAGTGTGTCTACGTACCCTCCTAGACTGAAAGCGGAAGCGTTTGACAACACGGTTGATGTAGACGAACTTCTTCTCGTTCCGACCGACCAAGCACCGAACATACGTCACCTCCGAGTTCTGCAATGTTCAGCTCAATGACGCCCTCCAACTCTTGATCCAGCAAAGTGTCGAGGGAGAGTTCCATCAGCACGACGGTGTGGTAACGGTGATGGTGAAGTGGTCCGCGCAGGGCTTGGCCTAAGCACTACGTGAATATGACCGGAGGCGTAAACTGTGGAGGGGGGCGCCGCACACGGCTAACAATGTTTGTTGTGTGTTCTAGCCGTGCCCCCCTCATATATATAGGTTGGAGGGGAGGAGAGGCAGCCAAGGGGGCACCCCAAGTAGGAGGAATCCTACTTGGGGTGGGGATTAAGGTCCAAGAACAAGGTTGGAGGCTTGTGGGTGGCAGTTCCGGTGTTCTGCCTCGATGACATCGATGGCATGGAGCGGATCTGGGTTTCGAGGAGCACAGGGATGATCCTCGGTCAATGCTCCACAACAACAATGGCCTTGCTGGTGGCAGGTCTTTCCTTCGGCTCACAAAGCCTTTATGGGCGATGGTGTTTCTTCAACTCCCACTACAAAAAAAAAACACTTCCGTGATGATACGTGTTTGTCGCAGTAGGTCGCTTTTTTTGTCGTGCATGTACATCCATGACAAATTTATGACAGAATCAAGATAGTCATACATGTGCTGTCGTAGAAGTGTTCCATGACATTACCAAAATTATCATCACGGAAGTGTCCACTTCCATGACGATAAATCGCGCGTCACAGAAGTGCTTTCGTCAAGGGTGACCGACACATGACATCCATCGTAACGGAACACCGTTAAGCTATCGGGTCGGGTTTTGGATCCGATAACCCGTTAACAACCCCGACCAATGGGAAATTTCCACGCGTAAAATTCTTATTGGCCGGACGAAACACGTGTCAGCTTGTCAGTGGGTCAGATAGGCGCCTATGATACGTCGACACGTGGCACGGCCCAACAGAGGCCCATTCCTGTGAAAAGGCCGGCCCGTTTGACTTGGTTAAAAGCTGGCGGCCCGGCCCATGGAAAGCCTGTTAACGACCTGTTCGCATATAGCCCATTTACAACCCGCTAACCCAAGGCCCGTTACGCCCTATCCGAACTAGGCCCAGTAGCGTCATCTGGGCCATCCAATATGATTCTAGCCCGTTTTCACTTCTGGCCCATGTATGGCCCATGACGTCTTTCGGCCCATATGAGGCCCTATGTAACTCTTGGCCTATTAACGACCCGTGGTGAAACTGGCCCGTAATGAACAGTGTATCACTTTACACCCATTAACGGCCCGTGGTGAAACTGGCCCGTAATGAACAGTGTATCACTTTATACCCATTAACGGCCTGTTATTCCGTTGGGCCGTTTCCAGCCCATGTTATCTTTTGGCCTTCTCAGAGCCCATTTATTCTTGGGCTCATTTGCAGCATTCGTTTACTTACGGCCCGTTACTGTCATTTTCTGCTTGTGGGCCAAATTCAGCCCGTGGTTACAGTCGGCCCGTTTGTGGTCCGTTAATATGTTGGGCCGTTTTCATAGCGTCATCAAATACGGCCTATTAACGATGGCCCGTTACCGCCGGTCCATGAATGGACGATTCCAACTCTAGACCGTTTACGGCCATAATGCGGCCTGTTATTGGCCCATGTTTGGCCAATGGATCATACGTCCCGTATAAGGCCCATTGATGATACGGCCCGTAGAAGGCCTACTATTTCTACGGCCCGTAAAAGGCTCACTGTTTCTATGGCCCGTAGGAGGCCCAGTGTCACTACAGTAAATATTAGCCCATGGTTATTGTGGCCTAGTTTTAAAAAATAGGTTATTGCAGCCACTAGTTAACCGCGGAAAAGAACTGCAATGACTACAAGCAAACAAATAAACAAGACAACAAGGAAATAAATAAGCAAGCAACTAACGCTAGACTATCACGGCTATTACACATATTACATCCACTGGGCATCAAAGTTTGCCACCAGTGCAAATATAGGGAACAAAGCAGCATATCATATACACTGGCCGTCAAAATTGGCCACCAGTGCAAATAAATGCGGCAGCAAAACAAGAGCATAACTGAAACAACTTCAGAAGAGCTCAAGAAACGTTATCCTAGGTATCCACCATGCTGGCAATAAGCTTAGCAAGCTGATTAGCTTTGTCCTGTTTGGCGCTAAAATCCTCCAACGCTTGCTGTTGCACCAGAAAGTATGCATCTGAATGCTCCAGGGACTTCCGCAGTCCTTCCGCTTCTTGTCGCAGCACAACTGATCGATGTCTTTCAGCTTGTAGTTGAGACTCAAGAAACCGAACTGATTCAGACAGTGAGTTTGAATAGCTTGTGCAAGTGGTAGTGGCCAGTAACTCCAACAATAAACCAAGACAGGATGTGTCACTATCCTGAACCTTATCTGCATTACTTCCTTTACCGTTTCTTAATAAGGCACTCTTCCCCAATATTCTGTCAGCATTCTAAAAGAAGAAACAAGCAGACACATAACAAGTTTAGCATGTACTACTATATGAAACTCATTTCGGTGAATCAGTTCATTAGTAAGGTGGACAGGATTAAACTACCAAGTCTTCTATTGCCAAGTACTAGTACATAATAAAAGCATCAAACAAACATATATCTATGTCCTATGGTAGCAATGGAATCTTAAATTAGAACAGTTGTTCTTCAGGTTTAGGCACTTGTTCTACATGAACAGAGTACAGTAAAACGCAAGAATATAATACTTAAAAATAGAAAATAAGCTCATAGACTTTACCACATTCTTGGTTCGGGACCAATACAGAACAAGGCGTTCCCAGTCATCGTCCAGTAAATGTGTCTCAGGTGAACGTAAGGGAATTTGATGAGTTTCTTTGCCAGTGAAGTACATTTTCTTCAGGTAATTCCGATACTGCCACCAAGCATTCTTGAAGATAGCAGAGGTATTAGCACAGGTTACTTCATCCTGAGTTTCCAAATCGGTCCTTCTCTATAGAGAAAAATGGGAAAATTTGCTGTATTATAACCATCCTGGAGGTAGGATGTATGGGACGAAGCAAAGTAATTGCCATGAATAACATTACTTACACATAACTCCTGAACAAACACCTGCAACTGGCATTTTCCTTCATCTTCAGTATAATATTTCCAAGATGGGAAGATACGCACATACGATTTAACAACATCAAATGAGATAGATGCTAAACTACGACTAGCTGGTTGTGCTTCCTCCACAGGAATAGGCGTACTAACTGGTGGCGTTGGGATTCGCCGTGATAGTACTGGCCCTTTTGGTACTAGAGCTGCCTTACTAACTGCTCTTGTTTGGGAGCTCTGTGGTGGAGATGGTGCCGTGTCAACAGGAACTGGGTTACTATCGGCTAGGGTTGGGGTTAGATTGGGTGAAGCTGGTTCTCTGTCCATCGTAGTAGGGGTACAATCTGCGAGAGTTTGGGTTATGTGTGGTAGGGCTGGTTCTTGTGCATGTACAACCGGGGTGCTATCTCCACCAAGAGGTAGCACTGTTTTATTTGAAGACCATGTTTTTAGTCCGCTAGATACTGGCATCACCCGCTCCAATTCAAATGGCTGATAAACAGGAAACATAGTTGAATATACAGACATTGTATGAGAGACAGATGCAATAGATAGTGTGGAAAAAAGAGGGCATGAAATAGTTGACATGTTTATTGTTTAACTAAAACGGATAGCATGACATAATTTCACATATATGATGTATATCTAAACTGGATAGCATAGCATAACATAATTCAAAGATATGATGAATAACTAAACAGGATCGCATGACATAATTCACCTACATGTTATCTAAGTAATCAGGATCACATCATTTAATTCACATATGTGATTTATATGCTAAACAAAGGGCATTCGATATGATGTCTGAACTAAGAACATGGTGTTGAATATTGTGTATATGTGTCTAAACTATGCAATGCAAGACATTGTATGCATGATATGAATAGTATAATCGTGCCAAGTTAGAGCATACACCTCAGTGGGGGAATAGGACTGGTCATCTGTCTCTGAATCCATCTCTAAGGAGCTATCGGGACCCAACAAGAGATCTGCTTCGACAGGTAGCACTGTCTGCTCTGAAGGCCTTGTTTTCACTCCAGATTTTTCCATCTCCCACCCAAATGGCTGATTCATAGGAAGAGTAGTTTAATGTACAAACATTGTCGACAAATGGAAATGTAATGAAGAAAAGGAAGGGCAAGATATCATTCAAATATATGATGCCTGGTTAAACAGGATGGCATTGCACATTTCACATATATTATGGCTGGCTAAAAGACATGAGACTGCATAATTCCCATATATGATATAGAAACTAAACAGGTGGCATTACAGAACATGTCTAAACTAAGCAGATGACATATATGATGTCAAAAGTAGGCACTGCAAGGCAACATATGCATGATATGACTAACATCATCATGCCAAGGTAGAGCAAACACCTTGGGGGGGGGGGGTAAATAGGAGTGGTCAGCGGCGTCCGAATCCGCCTCAGAACATATATCTTCCTCTAGATTACAATCTGGAGAGGGGTGGGGAGGATTTGCCATTGAACCCACCATGGAGCGATGTCTGCATGACATTGTATTGCCGCGCAAAACTCTTCTCTTTTTCTCTACATGTTCAACATGACTGTGTACAATATCTGACATGCATACGAAAAAAATATGGTGAGATTATGTAAGGAGAGCATGCAGAAATTTAGAGTGATGGTAACAACCAGTGGATCGATGTTTTTCCGTTGAACCAAAATAGCCCTAATGGATCGACGTGAATGTATAGTAATAAGTGATGCAACAAGTGTACAACCTCTTTGCCGTAGCCGTGTCGACCTCAGCATCATTGGGTTGGTCGCTGAAGCAGTTGAGGCAGAGGTGGCTGTCGGAGGTGTGGAGGAAGATCTGAGGAATCTGTAGACGGCGTCCAGGGCACTGCTCTGTTGTGATGGATCGTTCTGTCGTTGGAGCAGCTCCGGTGAGCCGTAAGACGTCAAGGCTGAAGCAGCATAAGATAGACATCGTCAATCTCAAGTGGGATCCTAATAGCATCTCCAATACATGATGTAAAATGGATGTAAAATTAACATCACCAAAAACCACCTGACTACAACAGATGAGGTAAAAACTGTTGACTTTGAACTTAACTGTCGAAACTGAAATTTACTGTGGAATCTGAATGCTACTATCGAAACTGAACGCAATGGTAGTAGAGAGGCACTTGACATGTAGTTTAGGGAGGGCCTGCAGTTCATCTTCAACCTGCACCCCCTGAGCCGCCAGCCGCCACCGGCCGAACCGCCGGCCCCAGCGCCGCCTCGCCGCCCCAAAACAACTCGCCACCGCCGCCCCGGCCAGCCCTCTAGGCCCCCGCTCCCACCCTGAACCCTAAGATAGATAGTGGGGTACCTCTCCGGCGAGCCCCCGTCCCCGCTGCGTGTGGTTCTTCCTTAACTCCGGCGAGCCCCCCAACCCTTGAAAATCGACTGACCCAAAAGTCGATTCAGTCGACTGAAGTGTGGCTTAATCGGAGCAGAGTAGCAGCACGAGCAAGGGGGAGAGCAGCAGCAGCTGGGCGAGCGAGCGATCGAGCGAGAGCCGGAGCAGCAGCAGTAGATCCGGCTGGTATGGCCGCCGCCGCCGAAGGGGCCTCGCACTGGGGGAGAGCCGCCATGGAGATGTCGCCCGCGGCGCCGGCTTCAAGGTAGCCGCTCCATGGGGGTGCGGGATGGAGCACCATCGGCGCTGGGAGGTCGAGTTAAGGAGAAGGTTCGATGCGATGAGTGTACAACCTCTTTGGTGGCGCCGAGTAGGCCTCGGCTTCGTCCGAGGAGTCGGTGAGGATGCCGCGGTTCCGGTAGAGCAGGTTAAGGCGGCGCTGTGGGGATGGAGCAGCCGTGATAGACGAGGCGATTGTCAGAGCAGCTTCTTGGAGGTGGAGGACGGGGAGGCTGAACCGACGGGACGACGAGATGGACGACGGATCCTCATCCGTGGAGGTGGATGAGGGACGTCGAGCTGTTGCGGTGGATGACATCGTCAGGGAAGAGGCTCCGGCTGGGCAGCGGTGACGTGGTGGACGGAGGAGGGTGGGGTTTCACGGCTGGAGCGGAGAGGTTATGGCGGCCTGGGATTTCGAATGGCGAAAAGGGGGTGATGGGAGGGGGTGAAGCATGACTTAGGAACGCGCTTGTCCAAAATGTAGGGTGTGTTACAAAAGTACCCCCACCGATTTGAACTAGTGGCGCTTTCGACTCAGGGTTAGAAAGGGGGATTTCACGTGTCGGGATTTGGCAGCTGGAGGGAGTTTTCACGCACGTTGTAATTTCGGGATAGCAAGGCGCAGGTTGTGAAGGCACCAGTTTTGGGAGCATGATATCTGAATTTTCGGGATATAACAAGACGCGGGTTGAATTTCAGGGACAAGCCTAATGTGTCATAATATTGTACTTGTACGTACCAAATCAATTCGCACTTCCCTCAACCAAAAAGAAAACGAAAAAAATAAAACTATTCACACCACACAAAGAGAGAGTCTTGCCCCGTTTTACTATACAAATGCTATTCAAAACTACTCTCTCCTTCCATCTATATAGGGCCTAATGCGTTTTTCAATGCTAACTTTGACCAAATATTAGAGCAATGATATATGACATGCAACTTACACAAAGCACACCATTAAATTCGTTTGTGAAAGGTTCTTTCAATGATATAATTTTCACATTGTGCATGTCATGTACTATTAATCTTGTCAATAGTCAAAGGCGGTCTTAAAAATCTCTTTACACCCTATGTAGATGGAAGGAGGGAGTATGAATCCATGTTATGTCCGATTAATTTTTTTCGCTTGCTGTATAATGCATGTAACCTACTCATACCAACATTTTAGTGCATTCCAAATGTCTATACTACTGCTGCAATTTGAACTAAATTTGAATTCGTTTCTCTATTTCAATAAGAATCTACAATCATGATTGTTGCCAACTTCAACCATCAAAGTTTCCTTGCTATCCGTCAGATATAAATTTGACGGCCTATAATGCAGGATGGCAGGCACACCATCATCAACAACTCCGTTTTTTATAAGAGTAGAGATAAAATATATTAAATGTAGTATACCATGTTCATAACCACACCATGTTTATCACCGTTATATATATTCACACATCCGTCGGTTTTAAACACTATGATAAATTCTTCAAATATCCGAATTCGCTTTTTATAATGAAGTACATATGATCTCTATTGGTCTTTTACACCCACACAACCCTCTTATCTTTGTAGCTAGCGCTAACTTTCTCTTGTGCATGCACACGCCCGCATCTCTCTCACCCTCCCTCAGCATTCTCTAGCTCCATCGCGCAAATTCGTGTTTTCACTTTAGGTCGTTCACCCACGGTGTGTGTAGGCCCCCCGGCTCCTTCTTTACGGCACACATCGATCGATATGCCTCTCTAGCCAGGTGTGCCCAGCACAAACACAAGCTTCCCCTCTTCTCTTGTCACCGTCCATGCCTCACTCCCACCACTCTTTTCATCATTCTCGTACTCGCACACTCCTCCCCCTCGATATAGTATGCCTCTCGTACCACCTCCTACATGCATCCCTCTCTCTCTATCCTTCTCCTCGTGCCTCATTTGCTTCTAACACACACATGCATGTATACCGATCGATCTCCCAACATATACCTAGATCGACTTTAACTACCCCCCCATCGATCGACGTACCTCACAAGTTATGTCTCTCCTTTCTCTTAAAAAGGGCGATTGATCTTCCTATGTAGTTACGTATGCTTACCACAGCCACATCGCCCCCCTCATCATTCGTGCATGCCTCCTAACCCGTCTCTCACACGCACGTGCACAGACAACAAGCAGCCATCTCCTCTCTTATTGATATTGCGGGCGTGCCCTCCGTTTGTCTAGCAAGCCTATCCCACCATTTGTTAGAAGCAACTCCACTACCACCCCCTCCAACACTCTAGCTCTGTCTCTCTCCCAACCTTATTCATCTCCTGCACATATGCATGGATGCCAATCGATCTCCCTTAATACATGAGGCAGATCGATCTCCTTAATACATGAGGTAGGCCTCTCTCCTCCTCCACACATATACCAGCCATTGTACCTGTATAGTTAATTGGGCCTCCCTCTTCCTCCACCACACACTGATAGTCGAGCGCTGCAGGTAGGTATCCATGCCACAGAGACAAACTGCACATGTCCCATCTCACATTCCAGTAGGCCAGCCACTCTATATCTTTGACGTGGGCACACAAAAATTTGATGGCACTCTTTATCGATCGCGCGCACGCACACACACACATCATCCCTCTCTTCGATTCTATAGACACCTCAAGCCGATGATACCTCCACTCTCTTCTCGTGGATCGCCCCCTCTATATATATGTTATATCCAGGACTCTATTTCACACACATTGCATATGTTAAATTTTTTGATTAACCCCCCCCCCCCCCCCAAAAAAAAACTCTCAAGAACCCACACACTATATCTCTCTAGGTTTGTATCTCTCTCACACAACCCCACATAGGTGGTGTACGTATACAAGAAGAGAATAGGTGCACCGTGCATGTACTCACGCTTTGTGCCCAGCCACACGCGCGCCGGTACACGGTGGAGCTCATTTCTTTACGAAATGGCAGCCCACGTGGTAATTTGAACACCTGTAGCGGTTATTTACCTAGGGATGTCGTGTACCACGTGTGCACGAAACAAAGTTCGACTTGACGCGTTGCCGCGTTATTTTTAAATAAAGTTATAGCGCTCAATGGCACGTACACAGAATATAAAACAATTTTTATGGAGTAAAAGGTAGTCCGCTCTTCAGAGTATCTCACACAAGGCTCCGGTGGCCTCTCTCTCTCACCGTTGGTCACTGATCCGGCCGCATCCTGTCCGCAGGGGGAAAGGGATGCGGTGGCCTCTCTCTCTCACCGTTGGTCACTGATCCGGCTGCATCCCGTCCGCCAGGGGAAAGGGAGTGCAGTGGCCTCTCTCTCTCTCTCACCGTTGGTCACTGATTCGGCCGCATCTCGTCCGCCGGGGGAAAGGAACGAAGTGCATCATTTCTCCGTTCGACAGCGCTGAGGCAGCACGTCCCAATCTGCGGTACACGCCGTTCTCTCTGACCAAGCTCCGGCGCGGCAGGGCGTACGCCACCTGCTCGCATATTCCGCCCGCTGCCGCTCACCTAGTTACATCCCGAGGACCTCTAGGTATCCCCTACGGCCTTGCTCCACTGCCCGTTTTCCCACGTCGCTGCATGTGGATCTTCCATAGTTCTTTGCCCAAAACGTAGCTCGTCCAGCATACTTTCCATATTGCATTCTCGTCCTCACACCGTTTTAGACAAAACACAACCGTGTTGTTATCTTCCCTTAGGACAAGGAATATGCTTCTTTTTTGTCGTCGCATGTGTCATCAACTGTTATTGGCCAGTAATTGTTTCCTTTTTACCTCTTTTTTGCAAACAGGGCTATCCATTTCACCTCGTTGCTATTGCGACCTTTTGGTGAACTGCACAAATCACTTTTTTCTTAAGAGTGTTTTGTGCAGTTGTACTAAAATGTCACACGAGCAACGTCTCTACATTTCAGTGCGACTGCACAAAGGGAGATTGGTTTTGCTCTATCCTCCTCATCCAACTCCGAGCCTAATCTTCTCCAACTAGTTAGTCTTAGGAGAGACCGCAAAGGTGACCGACTTCTATTTGTGTGTTTATTGTTTCATCAGCAGTCCTCTATTATCATAATCACACTTGATATCTTTGGAACAGGGATGCTCAGCTCTATTTTAGTGGAACTGCATAAAATGATCAGAATGTTGCATGCTCCAGACAGCTACTTTTTTCCCAACATGCCTTGTTGATTTAGACAGAGCTGGGGGGACGTTGCTGCCAATGAAAGCATGGATCAATTTTAATTTAACACCTTCTCACAACTTTGTCGTTAGTTGTGATGTAATTATTAGCTCTGATCTACTAATAATTGACATGCATTAGCAAGGAAGTTAGTTTTTATTGTTTCCGAAAGAGCATCGATGGCAAGACACGCGAAACAAAAGCTGAAAGCTCACACCATTGTACAATTTCATGTCGCTGGAAAATTATTTGTATAGTACGTCAATTATGTAAACAAATGATGGAAGCTTGATAGCATTGCCAGAAGCCTCTTCATCATCCGGGTCCATGTGCCATGCACAAAATTATACTCCTTCGTTCCTAAATATTTGTCTTTTTACAAATTTCAAACGGGCATATTTAGAGTGTAGATTCACTCATTTTGCTTCATATGTGTACTCCCTCCGTTCCTAAATATTCTATTCGTCTTAACAGAGATTTCAACATATTTTAGAAAGACAAATACTCCGGAGTATATTTAAGAACCGAGGGGGTAGTGCACAACCGCATGGGAGACTCAGTCCGGTCGTTGCGCCGCATTAATAGTGAGTAATGAGCAGTCAAATCATAAGCCCCACCTTTCCCACTGTAAGTTGCTTTGAAGAAGCAACCATCAATACGCTCTTCTTTGAATCCGCTCATACTACTCCATCCATCACTGTTTATACATCGCGCTTCAGAAAAAAGAAAAAGAAAATCTATGGGACCAAGGCGACTAGCGATCGGCCTGAAAAATAGCATTGGTAGTTATAGCACGGTGTCTACTACTAGAGGGAATAATGCATACACACATGCATGCAGTGCTTCCACCTCGGGTACACATATGCATGCACTTCGTAGTAGTACAGTACATGGAGAGAAAATTGTGGACTTGATTGCGGTTACCACGCCCTAATTAATTGAGCATTAAACCAAACGCGTCTAAAGTCTCTCTGATGGTGGAAATGCATTAAAAGAAATGCATCATAATGAAGCGCGCCCTGTAAACTGTGACGGAGGGTGGAGTAGTATGAAGGTGCAAAACCAAGTACGCGTACTAGTACTTCGCTTTGGCACTTCGCCCTTCGTGAAGTCGAGCAATGATGGTACTCCGCATGTTGGGTACTATAGTGTATGCCTCTAACAATCTGACACCGAATGGACTGATGCATGTCCACCGAGGGTAGGTTGCATTAGTCAAAAGGCGTAAGCGAGCTTCACCTTGTCCTGCTAGCTTCTCCTCGTTCTGCGAGTTGACGGGACACACCAAAAAGTAGTGCTAGTTCATACTCCCTCCTTTCCGGTTAATATGGCTTAATCTTTTTTGCGGGTAAATGAGAGATCTTTATTCATATATAAGCATTCTTAGGACGATCAGCCAAGACACTGGTCACTAGGAAGCCAAAAAAAGAAGTAGGAAGCGAGGTGTTTCATCAAGCCAGCTCTCGGCCACATTCAAAGTGCAGCAAGCACGGTTCGCACGAAGATGCGCCGCAAGGTTTGCTGACCTGTTTACATGTTGAATAACAGAAAAAGAGGAAATATTACTGAGTGCTACTATTTGTAATAGGATATGAGCCATAATGAAGCAAGAATTGTGGCGAGTGTTCCATGCAATCAACTTCCATTATCAAATGCGAGAACCCTCGAAGAGAACCAAATGTGTTGAAGATTTCTTTATCACATTTTAAAATTATAATAAGAGTGCAGACGCTCCTCCATCCGGTTCCTAGTAGTATAGTGTAGTATGCTTCTGGCAATCTGACACCGAATTAACTGTTGCACGTCCACCGCCTGAGCGAGGGAGAGCTTGCATTAGTCAAAAGTTTCTCCTTGTCCTGCGAGCCACCGCGTGCAAGCTTCTCCCGTCCTGCAACCTTCTCGTCGTTCGGCAAGTTGACGGGACACAACAAAGTAATGCTAGTCCATGCTGCCTCCTCTCCGGTTAACATGGCTTAATTTCAAACGAGATAAATACACTGTCTGTCACTGTATATTTGTAAAAATAAGGTCAGTGGACTTCATAATACGCTCACTGCGCTCAATATATATATTTTCCGGTGTTCATACGATCACTAGCTCACCCTGACTGAGTATGTGTGTGCATGCACGTGTAGGTTGAGCACTTAAGTGTCACCGTGTGTGTTCCGTCGTGTGCTCGGACATGCATGCATTAGGGTTTCGCGCGCGTTTTTTCGTCCATGTGTACGTGTGACTGTTGCATACACGTAGGGGGAGTACGTATAGGGGCCACTAAGGAGCAGTCAAATCACACAGTAAGTTAGTCGGAAGAAGCAACCATCATTTCACTCTTGAATGACACGTACGCAATATAAAATGGTTGATATGGAGAGAAAAAGAAAACCACTATATATGCACTAGCAGGAGCCTAAGCTACAAGCCTGCTTGCTTAGGTTGCTCTCTTCACAAGCATAGAACGACGGGCCTGATCCCGCAGCTGGGGGAAGGGAACAATGTTCTGCGTAGACGCGGTCGACATCGGCGAGGGAGAAAACCCACAGTCGGTGCGTCCCAATCGGGGGTCACCGCGGTATGGGCCGATGCCGCGTCCCAACCGCCCTTCTAGCTACAGCCCGACGTCCCAGGTAGTCCATCTTCCTTTTGGAGCCGGCTTGCTCCACTGCCGTAGCTCCATCTCCATGTCGATCTTTCTCTACTTCTACCGGCTTCTACTTGTGATGAGTTTATGTCTCATGAACTAGTGCCAATACTATTATTCTAATCACACTTCTTCAATATCTTTGCCATCAGGGATGCTCAGGTCGATTTTAGTGGAACTGCATAAAAGCATCATATGATTCGAGGGTGCCAGCCGTATTTCCTTCGACAGGTTCTACCTGGCCAGGAAATTAAATCATGTTTAGGGTTTAGGGTTTAATTCGTAGTGACCCCATCAGTAGTTTTTCTTTCGTACACGCTCTCACAACTTTTTTCTTTAGTTGTGAAGTAAATATTGGTTATGATCTGTGAATCATTGAGATGCATCAGCATGCATGTTAGTTTTCCTTTGTATTTGATGGAATGTTGTAATGGGGCAACCTTGGAATAGGAATGAAAATGGAGTGGAAAAGTTTCCGTTTTTCGGAGAAAAAATGGAAACGGAGAGAAACCAATGTTTCGTTTCGTTGGATCGCGCCATCGAGCAAAACCAATGTTTAAATCACGTCTGTTGTGTTCGTGTCTCACACAGTCGCTTGGCATGCCACTCACCGCAAACCGAGTAGTATACCGTAACTTTCCCGCCTTCTTGTCGATGGATCGCGCCATGGAGTACTAGCACTACTGGAAGAGATTGACGAGTTGGGGGAGGACAGCTAGCTGTAGCACGGACTCCCAAGAACTTTTTACATGCATGTTGTAGCCGGCTATTGCGACCTTTGAACGCGGAGCAGCCGCGTGCACCCGGAAGTGACGCGGGCGACGCTCTCTCGACCGGCATGCCGCTTCAATGCCGGTGCCAATGAGAGGTCGCGTCTGCTCTGGCCGGTCATGAATGCGGCACTGACCGTTTCAGGCGGGAAGCACGCGCGGGTGATGAAGAGGGTTCAGGTTGGTCAGGACCGGCCGTGGCAGCGGTCGGGACGTGCACAAACAAGAGATGTTGTACGTTAATATTGCTACGTATATAATTAACAACGTAAATAATGTGCCAGTTGGACAAATATGATTGGATATGGATATGGAAATGGAATTTTATGTAAACACGAATATGCATGTCTATGTCTATGTGTGTGTGCGCGACGACTCTCGCGACCTGGAAGCGAGGGCGTGTTTTTGATCGAGTTTTCTTTCTTGGTATGTCAGAAAATCAGTTTGTCTAATTCACATCTAGATGTTATTTAAGGATATCACATCTAAGCTCCCACAAGTATATAATGTAGCAACAAGAAACAAAAAAAACTAGGAAAAGACCACAAACAGAGTGGACATCAACTTATATGTGACATAACTATGTCACATCTAGATGTGTCCAAGACAGACCCTTAAAAAATTGTCCGCCAATTTTCGTTTCTTTTTTCCGGGAACGCGCGTATTCTATTTAAAACCACTGCTATGGAGAGATTTTTTTACTCCATTATAGCCTCTTGTTTGATAGAGTTTCTCGCGTCTCGCTCTCTCACCCTCTCCATATCAAAACAAGATGACAGTGTCCACTCTATCTCTCTCCTCACCAGTGGTCATAGATCCGGCCGAATCCCATCCGCTGCGGGAGGTGAGGAGGTGCAATGTTGACGTTGTCGCCGTCGGCGATGGAGGAAGCCGATGCGCACCATCCTCTCGGATTCGGCGCTAGCGCGGACGAAGATCCTCCGCGCCCTTGTTCGCTGCCATCGTGTGGGCAGATCCGTGCCCTTGTTCTCTTTCACCCAGCGCCTGTGCGGGAGGGCCACCGACCCCTTCTTCCTTGCTGCCGTACGTAGTCTGGGCAGATTCGGCCTCCCGCCGCACGCCTTGCCACATCCCGACAATCCTAAGGTATAAGTTTCTTTGAAACCGTCATTGCTCTAGCTGCATGTGGATCTTTTTCGATCTGTAGTCGAATCTAGGTCTTGGTTCAAAGAGGAAAGAAGGGTGCAGTGGGCTGGAGCAAGAATCTAGAACGTGGTTCAATGAGGAAAGGAGGGGCGAAAAGTAGTATAGACTGGCTATCCAGCCGCTTTGTAGGTCGAAAAGGGAAAAAGGGGATAACCCAGTACACACATCTGTAAGGAACCGATCTCTTTGTTGAAAAGGGAAAGAAACTTGGGGGGTCGGGTAGTTTGTGCATGACTAGATTTGCTGCCCTCACATAGGAAGAAGGTTCAAAGAGAACAAATATGGGACCAGCGCATATATGCTGCTTGGCTACATACTCTGCATCACCCATTTATACGTGTGGACGCACATGGTGCTGGCATGTCCCATGCAGCTATTTTGCTGTTGTTAATCTAAGAATGCCGCTGGAAAATTGAAGCAATGCCATTGTTAAAAGTAAATTACATTTTTTAATGAATGTTGTTTCAAGAGAATGTCTCTGTTAATATGAATCAATGCAACCGTTTTAAATAAATGATGAATTGAAGCTATTGTATTGCTGTCTTTTCCCATTAAGTAGTGAACAAAAATGGGACCAACCCAGACATGATGCTTGTTGCTTTGTTACAACAAATTCAGCATCACCCCCTTTATAAGCCAGTAATTGATGCCACTCTCAGAATTAACTACTGATCTGTTTTAAGAGGATTTCTCTGTTAATATGAATCAATGCAACCGTTTTAGAAATGCTACTGTCTTATACTTTGTTTTCCATCAAGATAAGGTAGATGCTTCTTTTTGTGGCCGCATGTTTCATCCTCCTTTATTGGCCAGTAATTGTTTTCTTTTTTGCCTCTAAAAACAGGGATATCCATTCAACTTGTTGCTATAGAAAACTTAAATGTCACACCGGCAACTTTGCTTGATTTCAGTGCAACTGCACAAAACTTGATTGGATTTCCTATTCGTGTTGGTAGATTCTTATTTTATCTTGGTCGTCTCATGAAAGGTCAGTACAGGCCTTCATCCACATGATTGTGCAGCGTGCTTTGAGATGCTGTGCTACTTGTATTGGTACTGTTTTAAATAAATGATGAATTGAAGCTATTGTATTGCTGTCTTTTCCCATTAAGTAGTGAACAAAAATGGGACCAACCCAGACATGATGCTTGTTGCTTTGTTACAATAAATTCAGCATCACCCCCTTTATAAGCAAGTAATTGATGCCACTCTCAGAATTAACTACCAAATCTTATTTCAAAACTGCAACACTTGTTAGGGATTGGCGGGATTACCATTTTTGTGGCTGCATGTTTCATCCTCCTTTATTAGCTAGTAATTGATTCCTTTTTTACCTCTGTTTAAACAGGGATATCTATTCAACTTATTGCTATTGCGACATTTTGCTTCGCTACACGAAACACTTTGCTTGATTTCAGTGCAACTGCACAAAACGAGATTGGATTTCCTATTTGTGTTGGCAGATTCGTATTTTATCGTTGTTGGTCTCATGAAAGGTCAGTACAGGCCTTCATCCACATGATCGTGCAGTGTGCTTTGAGATGTTGTGCTACTTGTATTGGTACTATTTTAAATAAATGTTGAATTGAAGCTATTGTATTGCTGTCTTTTCCCATTAAGTAGTGAACAAAAATGGGACCAGCCCAGACATGATGCTTGTTGCTTTGTTACAACAAATTCAGCATCACCCCCTTTATAAGCCAGTAATTGATGCCACTCTCAGAATTAACTACTGAATCTTATTTCAAAACTGCAACACTTGTTAGGGATTGGCTGGATTACCATTTTGTGGCTGCATGTTTCATCCTCCTTTATTGGCCAGTAATTGATTCCTTTTTTGCCTCTGTTAAAACAGGGGTATGTTTTCAAGTTGTTGCTATTGTGACATTTTGCTTCGCTTAATTTTGGTGGAACTGCACAAAATGAGACCGGATTTCCATATATGTGTTGAGATCTCTATGAGATCTTCCTCACGAGTTGTTTCAAATCTTGGTCTTGAATGGTCAGTACCGACCTTCCTCCGAATTAACTACTGAATCTTAGTTCAAAACTGCAAACACTTGTTAGGGATCGACAGGAGTACCATTTCTGTTAGGGATCGGACGGAGTACATGTTTAAGAAATGTATTGTTCAGATAATGTCTCTGTTATTATATATCAGTTACAGACTTACAGTGTTTTACAAATGGTACTATCCTGCTTTGTAGTTCTTTCTACATGTTTAAACAAGGTATTGTTAAGATAATGTCTCTGTTAAAATGAATCAGTCGCATTGTTTTAGGAATGATACTTTTCTGCTTTTTCGTTCTTTATACATCTTGAAACAAGGCATTGTTAAGATAATGTCTCAGTTAATATGAATGAATCACACTGGTTGAGAATTGCTACTCTCCTGCTTTGTTTCCCATTAAGATAAGGTAGATCAATAGATGTTTTTCTTCTGGGAGTACAAGTCATCAACCATTATTTCTCAGTAATTGTTTCCCTTATACCTTTTGTTGCTTACAGGGATATCAAAATTAAAGCTCGGTTTTATTCCGACTTCGATTTTAGTTCAACTGCACAAAAGGAGCCAATGTGTCCAAGGCAAACTGCTGCATTACTGGGTCGAGTTGGTCGTTCCACTTTGCAGAAAGAAGCAGTCACTGTTTGCGCTACATTACAGAAGGAATGACCGAGAAGCTTTATAGAGTATTATTAGACACCAGTGACATGGCTAGTCTGTAGAGACCATTGACAATTTAACAACACATGGAGTGCCTCCACGATCATAGGCATTACATATTTTAAATGGGAAAAGCTTGTCAAAGTTTAATCATTGATGTTAACAAGAAGCGACAGGACTCCACAATCATAGGCATTACATATTTTGAATGGGAAAATCTTGTCAAAGTTTAATCATTGATGTTAGCAAGAAGCGATAGGACTCCACGATCATAGGCATTACATATTTTGAATGGGAAAAGCTTGTCAAAGTTTAATCATTGATGTTAGCAAGAAGACGTTAGTTTAATATATTGGAATTGGAAAACCTTGTCAAAATTTGCTCATTGATGTTAGCCAGAAGCGTCGAGTGTTTTTTCCTATTCCTGTGTTCAGTTTAGAAGTAGATAGTTACTCTGCTGAGATATTCTTGTGTTAAGAGTTTGTTCTGAATATTGTCTATGTAATGCCAGGCCTTGTGTTTGATTGCAAAGTTGAGCTTGGAATGTTGTGGCATGCGGCATCACGAGCTGTTCACCGTGCCTCCTGAGAATAATGCTTCGTATTGTTTTGCATGTCGATCTAACGCCAGTGATTTGCTTGTTAAGAAGATCATCCTCTTCTGTTGTTTCCACGCTTAAGAAGTTCATTGTATGATGTTTCATTCATAGCCTATGCGACAAGTCGGGTTGGTTAGACGTGAAACCATATGATCTTTTGACCAATTCATGATATTAGGCCGTGATTGGATCGTCGTTTTCCAACCAAAACCGCTTGTAAAACTGACGCTTGTAAATTAAAGCAGATGGTCCCGGGCGAAGGCGCTTGGTTGGTTGATTTCGACTAGTAAAATATCGGAAGTACTTGACACACGATAAAAACGCTGAACGACACTCGGACGATTGCTAATCCAGCCGTTAGCTGCTGTTTCAGCCTTGCCCATGGATGGCATGATACGTACGTCGTGCATGTATCATCTGGTAATGTCGTCCATTTAGCAGTACTCGTAAAACATACACTGGTCTCTCAAATTACACGCGTAACCCACCGATTTTACTTACAGACCTCGGGCCCTCGGTTTCATTACGCCTGTATTTTACGCGTTGTTTTCGATGACGACTAAATTACACTTGTATGTTAATACAGGTTTGAAATAAACCAGAGCTCCCAAGCGCGGCCTTACCGTTTCATGCCGTCTCAGTTTCTCGAAGGTGCTCATAGGTGTCCGATGATCCTGGCTTCATGAATGAGTAGCGGGCGCTGTATCAGACCATCCGTAGGGCCCGCGAGGCCCTCTCCGTTGTCCTTCGAGTTGTTGCGCTCGCCGTGGCGCCGAGCATTGTTAACATCGTCAACGAACATGAGGATTCAGGAGATGACTTTATTTTGACTGGATGACACTAGGGACCCACTAGGGCCATAGCCGTACATACGCAAGTGCCTCCTTATTATGTACAACTATATATTTTTTGCTTTCTCCTGGTTTCCTGACATCACGGTCCCACACCATTATCAACCTATGTGGTCAATATAAACGAGAGAATTGCACAAGGTGCGACCGACAGCTAAGACCAAGCAGCTCGAGCAGTATTGAGGAGAGCAGGGTATTAACTGGGCGGGCTGTGGCCCGTCTAGCCCAGGCCAGATATCCAGTTCAGATACTAATTTATCAAGATGAAAATGGCTAGCCCAGCTATACGTCTTGTTGAGGAATACCCGCTGGGCTGCAAATCTTTCCTAGGAGGGATGCATTAGGCTTAACAGGAAAATGGGCTTTAAAAAATAATAAATGAGATGTAATTATAAAAACTGGGCAGTAACTATAAAAAATGCACCAAACACGAAATTAGTTTATAAAATATTATTTATGGATTTTGAAAATCTTAAATTTTCATTGTTGCGCGCGCAATGTTTCTTTAGATTTTTACGTAATACAAATTTATATTTAATCTGACTAGAAATTTCGGGATAAAAATATTTCGGAGCCCATCAAAATGTGGGAAATTTTATTGAATTCTGTCTTCAACGGTTGGTTGAAATTATTAATCATTGTCCTAGCTAGAAAATGGGCTGTACTTTTAACAAACTATAAATGGGCTGTTGTAAATTCCATTAGAATTCCAAAATGGGCTGTACATTCTTACAAAACGTAAATGGGCTATAAGTTCTCTGCCACACACTTGTGGGACTACTAAGTGACGCGTCCCCTAAAAAAATAAGTTGACACGTATGCAGGGCTTTGCCAACTTATTATAGTCAACACACGGTTCTAGCAGCAGTGGCCGTTGGATGTCTATCCAACGGATGTCGTGCTTCTTCTTCAATTTCGGATATTCTTAGTTTCGGCCGCCCAAAAAATGATTCCTCCCCCTAACATCTGGGGCACACCGTTTCGGAGGCTGACCCGTGGGCCTACTAAGTTGGAGCGTACCAAGGGCTTTGTCAACTTAGTCAATAATAAACGTTTCTAGCTTCAATGACCGTACGATGTCCATCCAACGGTCGTAGTGCTTCCTCAACCTCTGGTCTTCTTGGTCCAGCCACCCAAAGCAGCGCCGGTCATGTCGCCTGCTCCTGCCTCCCGTGGCCGGCTGTGCTACCAAGGAGGCCTCACCGCCCCCATACGCTGGCCAGGCCATCCCTCCACTCACCCACACCCCCTGTTATTCCGCGGCGACGGCAGCCTCACACCGCAGCCGAACTAGTGAACCCTAGTACTCTCTCCGCGCGGGCTTCCATTGCCGCGTCTTCCCCGGCTCCGCGTCGTCCCCTTCCTAGGCCGCGCCGTTGTCCAGACCACCGCCCTGGTGCTCTCGGCGCGGCGTGGTCAATGTGGTCAACGACCGACTTCCATCGGAAGAGTACTGTACGTGGAGAGGCTGACAGTTGGGTCCAGGCGGCCGCAAGGAAGTGCCTCCTTATTACGCGCAAAATAATTATTCCTCCACCTTACAGCAGGGACCCACCGGACGTGCCACCTTATTTTGCGAAAAAACATTGCCCCCTGACTGCTCGGACCCACCGGACGGGCCAGCGTATTTCGTGAAAAAAACGTTCCCCCCGCTGTCAGCTCGGACCCACCGGAAGTGCCTCCTTATTACGCGCAAAAAAATGAATACTCCCCTGCTAGCTGGGACCCACCATGGTGGGAGGCTGACTTGTGGGCCTACTAAGTTGACTGGGACGGGGGCCTTTGTCAACTTTAGTCAATATGAACGATTCTAGCTCCAGTGACCGTACGATGTGCATCCAACAGCCGTAGTGCTTTTTCAACCTCTTGTCTTCTTGCTCCAGCCGCCCAAAGCAGCGTCGGTCGTGCCGCATGCTCCTGCCTCCCATGGCCGGCTGTGATGCCGCGGAGGCCTCACCGCCCCCTACTACTCCCACCGCTGGCCAGACCATCCCTCTACTCAACCACACCCCCTGTTATTCTGCAGCGACGGCAGCCTCACACCGTAGCCGAACCAGTGAACCCTCGTACTCCTCTCCGCGCGGGCTTCCACTGCTGCATCTTCCCTGGCTCTGCGTCCCCTTCCTAGGCCTCGCCGTCGTCCACTACCCTGGTGCTCTCGGCGCGGCGTGGTTAACGTGGTCAAGGAACGACTTCCATCAGACGTGGACTGTACGTGGAGAGGCTGACAGCTGGGTCCACGGCCGCAGCAAGGAAGTGCCTCCTTATTACGCGGAAAATAATGTTTCCTCCACCTGACAGTAGGGACCCACCGGACGGGCCACCGTATTTCACGAAAAAAACATTTCCCCCTGACTGCTGGGACCCAGCAGCTACACCTTCGCACGCAAGGAAGTGCCTGACAGTCGGGACCCACCTAGTCGAAGCGTACGTAGCGTTGTCATTCTGGTTGCGAACGTGTACGTACATATATACTGGTGGATGTAGAGGCGTGCACGTGTCGTAGTAGAGGCGCGCCCGTAGCATGTACACGTATGTATAGCGGCTAGGGTGCAAGAAAGAAAATACGACCACGTATGTGTACATACGGGCGGGGTCTCGAATGCCTACTCGCGCATACGTACAGCGAGGGCTCGTGTACACGGCTGGGTCAGAACGGAGAAACAGTGTCGTCGTCATGTTCATGGGTCAGAACGGAATGCGTAGTCGTGTTCATCGGGAGGGCTTGGACGGAAGAGGCGATGGAAATGAGGCCTAGCGTACCGCACAATGGAGGAAACGGACCTCCTACGGTCAAAACGGGGGTCTTGTTGATCAGGAGGGGTGTGGCGTACCGCAAAACAGAGGAAACAGACCTCCTACGGTCCAAACGGGGGTCCTGTTGATCGGGAGGGGTGTGGCGTACCGCAAAACGGAGGAAACGGACCTCCTACGGCCGAAACGGGGGTCCTGTTGATCGGGAGGGGTGTGGCATACCGCAAAACGGAGGAAATGGATTTGTGTTGGAGTGCTACGGTCGAAACGGGGTCCTTGTTGATCGGGAGGGGTGTGGCCTACCGCAAAACGGGACTCCACAGGATACTGTTCATCTCCACCGTTGACCCCCTCCAGCCTCCACGAGCTACTGTTCATCCACCGTCGACCTCCTCCAGTCTCCACGGGCTCCTGTTCATCCAGCCTCCACCGCGCGCTACTCCACCGGCTACTGTTCAACTACCCCTCCACCGTCTACTGTTCATCCAGCCCTCCACACCACGGGGTCCTGTTCAACCACCCCTCCACGGGCACCCCTCCACCTTCTACTGTTCATCCTGCCCTCCACACCACGGGGTCCTGTTCATCCACCCCTCCACGGGCACCCCTCCACCGTCTACTGTTCATCCAGCCTTCCACCACACCACGGGGTCTTGTTCATCCAGAGGCAACGCCACCGCTCACTGTTCATCCAACCCCACCCCCCCGCAACGCTCACTGTTCATCCCATCGATCGGCTTCAGTTAGCAGCAGTAGCCAAGGAATCGCTCGATCAGATTCAGTTAACAGCCATCGATCGATCGCTCGGGTTCAGTAACGCGTAGCCTGCAGTGCAATCGCTCTGGTTCAGTTAGAGCCCAACACCTCGCTCGGGTTCAATTAGAGCCAACGCCTCGCACACACGCGCGTACGTGTACGAGAGAAACGCGCATCGCTCGGCCCCCGACCTCCCACCGTAACCGGGAACTCCCCGAAATTTTCATCCCCCTCGCTTCTACCATGGTTTTTTCCGTCATGGACGGCCCAAAGAATGTCATGCAGCTGCGTCTCCGGCCCGCCCAGGACGAAAAGCCCATTTTCTGTCATGATTTTTTGTCATAGAAGTAGGAGCCCACCACATCTATGATGATACCGGGTTTTGTCACAATTATCGTCATAGAAGTGTCATATGTATGACAGAATTTTTTTCGTTCGGCCCAAAATGTCACGGATGTGTCTTTTTTTTGCAGTGTCCAAAGACGGCAAGTGGCAATGATGGCTATTGTAGAAATCTGCTTCGATGGAGTTTTCTTGCAAATGTTTCTGGACATGTGTCCTCTCTTTTCCTATCATGGTTTTCGTGATTTTGTGTTGTAATTTGACATCTGTTTAATGGTATACGAGATTTCTCAAAAAAAAATTGTCTACATTGCACCGTACCGCTTTGCCCAAGGCCATGACGTGTTTGATGTTGATTCTAGATCGGACGGTCCCTATCCTCCCGTGGGTCGCTATTTGAAATCCGACAACAAGCACCGTTCACTATACAAGCCAAGGATATGGGTTGTAAGTACCAATTCTTGTACTGGGTAAAACCCTACCCTTTGTGTTCCAAATGGCCCGTATTGTGCTTATCCAAGCGTGACTAGAACCCTAGAAAATCTCCTGACAAATTAGCTACTTTTCTGCCAAAATCTCCATTTCTATTTGTTTAGGAGTTAGTTAACTCTGAACCTCACAATTGGTACCATGAGTTGTAAGTTCCTTGATGAAGTTTCGGATCTGAGTACGGTCTGGGGTTTGGATCGTCATTAAAATCCCCCTCTTCTTTAGATCCCGGTCACGGTGTGCCATCGTTGGCGGCGGTTCGGAGTGAACATAGTTCGGGAGCAGTTCAATTTTACATAGGTTGCAACAGATCACTTCCCCTATAGTAAAATATTGGTCTCTGAAGACAAATCGTGCATCATTAGTGGTAGGTGTCTTTGGTGACAGCAAAGGTGGCGGCTGAACTTGGAAGGCAAGTCTGGTTGCTAGTTCGCTAGTGTAAAATCTCACCCTTTCCCACACTAGTTCCTCTTCTGAACTAGGTGAGTTCCTCCCGCTGCTCTTAAACCATGGTTCAACATGACAAAGATTATGGAATCTGGTAACAATGTGGAATACTAGGAAGAGGGCCAGGAGGAATTTCTGGAGAAGAACTTGTTGGGAAACGTAGCATGCAATTTCAAAAAAATTCCTATGCTCACGCAAGATCTATCTAGGAAATGCATAGCAACGAGAGAGGGAGAGTGTGTCTATGTACCCACCTAGACCGAAAGTGGAAGCGTTTGACAACACGGTTGATGTAGACGAACTTCTTCTCGTTCCAACCGACCAAGCACCGAACGTACGACACCTCCGAGTTCTGCACACGTTCAGCTCGATGACGTCCCTCCAACTCTTGATCCAACAAAGTGTCGAGGGAGAGTTCCGTCAGCACGACGGCATGGTAACAGTGATGGTGAAGTGGTCCGCGCAGGGCTTCGCCTAAGCACTACGTGAATATGACCGGAGGCGTAAACTATGGAGGGGGCGCTGCACACGGTTAACAATGTTTGTTGTGTGTTCTAGTCGTGCCCCCCTCATATATATAGGTTGGTGGGGAGGAGAGGCAGCCAAGGGGGCGCCCCAAGTAGGAGGAATCCTACTTGGGGTCCTCCCAATTCGGCCTCCCCCCTTTCCTATTCCTATTCGGAGTAGGAAGGGAAGAGGGGGAAGGGGGAATCCTATTCCCTTTTTTCTTTCCTCTTTCCCCTTTTCTACTCCAATTTGGTCAGCACATATGGGAGGGGCACACCAGCCCCTTTAGGGGCTGGTCTGTCCCCCTCTTGGCCCATTAAGGCCCATATAGTTTGCCGGGAGTTGCCCAGAACCCCTTCCGGTTACCCGGTACGTACCCGGTACCCCCCGAACACTTTCGGTGTCCAAATACTATTGTCCTATATACGAGTCCTTACCCATCGACCATTTCAAGACTCCTCGTCATGTTCGTGATCTCATCCGGGACTCTGAACAACATTCGGTCACCAAATCACATAACTCATATAATACAAATAGTCATCGAACGTTAAGCGTGCGGACCCTACGGGTTCGAGAACTATGTAGACATGACCGAGACACTTATCCGATCAATAACCAATAGCAGAACTTGGATGCTCATATTGGCTCCCACATATTCTACAAACATCTTTATCGGTCAAACCGTTATGACAACATACGTTATTCCCTTTGTCATCGGTATGCTACTTGCCCGAGATTCGATCGTTGGTATCTCCATACCTAGTTCAATCTCATTACCAGCAAGTCTCTTTACTCTTTCCGTAATGTATCATCCCGCAACTAACTCATTAGTCAAATTGCTTGCAAGGCTTATTATGATGTGCATTACCGAGAGGGCCCAGAGATACCTCTCTGATACTCGGAGTGACAAATCCTAATCTCGATCTATGCCAACCCAACAAACACCTTCGGAGATACCGGTAGAGCATCTTTATAATCACCCAGTTATGTTGTGACGTTTGATAGCACACAAGGTATTCCTCTGGTATCTAGGAGTTGCATAATCTCATAGTCAAAGGAATATGTATAAGTCATGAAGAAAGCAATAGCAATAAAACTTAACGATCATTATGCTAAGCTAAAGGATGGGTCTTGTCCATCACATCATTCTCCTAATGATGTGATCTCGTTCATCAAATGACAACACATGCCTATGGTTAGGAAACTTAACCATCTTTGATCAACGAGCTAGTCTAGTAGAGGCTTACTAGGGACACTGTGTTTTGTCTATGTATCCACACATGCATCAAGTTTCTGGTTCATACAATTCTAGCATGAATAATAAACATTTATCATGATATAAGGAAATATAAATAACAACTTTATTATTGCCTCTAGGGCATATTTCCTTCAGAACTTTGCCTCCAGCCAAAAGAACTTCAAAAAGATTCTGAGCTTCAAACAAACGTTACCGGAACTAGAGGAAAGTGAAGAAGATGAAGACATGGGTGATCACTTTGCTCAAGGCATTTCTCCGAGTGTTACACCACATCCATACACTCGTATTGCCACTCTCGCAGGAAGACCCAAACAATTGAATTCTTGTACAACTAGAAAAAAGCAACAAGCTTTGAGTGTGGGATTTGCTCCTCCCAGAGATCTTAACGACACAGAAGTTAACCTAGAAGGCACACCCAAGATCCCCTACAGATGCCCTAACTTCTCTACTACAAAACATGAGAACAGGGGAAATGTTCAACATACAGAGCAACAACATGATGAGCACATTCAGTAGGATGAAAATCAGGGAACCAGGAAGGGTCAACTAGAAATAGACCACATACACCAATGAGAGAAGAAACCCCCCTATAGGTTAAACCTGCCAAGTTGAATATCTCTGAATTTGATGGAGATGATGCTAACTCCTATATTCAGAGCATGGATCAATATTTCAATTCTTCCAGATCATTGTTGGAACACATGACTGAATTGACCATTTCACACTTAATGCCCTCCAACCAAAAGATTTCCAGTGACTTCAGTGTGTGAAATTGTCAAATCTTTCCATTCTCTCACTCAAATATCTAGAATTTCCTCCTATATTATGAGTAGTCTATGAACTTGGTTAGAAGAGATGACCGTGCACTACTAGACAATTACTTCAAGAACAATTTTATTATGGCCTGAATCCCTACATTCAAAGCCACCTACAGTGCCACAAACCTATTGACATGCACCAATATATGTGGTACAGAAGAAGGATTGAGCAAGCTGGCCTCCCTCCAACCCCCGCTCCATATCCAAGCCTTACTACCTCTCTGCTAGAAGGCAAGTCACATTTGAAATCTATAAACATGCTACTACAACAAGCACTCCTACTGAAATAATCTGAGAAGCTAGGCAGAAAAACTTCTGTTGCCAATGCATAGAACCTTGGGTCCCTGGACACATGCAAGTTTGGAATATGTCCCAAAAAGCACAGATCCATGCTTTACTAACAAAAGTTGCTAATGAAGAGACAATTTATATCAATGAATACGAGGAAGGCTTGCAATATATAATGGAGGAACCCAACCAACAACCAAAAATTTCAATGCATACCCTAATGAGCACACAAGCTCATAAATCTTCCTTCACTATTAGTGTTTTCATTGGAAATATTGTTTCTACTACCTTGATTGATTCATGAAGTATTGCTACATTCATGACACCACAAACAACTTCCCCTGCAAAATGTAAATTCGCCCCTCGCGAAATCTCAAATTACTTCTTGCAAATGGGAGTACACTGTGGACTGAATGCCAATGCCAATCATGACCTTATACCATACAAGGTGTCCATTTTCCTTTGATGTTAGAATCTTACAATTAAAGGGCTATGTCATCATTTTGGGAGCTGATTGGATGTACCACCACGACCCAATAGAACTGGATATCTCATGGATGATTATGAGAGCAACCACCAAGATGGCCAATTTACTATCAGTCGAGGAAATTACATAAACTGTTATCCCACATTGTCTGTGGAGCAGTACTTTAGATCAAACCCTCGTTTGATGAACAATTTGATTTAAAGCAACCATGTACTAAAATTCAAAAAATCATTACGGTTTTTTTCCTGATATCTTTGCTACTCTAGTGGGCCTTCCTCTGAAGGGGAATTATGATCACTTCATCCCTCTACATACTAGCTCTAAAATCATTAAATAGAGGACTTACAAATTACCATTCCACTAGACAAGTGCTATTGATGCACCAGTAAAAGACTTAATTGATGCCTGCATTATCAGTACAATTACAATCCCTTCTCCTTCTGAGCCATTTTAGTCAGGAGAAAGGATGGTGCTGGGAGATTGTGTATTGATTACAGGAAGCTTAATGTACAAACTATCAAGAACAAATGCCCTGGTTACAGAGGATTTATTGGACGAGCTGAAAGGAGCAACACTTTTGGTAAAATAGACCTGGCCAATTGATATCATGTGATTAGAATGGATTGAAGGACATTGAAAAGATTGCTTTTAACACTATGATTACTTGGTCATGACTTTTGGCCTTACCAATGCCCCTGCAGCCCTGCTACATTCCAGCAACTCATGAACACTGTCCTAACTCCATTTCTTAAAAAGTTTGCTATAATGTTCTTTGATGACATACTCATTACTATTCTGATATGACTGAACACATCAAACACTTGCAACAACTATTCCAAACACTAAGGGACAACAACCTCTCTACAAAAATTTCCAGATATACCATTGCACAACCTCAAGTTGATTATCTGGGACATGTCCTCTCTGGAGCATGTGTTGCAATGGATCCAGTGAAAGTTGATGCAATTGTACGATGGCCAGCCCTGCAAACAAAACATATTAAGAAGTGTTTTTTGCAAGAAGACCCAGATCTATTATAAAAGTTCATCAAAAGTACAAAACACCTCAAACATAATAAAAATTAAATCGAGATCTCTAGACCACCGAATGATCACTACCATCGCCAGAATAAGCCGCTGACACACCGGTGTTGCCGCTCCCCTATTGGAGCCAGCTTGACCTTGTCGATGACTATTAGGAAGTCTTCATGCACATGCCCCTAAGGACTAGTGCCCTGAAGCCGTAGTCATCGTTGTTAAACCCTTAAATAGATCTGAAGCAACTGACACCAAATCATTTCGTCGTGCATGCATGACGAGAAATCGTAACCTCGCTGCCCCAAGGAGATGACAAAAATGTATATCGGAGCTCCGTCGACTATATCCAGATGGACGAACTCGAGGAGGATCCAAGGCTGGAAGTCAAACTCGAAGAAGAAGCAACGCCATCCTTCCAATACCGCATCTGCGAGGACTAAAAAACGACAACCTAAATTACTAGCTAGAGCGAAGGAATCGAGACCCCCCTCCCGGTTCCGAGCAACAGGCAGAGGGGAGGCGCTCACCGGCGAAGTTTGGAGGCAAGAGTTTTCCATAGTCGCCGAGGGAAAGCACGGAAAACACTTTGAGAAAAAAGTGTGTATAAGTTTTCCCTAGGCCTAAGAGCATCTCTAGTAGATCCCGCAAACCGGGCCATCCGCTAAAATAACCGCCGGTTTGCGGGATCCATCCCGTATCCCCGACACACGCAGATCCGCCAAATCGGGCCGTCTTTTGGAATTTTTTTGTGGGATCCCGCATCCGCGAGCCCATTTCCTCCATATGTGCGGGAATCCGTCCGATTTTGCAGGCTCCCCTTTCCGTTGGCGTGAAGCATTTCCGCCCGCTTCCACCCGTCACCGCCGCCGCAAATCCCCGCCCCTAGGTGCCGCCTCTGGCTGCCCTGTGTTGGGGAACGTAGTAATTTCAAAAAAATTCCTACGCACATGCAAGATCATGGTGATGCATAGCAACAAGAGGGGAGAGTGTGTCCACGTACCCTCGTAGACCGAATGCGGAAGCGTTAGCACAACGCGGTTGATGTAGTCGTACATCTTCACGATCTGACCGATCCAAGTACCGAACGCACGTCACCTCCGAGTTCTGCACACGTTCAACTCGATGACATCCCACGAGCTCCGATCCAGAAAAGCTTCACATGAGAGTTTCATCAGCACGACGGTGTGGTGACGGTGATGATGATGGTACCGACACAGGGCTTCGCCTAAGCACCGCTACGATATGATCGAGGTGGATTATGATGGAGGGGGGCACCGCACACGGTTGGGAGAGATCAACTGATTAACTTGTGTGTCTTGGGGTGCCCCCTGCCCCCATATATAAAGGAGCAAGGGAGGAGGAGGCCGGCTGATAACCCACAAGTATAGGGGATCGCAACAGTTTTCGAGGGTAGAGTATTCATCCCAAATTTATTGATTCGACACAAGGGGAGCCAAATAATATTCTCAAATATTAACAGCTGAGTTGTCAATTCAACCATACCTGGAAACTTAATATCTACAACAAAGTGTTTAGTAGCAAAGTAATATGGTAGTTGTGATAACGGTAACAACAGGTAATAGTAGTAAAAGTAATGTTTTTGGTATTTTGTAGTGATGATAACAATAGCAACGGAAAAGTAAATAAGCGAAGAACAATATATGGAAAGCTCGTAGGCAATGGATTAGTGATGGGGAATTATGCCGGATGCGGTTCATCATGTAACAGTCATAACCTAGGGTTACACAGAACTAGCTCCAGTTCATTGATATAATGTAGGCATGTATTCCAAACATAGTCATACATGCTTATGGAAAAGAACTTCAATGAAATCTTTTGTCCTACCCTCCCGTGGCAGCAGGGTCCTTACGGAAACTAAGGGATATTAAGGCCTCCTTTTAATAGAGTACCGGAACAAAGCATTAACACATAGTGAATACATGAACTCCTCAAACTACGGTCATCACCGGTAAGTATCCCGATTATTGTCACTTCGGTGTTAATGGATCATAACACATAATAGGTGACTATAGACTTGCAAGATAGGATCAAGAACACTCATATATCGATGAAAACATAATAGGTTCAGATCTGAAATCATGGCACTCGGGCCCTAGTGACAAGCATTAAGCATAGCAAAGTCATAACAACATCAATCTCAGAACATAGTGGACACTAGGGATCAAATCCTAACAAAACTATCTCGATTACATGATAGATCCCATCCAACCCATCACCGTCCAGCAAGCCTACGATGGAATTACTCACGCACGGCGGTGAGCATCATGAAATTGGTGATGGAGGATGGTTGATGATGACGATGGCGATGGATTCCCCTCTCCGGAGCCCTGAACGGACTCCAGATCAGCCCTCCCAAGAGGTTTTAGGGCTTGGCAGCGGCTCCGTATCGTAAAACGCGATGATATCTTCTCCCTAATTTTTTTCTCCCTGAAACACAATATATGGAGTTGGAGTTGGAGAGGCATCAGGGGGCCCACGAGGTAGGGGGGCGTGCCCTAGGGGGGCAGGCGCGCCCCCTACCCTCGTGGAGAGGTGGTGGGCCCCCTGGCCTTCATCTTTTGTAGGTATTTTTCATATTTTCAGAAAAGTTGCTCCGTGAAGTTTCAGGTCATTCCGAGAACATTTGTTTCTGCACATAAATAACACCATGGTAATTCTGCTGAAAACAGCGTCAATCCGGGTTAGTTCCATTCAAATCATGCAAGTTAGAGTCCAAAACAAGGGCAAAAGTGTTTGGAAAAGTAGATACGACGGAGACGTACCAACTCCCCCAAGCTTAAACCTTTGCTTGTCCTCAAGCAATTCAGTTGATAAACTAAAAGTGATAAAGAAAAACTTTAACAAACTCTGTTTGCCCTTGTTGTTGTAAATATGTAATGCCAGCATTCAAGTTTTCAGCAAAGATTATAACTAACCACATTCGCAATAACGCTTATATCTCAAGTTTACTCATATCAATAGCATAATCAACTAGCGAGCAATAATAATAAATCTCGGATGACAACACTTTCTTAAAACAATCGTAATATGATATAACAAGATGGTATCTCGCTAGCCCTTTCTGAGACCGCAAAACATAAATGCAGAGCACCTTTAAAGACCAAGGACTGACTAGACATTGTAATTCATGGTAAAAGAGATCCAGTCAAGTCATACTCAATGTAAACTAACAGTAATGAATGCAAATGACAGCGGTGCTCTCCTACTGGTGCTTTTTAATAAGAGGATGATGACTCAGCATAAAAGTAAATAGATAGGCCCTTCGCAGAGGGAAGCAGGGATTTGTACAGGTGCCAGATCTCGGTTTTGAAATAGAGGTGAATAATATTTTGAGCGGTATACTTTCATTGTCAACATAACAACCAAGAGATGGCGATATCTTCCATGCTACACACATTATAGGCGGTTCCCAAATAGAATGGTAAAGTTTATACTCCCCCTTCCACCAACAAGCATCAATCCAGGGCTTGCTCGAAACAACGAGTGCCTCCAACTAACAAGAGTCCCAGGAGGAGTTTTGTTTGCAATTATTTTGATTTAGTTTGCAATTATTTTGATTTAGTTTGCATAAAGCATGGGACTGGGCATCCCGGTGACCAGCCATTTATCTCGTGAGTGAGGAGCGGAGTCCACTCCTCTTGAGAATAACCCGCCTAACATGGAAGATACAGACAACCCTAGTTGATACATGAGCTATTCGATCATACAAAACAAGATATTTATTTGAACGTTTAGAGTTTGGCACATACAAATTTACTTGGGACAGCAGGTAGATACCGTATATAGGTAGGTATAGTGGACTCATGTGGAATAAGTTTGGGGTTTAAGGGATTGGATGCACAAGCAGTATTCCCGCTTAGTACAAGTGAAGGCTAGCAAAAGACTGGGAAGCGACCAGCTAGAGAGCGACAACAGTCATGAACATGCATTAAAATTAATCAACACCGAATGCAAGCATGAGTAGGATATAATCCACCATGAACATAAATATCGTGAAGGCTATGTTGATTTTGTTTCAACTACATGCGTGAACATGCACCAAGTCAAGTCACTTAAATCATTCAGAGGAGGATAACACCCTATCATACCACATCATAACTATCTCAATAGCATGTTGGCACACAAGGTAAACCATTATAACTCATAGTTAATCAAGCATGGCACAAGAAACTATGATCTTTAATTGTCATTGCAAACATGTTTATTCATAATAGGCTGAATCAGGAATGATGAACTAATCATATTTACAAAAACAAAAGAGGTCGAGTTCATACCAGCTTTTCTCATCTCAGCCAGTCCATCATATATCATCATAATTGCCTTTCACTTGCACGACCGAACGATGGGAATAATAATAATAGTGCACGTGCATTGGACTAAGCTGGAATCTGCAAGCATTCAATAAACAGGAGAAGACAAGGCAATATGGGCTATTTTGTCAGATAAACAATAATGCATATAAGAGGCACTTCAACAATTTCATTATGGTCTTCTCCTATCGACCCCCAAAGAAAAGAAATAAAACTATTTACACGGGAAAGCTCCCAACAAGCAAAAGAAGAACATGAAATATTTTTGGGTTTTCTTTTTAATTACTACTACAAGCATGGAAATTAAACTAACTAAAATCTACAACTAATTTTTTTGGTTTTTTCTTAAGATTTATTAAACACACAAGAAGAAAGCATAAAAAAGGAAAATAAACTAGTATGGATGATACAATGAAAAAGTATGAGCACCGACATCTAGCAATGAGTGTGTGAACATAAATGTAATGTCAGTGGGAAATACGTACTCCCCCAAGCTTAGGCTTTTGGCCTAAGTTGGTCTATGGCCACGGCTGGCCTGTCAGATATCCATAATAGTAGCTGGGGTCGTACTGCGATGCAACGGCTATCGCCTGCTGAGCTGCAGCGTGGCGACGAGCGGCCTCCTCTCTCCTCTCGTACTCATCTGCCTCCTCTCTGGTAATAGTATATCTTCCTCTTGCCTCCTCACAAAGGTAATGGTCAGGTTGTGATACTGGCTGCACTTCTCTTCCTCGAGGCTCACAAGATCAGCGTTACGCAAATATGCGTTGAATTCTTCCTTAATTCCTGCTCGATCCATAAAGTTCTCAGTGGGCCATTCACAAGGATGCACTGGAGCGTATCTTGGTGGCTCGTCATCAGCATCACACATTGCAATCCTAGGTCCTTGCTTCCTTGAAGAACCACCTTGGAACATTTTCCTAAGCATATTTCTTCCTCTGAAAAATTCTGAAATTTTTTAGTAACTTCAAAATAAAGGTAAACCAAACTCGATAATATTGATAGCAACTACTCCTACAAGTGCCTAGGGCCTATATCATGCATTAGAACTACTTTTGACCATATAAATTTGACATGCAAGCTCAAGAAAAGGGTCACCTAAGCAGCAAAAATTTGCAATGAATAAAGCACTAGAACAAAAACTAATTGGACCAATGGAGGAGTCACATACCAAGGAACAATCTCCCCAAGCAGTTTTGTGAGAGGTGCTTTGAGCAAGGAGATCGAAAATGGTAGCAAAACGAGCTTGAACTCGGGTTTGAGCTGGTTATTCGTGTTTGTGGGAGGAAGAATAAGTGTATGGGTGAAAGGATAAGTGGAGGAGGGCCACCATGGGCCCACGAGGCAGGGGGCGCGCCCAGGGTGGTAGGGCGCGCCCTCCACCCTCGTGGGTGATGACCCACAAGTATAGGGGATCTATCGTAGTCCTTTCGATAAGTAAGAGTGTCGAACCCAACGAGGAGCAGAAGGAAATGATAAGCGGTTTTCACCAAGGTATTCTCTGCAAGTACTGAAATAAGTGGTAACAGATAGTTTTGTGATAAGGTAAACTGTAACGAGCAACAAGTAACAAAAGTAAATAAAGAGCAGCAAGGTGGCCCAATCCTTTTTGTAGCAAAGGACAAGCCGGAACAAACTCTTATATACGGAAAAGCGCTCTCGAAGACACATGGGAATATCGTCAAGCTAGTTTTCATCACGTTCATATGATTCGTGTTCGATACTTTGATAATTTGATATGTGAGTGGACCGGTGCTTGGGTGTTGTTCTTACTTGAACAAGCATCCCACTTATGATTAACCTCTATTGCAAGCATCCGCAACTACAACAAGAGTATTAAGGTAAACCTAACCATAGCATGAAACATGTGGATCCAAATCAGCCCCTTACAAAGCAACGCATAAACTAGGGTTTAAGCTTTTGTCACTCTAGCAACCCATCATCTACTTATTACTTCCCAATGCCTTCCTCTAGGCCCAAATAATGGTGAAGTGTCATGTAGTCGACGTTCACATAACACCACTAGAGGCTAGACAACATACATCTTATCAAAATATCAAACGAATACCAAATTCACATGACTACTAATAGCAAGACTTCTCCCTTGTCCTCAGGAACAAACGTAATTACTCACAAATCATATTCATGTTCATAATCAGATGGGTAATAATATGCATATAGGATCTGAACATATGATCTTCCACCAAATAAACCAACTAGCATCAACTACAAGGAGTAATCAACACTACTAGCAACCTACTAGCACCAATCCCGGGCTTTGAGACAAGAATTGGATACAAGAGATGAACTAGGGTTTGGAGATGAGATGGTGCTGGTGAAGATGTTGATGGAGATTGCCCTCTCCAGATGAGAGGAGCGTTGGTGATGACGATGGTGATGATTTCCCCCTCCCGGAGGGAATTATCCCCGGCAGAATAGCTCTGCTGGAGCTGTAGATTGGTTCCGCCAAGGTTCCGCCTCGTGGCGGCGGAGTTTTGTCCTGAAAGGTTGCTTATTATTTTTTTCTCATCGAAAGACTTTATATAGGAGAAGATGGACATCGGAGACCCACCAAGGGGCCCACGAGGTAGGGGGCGCGCCCTAGGAGGGGGGCGCGCCCCCCACCCTCGTGAGCAGGGTGTGGGCCCCCTAGCCTTCATCTTTGGCGAGGATTTTTCTTTATTTATTTTAAGATGTTCCGTGGAGTTTCAGGACTTTTGGAGTTGCACATAATAGGTCTCTAATATTTGCTCCTTTTCCAGCCCAGAATTCCAGCTGCAGGCGTTCTCCCTCCTTATGTAAGCCTTGTAAAATAAGAGAGAATAGCCATAAGTATTCTGACATAAAGTGAAATAACAGTCCATAATGCAATAAATATCAATATAAAAGCATGCTGCAAAATGGACGTATCAACTCCCCCTAGCTTAGACCTCGCTTGTCCTCAAGCGAAAAGCCGATAACAATAAATATGTCCTCATGTTTAGAGGTAGAGGCGTCGATAAAATTAAAATACGGACATGAAGGCATCATGATTATTCTCATAACAGCAACATATATAGATTTTGTCATATGATTACTTAAGTTCAAGTGATGATCTATTCACAATGCAAGAGTATAAATCATAAACCTTATTGGGCTCCGACAAACTATAATCTCAGTCATTGAAGCAATTGCAATTTATGATAACATCGGAAAGAGTCTATGTCAGAGCTAAAAAGCAAGTCCACATACTCAACTATCATTTAGTCCTTCATAATTGCTAACACTCACGCAATACTTGTGGTTATGAAGTTTTAATCGGACACGGAGAAAGATAGGGGCTTATAGTTTTGCCCCACAACCTTTTACCTCAAGGGTAATGTCAACAATAATAATTCATGCTCCCCTATATCCAATTATATATATATATATATATATATATATATATATATATATATCATGTTCTTTCCAACATGCTGAGCTTGCCAAAGGATAAAATGAAAAAGGAAAGGTGAAGATCACCGTGACTCTTGCATAAGGTAGAAGATAATAATAAAAGATAGGCCCTTCGCAGAGGCAAGCAGAGGTTGCCATGCACTTTTATGGTTGGATGCACAAAATCTCAATGCGAAAGAATGTAACTTTATATTGCCCCTTTTGATATGAATCTTTATTATGCAGTCCATCGCTTTTATTACTTCCACATCACAAGATCGTATAAAGCTTATTTCTCCCACACCAATCAATCATACATATTTAGAGCAATTTTTATTGCTTTGCACCGATGACAACTTACTTGAAGGATCTTACTCAATCCATAGATAGATATGGTGGACTCTCATGGCAAAACTGGTTTAAGGGTATTTGGAAGCACAAGTAGTATTTCTACTTGGTGCTGAGAATTTGGCTAGCATGAGGGGGAAAGGCAAGCTCAACAAGTTAGAGGATCCATGACAACATACTTTATCTCAGATATAAGAAAGACATAACTCATTATGTTGTCTTCCTTGTCCAACATCAACTGTTTAGCATGTCATATTTTAATGAGTGCTCCCAATCATAAAAGATGTCAATGATAATATATCTATATGTGAAACCTCTCTTTCCTTATTACTTCCTATTAATTGCAACAATGACCAAAGCTATGTCTGCCAACTCCCAACAACTTTTAATCATCATACTCTTTCTATGTGAAGTCATTACTCTCAATAAGATCAATATGAATTTTTTGTTTCTTTTTGTTCTTTTTCTCTTTTCTTTTATTCGCTCAAGATCATGGCAAAATAATCAAGCCCTTGACTCAACACTAATCTTTATTATATATAGCTCACAGACTCGATTACAAAGAGAGATCATAAAGCAAAACTCAAAAGTAGATCATGCCATAAACTTTATTCTACTAGATCAAGATACTACTATTAGGATCGAACTAAGAAAAACGGTAAAGATAGGAGTTGTGATTGTGATACGATATCGGGGCACCTCCCCCAAGCTTGGCAGTTGCCAAGGGGAGTACCCATACCCTTGTGATTATGTCTCCTTTGTCGGTGAAGAAGGTGGTGGTGTTGTTGGCTTAGTTGATGGCTTAGGCTTCTCCCTTAATTTGCGCTTGAGGACGGCATTTTGATCCCTCAGATCATCAATCTCCCACTCCAGGGTTAATATCTTTTTGCATAGGTCCTGCTTATTTTCCTGCAAGAGACGAAAAGGGATAAACTCAAACTTGGGTTTCTTTACCCTATAAGGGAGACTTGACTTTTTGAACTCCACGTGCATGTCCCCAGGTTGAGGTAATGGTGCTTCATCTTCATCTGAGCTTATCTCCTCCTTCCCCATGGGTTCATAGTCCTCTTCTTCCTCCGTGGTCCATCCATCGTGTTCCACATCTCCATAGACCTTGGGATTTGCTAAGTAATCATCCATAGAGCTTTCTCCTTCCGAATCCTGGGAAGACATGTTGATTTAATCTGCAAGGGGACAACTTGAAATGAAAACAAAGGATATTTGCATGATACGGGAGTCAAAACCTTCGGGAGGTTATATAATGAATTTTTACCGACCAAAATACGTATCGTGCAAGAAAACGGAGTCCGGAAGGCACAAGAGGTGCTCACGAGGTAGGGGGGCGCGGCCACCACCCTCGTGGGGCCCTCGTGTCCTTCCCGGACTGCTACTTATTTTTCTATTTTTCTAAATATTCCAAGACGGAGAAATATTGCCTTAAAATTGTTTTGGAGTCGGTTTACTTACCGTACCACATACCTATTCCTTTTCGGAGTCTGAAACGGTCTGGAAGGTGTCCCTTATGTATTCCTCCGGGTTTACGATTTCAATAATATTGGTTTCAACATTTATGGGATTACCTGAGATATAGTGTTTGATTCTTTGACCGTTTACCACCTTCGGATTTGTGCCCTCGAAGTTGTTGATTTTTATGGCACTAGAACGCTAGAACCCCTCGATAACATAGGGGCCTTCCCATTTAGAGAGAAGTTTTCCTACAAAAAATCTTAAACGAGAGTTGTATAGCAATACATAATCACCTACATTAAACTCACGCTTTTGTATCCTTTTGTCATGCCATCTTTTAACTTTTTCTTTAAACAACTTGGCATTTTCATAAGCTTGGGTTCTCCATTCATCAAGTGAGCTAATATCAAATAACCTCTTCTCACCGTCAAGTTTAAAATCATAGTTGAGCTCTTTAATAGCCCAATATGCCTTATGTTCTAGTTCGAGAGGTAAGTGACATGCTTTTCCATAAACCATTTTATACGGAGACATACCCATAGGATTTTTGTATGTAGTTCTATAAGCCCATAATGCATCATCAAGTTTCTTGGACCAATTCTTTCTAGACCTATTAACAGTCTTTTGCAAAATTAATTTGAGCTCTCTATTGCTCAACTCTACTTGACCACTAGACTGTGGGTGATAAGGAGATGCAATTCTATGATTAACATCATATTTAGCAAGCATTTTACGGAAGGCACCATGAATAAAGTGTGAACCACCATCAGTCATTAAATATCTAGGGACTCCAAACCTCAGAAAAATAACTTCTTTAAGCATTTTAATAGAAGTGTTATGATCAACACTACTAGTTGGAATAGCTTCTACCCACTTAGTAATGTAATCAACAACAACTAGAATATGTGTGTATCCATTAGAGGCAGGAAAAGGTCCCATATAATCAAAGCCCCAAACATCAAATGGTTCAATAACAAGTGAATAATTCATAGGCATTTCTTGACGTCTACTAATATTACCAATTCTTTGACAATCATCACAAGACAAGACAAACTTACGGGCATCCTTGAAGAGAGTAGGCCAATAAAAACCAGATTGCAATACCTTATGTGCAGTTCTATCTCCAGCGTGGTGTCCTCCATAAGCCTCGGAATGACACTTGCGCAGGATCTGTTCCTGTTCATGCTCAGGTACACAACGTCTAATAACACCATCTACTCCTTCTTTATAAAGATGTGGGTCATCCCAAAATTAATGTCTCAAGTCATAGAAAAACTTTTTCTTTTGCTGGTATGTGAAGCTAGGTGGTATAAACTTAGCAACAATATAATTAGCATAATCAGCATACCATGGAGTACTACGAGAAGTACTTATAACATTTAATTGTTCATCAAGAAAGCTATCATTAATAGGTAGTGGGTCATCAAGAACATTCTCTAACCTAGACAAGTTGTCTGCAACGGGGTTCTCAGCTCCCTTTCTATCAACAATATGCAAATCAAATTGTTGTAGCAGGACAACCCATCTGATGAGTCTAGGTTTAGCATCTTTCTTTTCCATAAGATATTTAATAGCAGCATGATCAGTGTGAATAGTTACTTTAGAATCAACAATATAAGGTCTGAACTTATCACAAGCGAATACAACTGCTAAGAGTTCTTTTTCAGTAGTAGCATAATTTCTTTGAGCATTATCTAGAGTCTTACTAGCATAGTGAATACCATTTAATTTCTTGTCAACTCTTTGCCCTAGGACAGCACCTACAGCATAATCACTAGCATCACACATAATTTCAAAGGGTAGGTTCCAATCAGGTGGCTGAACAATAGGTGCAGAGACTAATGCTTTCTTAAGTATTTCAAATGCTTCTACACAATCATCATCAAAAACAAATGGTATATATTTTTGTAATAAATTAGTCAGAGGCCGAGAAATTTTTGAGAAGTCCTTAATGAACCTCCTATAAAATCCAGCATGACCAAGGAAACTTCTTATACCTTTGATGTCCTTGGGACATGGCATGTTTTCAATAGCATCAACCTTGGCTTTATCAACTTCAATACCTCTTTCAGAAACTTTGTGCCCCAAGACAATACCTTCATTAACCATAAAGTGGCACTTTTCCCAATTCAAGACAAGATTAGTTTCTTCACATCTCCGCAAAACTCGATCAAGATTGCTCAAGCAATCATCAAAAGAGGAACCATAGACGGAAAAGTCGCCCATGAAAACCTCACAAATCTTTTCACAAAAGTTAGAGAATATAGCCATCATGCATCTTTGAAAGGTAGCAGGTGCATTACACAAACCAAAAGGCATACGTCTATAAGCAAAAGTACCAAAAGGGCATGTAAAAGTAGTCTTTGATTGATCTCTAGCCGACACAGGTATTTGAGAGAAACTAGAATAACCATCTAGAAAGCAGTAATGTGTATGTTTGCATAATCTTTCTAGCATTTGATCAATAAAAGGTAAGGGGTAATGATCTTTCTTAGTAGCCTTATTTAATTTGCGGAAATCAATTACCATCCTATAACCTGTGATAATTCTTTGTGGAATCAATTCATCTCTATCATTAGAAAAAACAGTGATACCTCCCTTCTTAGGGACACAATGGACATGACTTACCCACTGACTATCAGCAACGGGATAGATTATACCTGCCTCCAGAAGCTTGAGTATTTCTTTTCTTACCACTTCTTTCATTTTAGGATTCAGACGTCGTTGAGGATCATGAACTGGTTTGGCGTCCGCCTCCAAATTTATTTTATGTTGACATAGAGTGGGACTAATGCCCTTAAGATCATCAAGAGTATATCCAATAGCAGCATGGTGCTTCTTCAGAGTTTTCATCAATCTTTCTTCTTCATGCTCTGAAAGGTTAGCACTAATAATAACAGGATATATCTTCTTTTCATGAAGATAAGCATATTTAAGATTATCAGGCAACAGTTTAAGCTCAAACACGGGATCACCCTTGGGTGGAGGAGGATCCCCTAAAATTTCAACAGGAAAATTGTGTTGTAGAATAGGTTCCTGTTTAAAGAATACTTCATCTATTTCCCTTCTTTCATTCATGAACATATGATTTTCATGGTCTAGCAAATAGTGTTCTAAAGGATCACTAGGAGGTACGACAATAGAAGCAAGACCAATAATTTCATCCATACTAGGTAATTCTTCCTCACGATGTTGTTTACTAAATTTAGAGAAATTAAACTCATGAACCATATCATCCAAACCAATAGTAACAACATTCTTTTCGCAATCTATCCAAGCATTAACAGTGTTCAAGAAGGGTCTACAAAATATAATGGGACAAAAGCTATCTTGCGGAGAAGTAAGAACAAGAAAATCAGCAGGATATTTAGTTTTCCCACACAAGACTTCAACATCTCTAACAATTCCCATCACTGAAATAGTATCTCTATTGGCAAGTTTAATTGTGAGATCAATATCTTCTAACTCAGCAGGTGCAATTTCATGCTTGATTTCTTTATACAAGTCATAAGGTATAACACTAGCACTAGCACCCATATCACATAAGCCATGATAACAATGATCTCCTATTTTAACAGAAATAACAGGCACGCCTACCACAGGTCTATGTTTATCTTTATCACAAGGCTTAGCAATTCTAGCAGTTTCACCATCGAACTTAATAACGTGCCCATCAATATTATCAGATAAGAGATCTTTAACAATAGCAATATTAGGTTCTACTTTAACTTGCTTAGGAGGTGTATAAGTTCTAATATTGCTTTTACGAACAACAGTTGAAGCTTTAGCATGATCCTTTACTCTAACAGGGAAAGGTGGTTTCTCAACATAAGAACAATAGGATCATTATAAGTGACAGTCTTTTCTTCAACTTTAATAGGTGAAGCTACTTTTACTTCTATGGGAGGATGATATTTAAACCACTTCTCCTTAGGGAGATCAACATAAGTAGCAAAAGATTCACAGAAAGAAGCTACTATCTCAGAGTCAAGTCCATATTTAGTGCTAAACTTACGGAAAATATCGGTGTCCATAAAAGATTTAACACAATCAAACTTAGGTGTCATACCTAACTCCTTACCTTCGTCGAGGTCCCAATCTTCAGAGTTGCGTTTAATTCTATCCAATAAATTCCATTTAAATTCAATAGTGTTCATCATAAAAGAGCCAACACAAGAAGTATCGAGCATGGTGCGATTGTTTTCAGAAAGCCAAGCATAAAAACTTTGCATAATTATTTCTCTCGAGAGCTCATGATTGGGGCATGAATATAACATTGATTTAAGCCTCCCCCAAGCTTGAGCATGCTTTCTCCTTCGCGAGGCTAGAAATTATATACATAATTGCGATCACGATGAACAAGATGCATAGGGTAATACTTTTGATGAAATTCCAACTTCAATCTTTTATAGTTCCATGATCTCATAGCATCACATAGCCTATACCATGTCAATGCGTCTCCCTTCAAAGATAAAGGGAAGACCTTCTTCTTAGCAACATCATCGGTTATACCTGCAAGCTTAAATAATCCACAAACTTCACCACATATATTAAGTGCTCATTAGGATGCTTTGTTCCATCTTCTGTAAAAGGGTTAGCTAGCAGTTTTTCCATCATACCCAAAGGAAATTATAAAGGAGTTTCATTTTCAATAGGTTCAGTAGGTTGAGGAGCAACTTTTTGCTCTACTGGATGGGGTGAAGATACCCCGAACAAGCCCCTCAGAGAATTACTTTCCATAGTAACAAGTGACAGTAAATTTCAGCACACTATATAAATTTTTCCTTACCAAATTCCACCTACCAAAGGCGCTACACTCCCTGGCAACGGCGCCTGAAAAGATTCTTGATGACCCACAAGCATAGGGGATCTATCGTATTCCTTTCGATAAGTAAGAGTGTCGAACCCAACAAGGAGCAGAAGGAAATGATAAGCGGTTTTCAGCAAGGTATTCGCTGCAAGTACTGAAATAAGTGGTAACAGATAGTTTTTTGATAAGGTAAACTGTAACGAGCAACAAGTAACAAAAGTAAATAAAGTGCAGAAAGGTGGCCCAATCCTTTTTGTAGCAAAGACAAGCCGGAACAAACTCTTATATAAGGAAAAGCGCTCCCGAGGACACATGGGAATACCGTCAAGCTAGTTTTCATCACGTTCATATGATTCGCTTTCGATACTTTGATAATTTGATATGTGGGTGGACCGGTGCTTGCGTGCTGTTCTTACTTGAACAAGCATCCCACTTATGATTAACCTCTATTGCAAGCATCCGCAACTACAACAAAAGTATTAAGGTAAACCTAACCATAGCATGAAACATGTGGATCCAAATCAGCCCCTTACAAAGCAACGCATAAACTAGGGTTTAAGCTTCTGTCACTCTAGCAACCCATCATCTACTTATTACTTCCCAATGCCTTCCTCTAGGCCCAAATAATGGTGAAGTGTCATGTAGTCGACGTTCACATAACACCACTAGAGGCTAGACAACATACATCTTATCAAAATATCAAACGAATACCAAATTCACATGACTACTAATAGCAAGACTTCTCCCTTGTCCTCAGGAACAAACGTAATTACTCACAAAGCATATTCATGTTCATAATCAGAGGGGTAATAATATGCATATAGGATCTGAACATATGATCTTCCACCAAATAAACCAACTAGCATCAACTACAAGGAGTAAGCAACACTACTAGCAACCTACTAGCACCAATCTCGGGCTTTGAGACAAGAACTGGATACAAGAGATGAACTAGGGTTTGGAGATGCGATGGTGCTGCTGAAGATGTTGATGGAGATTGCCCTCTCCTGATGAGAGGATCATTGGTGATGACGATGGTGATGATTTCCCCTCCCGGAGGGAAGTATCCCCGGCAGAATAGCTCTGCCGGAGCTCTAGATTGGTTCCGCCAAGGTTCCGCCTCGTGGCGGCGGAGTTTCGTCCCGAAAGGTTGCTTATTATTTTTTTCTCACCGAAAGACTTCATATAGGAGAAGATGGACGTCGAAGACCCACCAGGGGGCCCACGAGGTAGGGGGCGCGCCCTAGAAGGGGGGGCGCGCCCCCACCCTCATGAGCAGGGTGTGGGCCCCCTGGCCTTCATCTTTGGCGAGGAGTTTTCTTTATTTATTTTAAGATGTTCCGTGGAGTTTCAGGACTTTTGGAGTTGCGCAGAATAGGTCTCTAATATTTGCTCCTTTTCCAGCCCAGAATTCCAGCTGCCGGTGTTCTCCCTCCTTATCTAAGCCTTGTAAAATAAGAGAGAATAGCCAAAAGTATTGTGACATAAAGTGAAATAACAGTCCATAATGCAATAAATATCGGTATAAAAGCATGATGCAAAATGGACGTATTAGTGAGCAGGTGGTTGACCCCCCTGCTGTGTTCTCAGTGCCAAATATTCACAAATATTCTAGAAAAAATTATATTTAAATTTCAGGGCATTTGGAGAACTTTTATTTTCGAGGTATTTTTATATTGCACGGATAATCAGATAACAGACAGAAAAATATTTGTTTTTATTTTATTTAATATAAGTAACATAAAGTAAAAGTGGGGTACATAAGGTTGTGCCTTCTAGTTTCAACCATCTCATGATCATCAAAAGGAATCCACTAACAAGGTTGATCAAGTCTTGTTAACGAACTTATTCCGAATAACATGGAACCGGAGAAATTTCGAATAACACTATGTTACCTCAACGGGGATATGCACATCCCCAATAATAAGAATATCATATTTCTTCTTGACAGTAGGAAGAGGAAATTCAAAACCTCCAAATATAATCGATGGAAGTTTTCCAATAGAATTGATACTGTGAACTTGAGGTTGTTTCCTCGGAAAGTGTACCGTATGCTCATTACCATTTACATGAAAGTGACATTGCCATTAGTGCAATCAATAACAGCCCCTGCAGTATTCAAAAAGGGTCTTCCAAGAATAATAGACATACTATCGTCCTCAGGAATATCAAGAATAACAAAGTCCGTTAAAATAGTAACATTTGCAACTACAACAGGCACATCCTCACAAATACCGACATGTATAGCAGTTGATTTATTAGCCATTTGCAAAGATATTTTAGTAGGTGTCAACTTATTCAGATCAAGTCTACGATATAAAGAGAGAGGCATAACACTAACACCGGCTCCAAGATCACATAAAGCAGTTTTAACATAATTTCTTTTAATGGAGCATGGTATAGTTGGTACACCGGGATCTCCAAGTTTCTTTGGTATTCCACCCTTAAAAGTATAATTAGCAAGCATAGTGGAAATTTCAGCTTCCGGTATCTTTCTTTTATTTGTAATAATATCTTTCATGTACTTAGCATAAGGATTGGTTTTGAGCATATTAGTTAATCGCATACGCAAAAAGATAGGTCTAATCATTTCAGCAAAGCGGTCAAAATCCTCATCATCCCTTTTCTCAGATGGTTTGGGAGGAAAAGGCATGGGTTTCTGTACCCAAGGCTCTCTTTCTTTACCATATTTCCTAGCAACAAAATCTTTCTTATCATAACGTTGATTCTTTGATTGTGGGTTATCAGGATCAACAGCAGGTTCAATTTCTACATCATTATCATTACTAGGTTGAGCATCATTATGAACATTATCATTAACATTACCACTAGTTTCGGGTTCATTACCAGATTGAGTTTCAGCATCAGAAATAGAAATATCATTTGGATTCTCAGGTGTTTCAGTAATAGGTTCACTAGAAGCATGCAAAGTCCTATCATTTTTCTTTTTCTTCTTTTTAGAAGAACTAGGTACATCTATATTATTTCTCTGAGAATCTTGCTCAATTCTCTTAGGGTGGTCTTCAGGATACAAAGGTTCCTGAGTCATTCTACCAGTTCTAGTAGCCACTCTAACATCATTATCATTATCTTTACTATTCAATTCATTGAGCAAATCATTTTGAGCTTTAAGTACTTGTTCTACTTGAGTGGTAAGCATAGAAGCATGTTTACTAATAAGTTTAAGTTCACCTTTAACATTAGCCATATAATCACCCAAGTGTTCAAGCATATTTGAATTGTATTTCAATTGTCTACCAAAATAAGCATTAAAATCTTCTTGCTTAGCCATAAATTTATCAAACTCATCTAAGCATGGGCTAGCAAATTTAGTAAATGGGATTTCAGCTTTATCATATCTATAGAGAGAATTTACCTTTACTACCTGTGTCGGGTTATCAAGACCATGAGTTTCTTCAATAGGTAAAGGATTAAGATCATATGTTTCTTCAATAGGAGGCAAATTAAGACCGTGTATTTCTTCAATAGGAGGTAAATTCTTAACATCTTTAGCTTTAATACCTTTTTCTTTCATAGATTTCTTTGCCTCTTGCATATCTTCAGGACTGAGAAATAGAATACCCCTCTTCTTTGGAGTTGGTTTAGGAATAGGCTCAGGAATTGGCTCCGGAGGTGTCCAATTATTTTCATTTGTCAACATATTATTCAATAGAATTTCAGCTTCATCCGGTGTTCTTTCCCTGAAAACAGAACCATCACAACTATCCAGGTAATCTCTGGAGGCATCGGTTAGTCCATTATAAAAGATATCAAGTATTTCATTTTTCTTAAGAGGATGATCAGGCAAAGCATTAAGTAATTGGAGAAGCCTCCCCCAAGCTTGTGGGAGACTCTCTTCTTCAATTTGCACAAAATTATATATATCCCTTAAAGCAGCTTGTTTCTTATGAGTAGGGAAATATTTAGCAGAGAAGTAATAAATCATATCCTGGGGACTACGCACACAACCAGGATCAAGAGAATTAAACCGTATCTTAGCATCACCTTTTAATGAGAACGGAAATATTTTAAGGATATAAAAGTAACGAGTTCTCTCATCTTTAGTGAACAGGGTGGCTATATCATTCAATTTAGTAAGATGTGCCACAACAGTTTCAGATTCATAACCATGAAAAGGATCAGATTCAACCAAAGTAATTATATCAGGATCAATAGGGAATTCATAATCCTTATCAGTAACAAAGATAGGTGAAGTAGCAAAAGCAGGGTCAGGTTTCATTCTAGCATTTAGAGATTGCTTACTCCATTTAGCTAATAACCTTTTGAGTTCATTTCTATTTTTGCAAGCTAAAATAGCTAAAGAAGCTTATTGATCAAAAACATAACCCTTAGGAATAACAAGTGATTCTTCATCATCACTTTCATCAGTATCATCAGATTCAATATTTTCAATCTCTCTAGCCCTAGCAAGTTGTTCCTCAAGAAAATCACTAAGTGGCACAATAGTATCAGGCATAGAGGTAGTTTCATCATAAGTATCATGTTGGAAATATGCCCTAGAGGAAATAATGAAAGGATTATTATTATATTTCCTTGTTCATGATAATTGTCTTTTATTCATGCTATAATTGTGTTATCCGGAAATCGTAATACATGTGTGAATACATAGACACCAACATGTCCCTAGTAAGCCTCTAGTTGACTAGCTCGTTGATCAACATATAGTCATGGTTTCCTGACTATGGACATTGGATGTCATTGATAACGAGATCACATCATTAGGAGAATGATGTGATGGACAAGACCCAATCCTAAACATAGCACAAGATCGTATAGTTCGTTTGCTAGAGTTTTTCCAATGTCAAGTATCTTTTCCTTAGACCATGAGATCGTGTAACTCCCGGATACCGTAGGAATGCTTTGGGTGTACCAAACGTCACAACGTAACTGGGTGACTATAAAGGTATACTACGGGTATCTCCAAAAGTGTCTATTGGGTTGACACGGATCAAGACTGGGATTTGTCACTCCGTATGACGGAGAGGTATCTCTGGGCCCACTCGGTAATGCATCATCATAATGAGCTCAAAGTGACCAAGTGTCTAGTCACGGGATCATGCATTACGGTACGAGTAAAGTGACTTGCCGGTAACGAGATTGAACGAGGTATTGGGATACCGATGATCGAATCTCGGGCAAGTAACGTACCGATTGACAAAGGGAATTGTATACGGGGTTGCTTGAATCCTCGACATCGTGGTTCATCCGATGAGATCATCGAGGAGCATGTGGGAGCCAACATGGGTATCCAGATCCCGCTGTTGGTTATTGACCGGAGAGTCGTCTCGGTCATGTCTACATGTCTCCCGAACCCGTAGGGTCTACACACTTAAGGTTCGGTAACGCTAGGGTTGTAGAGATATGAATATGCAGTAACCCGAAAGTTGTTCGGAGTCCCAGATGAGACCCTGGACATCACGAGGAGTTCCGGAATGGTCCGAGGTGAAGAATTATATATAGGAAGTGCAGTTTCGGCCATCGGGAGAGTTTCGGGGGTCACCGGTATTGTACCGGGACCATCGGAAGGGTCCCGGGGGTCCACCGAGTGGGGCCACCCATCCCGGAGGGCCCCATGGGCTGAAGTGGGGAGGGGAACCAGCCCATAGTGGGCTGGTGCACCCCCTTTGGCCCACCCCATGCGCCTAGGGTTGGGAATCCTAGGGTGGGGAGGCGCCCCACCTGGCTTGGGGGGCACTGCACCCCTTGGCCGCCCCCCTAGGAGATCCCATCTCCTAGGGCCGGCTCCCCCCTAGGGGAGCCTATATAAAGGGGGTGGAGGGAGGGGCATCCGCACCCTTGACTCTTGGCGCCTCCCTCTCCCCTGCTACACCTCTCCCTCTTGCAGTAGAACGACGAAGCCCTGCTGCGATGACTGCTGCATCCACCACCACGCCGTCGTGCTGCTGGATCTTCATCAACCTCTCCTTCCCCCTGGCTGGATCAAGAAGGAGGATACGTCACGCTGACCGTACATGTGTTGAACGCGGAGGTGCCATCCGTTCAGCGCTAGGATCTCCGTTGATTTGGATCGCATCGAGTACGACTCCCTCATCCCCGTTCTCTTGATCACTCGTTGCTAGATGAACTCATAGATGGATCTTGGTGAAACCGTAGGAATTTTTTTGTTTTCTGCAACGTTCCCCAACATATCATGCATAGCAGAAGTGGCACATCAATAACATGCGACATATCAGAACGAAGAGCAGAAGCAGGTGTAGGTGTCGCAAGCTTACTCAAAATAGAAGGTGAATCAAGTGCAGAGCTAGATGAAAGTTCCTTACCTCCTCTCGTAGTTGAGGGATAGATCTTGGTTTTTGGATCTCTCAAGTTCTTCATAATGATAAGCAGATATATATCCCAAGTGACTCAAAGAATAGAGCTATGCTCCCCGGCAACGACGCCAGAAAATTGTCTTGATAACCCACAAGTATAGGGGATCACAACAGTTTTCGAGGGTAGAGTATTCAACCCAAATTTATTGATTCGACACAAGGGGAGTTGTCGTGGTTTTGTCACGGCAGATGTCCTAGAGGAAGGACTTAGTCGTGGAGCCATCACGACGGGTTAGCTTGAAGGGGTTAAAACGGACACAAGGACGCAAGAGAGTTTATACTAGTTCGGCCCATTCGATGAAGGTAAAAGCTTATGTCTAGTTGTTATGGAATTGATGGGGTTTCGATGACTAGGGAGCAAACAAGCTTCGCCTATGTCTCGAGTTGTTGTCTGTTCTCCCTGAACCGCCGCCGGGTCATCCCCTTATATACACGGGTGACTCCCGTCGGCTTACGGAGTCTGAATACCGGCTCATAGATGTGTCTGGTTTGGTCTCTACTTATTCCTAACTTACAATACAGGTTAACTACTAACGCCGGTTTACGGCTACAGGCCTTGAACCGACCATGGGCCTTGAGCCCTCCTCTGTCTTCTTGGGCTTTAACATACTTAACTACTGACGAAGTTAACCTGACACAGATAGGCCGGTTTACAATACAGTTGTTGTCTGTTGGGGATATTACTACTGGGCGTAAACCGGCCTATCTGGGCCGGGTTAACTTCGTCAGTAGTTAAGTATGTTAAAGCCCAAGAAGACAGAGGAGGGCTCAAGGCCCATGGTCGGTTCAAGGCCTGTAGCTGTAAACCGGCGTTAGTAGTTAACCTGTATTGTAAGTTAGGAATAAGTAGAGACCAAACCGGACACATCTATGAGCCGGTATTGGGACTCCGTAAGCCGACGGGAGTCACCTGTGTATAGAAGGGGACGACCCGGCGGCGGTTCAGGGAGGACAGACAACAACTCGAGACATATGCGAAGCTTGTTTGCTCCCTAGTCATCGAAACCCCATCAATTCCATAACAACTAGACGTAGGCTTTTACCTTCATCGAAGGGGCCGAACTAGTATAAACTCTCTTGCGTACTTGTGTCCGCTTTAACCCCTTCAAGCTAACCCGTCGCGATGGCTCCACGACTAAGTCCTTTCTCTAGGACATCTGCCGTGACAAAACCACAACAGTTGGCGCCCACCGTGGGGCCGTCGCACGATGGTTTACGGTTCTTGGAGGGCCGCTTTAAAGGACTCAAGGGCTACGCTATAGGCCGGATGACTAAGAGTCATCGCGGTAATCTCTACATCGACGACGCAGGCTGGGGCCACGAGGCCGGCACAATTGAGTACGGGTACTGGGTCCCCTTTGGTAGCATTCATGTTTTCATTGGCAAGATCGGTGAACCGGGCCCTGAGTCGGACATCTGCACCGACCTCGTCGAGACGGCTCAGTGTGCGCGATCCGCCCGGGTTAAACCGGCCATGAAGCGTGCCTTCGTGGGAGTCATCCATGGAGGAAGTTATGAGGACGGATCAGAATTTCGCGGCGCGACCGTCATTTGTTCTGGTGACGAATCTTCAACCAGAGAAACTGAATCTCTTTATCAGCTACAAGATGGCCAGATTGGGAGTTGTTCCGATGGCGATAGTATTCCGGACCCCTCTGATCTGCCCAACCGGGTTGGAATATTCATGGCCGGAACACAAGCAGCGCTTCATTCTTCGACAGCTGCGGCAACGATCTCCGGTTCAGCAGCGGCGACGGCTGCCGGGGCAGGAGGCCCTGTGCGCCCGCCGGCTCAGGTTCTATCAGAACTATTTGATGTGTTGGCTGTGCTTATGGCGGAAGTTAATCCGCTGGATCAGGACATTCACAACGCGGAGATTGCAAAGGTAAAGGAACAAATCACCCAGGCCAAGGAGGATCTGGCGGCTGAGGACACCAGGATGGCCGTAGAGCAGGCCGCTTTAGACGCACAGGCCTACAAGCTTATGTTGGACCAGAGTGCGTTGCATGAAGTCATGAGGAGGAAGCACCGATCCCGCTTACCTCCGGTTTTCGAGGCCAGAGACCTTTTCAACACTCCAAGACCAAGAGCCGGCAATCCGCTGGAGGGGAACCGGGTAGAAGCCCCTGGGATCGGTGCACCGGTTCAGCCTCGTCAGATGGACCCGCCTCGTCAAAACACCGTTGTACCTCAGGCTGCTTTAACACCTCCGGGTCACTACTCCAACCCAATGGACAATCTTGTTGCCGCTGCTGCACGGCTGGAGGCCATTCCAATTGAAGGTGACTCGCCGCAGGCAGTAGAGACGCGACGGGTCAAGGAACTTCTGAGGACAGCTTTGGCCCAACAGGAAGCGTACTCGTACAGCCGCGACCGGATCCACTCGACCCCCCGTCCAAGCCGGAGCTATAGCAGACACATGGATGAACCGGCAGTGTCGAGTAATGAACGACGTGGGGCACCCCGTGACAACAACCCGGCGGGTGGTGCTGATGACGCTCAGGGAGTGGTGGACCGGGCCCGCGCGCGCAGGGAGGCCGAGTTAGCCACACAGCATCAGGCTCGGCAGCTCACGCCGGTTCGTCCAACCACCTTGACTGAACCTGGTGTTACTTCTAGTTCTTTGGGGGTGCCTTGCCTTATCCCCGCTTTACGCAACGTGCGCCTGCCCAAGGATTTCAAAGGCCCACGCAAGGTACCAAATTACACGGCGGATCAACCTCCAGAGACATGGGTGGAGAGCTATGAGATGGCCATGGAGATGCTTGATGTGGATGACGCGGCGTGTGCGAAATACTTCACCATGATGCTTGAAGGAACGACCCGTACTTGGTTAAAAAGCTTGCCGGCTAATTCTATCAGTTCATGGGCCCAATTACGAGCCCGGTTTATCAGCAATTTCAAAGATACCTGTAAACAGCCTATGTCGATAGTGGACTTAGCTGCATGCGTCCAGGAGGAAGGAGAATCAACGACTCATTGGGTGCGCCGGGTTTCACAAGTGTTGCACTCCTCAGACCGCATCAACGCTGACACCGCAGTATTAACCCTAGAAGGCAACTGCCGGTTTGGACCCCTGAAGCTGAAGTTGGGACGGATGAAGCGTCATTGCACCGACATGGGGACCCTCATGGCCGCTTTGGTGAAATATGCTGATTCTGATAGTACCAAGGATCCCGAATCTGATGATGACAAGACAGGGAAAGGGAAGAAGAACAGCAGCTCCAAAGGTCAGCAGCATCACTGGGCAGGCAATGGTGGAGGAGGCAAGCGTAAAGCGGATGGTAACATGGACTTTGTGGCTAATACCAATGCACAGGACAATGGCCAGCGACGCAAGGGTAGGCCGAAAAATCGTAATGGAGCGCCCAACCCTAACCCAAACCGCCTAAACTATCTGCTAAGCCAGCCCTGTCCAAGACATGGGACGAAGGAGGCGCCGGCAAACCACCTTTGGAAAGATTGCTTTATTATGCAGGAGTTCAAGAATTCTAATAATTTCCGGTATGATCACGAATCTGGCGGTGGCTCGGGATCCGGGCCGGGTTACGGAGGAGGAAGTTCCGGTTCAGGATTCAATGGTAATCCGGGCGGACATAATGGTCAAAATAGTCAGAACAACCAGGGTGGTTACAACCAACAGCAGCAACAGTCAGGTTACCAGAGCAACCCAAAGCAGTTGAGTAATGGGCAGTACCATGTCTTCACCACTAGCTTGGACAAGCGAGACCGGAAAGTTCAGAGGCGGGCGGTCAACTCTGTTGAACCGGCCATACCCCGTTATCTACGTTGGTCTGAACAGCCAATCATATGGAGCAGAGAAGATCACCCTCCCCAGGTCGATAATCCGGGTCAGTTGGCTCTGGTGGTGGCGCCTCAGGTGGGAGGTTACAAGTTCACCAAGGTGCTCATGGATGGAGGGAGCAGCATTAACATCCTGTACTATGAGACCTTCCGTCGTATGGGACTAACAGATAAGAATCTCAAACCGTCTAATACAGTATTCCACGGTGTAGTGCCTGGCAGATCAGCATATCCCGTTGGTAAGATAGCTCTGGAAGTGGCCTTTGGGGATGATCATGATTCCAGGTCGGAGATATTGACGTTTGAAGTGGTGAAAATCCAAAGTCCATATCATGCCCTGTTTGGGCGACCGGCCTACGCCAAGTTTATGGCTCGGCCCTGTTATGTGTATTTGCAGCTCAAGATGCCGGGTCACAAGGGGACAATAACGGTTCACGGAAGCCGCAAAATCGCTTTGGAATGCGAGGAAGGAGATGCGGCTTATGCAGAGTCGGTTTGTGCCACCGAGGAGTTGAAGTACTATAAAGACAATGTTGATCCGGCGGACATGACTCCGTTGAAGAAGCCAACTACGGAGCATGATCCGGCCCTGAAGTTCAAATCGGCAGCAGAAACTAAGCTTGTTGACTTCGTACCTGGTGATTCGTCCAAGCAGTTCAGCATCAGTGCCAACTTGGATCCGAAATAGGAAAGCGCGCTCATCGAGTTCATCCGTGAGAATCGGGACATTTTTGCATGGAAGCCCTCTGACATGCCAGGTGTACCGAGGCAACTCGCTGAGCACACACTTAATGTGGATCCTAAATATAAACCGGTGAAACAGTTCCTCCGCCGGTTTAACGAAGAAAGACGCAAGGCAATTGGAGAAGAGGTAGCCAGGCTCTTAGCAGCTGGCTTTATTGTTGAAGTTTTTCACCCTGAGTGGCTTGCCAATCCGGTGCTGGTCCTCAAGAAAAACGGCACCTGGCGCATGTGTGTGGATTACACAGATCTTAATAAGGCTTGTCCAGCAGATCCTTTTGCTCTCCCCCGTATTGATCAAATTATTGATGCTACGGCGGGCTGTGAGCGTTTAAGTTTTTTGGATGCGTATTCTGGCTATCATCAGATCAAAATGGCAGTTAAGGACCAGGAGAAGACGGCATTTATAACTCCCTTTGGAGCCTTCTGCTATGTGTCTATGCCCTTCGGGCTCAAGAGTGCCCAAGCGACTTACCAACGGTGTGTACAAAATTGTCTTCACAAGCAGATTGGCCGTAATGTACATGCTTACGTGGATGATATCGTGGTTAAGTCCAGGGAGAAGGAGACTCTGATTGATGATTTGAAGGAAACCTTTGATAACCTGAGGACATACAAGATGATGCTTAATCCGGACAAGTGTGTCTTTGGTGTACCGGCGGGCAAGTTATTAGGCTTCTTGGTGTCCAATAGGGGAATTGAGGCTAATCCGGAGAAGATCACAGCCATCACCTCCCTCGCTAAACCGAAGTGTATCAATGATGTTCAGCGCCTGGCAGGCCGGATTGCTGCGTTAAGCCGGTTTATCAGTCGCCTCGGTGAGAAGGCAATCCCTTTGTATCAGATGTTGAAAAAGACGGATCAGTTTGTCTGGAGTTCTGCTGCTGATGAAGCATTTGAGGACTTAAAACGGCAATTGGCCAATCCGCCTGTGCTCGCTGCTCCCATTGACAAGGAGCCGTTGCTGCTATATGTTGCTGCTAATGCTCGGGCGGTCAGCGTGGCTATTGTGGTAGAGCGAAAGGAGGCAGGTAAGGAGCATCCGGTTCAACGTCCGGTCTATTATATCAGCGAGGTGCTCATTGAGTCCAAGCAAAGGTATCCGCATTGGCAGAAGCTGGTGTATGGAGTTTTTATGGCAAGCCGGAAGCTTAAACAATACTTCCAAGGGCATCCAATTACAGTGGTCAGTTCTGCTCCTTTGGGAGATATCATCCAGAACCGGGAAGCAACTGGCCGGATTGCAAAGTGGGCTATAGAGCTGGGGCCGTACGGTTTGAAGTATGTGCCTCGGACAGCGGTTAAGTCTCAAGCACTTGTTGATTTCATCAATGATTGGACGGAAATGCAAGCACCTGAAGAAAAGCCGGATCATACGTATTGGACCATCCATTTTGACGGATCCAGGCAATTGGAAGGCTCGGGGGCTGGAGTCGTATTAACCTCCCCACGAGGTGATAAGTTTTGTTATGTTCTCCGCTTAATGTTCCCTTGTACTAACAATGCAGCTGAGTATGAAGCCTTGCTCCATGGTCTCCGGATTGCTAAGGAGATGAATCTAAGTCGAGTTAAGTGCTTCGGTGACTCGGACCTTGTGGCTCAGCAGGTGTCTGGCACTTGGGACTCCAAGGACCCACTCATGGCAGCATATCGTCGTGAGGTGGATATTGTTGCAGGTTATTTCAGAGGCTATCAGGTGGACCACGTGGACCGGCGGAAAAATGAAGCGGCGGACGCTTTAAGCCGGCTGGGCTCTCAGCGCAAACCGGTCCCGCCCAATGTTTTTCTGGATGTGCTGCACAACCCGTCGGTGAAGATCCCTGGTGAAGAGGATTTGGCTATTCCTGATCCGGAGGCTCAATTGGTGGCAGCTCTTCATGTTATTCCGGATTGGACGCTTCCTTACCTGGCGTACAAGAACCGGGGCGAGTTGCCAGAGGATGAGATTCTGGCCCGGCAGATAATCCGGCGATCCAAGTCCATGGCTATCATCAACGGCGAGTTGCATCATTGCAGTGTATCAGGAGCTTTTCAACGTTGCGTGTCTCCTGAAGAAGGCCGTGAAATTTTGCGTGAGATCCACGAAGGAGATTGTGGTCACCACGCCGGTTCAAAGTCTCTGGTGGCTAAAGCGTTTCGCCATGGCTTCTATTGGTTAACTGCTCATGCTGATGCGGAGGATCTGGTCAGACGATGTGATGGTTGCCAAAGGTTTTCAAGACGTGCTCATGTACCGGCTCAAGAATTGAGAATGATTCCAATTACTTGGCCGTTTGCGACTTGGGGGCTGGATATGGTTGGGCCTTTCAAAAGGTCCAAAGATAAGAAGACCCACCTCCTGGTGGCGGTTGACAAGTTTACAAAGTGGGTGGAGGCAGAACCTGTTAGCAAGTGTGATGCGGCCACGGCGGTTCAGTTCATCAAAAAGGTGATTTTCCGGTTTGGCTTTCCGCACAGTATTATCACAGATAATGGTACCAATTTGTCCAAAGGTGCTATGAAGGAGTTCTGCGAACGGGAGCACATCCGGCTCGACGTTTCATCAGTGGCACATCCACAGTCCAATGGTCAAGCAGAAAGAGCTAATCAAGAGATCCTGAGAGGCATCAAGCCCCGGCTCATGGTTCCTTTGCAGAGAACGCCGGGTTGTTGGGTAGAAGAATTACCATCTGTGCTATGGAGCATCAATACAACACCCAACAGATCAACAGGATACACACCGTTCTTCATGGTTTATGGAGCGGAGGCGGTTCTCCCCAGTGATATCCGTCATGATTCACCTCGTGTAACGGCTTATATTGAAGCGGACAACGAGACAGCACGGCAAGATGCTTTGGACCGGTTGGATGAAGAGCGTGACATCGCAGCCGCCCGATCGGCGATTTACCAGCAGGATCTTCGTCGTTATCACAGTCGCCGGGTCAGAACCAGAACCTTTCAGGAGGGAGATTTGGTGCTTCGGCTCATCCAAGATCAGACTGGTATGCATAAGTTATCCCCACCTTGGGAGGGGCCTTTCGTGGTCAGCAAGAATCTGCACAACGGGTCATACTATCTGATCGATATTCGAGAACATAAGGACTCACGTACATCAGAGGAGGAGACCAACAGGCCGTGGAACATAGCTCATCTTCGGCCTTATTATACCTGAGCCATTGGTTCTACTTATGTACATATTACAGCGATGTATATATTAACTATAATAAACCGGAACCTCAGCTAAAGCGGGGTATCTGTTCTTTTACATCATGTGTGGTTACACGGAGTTGTTTTAAAGCGGCTTCCGGTTTACCCCTTGAGTTCGCTTTGCTAAAAGCATCGTGTTATATCACTTGGAGGATTGGTCGTGTCCGAACCAATACCATGCCTCTTGATAGGCGAGAGCCACCAGATCACTTGGGGACTTGGTCATGTCTGAACCAGTCATGCCTCTTGATCGGCCTAAGGCCACAGAATCACTTGGGGGCTTGGTCGAACCCGAACCATGACCATGCCATTTGGTCGGCATAAATGCCACGGTTTCATTTGGGGACCTGGCTGACTAGAACCATAGTTACACCTAACGGGAGCTTGGTCGTGTTTGGCCATGGTAACGCCATTTGATCAGCTTAAATAAACCTTTTTTGGCAAACGGTTTTGTCATTGCTTTTTCTTCACACTTTTCTTTGAAGGTTTTTTTTGCTATTTATTGCGTTTTTTAAACCGACAAAGTTTTTTAACCAATCAATTGACGGAACACAGTTCACGTCAATCCGGAGACTATTTGCCCGGTTTGATCCTTGTTGTTAACATCCTCTTATGGAGTAACACGGTGTTTATTATAACCCGGCACGGTTTACATGGTAAACCAGCGTCATATATATATACAGGAGCTGTTATCTCCTCCAACAGTGTGGGTTTGCAAAACTCCGCTTCAAGATTGGCCAAGCTAACTTCACACTCAACGATGGCAGGTATTATGTATCTCAAAAATTTGATCATATACTTAAAATTTTGTTTTGGATGTTTTGATTTCATATATACAGACATAATATTCCGCCTGACGGTACAACCGCGGTGGCACTTGACGAATTTCTCATTTCAGAAAGTGTTTTGGAAAGTTCATTACCACAGGAAGAACAAGTTATGCACGAAGGCATATCAACATCAAAGGTATCAGCTAGCCTATTACAAGGCAACATGGTGCCCATAATAATATAATTGTTTTTCACAAAGGAGAGGCAGTTTTAAAACCGGCTTCCGGTTCAAGCTTGGTCACCAGCCTGGCCTGATGGTTGTGGGTCATCCTGCGCCGCTTCAGCCTCCGTTTCTCTATCCAGTGGCTGGAAATCCACAGTTGTCTAGTCGATTCCCATTAATGCTTGAAAAACAGCTTCATCATGGATCAACAATGACGGGTCAATATCGGGAGCGTAAGTATGCTTACGGATTGGAGGGATCAGATTTTCCGATTCATGGATTGGTGCAGCTATTCGCTTGTTCTGACTGTCATATTGCGCTTGATAATGAGACAAGTCTGCTTCCTCAGCCAACTGACAAGCTAGTGGACGCACCTCCCGGTTTATTGCTCGCAGATCCACTTCACCAAATTCTGACCCGTCTTCCTTCAAGCTGGGATAGCCCTGAGCCGCTTCAATAGGATCAAAATCCGGCACCCAGGCTTTTGCCCGGATTAAGGCATTCATTGCACCGGTTCGAGCAGTAGATTTCTTCAGCTCTTCAACCCGGGCAGGAAGCACTGACAGTTTCATCAGAGTATCTTGAATCAAAGTGGGCGCTGGTTTGTTATGAGACGCGGTACAGATGATCCGCTGGGCACCAGTATACAATTGTTCAACCAATGTATAGGCGGCTTTCAATTTCTTCCGCACATCTGACCCTAAGTGACCAATGCATGTCCCTGAAATACCATAAAGGGTCAATAAACCGGCGACTCTGTAAAAAGGCAGAGCTAATTCAAAAGGCAAGCTGGCTTACCAAAGATAGCAGTGGTCATGGCATGAACGTGCCGCTTTATGCTGGTCAGTTCATCCGTCACTAGTTTTAGTGCAGCCTCGGCATCCTCTGCTCGTTTGATCAAAGTGGACTTTTCAGTGGCCCAATCCGCCCGTTTCTTCTTGAAGTTCTCCTTAAGTTGTTCCATGGCACTTAAAGCGCTGGCCAATTCCTCTTTTGCTTTGGAGGTTTCAGCCTATTGGGTTTTCAGGTTTTCTTGAAGATCGATGACTTGGTTTTCTTCCATCTTCAGCTCCGCCTGCATGCATACAGATATATGCTTCAACAAATCGGTAGAAGGATTCAAGTACCATCCACATAACAAGTTATGCGCTTAGCACTTGGGGGCTAATGCATATTCGATCTTCATCTTTCAATTGTTTACAAAGTTCCAAGAACAATGCAAGTATTCAACTTGGCACTTGGGGGCTAATGGCTATTTGATCATATATATTCTGATGCGGCAATTTCAATTACTTAAAGTACCGGTTTAACTACGCTAAGTTGAGTCGGCCCTTGGGGGCTACATCAGTGAATTTCAAAGCATCAAGATTTATATTATTAAGTCCCGATTTGAAAGAATATTTCAAACCGGCCCTTGGGGGCTAGGAGAGTCAGCAAGAATGGAAGTATACAAGCAGGAAGGAGCATATGGAAGTTACCTCATATTTATCTTTCATCATATTAATCAGACCGGCTTCATAATCACGACTGGTATACAGCCGGTTCAGATAGCCAGAATGGATATCTTGGGCGCGTAAGTCGTCAGATCAGCGTTCCACTTGCCTTTTCCAAAGGCAGCAAATTCTTCCTTGGCAGAATGTTTGGATAAAGCGACATGATTGCTTGGCTCAGTATGGCCAGTGCCAGTAATGACAACCTCATCATCCGTGGTACCGCCGGTTTGCACTGGAGTTGTTGGCTTGTCAGTAGGTTTTGCTGGACCGGTGGAGCTTTCAATCCGGATGGAACCTGTGGGCTGATGGATAGGACCTGAGGTATCAGTAGGTCTCTCTTCAGTAATAAGATCATCATCTTGCTGCGGTGGATCATTGGGAATATCCTCAGGAATAGCCGCTTCAGCAATGGGTGTCTTGTCTGCTTCAAGAACGACATCTTCTTCGGCTGCTTTGTCCAGGCGGGCCTTCTTGCTTGGCCTAGGTTTGGCCCTGAGAAGAATAATAAAATCAAATACATCATATGTTCTAAGGCGATGTACTGCAAACATCACAATAAGTATAGCTTACCCAAGCACCGTTTTAAGCGGTGGGAGCTGAGTAGCCGATGACTCGCCAGAAGATGAGTGGGAAGTAACCTGGTAATCAGAGTTAGACGGATTAAGAGGTTGACGAAAGCAGCCCGCTTTAGGACAAGCACTGACAAGCAAATTAGAGACCTCTGAATGGCGTCTCCGAACCGGACTATTCGGTAAACCGGCGGAGGTAACTACCTGGCCGCTATGCTGGGTTGTGCGACGAGCTTCGTGTTGTTGGGTCTTCATAAGAAATTTAGGATCCAAATAAGAAAGAGGATGAGAAAATTTAACTTTCCGGTTTGCCTGGCGGATTTTTTGTGAAGGCAAAGTTTCTGAATCGGAAGAGAGAATAATTACCTCTGCAACATCCGCGTGGCTGGCTTCGGCATCATCCTGACAAATATCATCATCAATAAGACGCATGAAAAATAAACCAAGTGAGTCAAGCTCTACCTCAAAGTCCGGATTATCCACATCATCATCAGGGGCCGGATTAGAAGATGAAGTGGTTCTTTTCCTATGGGCAGTCTTCTTCACAGCTTTAGTCTTTTGCCGGGTTGCTCTTTCCGGTTTGTCTGGTTTCTCCTGCGGCAGTTTTTTCTCCAAAACGGATCATTGCCCTGATTATGCAGGAACTGATATTAAACAATGACCAGACATATCAATAACAGATTTAACAAAGAGAAAAATCAAAGTCTTACAGCTGGCAGTTTGTTGGTGGCACAGAAGGAAAGCAGGCCGGTTCTAGCACAGACGTGTCCCCGTTCATTCAGCATCTTATTCACAGCCTCTATGATTTCTTCATCGAAGAGCTGGATTTTTGAATGTCGCAGTGGGTCATCAACACTGTCAGTATACTCACACATCAAACCGGAGCGCTGACTAAGGGGCAGTATGCTCCATGATATCCAACAGCGAGCGAGATCAACCCCTGTTAAACCGTTGGCCATAAAGGCTCTGAGCTTTGACAGTTGGGGAGCATATTTGCTTCTCTCCTGGGCAGTCAATCTTTGAGGAAAAGGGTGTGTATTGCTGAGCCGCTCCGGATGAAAGCCAGACAAGGGATTCTCACCAGCAAGGGAGGTGTCTTTGCAGTAGAACCATGTCTGATTCTACTCCTTGGGGTGACTGTGCAGCTTGGCGTGAGGGTATGTGACCTCTTTCCTTTTCTGAATCGCCACGCCACCCAACTCTGTATTAGAGCCATCAGTAAACTCAGTACGACGGTTTAGATGGAAAAGTTCTCTGAACAATTCCACTGTGGGCTCCTCTTGAAAGAACACCTCACAGAGCACTTGGAAGCGACACATATTTGTAACAGAGTTGGGGCCAGTGTCTTGCGGATGGAGTTGGAAATCGGCTAAAACATCCCGGTAAAATTTAGAACCGGGCGGCTTAAATCCCCGGGCTAAGTGATCTATGAAAACAACAACCTCTCCTTCTCGAGGTGTGGGAGGGCATTCTTTGCCAGGAGCCCTCCAATGGATGGTGTCTTTGCTGCCTAAAGCGCCGATCAAGACTAAATCGTCCAGTTGATCCTCTATGACGCGAGAAGGAACCCAATTGCACTCATATACTTGCTTGGCCATGATGGAATCTGCAAGGTAGAATATCCCGGTTTAAAAATGCATTTGATCAAGGTACGTTGGTATGTGCACTGTTAAACCGGAGACAGAACTATCTGAACAGGAGTTTCATGAAGCAACCAACATCTGGCGGTTCAACAAGGGGACTAATGGCATATACCGGTTTGGAAAATTTTCTATAAGGTTAAACCGCCTGATCTAAGCATTGAAAAGCTGAGATTGCGGATGGACAAGTACGCAGAAATAGGTTTCACAAGATTTCTTTACAGCATTGGATCTGAAGCAAGTTCAAAAAAGAGATAAATGCTTAGAGGTTCAAAGGAGCAGTACCGAACCAATGAGCAAAACGTTCATATAGATCTATGGTTTGAGATGCATAAGTGAAGGCGAAGGTCAAACAACTATCGTTGCACAGAGTAAAGATTTGCGGACTCATCTAAAGATCTATCGTATGAGCAAGATGCAGACGATGAACACTGAAGAACTACGAAACCCTAGGCCAGATCTGCGGGGGAAAGGATAGAAGATTTACCGGAGCTGAGGAAGATGCGAAAGGTTGCCGCGATGTTCTGGTGCACTCAGGTTGATGCAGCGGCCAAGGATGAGGCAGAGGTCGACGGCGGTGGCGGAGCTCCGAGGCTGGCGACGCGAGGAAGACGAAGAAGGCACGGAAGGAGAAAAGAAATGACCCTTCGGTCCTATTTATAAGGCGAAAGAACATGAGTGAGGCGCGACAATCAAGGGGCCACAAAACGGAGCTGTCGCCTCGATTTCCACCAATCTATTAAACAAAGAAGCATAATGGATAGCTTCGTTATGACAGGTGACGTCACTCCGGTTTACAACGATCAGAAAAGATGACATCATGGCGGTTTACCAATTTATAAAAAGATGTTGAAGATGAAGCTTTTATTAAAGGATTGACATGAACCCGTTCAAATCAATCTGGGGCCTAATGTTGGGGATATTACTACTGGGCGTAAACCGGCCTATCTGGGCCGGGTTAACTTCGTCAGTAGTTAAGTATGTTAAAGCCCAACAAGACAGAGGAGGGCTCAAGGCCCATGGTCGGTTCAAGGCCTGTAGCTGTAAACCGGCGTTAGTAGTTAACCTGTATTGTAAGTTAGGAATAAGTAGAGACCAAACCGGACACATCTATGAGCCGGTATTGGGACTCCGTAAGCCGACGGGAGTCACCCGTATATATAAGGGGACGACCCGGCGGCGGTTCAGGGAGGACAGACAACAACTCGAGACATATGCGAAGCTTGTTTGCTCCCTAGTCACCAAAACCCCATCAATTCCATAACAACTAGACGTAGGCTTTTACCTTCATCGAAGGGGCCGAACTAGTATAAACTCTCTTGCGTCCTTGTGTCTGCTTTAACCCCTTCAAGCTAACCCGTCGCGATGGCTCCACGACTAAGTCCTTTCTCTAGGACATCTGCTGTGACAAAACCACGACATTGCTTGTATGCTTCCATTCTTGCTGACTCTCCTAGCCCCCAAGGGCTGGTTTGAAATATTCTTTCAACCGGGACTTAATAATATAAATCTTGATGCTTTGAAATTCGCTGATGTAGCCCCCAAGGGCCGGTTCAACTTAGCGTAGTTAAACCGGTACTTTAAGTAATTGAAATTGCCGCATCAGAATATATATGATCAAATAGCATTAGCCCCCAAGTGCCAAGTTGAATACTTGTATTGATCTTGGGACTTTGTAAACAATTGAAAGATGAAGATCGAATATGCATTAGCCCCCAAGCGCTAAGCGCATAACTTGTTATGTGGTTGGTACTTGAATCCTTCTACCAATTTGTTGAAGCATATATCTGTATGCATGCAGGCGGAGCTGAAGACGAAAGAAAACCAAGTCATCAATCTTCAAGAAAACCTGAAAACCCAACAGGCTGAAACCTCCAAAGCAAAAGAGGAATTGGCCAGTGCTTTAAGCGCCATGGAACAACTTAAGGAGAACTTCAAGAAGAAACGGGCGGATTGGGCCACTGAAAAGTCCGCTTTGATCAAACGAGCAGAGGATGCCGAGGCTGCACTAAAACCAGTGACGGATGAACTGACCACCATAAAGCCGCATGTTCATGCCATGACCGCTTCTATCTTTGGTAAGCCAGCTTGCCTTCTGAATTGGCTCTGCCTTCTTACAGAGTCGCTGGTTTATTAACCCTTTATGGTATTTCAGGGACACGCATTGGTCACTTGGGGTCAGATGTGTGGAAGAAATTGAAAGCCGCCTATACATTGGTTGATCAATTGTATACTGGTGCCCAGCAGATCATCTGTACCGCGTCTCATAACAAATCGGCGCCCACTTTGATTCAAGATACTCTGATGAAACTGTCAGTGCTTCGTGCCCGGGTTGAAGAGCTGAAGAAATCTACTGCTCGAACCGGTGCAATCAATGCCTTAATCCGGGCAAAAGCCTGGGTGCCGGATTTTGATCCTATTGAAGCGGCTCAGGGCTATCCCAGCTTGAAGGAAGACGGGTCAGAATTTGGTGAAGTGGATCTGCGAGCAATAAACCGGGAGGTGCGTCCACTAGCTTGTCAGTTGGCTGAGCAAGCAGACTTGTCTCATTATCAAGCGCAATATGACAGTCAGAACAAGCGAATAGCTGCACCAATCCATGAATCGGAAAATCTGATCCCTCCAATCCGTAAGCATACTTACGCTCCCGATATTGACCCGTCATTGTTGATCCATGATGAAGCTGTTTTTCAAGCATTAATGGGAATCGACTAGACAACTGTGGATTTCCAGCCACTTGATAGAGAAACGGAGGCTGAAGCGGTGCAGGATGACCCACAACCATCAGGCCAGGCTGGTGACCAAGCTTGAACCGGAAGCCGGTTTTAAAACTGCCTCTCCTTTGTGAAAAACAATTATATTATTATGGGCACCATGTTGCCTTGTAATAGGCTAGCTGATACCTTTGATGTTGATATGCCTTCGTGCATAACTTGTTCTTCCTGTGGTAATGAACTTTCCAAAACGCTTTCTGAAATGAGAAATTCGTCAAGTGCCACCGCGGTTGTACCGTCAGGCGGAATATGATGTCCGTATATATGAAATCAAAACACCCAAAACAAAATTTTAAGTATATGATCAAATTTTTGAGATACATAATACCTGCCATCGTTGAGTGTGAAGTTGGCTTGGCCAATCTTGAAGCGAAGTTTTGCAAACCCACACTGTTGGAGGAGATAACAGCTCCTGTATATATATATGACGCTGGTTTACCATGTAAACCGTGCCGGGTTATAATAAACACCGTGTTACTCCATTAGAGGATGTTAACAACAAGGATCAAACTGGGAAAATAGTCTCCGGATTGACGTGAACTGTGTTCCGTCAATTGATTGGTTAAAAAACTTTGTCTGTTTAAAAAACACAATAAAAAGCAAAAAAAACCCTTCAAAGAAAAGTGTGAAGCAAAAGCAATGACAAAACCGTTTGCCAAAAAAGGTTTATTTAAGCTGATCAAATGGCGTTACCATGGCCAAACACGACCAAGCTCCCGTTAGGTGTAACTATGGTTCTAGTCAGCCAGGTCCCGAAACCGTGGCATTTATGCCGACCAAATGGCATGGTCATGGTTCGGGTTCGACCAAGCCCCTAAGAGATTCTGTGGCCTTAGGCCGATCAAGAGGCATGACTGGTTCAGACATAACCAAGTCCCCAAGTGATATGGTGGCTCTCGCCTATCAAGAGGCATGGTATTGGTTCGGACACGACCAATCCTCCAAGTGATATAACACGATGCTTTTAGCAAAGCGAACTCAAGGGGTAAACCCGAAGCCTCTTTAACACAACTCCGTGTAACCACACATGATGTAAAAGAACAGATACCCCGCTTTAGCTGAGGTTCCAGTTTATTATAGTTAATATATACATCGCTGTAATATGTACATAAGTAGAACCAATGGCTCAGGTATAATAAGGCCGAAGATGAGCTATGTTCCACGGCCTGTTGGTCTCCTCCTCTGATGTACGTGAGTCCTTATGTTCTCGAATATCGATTAGATAGTATGACCCGTTGTGCAGATTCTTGCTGATCACGAAAGGCCCCTCCCAAGGTGGGGATAACTTATGCATACCAGTCTGATCTTGGATGAGCCGAAGCACCAAATCTCCCTCCTGAAAGGTTCTGGTTCTGACCCGGCGACTGTGATAACGACGAAGATCCTGCTGGTAAATCGCCGATCGGGCGGCTGCGATGTCACGCTCTTCATCCAACCGGTCCAAAGCATCTTGCCATGTTGTCTCATTGTCCGCTTCAATATAAGCCGTTACACGAGGTGAATCATGACGGATATCACTGGGGAGAACCGCCTCCGCTCCATAAACCATGAAGAATGGTGTGTATCCTGTTGATCTGTTGGGCGTTGTATTGATGCTCCATAGCATAGATGGCATTTCTTCTACCCAACAACCCGGCGTTCTCTGCAAAGGAACCATGAGCCGGGGCTTGATGCCTCTCAGGATCTCTTGATTAGCTCTTTCTGCTTGACCATTGGACTGTGGATGTGCCACTGATGAAACGTCGAGCCGGATGTGCTCCCGTTCGCAGAACTCCTTCATAGCACCTTTGGACAAATTGGTACCATTATCTGTGATAATACTGTGCGGAAAGCCAAACCGGAAAATCACCTTTTTGATGAATTGAACCGCCGTGGCCGCATCACACTTGCTAACAGGTTCTGCCTCCACCCACTTTGTAAACTTGTCAACCGCCACCAGGAGGTGGGTCTTCTTATCTTTGGTCCTTTTGAAAGGCCCAACCATATCCAGCCCCCAAGTCGCAAACGGCCAAGTAATTGGAATCATTCTCAATTCTTGAGCCGGTACATGAGCACGTCTTGAAAATCTTTCGCAACCATCACATCGTCTGACCAGATCCTCCGCATCAGCATGAGCAGTTAACCAGTAGAAGCCATGGCGAAACGCTTTAGCCACCAGAGACTTTGAACCGGCGTGGTGACCACAATCTCCTTCGTGGATCTCATGCAAAATTTCACGGCCTTCTTCAGGAGACACGCAACATTGAAAAGCTCCTGATACACTGCAATGATGCAACTCGCCGTTGATGATAGCCATGGACTTGGATCGCCGGATTATCTGCCGGGCCAGAATCTCATCCTCTGGCAACTCGCCCCGGTTCTTGTACGCCAGGTAAGGAAGCGTCCAATCCGGAATAACATGAAGAGCTGCCACCAATTGAGCCTCCGGATCAGGAATAGCCAAATCCTCTTCACCAGGGATCTTCACCGACGGGTTGTGCAGCACATCCAGAAAAACATTGGGCGGGACTGGTTTGCGCTGAGAGCCCAGCCGGCTTAAAGCGTCCGCCGCTTCATTTTTCCGCCGGTCCACGTGGTCCACCTGATAGCCTCTGAAATAACCTGCAACAATATCCACCTCACGATGATATGCTGCCATGAGTGGGTCCTTGGAGTCCCAAGTGCCAAACACCTGCTGAGCCAGAAGGTCCGAGTCACCGAAGCACTTAACTCGACTTAGATTCATCTCCTTAGCAATCCGGAGACCATGGAGCAAGGCTTCATACTCAGCTGCATTGTTAGTACAAGGGAACATTAAGCGGAGAACATAACAAAATTTATCACGTCGTGGGGAGGTTAATACGACTCCAGCCCCCGAGCCTTCCAATTGCCTGGATCCGTCAAAATGGATGGTCCAATACGTATGATCCGCCTTTTCTACAGGTGCTTGCATTTCCGTCCAATCATTGATGAAATCAACAAGTGCTTGAGACTTAACCGCTGTCCGAGGCACATACTTCAAACCGTATGGCCCCAGCTCTATAGCCCACTTTGCAATCCGGCCAGTTGCTTCCCGGTTCTGGATGATATCTCCCAAAGGAGCAGAACTGACCACTGTAATTGGATGCACTTGGAAGTATTGTTTAAGCTTCCGGCTTGCCATAAAAACTCCATACACCAGCTTCTGCCAATGCGGATACCTTTGCTTGGACTCAATGAGCACCTCGCTGATATAATAGACCGGACGTTGAACCGGATGCTCCTTACCTGCCTCCTTTCGCTCTACCACAATAGCCACGCTGATCGCCCGAGCATTAGTAGCAACATATAGCAGCAACGGCTCCTTGTCAATGGGAGCAGCTAGCACAGGCGGATTTGCCAATTGCCGTTTTAAGTCCCCAAATGCTTCATCAGCAGCAGAACTCCAGACAAACTGATCCGTCTTTTTCAACATCTGATACAAAGGGATTGCCTTCTCACTGAGGCAGCTGATAAACCAGCTTAACGCAGCAATCCGGCCTGCCAGGCGCTGAACATCATTGATACACTTCGGTTTAGCGAGGGAGGTGATGGTTGTGATCTTCTCCGGATTAGCCTCAATTCCCCTATTGGACACCAAGAAGCCTAATAACTTGCCCACCGGTACACCAAAGACACACTTGTCCGGATTAAGCATCATCTTGTATGTCCTCGGGTTATCAAAGGTTTCCTTCAAATCATCAATCAGAGTCTCCTTCTCCCTGGACTTAACCACGATATCATCCACGTAAGCATGTACATTACGGCCAATCTGCTTGTGAAGACAATTTTGTACACACCGTTGGTAAGTCGCTTGGGCACTCTTGAGCCCGAAGGGCATAGATACATAGCAGAAGGATCCAAAGGGAGTTATAAATGCCGTCTTCTCCTGGTCCTTAACTGCCATTTTGATCTGATGATAGCCAGAATATGCATCCAAAAAACTTAAACGCTCACAGCCCGCTGTAGCATCAATAATTTGATCAATATGGGGGAGAACAAAAGGATCTACTGGACAAGCCTTATTAAGATCTGTGTAATCCACACACATGCGCCAGGTGCCGTTTTTCTTGAGGACCAGCACCGGATTGGCAAGCCACTCAGGGTGAAAAACTTCAACAAAAAGCCAGCTGCTAAGAGCCTGGCTACCTCTTCTCCAATTGCCTTGCGTCTTTCTTCGTTAAACCGGCGGAGAAACTGTTTCACCGGTTTATATTTGGGATCCACATTAAGTGTGTGCTCAGTGAGTTGCCTTGGTACACCTGGCATGTCAGAGGGCTTCCATGCAAAAATGTCCCGATTCTCACAGATGAACTCGATGAGCGCGCTTTCCTATTTCGTATCCAAGTTGGCACTGATGCTGAACTGCTTGGATGAATCACTAGGCATGAAGTCAACAAGCTTAGTTTTTGCTGCCGATTTGAACTTCAGGGGCGGATCATGCTCCGTAGTTGGCTTCTTCAACAGAGTCATGTCCGCCGGATCAACATTGTCTTTATAGTACTTCAACTCCTCGGTGGCACAAACCGACTCTGCATAAGCCGCATCTCCTTCCTCGCATTCCAAAGCAATTTTGCGGCTTCCGTGAACCGTTATTGTCCCCTTGTGACTCGGCATCTTGAGCTGCAAATACACATAACAGGGCCGAGCCATAAACTTGGCGTAGGCCGGTCGCCCAAACAGGGCATGATATGGACTTTGTATTTTCACCACTTCAAACGTCAATATCTCCGACCTGGAATCATGATTATCCCCAAAGGCCACTTCCAGAGCTATCTTACCAACGGGATATGCTGATCTGCCAGGCACTACACCGTGGAGTACTGTACTAGACGGTTTGAGATTCTTATATGTTAGTCCCATACGATGGAAGGTCTCATAGTACAGGATGTTAATGCCGCTCCCTCCATCCATGAGCACCTTGGTGAACTTGTAACCTCCCACCTGAGGCGCCACCACCAGAGCCAACTGACCCGGATTATCGACCTGGGGAGGGTGATCTTCTCTGCTCCATATGATTGGCTGTTCAGACCAACGTAGATAACAGGGCATGGCCGGTTCAACAGAGTTGACCGCCCGCCTCTGAACTTTCCGGTCTCGCTTGTCCAAGCTAGTGGTGAAGACATGGTACTGCCCATTACTCAACTTCTTTGGGTTGCTCTGGTAACCTGACAGTTGCTGCTGTTGGTTGTAACCACCCTAGTTGTTCTGACTATTTTGACCATTATGTCCGCCCGGATTACCATTGAATCCTGCACCGGAATTTCCTTCTCCGTAACCCGGCCCGGATCCCGAGCCACCGCCAGATTCGTGATCATACCAGAAATTATTAGAATTCTTGAACTCCTGCATAATAAAGCAATCTTTCCAAAGGTGGTTTGCCGGCGCCTCCTTCGTCCCATGTCTTGGACAGGGCTGGCTTAGCAGATAGTTTAGGCGGTTTGGGTTAGTGTTGGGCGCTCCATTACGATTTTTCGGCCTACCCTTGCATCGCTGGCCATTGTCCTATGCATTGGTATTAGCCACAAAGTCCATGTTACCATCCGCTTTACGCTTGCCTCCTCCACCATTGCCTGCCCAGTGATGCTGCTGACCTTTGAAGCTGCTGTTCTTCTTCCCTTTCCCTGTCTTGTCATCATCAGATTCGGGATCCTTGGTACTATCAGAATCAGCATATTTCACCAAAGCGGCCATGAGGGTCACCATGTCGGTGCAATGACGCTTCATCCGTCCCAACTTCAGCTTCAGGGGTCCAAACCGGCAGTTGCCTTCTAGGGTTAATACTGCGGTGTCAGCGTTGATGCGGTCTGAGGAGTGCAACACTTGTGAAACCCGGCGCACCCAATGAGTCGTTGATTCTCCTTCCTCCTGGATGCATGCAGCTAAGTCCACTATCGACATAGGCTATTTACAGGTATCTTTGAAATTGCTGATAAACCGGGCTCGTAATTGGGCCCATGAACTGATAGAATTAGCCGGCAAGCTTTTTAACCAAGTACGGGCCGTTCCTTCAAGCATCATGGTGAAGTATTTCGCACACGCCGCGTCATCTACATCAAGCATCTCCATGGCCATCTCATAGCTCTCCACCCATGTCTCTGGAGGTTGATCCGCCGTGTAATTTGGTACCTTGCGTGGGCCTTTGAAATCCTTGGGCAGGCGCACGTTGCGTAAAGCGGGGATAAGGCAAGGCACCCCCAAAGAACTAGAAGTAACACCAGGTTTAGTCAAGGTGGTTGGACGAACCGGCGTGAGCTGCCGAGCCTGATGCTGTGTGGCTAACTCGGCCTCCCTGCGCGCGCGGGCCCGGTCCACCACTCCCTGAGCGTCATCAGCACCACCCGCCGGGTTGTTGTCACGGGGTGCCCCACATCGTTCATTACTCGACACTGCCGGTTCATCCATGTGTCTGCTATAGCTCCGACTTGGACGGGGGGTCGAGTGGATCCGGTCCCGGCTGTACAAGTACGCTTCCTATTGGGCCAAAGCTGTCCTTAGAAGTTCCTTGACCCGTCGCGTCTCTACTGCCTGCGGTGAGTCACCTTCAATTGGAATGGCATCCAGCCGTGCAGCTGTGGCAACAAAATTGTCCATTGGGTTGGAGTAGTGACCCGAAGGTGTTAAAGCAGCCTGAGGTACAATGGTGTTTTGACGAGGCGGGTCCATCTGACGAGGCTGAACCGGTGCACCGATCCCAGGGGCTTCTGCCCGGTTTCCCTCCAGCGGATTGCCGGCTCTTGGTCCTAGAGTGTTGAAAAGGTCTCTGGCCTCGAAAACCGAAGGTAAGCGGGATCGGTGCTTCCTCCTCATGACTTCATGCGACGCGCTCTGGTCCAACATAAGCTTGTAGGCCTGTGCGTCTAAAGCGGCCCGCTCTGTGGCCATCCTGGTGTCCTCAGCCGCCAGATCCGCCTTGGCCTGGGTGATCTGTTCCTTTACCTTTGCAATCTCCGTGTTGTGAACATCCTGATCCGGCGGATTAACTTCCGCCATAAGCACAACCAACACATCAAATAGTTCTGATAGAACCTGAACCGGCGGGCGCACAGGCCCTCCTGCCCCGGCAGCCATCGCCGCTGCTGAACCGGAGATTGTTGCCGTAGTTGTCGAAGAATGAAGCGCTGCTTGTGTTCCGGCCATGAATATTCCAACCCGGTTGGGCAGATCAGAGGGGTCCGGAATACTATCGCCATCGGAACAACTCCCAATCCGGCCATCTTGTAGCTGATAAAGAGATTTGGTTTCTCCGGTCGAAGATTCGTCACCGGGAACAAACGACGGTTGCACCGCGAAATTCCGATCCGTCCTCATTACTTCCTCCATGGATGACTCCCACGAAGGCACGCTTCATGGCCGGTTTAACCCGGGCGGATCACGCACGCTGAGCCGTCTCGATGACGTCGGAACAGATGTCCGGCTCAGGGCCCGGTTCACCAATCTTGCCAATGAAAACGTGAATGCTACCAAAGGGGACCCGGTACCCGTACTCAATTGAGCCGGCCTCGGGGCCCCAGCCTGCGTCGTCGATGTAGAGCTTACCGCGACGACTCTTAGTCATCCGGCCTACAGCGTAGCCCTCGAGTCCTACAAAGAGGCCCTCCAAGAACCGGAAACCATCGTGCGACGGCCCCACGGTGGGCGCCAACTGTCGTGGTTTTGTCACGGCAGATGTCCTAGAGAAAGGACTTAGTCGTGTAGCCATCGCGACGGGTTAGCTTGAAGGGGTTAAAGCGGACACAAGGACGCAAGAGAGTTTATACTAGTTCGGCCCCTTCGATGAAGGTAAAAGCCTACGTCTAGTTGTTATGGAATTGATGGGGTTTCGATGACTAGGGAGCAAACAAGCTTCGCCTATGTCTCGAGTTGTTGTCTGTTCTCCCTGAACCGCCGCCGGGTCGTCCCCTTATATACACGGGTGACTCCCGTCGGCTTACGGAGTCCCAATACCGGCTCATAGATGTGTCCGGTTTGGTCTCTACTTATTCCTAACTTACAATACAGGTTAACTACTAACGCCGGTTTAAGGCTACAGGCCTTGAACCGACCATGGGCCTTCAGCCCTCCTCTGTCTTCTTGGGCTTTAACATACTTAACTACTGACGAAGTTAACCCGGCCCAGATAGGCCGGTTTACGCCCAGTAGTAATATCCCCAACAGGAGCCAAAGAATATTCTCAAGTATTAGCAGTTGAGTTGTCAATTCAACCACACCTGGAAACTTAATATCTGCAGCAAAGTGTTTAGTAGCAAAGTGATATGGTAGTAGTGATAACGGTAACAAAAGGTAACAGTAGTAAAAGTAATGTTTTTGGTATTTTGTAGTGATGATAGCAATAGCAATGGAAAAGTAAATAAGCGGAGAACAATATAGGGAAAGCTCGTAGGCAATGGATCTGTGATGGGGAATTATGCCGGATGCGGTTCATCATGTAACAGTCATAACCTAGGGTGACACAGTACTAGCTCCAGTTCATTGATATAATGTAGGCATGTATTCCAAACATAGTCATACATGCTTATGGAAAAGAACTTGCATGACATCTTTTGTCCTACCCTCCCGTGGCAGCGGGGTCCTTACGGAAACTAAGGGATATTAAGGCCTCCTTTTAATAGAGTACCGGAACAAAGCATTAACACATAGTGAATACATGAACTCCTCAAACTACGGTCATCACCGGTAAGTATCCCGATTATTGTCACTTCGGGGTTAACGGATCATAACACATAATAGGTGACTGTAGACTTGCAAGATAGGATCAAGAACACTCATATATTGATGAAAACATAATAGGTTCAGATCTGAAATCATGGCACTCGGGACCTAGTGACAAGCATTAAGCATAGCAAAGTCATACCAACATCAATCTCAGAACATAGTGGACACTAGGGATCAAACCCTAACAAAACTAACTCGATTACATGATAGATCCCATCCAACCCATCACCGTCCAGCAAGCCTACGATGGAATTACTCACGCACACGGTGAGCATCATGAAATTGTCGATGGAGGATGGTTGATGATGACGATGGCGATGGATTCCTCTCTTCGGAGCCCCGAACGGACTCCAGATCATCCCTCCCGAGAGGTTTTAGGGCTTGGCGGCGGCTCCGTATCGTAAAACGCGATGATTTCTTCTCCCTGATTTTTCTCTCCCCGAAACACAATATATGGAGTTGGAGTTGGAGTCGGAGAGGCATTAGGGGGCTCACGAGGTAGGGGGCGCGCCCTAGGGGGGCAGACGCGCCCCCACCCTCATGGAGAGGTGGTCGGCCCCCTGGCCTTCATCTTTTGTAGGTATTTTTCATATTTTCTGAAAAGTTGCTCCGTAAAGTTTCAGGTCATTCCGAGAACGTTTGTTTCTGCACATAAATAACACCATGGTAATTCTGCTGAAAACAACGTCAGTCCGGGTTAGTTCCATTCAAATCATGCAAGTTAGAGTCCAAAACAAGGGCAAAAGTGTTTGGAAAAGTAGATACGATGGAGACGTATCACCGGACCTAGGAGGGGTGCACCAAGGGAGTAGGATTCCTACTCCTGGTAGGAGTAGGTTTCCTTCTTTCCTAGTTCAACTAGGAGAAGGGGGGGAAAGGAGGGAAGGGGAGAAGGAAGGGAGAGGGGCCGTGCCCCAACCCCATTGTCCAATTCGAACTGGGCTTGGGAGGGGCGTGCGGCACTTACTGGCTGCTGCCTCTCCTTCCCACTAAAGCCCATTAAGGCCCAACACTTCTTCCCCGTATTCCAGTAACTCCCAGGTACTCCGAAAAAATACCCGAATCACTCGGAACCTTTCCGATGTCCGAATATAGTCGTCCAATATATCGATCTTTACGTCTCGACCATTTTGAGACTCCTCGTCATGTCCCCGATCTCATTCGGGACTCCGAACTACCTTCAGTACAGCAAAACACATAAACTCATAATAAAAATCGTCACCGGACTTTAAGCGTGCGGACCCTATGGGTTCGAGAACTATGTAGACATGACCTAGACACGTCTCCGGTCAATAACCAATAGCGTAACCTGGATGCTCATATTGGCTCCCACATATTCTACAAAGATCTTTATCGGTCAAACCGCATAACAACATACGTTGTTCCCTTTGTCATCGGTATGTTACTTGCCCGAGATTCGATCGTTGGTATCTCAATACCTAGTTCAATCTCATTACCGGCAAGTCTCTTTACTCGTTTTGTAATGCATGATCCCGCAACTAACTCATTAGTTACAATGCATGCAAGGCTTATAGTGATGTGCATTACCGAGAGGGCCCAGAGATACCTCTCCGACAATCGAAGTGACAAATCCTAATCTCGAAATATGCCAACTCAACAAGTACCTTCGGAGAAACCTATAGAGCACCTTTATAATCACCCAGTTACGTTGTGACGTTTGGTAGCACACAAAGTGTTCCTCCGGTAGAACATGTATAAGTCATGAAGAAAGCAATAGCAACATACTAAACGATCAAGTGCTAAGCTAACGGAATGGGTCAATTCAATCACAATGATGTGATCCCGTTAATAAAATGACAACTCATGTCTATGGTTAGGAAACTTAACCATCTTTGATTAACGAGCTAGTCAAGTAGAGGCATACTAGTGACACTATGTTTGTCTGTGTATTCACACATGTATTATGTTTCCGGTTAATACAATTCTAGCATGAATAATAAACATTTATCATGAAATAAGGAAATAAATAATAACTTTATTATTGCCTCTAGGGCATATTTCCTCCAGTCTCCCACTTGCACTAGAGTCAATAATGTAGTTCACATCGCCATGTGATTTAACACCAATAGTTCACATCACCATGTGATTAACACCCATAGTTCACATCGTCATGTGACCAACACCCAAAAGGTTTACTAGAGTCAATAATCTAGTTCACATCACTATGTGATTAACACCCAAAGAGTACTAAGGTGTGAGCATGTTTTTCTTGTGAGAGAAGTTTAGTCTACGGGTCTGCCACATTCAGATCCGTATGTATTTTGCGAATTTCTATGTCAACAATGTCTGCACAGAGCTACTCTAGCTAATTGCTCCCACTTTCAATATGTATCCAGATTGAGACTTAGAGTCATCTGGATCAGTGTCAAAACTTGCATCGACGTAACCCTTTACGACGAACCTTTTGTCACCTCCATAATCGAGAAACATATCCTTATTCCACTAAGGATAATTTTGACCAATGTCCAGTGATCTACTCCTAGATCACTATTGTACTCCCTTGCCAAACTCAGGGCAGGGTATACAATAGGTCTGGTACACAACATGGCATACTTTATAGAACCTGTCGTGGAAATATCACGGCAAATGTCCTAGTGTGAGGACTTAGTCGTGAGGCCAACACATCTATGTGGTAGCTTGAGAGGGGTTGAGTGGAATCGAGAGACGCAATGCAAGACAAGGGTTTAGACAGCTTCGGGCCCCGGGAAACATCATCCGGTAACAACCCTACGTGCTGTTTGAGGCTATCTCTCATTATGATCATGAGGAAGTCGCCGTCAACCGGCTCTCTCAGTTAACCCTAACCCTTTAAGATTGTTTCTTCTTACTTGTCCCTCTTTGGGGAGCCCTGCCCCTCCTTATATATGTTGAAGGGGCGGGTTACATGTAGAGTCCAACTCAGACTTAAGACTTAACTATTATAACTTCTCTTATTGGGCTTCTTAACATCTTGGGCTTCATAACGTCTCGGGCTTCATAACTCCTGGCAACCCAATTACCACTGCCTTCCCGGGAGTTAACTGGTGCTGGTTTAAGATGGTCTGCCGGGAGTTAACTGGTGCCGGTTTAAGAATGTCTGCTAAGTTATCATCCGACTTAACTCCTGTCTTAACTGTCAGCTGGTTTAACAATCGGCTGGTTTACTGTCTGGGTTAACTACCTGTTTTACCTGTCTGTCTTAACTGTCAGCCGGTTTAACAACTTGCTGGTTTACCGTCTGACTTAACACCTGCCAGTTTACCACCTGTCTTAACACCTGCTGGTTTAACATCTGCTTTAACACCTGCCGGTTTACTAAGTCCCAGTCGGGTTATAACTCCGGCCGGATCATACCGCGAGGTATATCCCCGACATTAGCCCCCAGTTTAATTTGGATTTATCCATGTTAAACTGATCCTGATCATCCTTAAGTCTTTGTCACTTCCTTCTTCTATAAAATCCGAGTCAATGGGCCAGCTTCATAATCAATTTGCTGACATTGGTTTGTCACAGAGAAATATTGTGAAGAATAACTCCTTTTGACTTCAGCTCCCAATGCTCAAAAATATTGGCCTTTGAAATACTCATCTGATCTTCAGCCGGTTTAAGAATGTAGAACCTTGCCGGTTTAAGAATGTAGAACCTTGCCGTTTACAAATATTGATGGCAGCGTGTCATAATTGTAGTTAACATCAAGCTTGAAAATGTACCTCTTATATGCCTATCACTTGTAGCCCCCAAGTCTTAAGAAGGTAGCATAGCAACAACTTAAGACTTGCTTCAATATGAATGTCACAAGTTTGAACAAATCCAGGTTGTTCATCTCAATCGCCAGTCAGAACTGAGTATTCCACATATGTAGCCCCCAAGTGCCGGGTTGTCATGCTTGCAGCAACCTGGGACTTGAAATTGCCTTATGCTCATAAAAACTTCAACCAGTGTAGCCCCCAAGGGTCGGGTTATTATGCAATAATGAGTAGGGACTTTATAAATATGATCATGTAAACTTGAGCAGCAATGTTTAGCCCCCAAGGGTCGGCTCAGTAAGATAATATTGAGCTGGGACTTTATATATACTTCATTGAGAATGACATTATACGATGTAACCCCCATCATGGGGCTTGAACCCACGTCCACAAGGTTGAGAGCGTTGTGCTTTACCAACTGAGCAGTGGATCCTTCAATAATAGATGAAAAATTGTCTACCTTGAATTGTTGATAGGAGAAACTGGTAGCCCCCAAGGGTCGGCTCATTACGATGTGATGAGTCGGGTCTTCAATAAGTGAGCAAATAATGACTTTGCATTAGCCCCCAAGTGTCATGGTGCATGCTTGCAGCAACATGAGACTTGTGTATTTGATGTAATCCCAACTTGAATAATGTAGCCCCCAAGTGCCGGGTCATAAGCCTGCAGCGACTCGGGACTATTCCTTCCATTGTAGAATAAACCATATCCATTGATAAAATAATATCCATTGCACTGAAGCGACTTTGAAAACCTTACGGAAATGTTAACGCCCACACGTGTGGGCGTTTGCACATCGCCCACACGCCTCCATCACCATTCATTTTGCCACGTATGAATAGATGACATCAGCAGAATTTTTTTTGGTTTTTGGCTTAAAAATGTTGTATCTCCTAAATAAAAAAGCGAACTAAAAATCTGTTTTCACCATTAAATCCGTCTCGACGAGATCTTCAAAACTAGACCCCATGTTGATATGTTTCGACGAATTTTTTTTTTGCCAGAAGTTGCCACGATGTTTACACTGCAGTTGCCATAGGGCTTAAACTAAAGTTGCCATGTCGCAATTTTAGTTTGTAGATCATGGCAATTTTAGTATTTTGATGATGGCAACTCCAGTACTTTGACCATGAAAATTATTTTTTGTATGAACCATGGCAATTTTAGGTGCATGTATCATGGCAATTTTAGTTTATGGTTCATGGCAAGTCTAGTTTCTTAATTCCCCATTTTATAAATGTCAAAATAGCTGAAACATATCATGGCAACTTCAGTGTAAACATCATGGCAATTCATATGCAATAGACATGGCAACTTTTAATCCAATTTTTTTTCATCAAAACATATCAACATGGGATCTAGTTTCGAAGATCTCATCGCGAGGGATTTAATGGTGAAAACGGATTTTCAATCGGATTTGTTGTTTAAGAGATAAAGCATTTTAAAAACTGAAAATCCAAAAAGATTCCTACATGCATGCATGCGATGACATGGCAATCTGTTTACATTAGAGATGTGTGATGCGTCTCCCTTCTTGCCACACGTGTGGCAGTTAGCGCGACCCAAACCTTAATGATAATACTGGTTATTGATAACCATAATAAAATCCAGCTGTGTTGGCTATTGAAGATTTTGAATAATATAACCTAGTTTGACAACCGATTCCTGCCATATAAACTGGTATATCCATGCACATATGATACATGCTATGATGATGTAATGATGATGTATGATGTAATAGATGATGATGTATATGTATGATCAAGAGGGTTTAAGCTATGGTTCGGATACGACCAGAGACCCATGTAGTCATAATTACGGCATTTGCCCCGATCAAGAGGTGTAGCTATGGTTCGAATACGACCAAGCCCCCAAGTGATTTCCCAAATGCCCTTATGCCTATCAAGAGGTGTAACTATGGTTCGAACCCATAGCCCCCAAGTGATTTTCCTGGTGCCCTTATGCTTATCAAGAGGTGTAGCTATGGTTCGGATGCGACCAAGCCCCCAAGTGATTTTCCTGGTGCCCTTATGCTTATCAATGTTGGGGAACGTAGTAATTTCAAAAAATTTCCTATGCACACGCAAGATCATGGTGATGCATAGCAACGAGAGGGGAGAGTGTGATCTACGTACCCTTGTAGATCGACAACAGAAGCGTTTGGTTGATGTAGTTGTACGTCTCCACGGCCCGACCGATCAAGCACCGAAACTACGGCACCTCCGAGTTCTAGCACATGTTCAGCTCGATGACGATCCCCGGACTCCGATCTAGCAAAGTGTCGGGGAAGAGTTCCGTCAGCATGACGGCGTGGTGACGATCTTGATGCACTACCGTCGCAGGGCTTCGCCTAAGCACCGCTACAATATTATCGAGGACTATGGTGGAGGGGGGCACCGCACACGGCTAAGAATATGATCACACGGATCAACTTGTGTGTCTAGGGGTGCCCCCCTGCCCCCGTATATAAAGGAGCGAGGGGAGGAGGCCGGCCGGCCCCTATAGGCGCGCCAGGAGGAGTCGTGCTCCTAGTAGGAGTAGGACTCCTACTAGGAGGGGGAAAGAAGTGGGGAGGGAGAGGGAAAGGGGGGGGGGCGCAGCCCCCCTCTCCTAGTCCAATTCGGACCAGGGGAGGAGGCGTGCAGCCCACCTCTGGCTGCCCCTCTCTCTCTCCACTAAGGCCCATATGGCCCATTACTTCTCTCGGGGGGTTCCGGTAACCCTCCGGCTCTCCGGTTTTCTCTGAAATCACCCGGAACACTTGCGGTGTCCGAATATAGCCGTCCAATATATCAAACTTTATGTCTCGACCATTTCAAGACTCCTCGTCATGTCCGTGATCACATCCGGGACTCCGAACTAACTTCGGTACATCAAAACTCATAAACTCATAATATAACTGTCATCGAAACCTTAAGCGTGCGGACCCTACGGGTTCGAGAACAATGTAGACATGACCAAGACACGTCTCCGGTCAATAACCGATAGTGGAACCTGGATGCTCATATTGGCTCCTACATATTCTACAAAGATCTTTATCGGTCAGACCGCAAAACAACATACGTTGTTCCCTTTGTCATCGGTATGTTACTTACCCGAGATTCGATCGTCGGTATCTCAATACCTAGTTCAATCTCGTTACCGGCAAGTCTCTTTACTCATTTCATAATACATCATCTCGCAACTAACTCATTAGTTGCAATGCTTGCAAGGCTTATGTGATGTGCATTACCGAGAGGGACCAGAGATACCTCTCCGACAATCGGAGTGACAAATCCTAATCTCGAAATACGCCAACCCAACATGTACCTTTGGAGACACCTGTAGAGCACCTTTATAATCACCCATTTACGTTGTGACGTTTGGTAGCACACAAAGTGTTCCTCCGGCAAATGGGAGTTGCATAATCTCATAGTCATAGGAACATGTATAAGTCATGAAGAAAGCAATAGCAACATACTAAACGATCGGGTGCTAAGCTAATGGAATGGGTCATGTCGATCAGACCATTCACCTAATGTTGTGATCTCGTTAATCAAATAACAACTCCTTGTTCATGGTTAGGAAACATAACCATCTTTGATTAACGAGCTAGTCAAGTAGAGGCATACTAGTGACACTCTGTTTGTCTATGTATTCACACATGTATTATGTTTCCGGTTAATACAATTCTAGCATGAATAATAAACATTTATCATGATATAAGGAAATAAATAATAACTTTATTATTGCCTCTAGGGCATATTTCCTTCAGTCTCCCACTTGCACTAGAGTCAATAATCTAGATTACACAGTAATGATTCTAACACCCATGGAGCCTTGGTGCTGATCATGTTTTGCTTGTGGAAGAGGCTTAGTCAACGGGTCTGCAACATTCAGATCCGTATGTATCTTGCAAATCTCTATGTCTCCCACCTGGACTAGATCCCGGATGGAATTGAAGCGTCTCTTGATGTGCTTGGTTCTCTTGTAAAATCTGGATTCCTTTGCCAAGGCAATTGCACCAGTATTGTCACAAAAGATTTTCATTGGACCCGATGCACTAGGTATGACACCTAGATCGGATATGAACTCCTTCATCCAGACTCCTTCATTTGCTGCTTCCGAAGCAGCTATGTACTCTGCTTCACATGTAGATCCCGCTACAACGCTTTGTTTAGAACTGCACCAACTGACAGCTCCACCGTTTTATGTAAACACGTATCCGGTTTGCGATTTAGAATCGTCCGGATCAGTGTCAAAGCTTGCATCAACGTAACCTTTTACGATGAGCTCTTTGTCACCCCCATATATGAGAAACATATCCTTAGTCCTTTTCAGGTATTTCAGGATGTTCTTGACCGCTGTCCAGTGATCCACTCCTGGATTACTTTGGTACCTCCCTGCTAGACTTATAGCAAGGCACACATCAGGTCTGGTACACATCATTGCATACATGATAGAGCCTATGGCTGAAGCATAGGGAACATCTTTCATATTCTCTCTATCTTCTGCAGTGGTCGGGCATTGAGTCTTACTCAACTTCACACCTTGTAACACAGGAAAGAACCCTTTCTTTGCTTGATCCATTTTGAACTTCTTCAAAACTTTGTCAAGGTATGTGGTTTGTGAAAGTCCTATTAAGCGTCTTGATCTATCTCTATAGATCTTAATGCCTAATATGTAAGCAGCTTCACCGAGGTCTTTCATTGAAAAACTCTTATTCAAGTATCCCTTTATGCTATCCAGAAATTCTATATCATTTCCAGTTAGTAATATGTCATCCACATATAATATCAGAAATGCTACAGAGCTCCCACTCACTTTCTTGTAAATACAGGCTTCTCCAAAAGTCTGTATAAAACCAAATGCTTTGATCACACTATCAAAACGTTTATTCCAACTCCGAGAGGCTTGCACCAGTCCATAAATGGATCGTTGGAGCTTGCACACTTTGTTAGCTCCCTTTGGATCGACAAAACCTTCTGGTTGCATCATATACAACTCTTCTTCCAGAAATCCATTCAGGAATGCAGTTTTGACATCCATCTGCCAAATTTCATAATCATAAAGTGCGGCAATTGCTAACATGATTCGGACAGACTTAAGCATCGCTACGGGTGAGAAGGTCTCATCGTAGTCAATCCCTTGAACTTGCTGAAAACCTTTAGAAGATCCATTTATTCTCAATTGCTTTGTAGACGGAGCGTGAGTCTTCTTCTTGAAGATCCATTTATTCTCAATTGCTTGCCGATCATCGGGCAAGTCAACCAAAGTCCATACTTTGTTCTCATACATGGATCCCATCTCAGATTTCATGGCTTCAAGCCATTTTGCGGAATCTGGGCTCACCATCACTTCTTCATAGCTCGTAGGTTCATCATGATCTAGTAGCATGACTTCTAGAACAGGATTACCGTACCACTCTTGCGCGGATCTCACTCTGGTTGATCTATGAGGTTCAGTAGTATCTTGTTCTGAAGTTTCATGATCATCATCATTAGCTTCCTCACTAACTTGTGTAGGTGTCACTGAAACAGTTTTTTGTGATGTGCTACTTTCCAATAAGGGAGCAGGTACAGTTACCTCGTCAAGTTCTACTTTCCTCCCACTCACTTCTTTCGAGAGAAACTCCTTCTCCATAAAGTTTCCGAACTTAGCAACAAAAGTCTTTCCTTAGGATTTGTGATAGAAGGTGTATCCAATAGTCTCCTTTGGATATCCTATGAAGACACATTTCTCCGATTTGGGTTCGAGCTTTTCAGGTTGAAGTTTTTTCACATACGCATCGCAGCCCCAAACTTTCAGAAACGACAACTTTGGTTTCTTGCCAAACCATAGTTCACAAGGCGTCGTCTCAACGGATTTTGATGGTGCCCTATTTAACGTGAATGCGGCCGTCTCTAGAGCGTGTCCCCAAAACGATAGCGGTAAATCAGTAAGAGACATCATAGATCACACCATATCTAGTAAAGTATGATTACGATGTTCGGACACACCATTACGCTGTGGTGTTCCGGGTGGCGTGAGTTGCGAAACTATTCCACAAATTTTCAAATGTACACCAAACTCGTAACTCAAATATTCTCCTCCACGATCAGATCGTAGAAACTTTATTTTCTTGTTACGATGATTTTCAACTTCACTCTGAAATTCTTTGAACTTTTCAAATGTTTCAGACTTATGTTTCATTAAGTAGATATACCCATATCTGCTTAAGTCATCTTGAAGGTGAGAAAATAATGATATCCGCCAGGACCACATACATTTGTATGTATTATTTCTAATAAATCTGTTGCTCTCTCCATAGTACCGGAGAACGGTGTTTTATTCATCTTGCCCATGAGGCACGGTTCGCAAGTACCAAGTGATTCATAATCAAGTGGTTCCAAAAGTCCATCAGTATGGAGTTTCTTCATGCGCTTTACACCGATATGACCTAAACGGTAGTGCCACAAATAAGTTGCACTATCATTATCAACTCTGCATCTTTTGGCTTCAACACTATGAATATGTGTGTCACTACTATCGAGATTCAATAAAAATAGACCACTCTTTAAGGGTGCATGACCATAAAAGATATTACTCATATAAATAGAACAACCATTATTCTCAGATTTAAATGAATAACCGTCTCGCATCAAACAAGATCCAGATATAATGTTCATGCTTAACGCTGGCACCAAATAACAATTATTTAGGTCTAATATTAATCCCGAAGGTAGATGTAGAGGTAGCGTGTCGACTGCGATCACATCGACTTTGGAACCGTTTCCCACGCACATCGTCACCTCGTCCTTAGCCAATCTTCGCTTAATCCATAGTCCCTGTTTCGAGTTGCAAATATTAGCAACAGAACCAGTATCAAATACCCAGGTGCTACTGCGAGCATTAGTAAGGTACACATCAATAACATGTATATCACATATACCTTTGTTCACCTTGCCATCCTTCTTATCCGCCAAATACTTGGGGCAGTTCCGCTTCCAGTGACCAGTCTGCTTGCAGTAGAAGCACTCAGTTTCAGGCATAGGTCCAGGTTTGGGTTTCTTCTCTTGAGTAGCAACTTGCTTGCCGTTCTTTTTGAAGTTCCCCTTCTTCTTCCCTTTGCCCTTTTTCTTGAAACTAGTGGTCTTGTTGACCATCAACACTTGATGCTCCTTCTTGATTTCTACCTCCGCAGCTTTTAGCATTGTGAAGAGCTCGGGAATAGTCTTATTAATCCCTTGCATATTATAGTTCATCACGAAGCTCTTGTAGCTTGGTGGCAGTGATTGGAGAATTCTGTCAATGACGCAATCATCTGGAAGATTAACTCCCAATTGAATCAAGTGATTATTATACCCAGACATTTTGAGTATATGCTCACTGACAGAACTGTTCTCCTCCATCTTGCAGCTATAGAACTTATTGGAGACTTCATATCTCTCAATCCGGGCATTTGCTTGAAATATTAACTTCAACTCCTGGAACATCTCATATGCTCCATGACGTTCAAAACATCGTTGAAGTCCCGATTCTAAGCCCTAAAGCATGGCACACTGAACTATCGAGTAGTCATTAGCTTTGCTCTGCCAGACGTTCATAACATCTGGTGTTGCTCCAGCAGCAGGCCTGGCACCCAGCGATGCTTCCAGGACGTAATTCTTCTGTGCAGCAATGAGGATAATCCTCAAGTTACGGACCCAGTCCGTGTAATTGCTACCATCATCTTTCAACTTTGCTTTCTCAAGGAACGCATTAAAATTCAACGGAACAACAGCACGAGCCATCTATCTACAATCAAGCATAAACAAGCAAGATACTATCAGGTACTAAGTTTCATGATAAATTTAGGTTCAATTAATTTACTTAAAGAACTCCCACTTAGATAGACATCCCTCTAATCCTCCAAGTGATTACGTGATCCAAATCAACTAAACCATGTCCGATCATCACATGAGATGGAGTAGTTTCATTGGTGAACATCATTATGTTGATCATATCTACTATATGATTCACGCTCGACCTTTCGGTCTCCGTGTTCCGAGGCCATATCTGTATATGCTTGGCTCGTCAAGTATAACTTGAGTATTCCGCGTGTGCAATTGTTTTGCACCCGTTGTATTTGAACGTAGAGCCTATCACACCCGATCATCACGTGGTGTCTCAGCACGAAGAACTTTTGCAACGGTGCATACTCAGGGAGAACACTTCTTGATAATTAGTGAGAGATCATCTTATAATGCTACCATCAATCAAAGCAAGATAAGATGCATAAAAGATAAACATCACATGCAATCAATATAAGTGATATGATATGGCCATCATCATCTTGTGCTTGTGATCTCCATCGAAGCACCGTCGTGATCACCATCGTCACCGGCGCGACACCTTGATCTCCATCATAGCGTCGTTGTCGTCATGCCAATCTTATGCTTCCACGACTATCGCTACCGCTTAGTGATAAAGTAAAGGATTACAGCGCGATTGCATTGCATACAATAAAGCGACAGCCATATGGCTCCTGCCAGTTGCCGATAACTCGGTTACAAAACATGATCATCTCATACAATAAAATTTAGCATCATGTCTTGACCATATCACATCACAACATGCCCTGCAAAAACAAGTTAGACGTCCTCTACTTTGTTGTTGCAAGTTTTATGTGGCTGCTACGGGCTTAAGCAAGAACCAATCTTACCTACGCATCAAAACCACAACGATAGTTTGTCAAGTTGGTGTTGTTTTAACCTTCGCAAGGACCGGGCGTAGCCATACTCGGTTCAACTAAAGTTGGAGAAACTGTCACCCGCAAGCCACCTATGTGCAAAGCACGTCGGGAGAACCGGTCTCGCGTAAGCGTACGCGTAATGTCGGTCCGGGCCGCTTCGTCCAACAATACAGCGAAACCAAAGTATGACACGCTGGTAAGCAGTATGACTTATATCGCCCACAACTCACTTGTGTTCTACTCGTGCATATAACATCAACATATAAAACCTAGGCTCGGATGCCACTGTTGGGGAACGTAGTAATTTCAAAAAAATTCCTACGCACACGCAAGATCATGGTGATGCATAGCAACGAGAGGGGGAGAGTGTGATCTACGTACCCTTGTAGATCGACAACGGAAGCATTTGGTTGATGTAGTCGTACGTCTCCACGGCCCGACCGATCAAGCACCGAAACTACGGCACCTCCGAGTTCTAGCACACGTTCAGCTCGATGACGATCCCCGGACTCCGATCCAGCAAAGTGTCGGGGAAGAGTTCCGTCAGCACGACGGTGTGGTGACGATCTTGATGCACTACCGTCGCAGGGCTTCGCCTAAGCACCGCTACAATATTATCGAGGACTATGGTGGAGGGGGGCACCGCACACGGCTAAGAATGTGATCACACAGATCAACTGTGTGTCTACGGGTGCCCCCCTGCCCCCATATATAAAGGAGCAAGGGGAGGAGGCCGGCCGGCCCCTATAGGCGCGCCAGGAGGAGTCCTCCTCCTAGTAGGAGTAGGACTCCTATTAGGAGGGGGAAAGAAGTGGGGAGGGAGAGGGAAGGGGGGGGGCGCCGCCCCCCTCTCCTAGTCCAATTCGGACCAGGGGGAGGAGGCGCGCAGCCCACCTCTGGCTGCCCCTCTCTCTCTCTCCACTAAGGCCCATATGGCCCAATACTTCTCCCGGGGGGTTCCGGTAACCCTCCAGCTCTCCGGTTTTCTCCGAAATCACCCGGAACACTTCCGGTGTCCGAATATAGCCGTCCAATATATCAATCTTTATGTCTCGACCATTTCGAGACTCCTCGTCATGTCCGTGGTCACATCCGGGACTCCGAACTAACTTCGGTACATCAAAACTCATAAACTCATAATATAACTGTCATCGAAACCTTAAGCGTGCGGACCCTACGGGTTCGAGAACAATGTAGACATGACCGAGACACGTCTCCGGTCAACAACCAATAGCGGAACCTGGATGCTCATATTGTCTCCTACATATTCTACGAAGATCTTTATCGGTCAGACCACAAAACAACATACGTTGTTCCCTTTGTCATCGGTATGTTACTTACCCGAGATTCGATCGTCGGTATCTCAATACCTAGTTCAATCTCGTTACCGGCAAGTCTTTTTACTCGTTTCGTAATACATCATCTCACAACTAACTCATTAGTTGCAATGCTTGCAAGGCTTATGTGATGTGCATTACCGAGAGGGCCCAGAGATACCTCTCCGACAATCGGAGTGACAAATCCTAATCTCGAAATACGCCAACCCAACATGTACCTTTTGAGACACCTGTAGAGCACCTTTATAATCACCCATTTACGTTGTGACGTTTGGTAGCACACAAAGTGTTCCTCCGGCAAACGGGAGTTGCATAATCTCATAGTCATAGGAACATGTATAAGTCATGAAGAAAGCAATAGCAACATACTAAACGATCGGGTGCTAAGCTAATGGAATGGGTCATGTCAATCAGATCATTCACCTAATGTTGTGATCTCGTTAATCAAATAACAACTCCTTGTTCATGGTTAGGAAACATAACCATCTTTGATTAACGAGCTAGTCAAGTAGAGGCATACTAGTGACACTTCGTTTGTCTATGTATTCACACATGTATTATGTTTCCGGTTAATATAATTCTAGCATGAATAATAAACATTTATCATGATATAAGGAAATAAATAATAACTTTATTATTGCCTCTAGGGCATATTTCCTTCAATCAAGAGGTGTAACTATGGTTCGGATACGACCAGAGCTCCCAAGTGATTTCCCTGGTGGCTTTAAGCCTATCAAGAGGTGTGACTATGGTTCGAACATAGCCCCCAAGTGATATTGTGAGCTGTGCTCAAGGGATACCCATGTTTGAGCTGTGTTGTTCAGCAGACTTTCTTTGGCCCCTTATGATAATATTGGCTTGATAGCCAGATTACCGAAGTAACCAGAGCTGTGCTCTTATGATAATATTGGCTTGATAGCCGGATCAAGAGGTGTAGCTATGGTTCAAAAACGACCAAGCCCCCAAATGATACTTTGAGTTGTGCTCAAGGGGCACCTATGTTTGAGCTATGCTTTTGCAACAGACTCTCTTTGGTCCCTTTAATTTTTCCTGAGAACTCGAACTTGCGAAAGATTATTCTTTTGAACCGGAAATTATTAAACCGGATATTGAGAACTTCAAAACTTTGTGGGAGACAGCTTTCCCTTGAACCGGATTTTAAACCAGAATCCTTCTTTTTAAGCCGGAAATTTTCTGACGACCTTTAAATTTGCACCATATGGCGGTTTAGGGTCCTGCATTAGATAATTTTGCACGCCAGAGTAATTGCTCTTTTAAAGAAAGCAATACATAATATAAAAATATACTAGATGGATTTCACCTGATATGCCAGGCAGTAGTTATCCACCACGGAGTTGATCATCACCACGGTGAAGCTGAAATGAATCATGGCCGAGTCGGCCGTAGGAGCAGACACATGATCCGGTCATGGCGTTGTAAGCCAGTGCGAACGAGCAACTTGCCCTCCGCGTTGTAAGCTGGCGCAGACGCGTGAACCGGCCGCAAGAGCGGACAGGCGAATTGATGTAAACCGGGCCACTGGAGCGGCGAGTTGTGCTCGTCCATTCATCGGGTAGCGTGGGACGGACGAAACGCCGGGTCAGAACGTGTTTGCCAATGTGTGCTCCATCCCTGCAGTATAACACCTTATTTGTAATGAATAATTACCAGCAGTGGCTACGCCCGGGTTGCACGGATGCAGCCAGCAGCGGTGACTTGTCCGGGTGCGCGGGCGGTTTAAATCGTCAAAGACGGGCGGCTCAGGAGGCCGTGGTTGACCCATCTTCCAAGGCTAGCTAGTAGCGAATCAGTCAACTTGATTGACCGATTTCAGGTAGCCACACCATTCCTCTTTTTGTAGACAACACCATAGCCCGATTTTTTTATCAGCACTCCACGTGGTCTTCTCTTGTCTTAACGTTATGATGAACCGGTCGTATCATTATACCAGACCGAGAATATGCATGTACCCCTGCTTGCCCCTTCGGCAACCACTTGACTTCCTATGAAAGCAACTTTCCATCAGACCCTGGGATTTGAGCCATGCAACAGCACTAGCCATCTTCCATTAGACCATGAGGAAACCATACGTTAATCGATCCAACATTCTCCCACTAATGTGACACCTTACATCCATTCTTTTTGGTAGGAAGCACACAGCAGAGACAAACCGACAAAGAGATAGGCACCAGCCTGGTGTGGTGGCTAGCACAGCTCGTGCACTTAACCCGGTCCTGAGTTGAGACGAACCGTGGCTGACATGGCTCATGGCAGAAACAGCGCGGGGCCAAGCGGATCGCAGGCAGTGCAAGGCTAGCCATGGGTCGTGGCCGTATTTTCCGCGTAGTTCGCAGACTCAAGTTGACCAGCCACCACTAAATCGTGGCCAGCTTTCCGGGTCGTAAGATTTTTTCCTTCCTTCAGGCACCCGGCCGCAATAGTTTTGAGGAACCCAGGAGAGCACGCGCGAGGCTTATGGAGACGGCTCGGAAGCGAGGTGCGACCACGCGGCCGGAACAGTGGAAGCGGTGGAAGTAGCCGCGAACGGGCGGAGACAACGCCACCGCAATGAAGGTAAGCTTCAACAGCCGGACATCCTGAGACACTAATCAGGTCCGGCGACTTACGGCGGCTGAGGCGACTCGGCGTGGAGCGGTAAGGGCGCCGGGGTGGAGGTTTCAGTGAGCCGGCGGCGGGCCTTAGCAACGGCGGAGGCGCTTTGAAGCCGCGGCGACGTCTCAGAGACAGAAAACCGAAATGGAGTCCGGTGGCGGGTCGCAGCAGCGAGGACGGTAGAGATGAACCGGTGTTGGAGCATAGTAGCCAGGGCGCTCCGGCGGGTCAACAGCGCAGGCGAACCGGGCGGGTCCACGGTAAAGGAAAACTGCTGGTTTGGAGGTGGCAGCTCGGCGGCGCCGGTTTAAAGCAACAAGGCCGGCTGGTGGAGACGACGGCGGTTTAAGGCGGCGGCAGGCGAGGTCACGGCGTGTTACGGCGGCGGCGACTCGACGCGCGTCGAAGGCGTCCGCAGGCGCAGACGACGAAAGTGGGTCAGGCGGCCAGCCGATTTGACGCGAGTCCAGACTCAAGGCCGCGGCGGCTCAGGTACGAAGCGGCAAAGGGCCGGCGCCCAGCGCGGCGACTCAGGGCATCATGAAGAAGACGACAACGGCGGTTCAAGGCCGCGGTAATGCATGACCCGCCACCACAGTGAATATGGAGCGGCGGCTTGTCACAAGGTGGCAGGGCGACGGCGACAACAGGAGCGGAGCTAGGTGGATCAACGGGGCCGGTTATGGCGGCTGACGCCGAGGCGACAGAGACTCGCGGTGACAGTGGTCAGGTCATGCCGTCGGAGATGAGGGCGGCTCAAAGCCATGGTGGAGACGGCCGCGAGGTAGGACCGGCTTGAAGCGCGAGCGCGGGTGAGGTCACGGAGGTACATGCGGCAGCGACTCGTGCGATAGAGCGATGAGGTGGAGATATGCCGGCGGCTCTCCGCAAAGGTGGTAGCTCAGCAATACACAACTGAACCGGAGCCATGAACAGGCACGGGGATGAGGGCGGCGGCCTGTGGTGACCACGGCGTCCCAGAGGCGACTTGTTGAAGATAAGGCAGCGGCAGAGGCAGAAGCGGCGGTCTTGGCACAAGCGCGGTCACATCGGCTCAAAGGGGTCCATCAGAATCGGGCATGGCGGCTCAACCGGGGCGGCCCGAGGCGGACGGCGAGGCCGGTGAGGTGCGCCGGTGACCACAGAAACAAGGTGTACCAGCAGCTCCGAAGCAGGCGAAGATGGCGCCTTGCAGGCGGTGGCTTGATGCCCATGACCAGGGCAGGTGACTTAAGGCGCGCTTGGCGGTTTGTGATTCGACCAGGTCGAGGCGCGACGGGGGTGACTCGGAGATTGCGGCGGGGCGGCTCGGAAGCAAGGGCATCAATTGAATTCGGTTGAGCCAGGCGGTTTACCCGTGACGGCTCAACACAGTGGAGTGGATGCAGCTTAGCGCTGGGGTAGAGATAGCGGTTCAACGCATCTGTGATGGTGGTGTCCTTCGCAGAGAGGCGGAGGCGCGAGGTTAGCCGCGGCCTAAGGCGGCCGCGAGGCCGGGCGGCTGACAGCCAGAGCGACTCAGCAGATGTGGTAATGAGGTTGAGACGGGAGCAGAATCCATGGTCGATCTGGAGGTGCCTTGTTCAATCATGGAACCTTTGGAGTCTTCCCTCGATATGTGATGAATAAAAATTGATCTTGTTCTGATTAGAGCTCCAAAAGTAGCAGTAGTACTATCGGAGTCAACTCGGAGAAGCGGCAGCTTTGACCAAAAAACTCTCAGTCCCAAATCCGTGTCATAATAGCAATTTTGTCTTGTGGCCTGTAGCTGTATTAGGGCATCTCCAGCCGTTGGCCCCTCAGGGGCGTCAAAAAGCGCCGTCTGGGATGAGCCGGCGCAAAAAATGGCCCTGGGGTGAGTCGGTCTCCAGGACCGTCTCCAGGCGCGTATTAAAAAAAAGAAGGACCGTTCGGCGAAGTTATGATAAAAACTAGTTAAATTTCGGCCAAACATGGCAAATTTCGACGAAATTCGCGCATTTTCATTACATTAACCTAATCTAAAAAAAGAAAGGGGCTAAAGTCCGCCGCCATCGTCGTCGTCGGCCTTCTCCTCATTGACGCGGGCGCTCCTGCTGGACCCCTGCCCGGCGTCGCCATGGCGGACTGGCGGCGGCGCGTCGTCGTCGTCGCTGTCGCATAAGACGACGACCCCGCCTTCATCGCGGCCGCGTCGGCGCTCCTCGAAGCGGCGTAGGGCGGCGCACTAGCGCTCCTTCTCCTTCTCCCGGCGCGCCTTCTCCATCGCAATGGAGTCCTGGCGCGCCCATTCTAGGGCCGCGTCGTCCTCTTCGAACTCCGCCTTCACCGACGCCAGCCCCGGCTCCGTCTTCACCGGCACCAGCCCCGGCTCCGTCTTTGCTTGACGAAGCGCGGAGGAGCCGATGAGGGGGAGGCGCGCCGACCGCCCTCGTTGATGACGATGCCGACGCTGCGAGTGCGCCGGCCGAGCGGCGTCTCTGCCGCGGGCTCGGCCTTGACGCCGAGCAGGGCCGGAGTGCCGGAGGAGTGCGACGAGGATCGGGAGGAGGAAGAGGAGGAGGAGGAGGACCCGAACCTCCTTGGCGCCCACGGCCCGGCGCGCCGGTGCTGCGCCGGGGCGGCCACCCTCGCCGGGGGGTACGCCAACGGCGGGTCATTGCCGCCCTCGAGGTACGTGAGCACGCCCTCGAGTGTGCGGCCGGGGACGCCCCACCACAGGTGGCGCCCCTCGCTGTTCTGCCGGCCGCCGACCACCGGCGCGCCGTTGGTGGACGCCAAGCGCTGCTGCTGGCGGCGCTCGAAATATGCCGCCCATGCCGTGTGGTTGTCGGCAGCGTACTGGGGGAGAGAGAGTTGCGCGTCGGTGAGGGAGGCGCGCACGACCTCGACTTCCTCGGCAAAGTACTTCGGCTTCGCCGCGACGTCGGGCAACGGGGGAATGGGCACTCCCCCGGCGCTGAGTCTCCACCCCGTCGGCCCAGCGCGCATGTCCGGCGGCGCCGGGATGTTCGCCTGGAACACGAGCTAGGAGTCCTGTTCGCGGAGCGAACGGCGGCCGAAGCCGTTGGCCGCCGCCTCGTCTCTGGGGAAGCGTTCTACCATGGCGACGACGGGGCTGGGCGGGCTCGGGAGAGGTAGAGGGAGGGGCTGGGCGGCGGCGCTCGGGAAAGGTAGGGAGAGGGAGGGGCTGGACGGCGGCGAGGGGCGGGGCTGGTGTGGGCACAGGCGAGTGGAGGCCACCGGCTTTTATAGCCGCGCCGCGCCCGTGTGTACGCGTGCGAGGGAGGGGAGGCGTCGGCGCGCCGTCCCGTGACGCGCCACCCGTGAGTAATCAATGGCAAGGCTGACCGGCGGCAGCCTTGCCATTGAATCCCCACGGGAACCGAGGCCGTTGGGGGAAGACGAGGCGCCGAGTCGCTGACGCGGCTGGCCCGCGGCTTTTTCGCGTCAAAACAGCTCGCCCCGGCGCCCCCGGGCGCCCCTAGTGCGCCGGGTTCGGCCTGGGTCCGCCGGCGCTGTTTTCGGCCCAAGCCGGCAAAAATCAAGCTCCTGGGGGCGCGACTGAGCCGTTTTTTCAGCGCCGGCGTGGAAAAAATTGCCTGGGAAGGCCTTCCTGGGGCGCGGCTGGAGATGCCCTTAGAAACACCGGCTCCTTTGGAGTTTCTAAAACTCGTTGTCTTCCGGCGATTTAAAACCCACCAGATGAATCGTAGGACGGCAGCAACGAACACACTATAACCCTAATTACTTGAAAACCGACTATTCTTCATCCGGAAAACACGTGGGATTAGTCTTGGGGGCTGAGATGCGGTTGTTTCTTCCGATTAAAAAAAACTCATGGTACCCTCGGTGACACATAGCTGCGGTCTCGGGTGATCTGCGTGTGTACAGACAAACTCTTGTCCGTCCTGTTGGATTGCTTCGTTTAACTAATCTCCTCTCTCCAATTGGTATATGTCATATCCAAAGTTAATCATCACTCTGATCACAAAAAAGAATGAACTTTCCGGCTCAGCGCAAGGTTACTCCAACGCGATTGCTTGTACCGGCTCTTCTTCAATCGCGAGCTTCTTGATCCCTAAACAATTCTTTTCAAGAACTCAACACCAATGTGCGCAGGTCCCACGGTGGGCGCCAACTGTCGTGGAAATATCACGGTAAATGTCCTAGTGTGAGGACTTAGTCGTGAGGCCAACGCATCTATGTGGTAGCTTGAGAGGGGTTGAGTGGAATCGAGAGACGCAACGCAAGATAAGGGTTTAGACAGCTTCGGGCCCCGGGAAACATCATCCGGTAACAACCCTACATGTTGTTTGAGGCTATCTCTCATTATGATCATGAGGAAGTCGCCGTCAACCGGCTCTCCCAGTTAACCCTAACCCTTTAAGATTGTTTCTTCTTACTTGTCCCTCTTTGGGGAGCCCTGCCCCTCCTTATATATGTTGAAGGGGCGGGTTACATGTAGAGTCCAACTCGGACTTAAGACTTAACTGTTATAACTTCTCTTCTTGGGCTTCTTAACATCTTGGGCTTCATAATGTCTCAGACTTCATAACATCTCGGGCTTCATAATTCCTGGCAACCCAGTTACCACTACCTGCCCGGGAGTTAATTGGTGCAGGTTTAAGATGGTCTGCCGGGAGTTAACTGGTGCTGGTTTAAGAATGTCTGCTGAGTTATCATCCGACTTAACTCCTGTCTTAACTGTCAGCCGGTTTAACAACCGGCCGGTTTACCGTCTGGGTTAACTCCTTGTTTTACCTGTCTATCTTAACCGTTAAGCGGTTTAACAACCTGCCGGTTTACCGTCTGACTTAACACCAATTGGTTTACCGTCTGACTTAACACCTGCCGGTTTAACATCTGCTTTAACACCTGCCGGTTTACTAAGTCCCAGCTGGGTTATAACTTCGGCCGGATCATAGCGCGGGGTATATCCCCGACAAAACCTATGGCTGAGGCATAGGGAATGATTTTCATTCTCTCTCTATCTTCTGCCGTAGTCGGATTTTGAGTCTTACTCAACTTCACACCTTGCAACACAGGCAAGAACTCCTTGTTTGACTTTTCCATTTTGAACTACTTCAAAATCTTGTCAAGGTATGTACTCATTGAAAAAACTTATCAAGCGTCTTGATCTATCTCTATAGATCTTGATGCTCAATATGTAAGTAGCTTCACCAAGGTCTTTCTTTGAAAACTTTTATTCAAGTATCGTTTTATGCCAGAAATTCTATATCATTTCCAATCAGCAATATGTCATCCACATATAATATCAGAAATGCTACAGAGCTCCCACTCACTTTCTTGTAAATACAGGCTTCACCGCAAGTCTGTATAAAACTATATGCTTTGATCAACTCATCAAAGCATATATTCCAACACCGAGATGCTTGCACCAGTCCATAGATGGATCGCCGGAGCTTGCACATTTTGTTAGCACCCTTTGGATCATTAAAACCTTCTGGTTGCATCATATATAACTCTTCTTCCAGAAACCCATTCAGGAATGCAGTTTTGATATCCATTTACCAGATTTCATCAAATGTGGCAATTGCTAACATGATTCGGACAGACTCAAGCATCTCTACAAGTGAGAAAATCTCATCGTAGTCAACACTTTGAACTTGTCGAAGACATTTTTGCGACAATTCGAGCTTTGTAGATAGTAACACTACTATCAGTGTCCGTCTTCCTCTTGAAGACCCATTTATTCTTAATGGCTTGCCGATCAATGGGCAAGTCAACCAAAGTCTTTCTCCTTCTCCCGGCGCGCCTTCTCCATCGCAATGGAGTCCTGGCGCACCCATTCTAGGGCCACATCGTCATTCTCGAACTCCGCCTTCACCGGCGCCAGCCCCGGCTCCGTCTTCATCGGCGCCAGCCCCGGCTCCGTCTTTGGCTTGACGAAGCGCGGAGGAGCCGACGAGGGGGAGGCGCGCCGGCCGCCCTCGTTGATGACGATGCCGGCGCTGCGAGTGCGCCGGCCGAGCAGCGTCTCCGCCGCGGGCTCGACCTTGATGCCGAGCAGGGCTGGAGTGCCGGAGGAGTGCGACGAGGATCGAGAGGAGGAAGAGGAGGAGGAAGACCCGAACCTCCTTGGCGCCCATGGCCCAGCGCGTCGGTGCTGCACCGGGGCGGCCACCCTCGCCGGGGGGTACGCCAACGGCGGGTCGTTGCTACCCTCGAGGTACGTGAGCACGCCCTCGAGTGTGCGGCCGGGGACGCCCCACCACAGGTGGCGCCCCTCGCTGTTCTGCCGACCGCCGACCACCGCCGCGCCATTGGTGGACGCCAAGCGCTGCTGCTAGCGGCGCTCGAAATACGCCGCCCATGCCGCGTGGTTGTCGACGGCGTACTGGGGGAGGGAGAGTTGCACGTCGGTGAGAGGCACGCACGACCTCGACTTCCTCGGCGAAGTACTTCGGCTTCACCGCGGCGTCGGACAACGGGGGAATGGGCACTCCCCCGGCGCTGAGTCTCCACCCCGTCGACCAGGCGCGCATGTCCGGCGGCGCCGGAATGTTCGCCTGGAATAGGAGCCAGGACTCCTATTCGCGGAGCGAACTGCGGCCGAAGCCGTTGGCCGCCGCCTCGTCTCCGGGGAAGCGTTCTGCCATGGCGACGGCGGGGCTGGGCGGGCTCGAGAGAGGTAGAGGGAGGGGCTGGGCGGCGGCGCTCGGGAGAGGTAGGGAGAGGGAGGGGCTGGACGGCGGCGAGGGGCGTGGCTAGTGTGGGCACAGGCGAGTGGAGGCACTGGCTTTTATAGCCGCGCCGCGCCCGTGTGTACGCGTGCGAGGGAGGGGAGGCGTCGGCGCGCCGTCCCGTGACGCGCCGCCCGTGAGGAATCAATGGCAAGGCTGACCGGCGGCAGCCTTGCCATTGATTCCCCGCGGGAACCGAGGCCGTTGGGGGAAGACGAGGCGCCGAGTCACTGACGCGGCTGGTCCGCGGATTTTTCGTGCCAAAACAGCTTGCCCCGGCGCCCCCCGGCGCCCCCCAGTGCACCGGGTTCGGCCTAGGTCCGCCGGTGCTGTTTTCGGCCCAAGCCGGCGAAAATCGGGCTCCCGGGGGCACGACTGGGCCGTTTTTCGGCGCCGGAGCAAAAAAATCGCCTGGGGAGGCTTTCCTGGGGCGCGGCTGGAGATGCCTTAGAAACACCGGCTCCTTTGGAGTTTCTAAAACTCGTCGTCTTCCGGCGACTGAAAACCCACCAGATGAATCGCAGGACGGCAGCAACGAACAGACTGTAACCTTAATTACTTGAAAACCGGCTATTCTTCATCCGGAAAACACGTGGGATTAGTCTTGGGGGCTGAGACACGGTTGTTTCTTCCGATTAAAAAAACTCATGGTACCCTCGGTGACACATAGTTGCGGTCTCGGGTGATCTGCATGTGTACAGACAAACTCTTGTCCGTCCTGCTGGATCGCTTCGTTTAACTAATCTCCTCTCTCCAATTGGTATATGTCATATCCAAAGTTAATCATCACTCTGATCACAAAAAAGGATGAACTTTCCGGCTCAGCGCAAGGTTACTCCAACGCGATTGCTCGTACCGGCTCTTCTTCAATCGCGAGCTTCTTGATCCCTAAAAAATTCCTTTCAAGAACACAACACCAATGTGCGCAGGCCCCACGGTGGGCGCCAACTGTCGTGGAAATATCACGGCAATGTCTTAGTGTGAGGACTTAGTCGTGAGGCCAACTCATCTATGTGGTAGCTTGAGAGGGGTTGAGTGGAATCGAGAGACGCAACGCAAGACAAGGGTTTAGACAGCTTCGGGCCCCGGGAAACATCATCCGGTAACAACCCTACGTGTTGTTTGAAGCTATCTCTCATTATGATCATGAGGAAGTCGCCGTCAACCGGCTCTCTCAGTTAACCCTAACCCTTTAAGATTGTTTCTTCTTACTTGTCCCTCTTTGGGGAGCCCTGCCCCTCCTTATATATGTTGAAGGGGCGGGTTACATGTAGAGTCCAACTCGGACTTAAGACTTAACTGTTATAACTTCTCTTCTTGGGCTTCTTAACATCTTGGGCTTCATAATGTCTCAGGCTTCATAACATCTCGGGCTTCATAACTCCTGGCAAGCCAGTTACCACTGCCTGCCCGGGAGTTAATTGGTGCCGGTTTAAGATGGTCTGCCAGGAGTTAACAAGTGCTGGTTTAAGGATGTCTGCCGAGTTATCATCCGACTTAACTCCTGTCTTAACTGTCAGCCGGTTTAACAACCGGCCAGTTTACCATCTGGGTTAACTCCTTGTTTTACCTGTCTATCTTAACTGTCAGCCGGTTTAACAACCTGCCAGTTTAGCGTCTGACTTAACACCAATTGGTTTATCGTCTGACTTAACACCTGCCGGTTTAACATCTGCTTTAACACCTGCCGGTTTACTAAGTCCCAGCCGGGTTATAACTCCGGCCGGATCATACCGCGAGGTATATCCCCAAGAAAACCTATGGCTGAGGCATAGGGAATGACTTTCATTCTCTCTCTATCTTCTGCCGTGGTCGGGTTTTGAGTCTTACACAACTTCACACCTTGCAACACAGGCAAGAACTCCTTCTTTGACTTTTCCATTTTGAACTACTTGAAAATCTTGTCAAGGTATGTACTCATTGAAAAAACTTATCAAGCATCTTGATCTATCTCTATAGATCTTGATACTCAATATGTAAGTAGCTTCACCAAGGTCTTTCTTTGAAAACTTTTATTCAAGTATCCTTTTATGCCAGAAATTCTATATCGTTTCCAATCAGCAATATGTCATCCACATATAATATCAGAAATGCTACAGAGCTCCCACTCACTTTCTTGTAAATACAGGCTTCACCGCAAGTCTGTATAAAAATATATACTTTGATCAACTCATCAAAGCATATATTCCAACTCCGAGATGCTTGCACCAGTCCATAGATGGATCGCTGGAGCTTGCACATTTTGTTAGCACCATTTGGATCATTAAAACCTTCTGGTTGCATCATATACAACTCTTCTTCCAGAAATCCATTCAGGAATGCAGTTTTGATATCCATTTACCAGATTTCATCAAATGTGGCAATTGCTAACATGATTCGGACAGACTCAAGCATCTCTACAAGTGAGAAAATCTCATCGTAGTCAACACTTTGAACTTGTCGGAGACATTTTTGCGACAATTCGAGCTTTGTAGATAGTAACACTACTATCAGTGTCTGTCTTCCTCTTGAAGACCCATTTATTCTTAATGGCTTGCCGATCAATGGGAAAGTCAACCAAAGTCCATACTTTGTTCTCATACATGGATCCCATCTCAGATTTCATGGCCTTAAACCATTTTGCGGAATCTGGGCTCATCATCGCTTCCTCATAGTTCGTATGTTCGTTATTGTCAAGCAACATGACATTCAGAATAGGATTACCGTACCACTCTGGTGCGGACCGTACTCTGGTTGACCTACAAGGTTTGATAGTAACTTGATCTGAAGTTTCATGATCATCATCATTAATCGTCCTCACTAATTGGTGTAGGAGTCACATGAACAGATTTCTGTGATGAACTACTTTCCAATAAGGGAGCAGGTACATTTACCTCATCAAGTTCTATTTTCCTCCCACTCACTTCTTTCGAGAGAAACTTCTTCTCTAGAAAGGATCCACTCTTAGCAACGAATGTCTTGCCTTCGGATCTGTGATAGAAGGTGTCGGGGATATACCCCGCGGTATGACCCGGCTGGAATGTTAAACCGGCTGGGACTTGGTAAACCGGCGGATGGTAAACCGGCGGAGAGTTAAGACAGAGAGTCAAGACAGATGGCTAAGATAGACGGTAAACCGGCTGGTGTTAAACCGGCAGACAATGTTAAACCGGCAGACAATGTTAAACCGGTAGACAATGTTAAACCGGCAGACAATGTTAAACCAGCAGACAATATTTGTAAACCGGTAGACGAATGTTAAACCGGCAGACGTTAAGAAGCCCAGGAAGGGAAGTCAAAATAGTTTAAGTTAAAGTCTGAGTTGGACTCCACATGTAACCCGCCCCTTCAACATATATAAGGAGGGGCAGGGCACCCCAAGGGGGACAAGATTCACAAGTTCCACGAGTTGGACGAATTAGGTTTAGACAACAGCTCTCGAGATAGGGCAATCTTGTAACCGTAGTCATCATCATCAATATCAATGAAGCAGGATGTAGGCTTTTACCTCCACTGTGAGGGGGCGAACCTGGGTAAAAACATCGCGTCTCTCGTCCCGCTCAACTCCTCTCAAGCTACCACATAGATGTGTTGGCCTCGCGACTAAGTCCTGACACTAAGGACATCTGCCGTGACAATTCCACGACAGTTGGCGCCCACCATGGGGCCTGCGTATAGTGGTGTTGAGTTCTTGAAGGGATCTTTTCTAGGGTTCGAGAAGTTCGTAATTAACTAGCTCAACAAGAGCCGGCGTGGAAAAATTCACATCAACTATGAGTTCATCAGTCAAGTTTGACAAAGTGTTTTGCGGCGGCAGGTATGACCATATGGGATTGAGAGGTATGTCTAAGGCACATCTAGATGTGCTCTAGTTATTGCACATCTAAGTGAATGAATTAAGCATAAAGAGAAAGAGAAAAAAGAAAAAGAAAATATCCACACAAATCTCAACGTAAGATCAATGATATAGGATTTAGATGTGCAGTACTTATGACACATCTAGATGTGCTTTAGCAAAACTGATTATTTTAGGGTTATATGTTGTGCGGCCGCCTCACGCGCCGTGGTGATCCGCGAGTCCGAGATCGAGACCGATTTTTCATGGTGCCGGCCTTGGGCGAGATGTGTACGCCGTGCCGTATGTACGGCGCTTGAGAGAAATCAACCGTGGCCACATCCCTTTTTTCTAAAGTGAAGGCCGAGTCAAATCCAAGGAAATCTCAAGTAGTACTTTGAACCAGAAACAGAACGGTCGCAACCTAGTCTCTGAGTTAGCCCTGAGGCGCCAGCATCAGCTACCGCTGTTAAGATTCCACCGGCCGTCCCTGCAAGCAAAAAGATGTATCTGTGATCAGCTCAATTGCAAATTGATTCGGCTAAAAAAATCATTGTACGCTGCTGCTGCAGCTGACCGTCATCAGGACAAAACAAGAGATTCCTGCTGCAACCACTCAGTCTGATCCGCCGAGTTGCCGCCAGAGTCGTACGCCTGGCAAGTCAATTCAACAGGACCTTCAAAAAATTGTACGTATTGGTTCCATGTACTGCCCCAATGGCACAAGGACCAAGGTTTTTACTCTTACCCACACATAAGGAAAACACCAGGAGGCTGATTCAAAAACTATGGAAGGACGAGGCCACGGACTCGGTCTTGCCTCTGTCTGTGTCCCTGAGCCGCCAGGCGCGCCATTAAACTGCCGCACGGTGTCGGCCCCGCCTGACCAGTGTCTCTCCAACCCGCCGTTGATCCAGCCGCACCTCGCCGCCATCTACCTACTCAAGTCGCCCCGCGACCCAGCTGTGTCAACTGTATTTAGGGCATCTCCAGCCGTTGGCTCCCCAGGGGCGTCTAAAATCGCTGCCTGGGGGTGAGCCGGCGCAAAAATTAGGCCTGGGGGCGAGTTGGTTCCCAGCCGCCGGCCCCAGGGCCGTCCCCAGGCACGTTTTAAAATAAAAGAAGTTCGGCGAAGTTCGGCTTAAACACGATAAAATTTGGCCAAAGACGATAAATTTTTGTCAAACACGATAAATTTCGGCACATTTCGGCGAAGTTCACGGATTTTCATTACATAGCACATATACATAAACTAATCTAAAGGAAAAACTGGCTGGAGTCGCCGCCGTCGCCGCCATCGTCGACGTCGGCTTTCTCCTCCTTGACGCGGGCGCCCCTGCTGGACCCCTGCCCGGCGTCGCCATGGCGGACTGGTGGCGGCGCATCGTCGTCGTCGTCGTCGCTGTCGCAGATGATGACGACTCCGCCTTCGTCGCGGCCGCGTCGACGCTCCGCGAAGCGAAGCAGGGTGGCGCGCTGGCGCTCCTTCGCCTTCTCCAGGCGCTCCTTCTCCATCGCTATGGAGTCCCTGCGCGCCCATTCCAGGGCCGCGTCGTCGTCGTCGAGCTCCGTCGTCACCGGCGCGGCCGGCTCCTTCTTCACCGGCGCGAGCCCTGGCTCCGTCTTTGGCTTGATGAAGTGCGGAGGAGCAGCCGATGAGTAGGCGCACCGGCCGCCCTCGTCGATGACGATGCCGGCGCTGCGAGTGCGCCTGCCGAGCGGCGTCTCCACCGCGGGCTCGGCCTTGACACCGAGCAGGGCCGGAGTGCCGGAGGAGTGCGATGAAGATCAGGAGGAGGAAGAAGAGGAGGAGGACCCGAACCTCCTTGACGCCCATGGCCCGGCGCGTCAGTGCTGCACCGGGGCGGTCGCCCTCGCCGGGTACGCCAACGGCGGGTCGTTGCCTCCCTCGAGGTACGTCAGCACGCCCTCGAGTGTGCGGCCGGGGACGCACCACCACAGGTGGCGCCCCTCGCTGTTCTGCCCGCCGCCGACCACCGGCGCGCCGTTGGTGGACGCCAAGTGCTGCTGCTGGCGGCGCTCGAAATACGTCGCCCAAGCCGCGTGGTTGTCGGCGGCGTACTGGGGGAGGGAGAGTTGGGCGTCGGTGAGGGAGGCGCGCATGACCTCGACTTCCTCGGCGAAGTACTTCGGCTTCGCCACTGCGTCGGGCAACGGGGGAATGGGCACTCCCCCGACGCTGAGCCTCCACCCCGTCGGCCCGGCGTGCATGTCCGGCGGCGCCGGGATGTTCTCCTAGAACAGGAGTCAGGACTCCTGTTTGCGGAGCGAACGGCGGCCAAAGCCGTTGGCCACCGCCTCATCTCCGGGGTAGCGTTCCGCCATGGCGACGGGCTCAGGAGAGGTAGAGAGATAGAGGGAGGGGCTGGGCGGCGGTGCTCGGGAGAGGTAGGAAGAGGGAGGAGCTGGGCGGCGGCGAGGGGCGGGGCTGGTATGGGCACAGGCGAGTGCAGGCCACCGGCTATATAGCCGCGCCGCACCTGTGTGTACGCGTGCGAGGGAGGGGAGGCATCGGCGCGTCGTCCCGTGACGCGCCGCCCGTGAGGAATCAATGGCAAGGCTGACCAGCGGCAGCCTTGCCATTGATTCCCCGCGGGAACTGAGGCCGTTGGGGGAAGACGAGGCGCCGTGTCGCTGACGCGGCGGGCCCGCGACTGTTTCGCGCCAAAACAGTTCGCCCCAGCGCCCCCGGGCGCCCCCAGCGTGCCAGGTTCGGCCTGGGTCCGCCGGCGCTGCTTTCGGTCCAGGCCGGCGAAAATCGGGCTCCTGGGGGCGCGACTGGGCCCTTTTTTGGCGCCGGCGTGAAAAAATCGCCTGGGGAGGCCTTCCTGGGGGCGCGGCTGGAGATGCCCTTAGCCGCCCTGACAGTCCGGCACGTCTCAAACTGTCCTCGCCGTGAGCCACCTTCGCCGGCTTGCAAGTCACATGTGACCGCTCCTTGCTTTGTCAAGCCGCCGGTCTCTGTTTCCGCCTTGCCAGCGCGAAATTGCTGCCGTGACCTCACCTTGGCCGGCCTTCACCGACTTGCTACCTCGCATACCGCTTTGAAACGACCACCGTCGATCGAGCCGTCAAATCACCAAGTCGCCAAGACCAAGATTTCTGATGCAGCCGTCGACGTTGATCTGTCGACGTTGCGGCCATCTTGAGCCGCCAAGGACCGCGCCAAAGCCGCTGCCATGGCTCACCGGTTTCTGAAACATCAGGTGATATCTTTCTTTTGTATTTCATCAACGTGTTAATCCGTGTGAGAACAACTACTCGGGCATGTAATATTGTTTTGCAGGACAATTACTCACTACAAAAGTGATGCCATGTGGTGGATATGGAGCGGGAGATAGCATTATTGTGCAATGGCGTCCGCACCCACTTGCTGTTCTATGGGAGCGCGCAAGTCGCCGCCTGTGTGGCCTGGTCTACAATTGACTCGGGACTGCGACTGCGCACTGCTTAATAGGTGTGCGCAAACCGCCGTCCGCGCGGCCCATTCTACATCAACACAATGCAGCTAACTTGCCCGTCCGCACGGTTTACCGCGCCGCTTCACCATGGTGATCAAATGATCATCAACTTCGTACAAAGGATGTGCCATGTTGTGCCTATGAAGCGTACGTCAGCACCATCACGCACCGGCATCTGCGCCCGCTTACTGATGGAACAGCTGTGCGCAAGTCGCTGCCCGTGCAGCTTAATCTACGTCAACCCGCAGGAGCCGCGTTGAGCCGCCCTTGCCGCTTTGAGCCACTGGGGTTATATTAAGTCGCCGGTCTACCTGAGCTGCCGAAATTATATTAAGTCGCCGGTCTGCCTGAGCCGCCGAAACTATAATGAGTCGCTGGTCTGCCTGAGCCACCTCTGTCGCGATAAACGTATCATCTGTCGTCCAAACAAATCAGGTGTTATCCATCCAAGTTTGATTTATTAGCACATGTTGTTTTTGTCAAAGAACACGTTTATCTTTGCCTTGGTCTGCAATATTGTTTATGCAGGGCAATTATTTATGACAAAAAGTGATATTATACCGCGGAGATGGAGGCACGCCAACATCTTTTGGCACAGGTGGTCGTCGTTACTCAACGGACTCCCGCACCGGCTTACAGCACCGTGGCCGTCTCTCGCGGCCGCACCGGCTTACAACGTCGTGGCCGTCTCTCGCGACCGCACTGGTTTACAACGCCGCGGTCGACTCTCTCGTCCACACCGGTTTAAGACGCCGCGGGCGACAGATCTGTCGGCACCCGCGGCCGACTCGGCCGTGATTGATTCCAGTTTCACCATGGTGATCATTAACTCCGCGGTTATAATTGCTGACCTGACGCATCAGGACAAATTATATCACTGAGCTGTTGAAGGACTCATACCGGTTTATATCACGGTCAAAAATGGAGAATCTCAAGTCAACTCCTCGAGTCACCTTGAGACTCGGCGGCTACAATAATATGACTCAACAAATGTTGCCGGTTTTCAGTGAAGTAAAGAACGCCAGGACATTCGAGGGAAAGATAACCCGATCCCGGAGGCTACTACCATATTGATGGCAATTTGAAGGCCGTCAAAAAATTTCTGGTTCAAAGTAAAGAATGCCGGTTTAAAATCCGGTTCAAGGGAAAGATGTATCCCACAAAGCTCTGAAGCTCTCAAATCCGGTTTAAGAATTTCCGGTTCAAAAAGGAATTAACTTCTCGCAAGTTCCAGTTTAAAAGGCCGTCAGAAAATTTCTGGTTGAAAATGAAGATTCCGGTTTACAATCCGGTTCAAGGGAAATATGTCTCCCACAAATCTCTAACGCTCTCAATATCCGGTTCAAAGTCCCGGTTCAAGAAGAATTTATCTCTTGCAAAAAGTTAAAGGTTGCCGAAGAGGACCTGCTGCCTTGACGCGTGGTTCACACATGGGTGTCCTGCCTTATGGGGTCATCTTCGTATGATTACTTGGGGGCTTCCTGTTCAAACATAGGTGTATTCACCAAAGAGAACATGGCATTACTACCCTCTTGATGCGGCTATCAAGACAATATTATCATCAGGGGCCAAAGAGATTTTGCTACGCACAACTCAAACATAGGCACCCGGCGAGCACAGCTCAGAAATATATCACATGGGGGATTCTGCTTGCAAAGCGGAGTCCTGTCCATTAATCCGGCTATCACGCCACAACAAAGCTTGGGAGCTTCACACCCAAGGGGCCAAAGAGAGTCTTGTTGCTATGCACAACTCAAACATAGGCACCCATTGAGCACAACTCACAAAGTTACTTGGGGGCTCTTTGTATCAAATACCAAAGAGTTTGAAAGGACCCTTGTAACCGGGTATCGACCCACGGCTTGGAAGCCTGGTGTATTCACCTAAAACCCCGGGTTAACCTGCCTTCATCAAGTAAGCCACTCCTATCCAGGTAATCCTAGCATGACCCGTCGAACGTTTGACAGTTACTCTCATTGAGACCCTGAACTTGTCAAAGTTAAAACGATGATTGGTTAGTTGGAGGGCCATCTTAAAAGGCTTTGTCAAATGGTTTAACTCAGCGGCCTGGCAGCCCATGAAAAGCCTCGAGTTTGGGCCTGGCAGCCCTTGAAAAGCCTCGACTACAAGTTTTTTCATTTGCTTTTTGTCAAAGTTTCTTCTCCTTTGATATGGTTTTAAGGTAAACTGGCGTCTATTGACCCGGCCAGACTATAAGTTATCAGTCCGGTGTTTCTTAACCCGGCACAAGCTTTCAACTATCTGTTGTTAGTACAAATCAAGTATAAACCGGAGTTTTCTTAGCCCGGTCTGGCGTTGACTATAAGTTGCCAGGATGATTATTCGGTGTTTATTATAACCCGACACGTTTTATTACAAACCAGCAAAATATGATGGGAGTTATCATACTCAAGATTTGGGTTATCACCCTTACTAAAAAAAGTTGGTAAACCAATGATGTGATTCAATGTCACAGGACACTTTAAACTTGTTGTATGCAGAAACAGGTTGAATAAAGCATAATTACAAATCACCGGTGTTTATTGAACCGCCCTGGCTTTGGACTATAAGTCGCCAGTATATATTTGGATTGCGCCATTGGAATTATGCGCTTATAAATCATTGGGTATATTATTCAAATAGCCAACATGGCTGGATTTTTATTATGGTTATCAATAACCAGTATTATGATTAAGGTTTTCAAAGTCGCTTTAGCGCAATGGCTATCATATTATCAATAAATATGATTTATTCTACAATTGAAGGAATAGTCCCGAGTTGCTATAGGCTTACGACCGGACACTTGGGGGCTACATTATTTCAGTTAAAATTACATTAAATACACAAGTCTCATGTCGCTGCAAGCATGCACCATGACACTTGGGGGCTAATGCAAAGTCATTTTTTTGCTCACCTTATTGAAGACCTGACTCATCACATTGTGATGACCCGGCCCTTGGGGCTACCAATTGCTCCTGTCAACAATTCAAGGTGCACAGATTTTCATCTATTATTGAAGGATCCACTGCTCAGTTGGTAAAGTACAAGGCTCTTAACCTTGTGGACGTGGGTTCAAGCCCCATGACGGGGGTTACATCATATGATGTTATTTTCATTGAAGAATACATCAAGTCCCAGCTCAATATTATCTTATTGAGCCGGCCCTTGGGGGCTACATATTGCTCCTCAAGTTTACATGATCATATTTACAAAGTCCCTGCTCATTATTGCATAATGACCCGGCCCTTGGGGGCTACACTAGTTGACATTTTTTATTAGAATAAGGCAATTTCAAGTCCCAGGTTGCTGCAAGCATGACAACCCGGCACTTGGGGGCTACATATGTAGAATACTCAATTCTGACTAGTGATTGATGAACAACCTGGATTTCTTCAAGATTATGATATTCATATTGAAGCAAGTCTTAAGCTGTTACTATGCTACCTTCTTAAGACTTGGGGGCTACAAGTGATAGGCATATAAGAGGTATATTTTCAAGCTTCATGTTAACTGCAATTATGACCTGGTGCCATCAATATTTGTAAACCGGCAAGTTCAAGTCTTAAACCGGCACTGTCGTGGGTTTGTCACGGCAGATGTCCTAGAGAAAGGACTTAGTCGTGGAGCCATCGCGACGGGTTAGCTTGACGGGGTTACAGCGAACACAAGGATGCAAGAGAGTTTATACTAGTTCGGCCCCTTCGATGAAGGTAAAAGCCTACGTCTAGTTGTGATGGAATTGATGGGGTTTCGATGACTAGGGAGCAAACAAGCTTCGCCTATGTCTCGAGCTGTTGTCTGTTGTCCTTGAACCGCTGCCGGGTCGTCCCCTTATATACACGGGTGACTCCCGTCGGCTTACGGAGTCCCAATACCGGCTCATAGATGTGTCCGGTTTGGTCTCTACTTATTCCTAACTTACAATATAGGTTAACTACTAACGCCGGTTTACGGCTACAGGCTTTGAACCGACCATGGGCCTTGAGCCCTCCTCTGTCTTCTTGGGCTTTAATCATACCTAACTACTGACGAGGTTAACCCGGCCCAGATAGGCCGATTTACGCTCAGTAGTAATATCCCCAACATTAGGCCCCAGATTGATTTGAACGGGTTCATGTCAATCCTTGTATAAAAACTTCACCTTCAACATCTTCTTATAAATTGGTAAACCGCCATGATGTCATCTTCTCTGATTGCTATCAGCCGGAGTGACGTCACCTGTCATAATGAAGCTATCAATTATGTTTCTTTGTTTGATAGATCGGCGGAAATCGAGGCGATAGTTCCGTTTTGTGGTCCCTTGATTGTCGCGCCTGACTTATGTTCTTTCGCCTTATAAATAGGACCGAAGGGTCATTTCTTTTCTCCTTCCGTGCCTTCTTTGTCTTCCTTGCATCGCCAGCCTCGGAGCTCCGCCGCCGCCGTCGACCTCTGCCTCATCCCTGGCCGCTGCATCAACCTGAGCGCACCAAAACACCGCGGCAACCTTCCGCATCTTCCTCAGCTCCGGTAAATCTTCTATCCTTTCCCCCGCAGATCTGGCCTAGGGTTTCGTAGTTCTTTAGTGTTCATCATCTGCCTCTTGCTCATACGATAGATCTTTGGATGAATCCGCAAGTCTTTACTCTGTGCAATGATAGTTGTTTGACCTTTCGCCTTCACTTATGCATCTCAAACCATAGATCTATATGAATGTTTTTCTCATTGGTTCGGTACTGCTCCCTTGAACCTCTAAGTATTTATCTTTTTTCTGAACTTGCTTCAGATCCAATGCTGTAAAGAACTCTTGTGAAACCTGTTTCTGCGTACCTGTCCATCCGCAATCTCAGCTTTTTAATGCTTAGATCAGGCGGTTTAACCTTATAGAAAATTTTCCAAACCGGTATATGCCATTAGTCCCCTTGTTGAACCGCCAGATGTTGGTTGCTTCATGAAACTCCGGTTCAGATAGTTCTGTCTCCGGTTTACCAGTGCATATACCAACGTACCTTGATCAAATGCATTTTTGAACCGGGATCTTCTACCTTGTAGATTCCATCATGGCCAAGCAATTATATGAGTGCAATTGGGTTCCTTCTCGCGTCACAGAGGATCAACTGGATGATTTAGTCCTGATTGGCGCTTTGGGCAGCAAAGATACCATCCATTGGAGGGCTCCTGGCAAAGAATGCCCTACCACACCTCGAGAAGGAGAGGTTGTTGTTTTCGTAGATCACTTAGCCCGGGGCTTTAAACCGCCCGGTTCTAAATTTTACCGGGATGTCTTAGCCGATTTCCAACTCCATCCGCAAGACACTGGCCCCAACTCTATTACAAATATGTGTCACTTCCAAGTGCTCTGTGAGGTGTTCTTTCAAGAGGAGCCCACAGTGGAATTGTTCAGAGACCTTTTCCATCTAAACCGCCGTACCGAGTTTACTTATGGCTCTAATACGGAGTTGGGTGGCGTGGCGATTCAGAAAAGGAAAGAGGTCACATACCCTCACGCCAAGCTGCATAGTCACCCCAAGGAGTGGAATCAGACATGGTTCTACTGCAAAGACACCTCCCATGCTAGTGAGAATCCATTGCCTGGCTTTCGTCCGGAGCGGCTCAGCAATACACACCCTTTTCCTCAGAGATTGACTGCCCGGGAGAGAAGCAAATATGCTCCCCAACTATCAAAGCTCAGAGCCTTTATGGCCAACGGCTTAACAGGGGTTGATCTCGCTCGCTGTTGGATATCATGGAGCATACTGCCCCCTTAGTCGGTGCTCCGGTTTGATGTGCGAGTATACTGACAGTGTGGATGACCCACTGCGACATTCAAAAATCTAGCTCTCCGATGAAGAAATCACAGAGGCTGTGAATAAGATGCTCAATGAACCGGAACACGTCTGCGCTAGAACCGGCCTGCTTCCTTTCTGCGCCACAAACAAACCGCCAGCTGTAAGACTTTAATTTTTCTCTTTGCTGAATCTGTTATTGATATGTCTGGTCATTGTTTAATATCAATGTATGCGTAATCAGGGCAATGATCCATTTTGGAGCAAAAAACTGCCGCAGGAGAAACCAGAAAAACCAGACAAATCGGAAAGAGCAACTCGGCAAAAGACTAAAGTTGTGAAGAAGACTGCCCACAGGAAAAGAACCACTGCATCTTCTAATCCGGCCCCTGATGATGATGTGGATAATCCGGACTTTGAGGTAGAGCTTGACTCAGTTGGTTTATTTTTCATGCGTCTTATTGATGATGATATTTGTCAGGATGATGCCGAAGCCAGCCACGCGGATGTTGCAAAGGTAATTATTCTCTCTTCCGATTTAGAAACTTTGCCTTCACAAAAAATCCGCCAGGCAAACCGGAAAGTTAAATTTTCTCATCCTCTCGCTTATTTGGATCCTAAATTTCTTATGAAGACCCAACAACACGAAGCTCATCGCACAACCCGGCACAGCGGCCAGGTAGTTACCTCCGCCGATTTACCAAATAGTCCGGTTCGGAAACGCCATTCAGAGGTCTCTAATTTGCTTGCCAGTGCTTGTCCTAAAGTGGGCTGCTTTCGTCAACCTCTTAATCCGTCTGACTCCGATTACGAGGTTACTTCCCACTCATCTTCTGGCGAGTCATCGGCTACTCAGCTCCCACCGCTTAAAACGGTGCTTGGGTAAGCTATATTTCTTGTGATGTTTGCAGTACATCGCCTTAGAACATATGATGTATTTGATTTTATTATTCTACTCAGGGCCAAACCTAGGCCAAGCAAGAAGGCCCGTCTGGAAAAAACGGCCGAAGAAGATGTCGTTCTTGAAGCGGGCAAGACACCCAATGTTGAAACGGCTATTCCTGAGGATATTCCCAACGATCCACCGCAACAAGATGATGATCCTATTGCTGAAGAGAGACCTACTGATACCTCAAGTCCTGTCAATCAGCCCACAGGTTCCATCCGGATTGAAAGCTCCACCGGTCCAGCAAAACCTACTGACAAGCCAACAGCTCCAGTGCAACCCGGCGGTACCAAGGATGATGAGGTTGTCATTACTGGCACTGGCCATACTGAGCCAAGCAATCCTGTTGCTTTATCCAAACATTCTGCCAAGGAGGAAGTTGCTGCCTTTGGCAAAGGCAAGTGGAACGCTGATCTAACGACTTACGCTGCTCTGAACGCCCAAGATATCCATTCCGGCTATCTGAACTGGCTGTTTACCAGTCGCGACTATGAAGCCGGTCTGGTTAATATGATGAAAGATAAATATGAGGTAACTTCCATATGCTCCTTCCTGCTTGTATGCTTCCATTCTTGCTGACTCTCCTAGCCCCCAAGGGCCAGTTTGCAATATTCTTTCAAACCGGGACTTTATAAATCTTGATGCTTTGAAATTCGCTGATGTAGCCCCCAAGGGCCGGTTCTACTTAGCGTAGTTAAACCGGTACTTTAAGTAATTGAAACTGCCGCATCAGAATATATATGAGCAAATAGCCATTAGCCCCCAAGTGCCAAGTTGAATACTTGTATTGATCTTGGGACTTTGTAAACACTTGAAAGATGAAGATCGAATATGCATTAGCCCCCAAGTACTAAACGCATAACTTGTTATGTGATTGGTACTTGAATCCTTATACCGATTTGTTGAAGCATATATCTGTATGCCTGCAGGCGGAGCTGAAGACGAAAGAAAACCAAGTCACCGATCTCCAAGAAAACCTGAAAACCCAACAGGCCGAAACCTCCAAAGCAAAAGAGGAATTGGCCAGCGCTTTAAGCGCCATGGAACAGCTTAAGGAGAGCTTCAAGAAGAAGCGGGCGGATTGGGCCACTGAAAAGTCCACTTTGATCAAACGAGCAGAGGATGCCGAGGCTGCACTTAAACCGGTAGCGGATGAACTGACCAGCATAAAGCGGCATGTACATGCCATGACTACGGCTATCTTTGGTAAGCCAGCTTGCCTTCTGAATTGGCTCTGCCTTCTTACAGAGTCGCCGGTTTATTAACCCTTTATGGTATTTCAGGGACACGCATTGGTCACTTGGGGTCAGATGTGCGGAAGAAATTGAAAGCCGCCTATACATTGGTTGAACAATTGTATACCGGTGCCCAGCGGATCATCTGTACCGCATCTCATAACAAACCGACGCCCACTTTGATTCAAGATACTCTGATGAAACTGTCGATGCTTCCTGCCCGGGTTGAAGAGCTGAAGAAATCTGCTGCTCGAACCGATGCAATCAATGCCTTAATCCGAGCAAAAGCCTGGGTGCTGGATTTTGATCCTATTGAAGCGGCTTAGGGCTATCCCAGCTTGAAGGAAGACGGATCAGAATTTGGTGAAGCGGATCTGCGAGCAATAAACCGGGAGGTACGGCCGCTAGCCTGTCAACTGGCTGAAGAAGTAGACTTGTCTCATTATCAAGCCCAATATGACAGTCAGAACAAGCGAATAGCCGCACCAATCCATGAATCAGAAAATTTGATCCCTCCAATCCGTAAGCATACTTATGCTCCCGATATTGACCCATCATTGCTGATCCATGATGAAGCTATTTTTCAAGCATTAATGGGAATCGACTGGACAACTGTGGATTTCCAGCCACTGGGTAGAGAAACGGAGGCTGAAGCGGCGCAGGATGACCCACAACCATCAGGCCGGGCTGGTGACCAAGCTTGAACCGGAAGCCGGTTTTAAAACTGCCTCTCCTTTGCGAAAAACAATTATATTATTATGGGCACCATGTTGCCTTGTAATAGGGTAGCTGATACTTTTGATGTTGATATGCCTTCGTGCATAATTTGTTCTTCCTGTGGTGATGAACTTTCCAAAGCATCTTCTGCAATAAAAAACTCTTCAAGTGCCACTGCGGTTGTACCATCCGGCGGAATAGGATGTCTGCATATATGAAGTCAAAACATCCAAAAAAATTCTTAAGTATATGACCAAATGTTTGTGATACATAATACCTGTCCTCGTTGAACATGAAGTTGGCTTGGCCAATCCTGAAGCGGAGTTTTGCAAACCCACACTGTTGGAGGAGATATCAGCTCCTGTACATATATGACGCTGGTTTACCAGGTAAACCATGCCGGGTTATAATAAACACTGTGTTACTCCATAAGAGGATGTTAACAACAAGGATCAAACCGGGCAAATAGTCTCTGGATTGACGTGAACTATGTTCCCTCAATTGATTGGTAAAAAAACTTTGTCGATTAAAAAACGCAATAAAAAACAAAAAAACCCTTCAAAGAAAAGTGTAAATCAAGTGCAATGACAAAACCGTTGCAAAAAAGGTTTTATTTGAGCTGATCAGATGGTGTTACCATGGTCGAAAACGACCAAGCTCCCGTTAGGTGTAACTATGGTTCTAGTCAGCCAAGTCCCCAAATGAAACCGTGGCATTTATGCCGATCAAGTGGAATGGTCATGGTTCGGGTTCGACCAAGCCCCCAAGTGATTCTGTGGCCTTAGGCCGATCAAGAGGCATGACTGGTTCAGACATGACCAAGTCCCCAAGTGATCTGGTGGATCTCGCCTATCAAGAGGCATGGTATTGCTTCGGACACGACCAAACCCCCAAGTGATATGATGCTTTTAAAAAGCGAACTCAAGGGGTAAACCGGAGGCCGCTTTAGAGCAACTCCGTGTAACCTCACATGATATAAAAGAACAGATACCCCGCTTTAGCTGAGGTTCTGGTTTATTATATTTAATCATACTATATACATTGTCATAATATGTACACAAGTATAGCCAATGGCTCAGGTATAGTAAGGCCAAAGATGAGCTATGTTCCATGGCCTGTTGGTCTCCTCCTCTGATGTGCGCGAGTCTTTCTGCTCTTGAATATCGATCAGATAATACGACCCATTGTGCAGATTCTTGCTGACCACGAAAGGCCCCTCCCAAGGTGGGGATAGCTTATGCATATCAGTCTGATCTTGGATGAGCCGAAGCACCAAATCTCCTTCCTGAAAGGTTCTGGTTCTTACTTGGCAACTGTGATAACGACGAAGATCCTGCTGGTAAATCGCCGATCAGGCGGCTGTGATGTCACGCTCTTCATCCAACCGGTCCAAAGCATCTTGCCGTGCTGTCTCGTTGTCCGCTTCAATGTAAGCCGTCACACGAGGTGAATCATGACGGATATCACTAGGGAGAACCGCCTCTGCTTCATAAACCATGAAGAACGATGTATATCCTGTTGATCTGTTGGGTGTTGTATTGATGCTCCATAACACAGATGGTAATTCTTCTACCCAACAACCCGGTGTTCTCTGCAAAGGAACCATGAGCCGGGGCTTGATGCCTCTCAAGATCTCTTGATTAGCTCTTTCTGCTTGACCATTGGACTGTGGATGTGCCACTGATGAAACGTCGAGCCGGATGTGCTCCCGTTCGCAGAACTCCTTCATAGCACCTTTGGACAAATTGGTACCATTATCTGTGATAATACTGTGCGGAAAGCCAAACTGGAAAATCACCTTTTTGATGAACTAAACCGCCGTGGCCGCATCACACTTGCTAACAGGTTCTGCCTCCACCCACTTTGTAAACTTGTCAACCGCCACCAGGAGGTGGGTCTTCTTATCTTTAGACCTTTTGAAAGGCCCAACCATATCCAGCCCCCAAGTCGCAAACGGCCAAGTAATTGGAATCATTCTCAATTCTTGAGCCGGTACATGAGCACGTCTTGAAAACCTTTGGCAACCATCACATCGTCTGACTAGATCCTCCGCATCAGCATGAGCAGTTAACCAATAGAAGCCATGGCGAAACGCTTTAGCCACCAGAGACTTTGAACCGGCGTGGTGACCACAATCTCCTTCGTGGATCTCACGCAAAATTTCACGGCCTTCTTCAGGAGACACGGAGCGTTGAAAAGCTCCTGATACACTGCAATGATGCAACTCGCCGTTGATGATAGCCATGGACTTGGATCGCCGAATTATTTGCCGGGCCAGAATCTCATCCTCTGGCATCTCGCCCCGGTTCTTGTACGCAAGATAAGGATGCGTCCAATCCGGAATAACATTAAGAGTGGCCACCAATTGAGCCTCCGGATCAGGAATAGCCAAATCCTCTTCACCAGGGATCTTGACCGACGGGTTGTGCAGCACATCCAGAAAAACATTGGGCGGGACCGGTTTGCGCTGAGAGCCTAGCCGGCTTAAAGCGTCCGCCGCTTCATTTTTCTGCTAGCCCACGTGGTCCACCTGATAGCCTTTGAAAGAACCTGCAACAGTATCCACCTCCCGACGATATGCTGCCATGAGTGGGTCCTTGGAGTCCCAAGTGCCAGACACTTGCTGAGCCACAAGGTCCGAATCACCGAAGCACTTAACTCGACTTAGATTCATCTCCTTAGCCATCCGGAAACCATGGAGCAAGGCTTCATACTCAGCTGCATTGTTAGTGCAAGGGAACATTAAGCGGAGAACATAACAAAACTTATCACCTCGTGGGGAAGTTAATATGACTCCAGCCCCCGAGCCTTCCAACTGCCTGGATCCGTCAAAATGGATGGTCCAATACGTGTTATCCGGCTTTTCTTCAGGTGCTTGCATTTCCGTCCAATCATTGATGAAATCAACAAGTGCTTGAGACTTAACCGCTGTCCGAGGCACATACTTCAAACCGCACGGACCCAGCTCTATGGCCCACTTTGCAATCCGGCCAGTTGCTTCCCGGTTCTGGATGATATCTCCCAAAGGAGCAGAACTGACCACCGTAATTGGGTGCCCTTGGAAATATTGTTTAAGCTTCCGGCTTGCCATAAAAACTCCATACACCATCTTCTGCCAATGCGGATACCTTTGCTTGGACTCGATTAGCACCTCACTGATATAATAGACCATTCGTTGAACCGGATGCTCCTTGCCTGTCTCCTTTCGCTCCACCACAATAGCCACGCTGACCGCCCGAGTGTTGGCAGCAACATATAGCAACAAAGGCTCCTTGTCAATGGGAGCGGCGAGCACCGACGGATTGGCCAATTGTCGTTTTAAGTCCTCAAATGCTTCATCAGCAGCAGAACTCCAGACAAACTGATCCGTCTTCTTCAACATCTGATACAAAGTGATTGCCTTCTCACCGAGGCGACTGATAAACCGGCTTAACGCAGCACTCCAGCCTGCCAGACGCTGAACATCATTGATACACTTTGGTTTAGCGAAGGAGGTGATGGCTGTGATCTTCTCCGGATTAGCCTCAATCCCCCTATTGGACACCAAGAAGCCTAATAACTTGCCCGCCGGTACACCAAAGACACACTTGTCCGGATTAAGCATCATCTTGTATGTTCTCAGGTTATCAAAGGTTTCCTTCAAATCATCAATCAGAGTCTCCTTCTCCCTGGACTTAACCACGATATCATCCACGTAAGCATGTACATTACGGCCAATCTGCTTGTGAAGACAATTTTGTACACACCGTTGGTAAGTTGCTTGAGCACTCTTGAGCCTGAAGGGCATAGATACATAGCAGAAGGCTCCAAAGGGAGTTATAAATGCCGTCTTCTCCTAGTCCTTAACTGCCATTTTGATCTGATGATAGCCAGAATACGCATCCAAAGAACTTAAACGCTCACAACCCGCCGTAGCATCAATAATTTGATCAATACGGGGGAGGGCAAAAGGGTCTGCTGGACAAGCCTTATTAAGATCCGTGTAATCCACACACATGCGCCAGGTGCCGTTTTTCTTGAGGAACAGCACCGGATTGGAAAGCCACTCAGGGTGAAAAACTTCAACAATAAAGCCAGCTGCTAAGAGCCTGGCTACCTCTTCTCCAATTGCCTTGCATCTTTCTTCGTTAAACCGGCGGAGGAACTGTTTCACCGGTTTATATTTAGGATCCACATTAAGTGTGTGCTCAGCGGGTTGCCTCGGTACACCTGGCATGTCAGAGGGCTTCCATGCAAAAATGTCCCGATTCTCACGGATGAACTCGATGAGCGCGTTTCCTATTTTGGATCCAAGTTGGCACTGATGCTAAACTGTTTGGATGAATCACCAGGTACGAAGTCAACAAGCTTAGTTTCTGCTGCCGATTTGAATTTCAGGGCCGGATCATGCTCCGTAGTTGGCTTCTTCAACGGAGTCATGTCCGTCAGATCAACATTGTCTTTATAGTACTTCAACTCCTCGGTGGCACAAACCGACTCTGCATAAGCCGCATCTCCTTCCTCGCATTCCAAAGCGATTTTGCGGCTTCCGTGAACCGTTATTGTCCCCTTGTGACCCGGCATCTTAAGCTGCAAATACACATAACAGGGCCGAGCCACAAACTTGGCGTAGGCCGGTCGCCCAAGCAGGGCATGATATGGACTTTGGATTTTCACCACTTCAAATGTCAATATCTCCGACCTGGAATCATGATCATCCCCAAAGGCCACTTCCAGAGCTATCTTACCAACGGGATATGCTGATCTGCCAGGCACTACACCGTGGAATACTGTATTAGACGGTTTGAGATTCTTATCTGTTAGTCCCATACGATGGAAGGTCTCATAGTACAGGATGTTAATGCTGCTCCCTCCATCCATGAGCACCTCGGTGAACTTGTAACCTCCCACCTGAGGCGCCACCACCAGAGCCAACTGACCCGGATTATCGACCTGGGGAGGGTGATCTTCTCTGCTCCATATGATTGGCTGTTCAGACCAACGTAGATAACGGGGTATGGCCGGTTCAACAGAGTTGACCGCCCGCCTCTGAACTTTCCGGTCTCGCTTGTCCAAGCTAGTGGTGAAGACATGGTACTGCCCATTACTCAACTGCTTTGGGTTGCTCTGGTAACCTGACTGTTGCTGCTGTTGGTTGTAACCACCCTGGTTGTTCTGACTATTTTGACCATTATGTCCGCCCAGATTACCATTTCCTGAACCAAAACTTCCTCCACCGTAACCCGGCCCGGATCCTGAGCCACCGCCAGATTCGTGATCATACCGGAAATTATTAGAATTCTTGAACTCCTACATAATAAAGCAATCCTTCCAAAGGTGGTTTGCTCGCACCTCCTTCCTCCCATGTCTTGGACAGGGCTGGCCTAGCAGATAGTTTAGGCGGTTTGGGTTAGAGTTGGGCGCTCCATTACGATTTTTCGGTCTACCCTTGCGTCGCTGGCCATCGTCCTGTGCATTGGTATTAGCCACAAAGTCCACGTTACCATCCGCTTTGCGCTTGCCTCCACCACCATTGCCTGCCCAGTGATGCTGCTGACCTTTGGAGCCGCTGTTCTTCTTCCCTTTCCCTGTCTTGTCATCATCAGATTCGGGATCCTTGGTACTATCAGAATCAGCATATTTCACCAAAGCGGCCATGAGGTTCCCCATGTCGGTGAAATGATGCTTCATCCGTCCCAACTTCATCTTCAGGGGCCCAAACCGGCAGTTGCCTTCTAGGGTTAATACTGCGGTGTCAGCGTTGATGCGGTCTGAGGAGGGCAACACTTGTGAAACCCGGCGCACCCAATGAGTCGTTGATTCTCCTTCCTCCTGGACGCATGCAGCTAAGTCCACTATCAACATAGGCTGTTTACAGGTATCCTTGAAATTGCTGATAAACCGGGCTCGTAATTGGGCCCATGAACTGATAGAATTAGCCGGCAAGCTTTTTAACCAAGTACGGGCCATTCCTTCAAGCATCATGGTGAAGTATTTCGCACACGCCGCGTCATCCACATCAAGCATCTCCATGGCCATCTCATAGCTCTCCACCTATGTCTCTGGAGGTTGATCCGCCGTGTAATTCGGTACCTTGCGCGGGCCTTTGAAATCCTTGGGCAGGCGCATGTTGCGTAAAGCGGGGATAAGGCAAGGCACCCCCAAAGAACTTGAAGTAACACCAGGTTCAGTCAAGGTGGTCAGATGAACCGGCATGAGCTGCCGAGCCTGATGCTATGTGGCTAACTCAGCCTCTCTGCGCGCGGGGGCCCGGTCCACCACTTCCTGAGCGTTATCAGCAACACCCGCCGGGTTGTTGTCACGGGGTGCCCCACATCGTTCATTACTCGACACTGCTGGTTCATCCATATGTCTGCTATAGCTCCGGCTTGGATGGGGGGTCGAGTGGATCCGGTCGCGGCTGTACGAGTATGCTTCCTGTTGGGCCAAAGCTGTCCTCAGAAGTACCTTGACCCGTCTCGTCTCTATTGCCTGCGGCGAGTCACCTTCAATTGGAATGGCCTCAAGCCGTGCAGCAGCGGCAACAAGATTGTCCATTGGGTTGGAGTAGTGACCCGGAGGTGTTAAAGCAGCCCGAGGTATAACGGTATTTTGATGAGGCGGATCCATCTGACGAGGCTGAACCGGTGCACCGGTCCCAGGGGCTTCTGCCCGGTTTCCCTACAGCGGATTGCCGGCTCTTGGTCCTGGAGTGTTGAAAAGGTCTCTGGCCTCGAAACCGGGGGTAAGCGGGATCGGTGCTTCCTCCTCCTGACTTCATGCGACGCGGTCTGGTCCAACATAAGCCTGTAGGCCTGTGCGTCTAAAGCGGCCCGCTCTGCGGCCATCCTGGTGTCCTCAGCCGCCAGATCCGCCTTGGCCTGGGTGATCTGTTCCTTTACCTTTGCAATCTCCGTGTTGTGAACGTCCTGATCCGGCGGATTAACTTCCGCCATAAGCACAACCAACGCTTCAAATAGTTCTGATAGAACTTGAGCCGGCGGGCGCACAGGGCCTCCTGCCCCGGCAGCCATCGCCGCTGCTGAACCGGAGATCGTTGCCGCAGCTGTCGAAGAATGAAGTGCTGCTTGTGTTCCGGCCATGAATATTCCAACCCGGTTGGCCAAATCAGAGGGGTCCGGAATACTGTCGCCATCGGAACAACTCCCAATCCGGCCATCTTGTAGCTGATAAAGAGATTCGGTTTCTCCGGTCGAAGATTCATCACCGAAACAAACGACGGTCGCGCCATGAAATTTCGATCCGTCCTCATAACTCCCTTCATGGATGACTCCCACGAAGGCACGCTTCATGGCCGGTTTAACCCAGGCGGATCGCGCACGCTGAGCCACCTCGATGAGGTCGGTGCAGATGTCTGGCTCAGGGCCCGGTTCGCCGATCTTGCCAATGAAAACGTGAATGCTACCAAAGGGGACCCGGTACCCGTACTCAACTGAGCCGGCCTCGGGGCCCCAGCCTGCGTCGTCGATGTAGAGCTTGCCGCGACGACTCTTAGTCATCCGGCCCACAGCGTAGCCCTCGAGTCCTTCAAAGCGGCCCTCCAAGAACCGGAAACCATCGTGCGATAGCCCCATGGTGGGCGCCAACTGTCGTGGGTTTGTCATGGCAGATGTCCTAGAGAAAGGACTTAGTCGTGGAGCCATCGTGACGGGTTAGCTTGAAGGGGTTACAGCGAACACAAGGACGCAAGAGAGTTTATACTAGTTCGGCCCCTTCGATGAAGGTAAAAGCCTACGTCTAGTTGTGATGGAATTGATGGGGTTTCAATGACTAGGGAGCAAACAAGCTTCGCCTATGTCTCGAGCTGTTGTCTGTTGTCCTTGAACCGCTGCCGGGTCGTCCCCTTGTATACACGGGTGACTCCCGTCGGCTTACGGAGTCCCAATACCGGTTCATAGATGTGTCCGGTTTGGTCTCTACTTATTCCTAACTTACAATATAGGTTAACTACTAACGCCGGTTTACGGCTACAGGCTTTGAACCGACCATGGGCCTTGAGCCCTCCTCTGTCTTCTTGGGCTTTAATCATACCTAACTACTGACGAGGTTAACCCGGCCCAGATAGGCCGGTTTACGCTCAGTAGTAATATCCCCAACAGGCACAGTTCTACATTCTCAAACCCGCAAGTTCTACATTCTTAAACCGGTTGAAGATCAAATGAGTATTTCAAAGGCCAATATTTTTGTTAAGCATTGGGAGCTGAAGTCGAAGGAGTTATTCTTCACAATATTTGACTATGACAAACCAATGTCAGCAAATTGATTATGAAGATGGACTATTGACTCGGATTTTATAGAAGAAGGAAGTGACAAGGACTTAAGGATAATCAAGATCAGTTTAACATGGACAAATCCAAATTAAACTGGGGGCTAATGTCGGGGATATACCCCGCGGTATGACCCGGCTGGAATGTTAAACCGGCTGGGACTTGGTAATCCGGCGGATGGTAAACCGTCGGAGAGTTAAGACAGAGAGTCAAGACAGATGGCTAAGACAGACGGTAAACCGGCTGGTGTTAAACTGGCAGACAATGTTAAACCGGTAGGCAATGTTAAACCGGCAGACAATGTTAAACCGGCAGACAATATTTGTAAACCGGTAGACGAATGTTAAACCGACAGACGTTAAGAAGTCCAAGAAGGGAAGTCAAAATAGTTTAAGTTAAAGTCCGAGTTGGACTCCACATGTAACCCGCCCCTTCAACATATATAAGGAGGGGCAGGGCACCCCAAGGGGGACAAGACCCTTCAACATATATAAGGAGGGGCAGGGCACCCCAAGGGGGACAAGATTCACAAGTTCCACGAGTTGGACGAATTAGGTTTAGACAACAGCTCTCGAGATAGAGCAATCTTGTAACCGTGGTCATCATCATCAATATCAATGAAGCAGGATGTAGGCTTTTACCTCCACCGTGAGGGGCCGAACCTGGGTAAAAACATCGCGTCTCTCGTCCCGCTCAACCCCTCTCAAGCTACCACATAGATGCGTTGGCCTCGCGACTAAGTCCCGACACTAAGGACATCTGCCATGACAATTCCACGACAGAAGGTGTACCCAACTTTCTCCTTTGGGTATCCTATGAAGACACGTTTCTCCGATTTGGGTTTGAGCTTTATCAAGTTGAAACTTTTTCACATAAGCATCGCAGCCCCAAACTTTAAGAAACTACAACTTTGGTTTCTTGCCAAACCACAGTTCATATGTTGTCATCTCAACGGATTTAGATGGTTCCCTATTTAACGTGAATGCAGCTGTCTCTAATGCATAACCCCAAAATGATAGTGGTAAATCGGTTATGACGTTCAGACACACCATTATGCTGTGGTGTTCCAGGTGGCATGAGTTTGTGAAATTATTCCACATTGTTTTAATTGAAGACCAAACTCGTAACTCAAATATTCGCCTCTGCGATCAGATCGTAGAAACTTTATTTTCTTGTTACGATGATTTTTCACTTCACTCTGAAATTCTTTGAACTTTTCAAATGTTTCAGACTTTTGTTTCTTCAAGTAGATATACCCATATCTGCTCAAATCATCTGTGAAGGTTAGAAAATAACGATACCCGCCGCGAGCCTCAACACTCATCGGACCTCATACATCAGTATGTATTATATCCAATAAGTCAGTTGCTCGCTCCATTGTTCTGGAGAACGGAGTCTTAGTCATTTTTGCCCATGAGGCATGGTTCGCAAGCATCAACTGATTCATAATCAATTGATTCCAAAATCCCATCAGCATGGATTTTCTTCATGCGCTTTACACCAATATGACCTAAACGGCGGTGCCACAAATAAGTTGCAGTATCATCATTAACTTTGCATCTTTTGGCTTCAATATTATGAATATGTGTATCACTACGATCAAGATTCAACAAACCATTTTCATTGGGTGTATAACCATAGAAGGTTTTATTCATGTAAACAGAATAACAATTATTCTCTAACTTAAATGAATAACCGTATTGCAATAAACATGATCAAATCATATTCATGCTCAACGCAAACACCAAATAACACTTATTTAGGTTCAACACTAATCCCGAAAGTATAGCGAGTGTGCGATGATGACCATATCATTCTTGGAACTACTTCCAACACACATCGTTACTTCACCCTTAACTAGTCTCTGTTCATTCTGCAACTCCCGTTTCAAGTTACTACTCTTAGCAACTGAACTAGTATAAAATACTGAGGGGTTGCTATAAACACTAGTAAAGTACACATCAATAACATGTATATCAAATATACCTTTGTTCACTTTGCCATCCTTCTTATCCGCCAAGTACTTGGGGCAGTTCTGCTTCCAGTGACCAGTCCCTTTGTAGTAGAAGCACTTAGTCTCAGGCTTAGGTCTAGACTTGGGCTTCTTCACTTGAGCAGCAACTTGCTTGCCGTTCTTCTTGAAGTTCCTCTTCTTCCATTTGCCCTTTTCTTGAAACTAGTGGTCTTGTCAACCATCAACACTTGACGCTTTTCTTGATTTCTACCTTTGTCAATTTCTGCATCACGAAGAGCTTGGGAATCGTTTGCTTTATCCCTTGCATATTATAGTTCATCACTAAGTTCTAGTAACTTGGTGATAGTGACTCGAGAACTTTGTCAATTACTATCTTATCTGGAAGATTAACTCCCACTTGATTCAAGCAATTGCAGTACCCAGACAATCCGAGCACATGCTCACTGGTTGAGCTATTCTCCTCCATCTTTGTAGGCAAAGTACTGTCAGAGGTCTCCTACCTTCGACATGGGCATGAATATGAAATACTAATTTCAACTCTTGGAACATTTTATATTCTTCGCGGCGTTCAAAACATTTTTGAAGTCCCGGTTCTAAGCCGTAAAGCATGGTGCACTAAACTATCAAGTAGTCATCATACCGAGCTTTGCCAAAAGTTCATAACGTCTGCATATGCTCTTGCATTAGGTCCGTCACCTAGCAACAAGGACATAATTCTTCTATGCAGCACTGAGGATAATCCTCAGATCACGGATCCAATCCACATCATTGCTACTAACATCTTTCAATTCATTTTTATCTAGGAACATATTAAAAATAAACAGGGAGCTACATTGCAAGCAATTGATATACAACATAGATATGCAAATACTATCAGGACTAAGTTTATGATAAATTAAAGTTCAATTAATCATATTACTTAAGAACTCTGATACGTCTCCGCGGTATCTACTTTTCCAAACACTTTTGCCCTTGTTTTGGACTCTAACTTGCATGATTTGAATGGAACTAACCCGGACTAACGCTGTTTTCAGCAGAATTACCATGGTGTTACTTATGTGTAGAAACAAAAGTTCTCGGAATGACCTGAAACTTCACGGAACGTCTATTTGGAAATAATAAAAAATCCTTGCAAAAGATGAAGACCAGGGGGCCCACCACCTGTCCACGAGGGTGGGGGTGCGCCTGCCCCCCTAGGGCGCCTCCCCCTACCTCGTGGGCCCCTGGAGCTCCTCCGACCTCGACTCCAACTCTATATATTTTCTTTTGAGAGAAAAAATAAGAGAGAAGGATTCATCGCGTTTTACGATACGGAGCCGCCGCCAAGCGTAAAACCTCTTGGGAGGGCTGATCTGGAGTCCGTTCAGGGCTCCGGAGAGGGGAATCCATCGCCATCGTCATCATCAACCTTCGTCCATCACCTATTTCATGATGCTCACCTCCGTGCGTGAGTAATTCCATCGTAGGCTTGCTGGACGGTGATGTGTTGGATGAGATTTATCATGTAATCGAGTTAGTTTTGTTAGGGTTTGATCCCCAGTATCCACTATGTTCTGAGATTGATGTTGCTATGACTTTGCTATGCTTAATGCTTGTCACTAGGGCCCAAGTACCATGATTTCAGATCTGAAGCTATTATGTTTTCATCAATATATGAGGGTTCTTGATTCTATCTTGCAAGTCTATAGTCACCTATTATGTGTTATGATCTGTTAACCCCAAAGAGACAATAATCGGGATACTTACCGGTGATGACCGTAGTTTGAGGAGTTCATGTATTCACTATGTGTTAATGCTTTGGTCCGGTACTCTATTAAAAGGTGACCCTAATATCCCTTAGTTTCCATTAGGACCCCACTGCCACAGGAGGGTAGGACAAAAGATGTCATGCAAGTTCTTTTCCATAAGCATGTATGACTATATTCGGAATACATGGCTACATTACATTGATGAATTGGAGCTAGTTCTGTGTCACCGTAGGTTATGACTATTACATGATGAACCGCATCCGGCATAATTCTCAATCACTGATCCATTGCCTACGAGCTTTCCATATATTGTTCTTCGCTTATTTACTTTTTCGTTGTTATTGCTATCACCACTACAAAATACCAAAAACATTACTTTTGCTACCGTTACCTTTTGCTATCGTTACCACTACTATCATATTACTTTGCTACTAAACACGTTGCTGCAGATATTAAGTTTCCAGGTGTGGTTGAATTGACAACTCAGCTGCTAATACTTGAGAATATTCTTTGGCTCCCCTTGTGTCGAATCAATAAATTTGGGTTGAATACTCTGCCCTCGAAAACTGTTGTGACCCCCTATACTTGTGGGTTATCAAGACTATTTTCTGGCACCGTTGCCGTGGAGCATAGCCTATTCTTTGAGTCACTTGGGATTTATATCTGCTTATCATTATGAAGAACTTGAAATATCCAAGAACCAAGATTTATCCCTCAACTACGATGGGAGGTAAGGTAAGGAACTGCCATCTAGCTCTGCACTTGATTCACCTTCTGTTTTGAGTAAGCTTGCGACACCTAAACCTGCTTCTTCTATTCGTTCTGATATGTCGCATGTTATTGATGATGCCACTTCTGCTATGCATGATACTTATGATGAAACTACTTCTATGCTTGACACTACTGTGCCACTTGGTAAATTTCTTGATGAACAACTTGCTAGGGTTAGAGAGAGTGAAAATATTGAATCTGATAATATTGATGAAAGTGATGATGAAGACTCTTCCCCTAATAATGAATCACCTGTTATTCCTGAGGGTTATGTTTTTGAAAAAGAAGTTGCCTTAGCTATTTTAGCTTGCAAAGATAGATACAAGCTCAAGAGGTTATTAGCTAAATGGAAGCAGCAATCTCTTAATGCTAGAATGAAACCTGACCTTGCTTTTGCTACTTCACCTATCTGTGTTACCGATAAGGATTATGAATTCTTTGTTGATCCTAGTATAATTACTTTGATTGAATCTGATCCTTTTCATGGCTATGAATCTGAAACTGTTGTGGCACATCTAACTAAATTAAACGATATTGCCACCCTGTTCACTAAAGATGAGAGAACTCGCTACTTTTATATCCTTAAAATATTTTCGTTCTCATTAAAGGGTGATGCTAAGATATGGTTTAATTCTCTTGATCCTGATTGTGTGCGTAGCCCCAGGATATGATTTATTACTTCTGTGCTAAATATTTCCCTGCTCATAAGAAACAAGCTGCTTTAAGGGATATATATAATTTCGTGAAAATTAAAGAAGAGAGTCTCCCACAAGCTTGGGGGAGGCTTCTCAAGTTACTTAATTCTTTGCCTGATCATCCTCTTAAGAAAAATGAAATACTTGATATCTTTTATAATGGACTAACCGATGCTTCCAGAGATTACATGGATAGTTGTGCTGGTTCTGTTTTCAAGGAAAGAACACCGGATGAAGCTGAAATTCTATTGAATAATATGTTGACAAATGAAAATAATTGGACACATCCTGAGTCTATTCCTAAACCAACTCCGAAGAAAAGAGGCGTTCTATTTCTCAGTCCTGAAGATATGCAAGAGGCAAAGAAATCTATGAAAGAAAAGGGTATTAAAGCTGAAGATGTTAAGAATTTACCTCCTATTGAAGAAATACATGGTCTTAATTTACCGCCTGTTGAAGAAACATATGATCTTAATCCATTACCTATTGATGAAGTACATGGTCTTGATAACCCGACACAGGTAGTAAAGATAAATTCTCTCTGTAGATATGATAAAGCTGAAATCCCATTTACTAAGTTTGCTCACTACAACAAGAACCCCCCTTTAGCAATGCATCAATGTGTTGTCGTATGTCCATATAAGCGTTGGTAAGGTCTACACCAACGGATTTATATGTGTTGCCGTAGGCGGTGTTGCAAAGGTCTACAACAACGCATATACATGCGTTGATAACCGTCGTGAATATGTGTTGGAAACCAGCAACGTATAGAGCTAGAGCCTAACAACATTTAACATGCGTTGCTGATGGGCCCAAAAAAGAGCCTTGTAATGCCTCGAAGCATTGTCGCATTGCTTGGACAATTAATGGTATTTTATATATCAACATTCTTATCTATTTTGTCAATGTTGATAGTGCATAGGAGACACAAACATAATAATCGAAGAGGTCATATATATTAAATCAACTCGGTTGCTTTACAAAGAACATGATACAAAGATTACAATATGTGAAACTATCTAGTAGTAGGCTGACTCTCAACCTTGCAATCAACGTCTCAGGCATATAAAATATGATGTTTGAAACATTAACCCGAAAATGACATTCTAAAACATAATCTGAAACTATCTAGTCATAGCCACCTTCTCGATCTTGCAATCAACTTCTAGGCAATGCATCGTCGATTTATCTTGACAATCTACAAACAACAAAGGAATGAGAAACATAAGGTACCATCAAAGAAAATCAAGTTAATATACGAAGAGCAACATACAAAGGTTGAAGGCCATGTGATGATTAACCTTGCTATATGACCAATAGTTATGTTTTAGTGGTCATATCAAACCAAGAATCAATTTCCAATTCAACAGCCTCAACTTTCTTTGTATATTCTAGGTCTGTACTTTGGAGCATAGCAAGAGCAATTTTCTTGTTTAGATTTCCCAAACCAAATAGGCAATATAATAAGCATTCATATTAAAAAAAGTATGATCAATAATATGAAGGAAATATGCCCTAGAGGCAATAATAAAGTTATTATTTATTTCCTTATATCATGATAAATGTTTATTATTCATGCTAGAATTGTATTAACCGGAAACATAATACATGTGTGAATACATAAACAAACTTAGTGTCACTAGTATGCCTCTACTTGACTAGCTCGTTAATCAAAGATGGTTATGTTTCCTGACCATGAACAAAGTGTTGTTATTTGATTAACGAGGTCACATCATTAGTTGAATGATCTGATTGACATGACCCATTCCATTAGCTTAGCACCCGATCATTTAGTATGTTGCTATTGCTTTTCTTCATGACTTATACATGTTCCTATGACTATGAGATTATGAAACTCCCGTTTACCGGAGGAACACTTTGTGTGCTACCAAATGTCACAACGTAAATGGGTGATTATAAAGGAGCTCTACAGGTGTCTCCAATGGTAGATGTTGGGTTGGCGTATTTCGAGATTAGGATTTGTCACTCCGATTGTCGGAGAGGTATCTCTGGGCCCTCTCGGTAATGCACATCACATAAGCCTTGCAAGCATTACAACTAATATGTTAGTTGTGAGATGATGTATTACGGAACGAGTAAAGAGACTTGCCGGTAACGAGATTGAGCTAGGTATTGGATACCGACGATCGAATCTCGGGCAAGTAACATACCGATGACAAAGGGAACAACGTATGTTGTTATGCGGTCTGACCGATAAAGATCTTCGTAGAATATGTAGGAGCCAATATGGGAATATAGGTCCCGCTATTGGTTATTGACCGGAGACGTGTCTCGGTCATGTCTACATTGTTCTCGAACCCGCAGGGTCCGCACGCTTAAGGTTACGATGACAGTTATATTATGAGTTTATGCATTTTGATGTACCGAAGGTTGTTCGGAGTCCCGGATGTGATCACGGACATGGCGAGGAGTCTCGAAATGGTCGAGACATAAAGATTGATATATTGGAAGCCTATGTTTGGATATCGGAAGTGTTTCGGGTGAAATCGGGATTTTACCGGAGTACCGGGAGGTTACCGGAACCCCCTGAGAGCCATATGGGCCTTCATGGGCCTTAGTGGAAAGGAGAAAGGGGCAGCCCAAGGTGTCCGTGCGCCTCCCCCCCTCCCCTAGTCCTATTAGGACTAGGAGAGGTGGCCGGCCCCCCTCTCTCTCTTTCCCCCTCGGGGAATCCTAGTCCAACTAGGATAGGGGGGGAGTCCTACTCCCGGAAGGAGTAGGACTCCTCCTGCGCCCTCCTACTGGCCGGCGCCCCCTCCCCCTTGGCTCCTTTATATACTGAGGCAGAGGCACTCCAGAAACACACAAGTTGATCCACGTGATCTATTCCTTAGCCGTGTGCGGTGCCCCCAGCCACCATATTCCTCGATAATACTGTAGCGGAGTTTAGGCGAAGCCCTGCTGCTGTAGTGCACCAAGATCGTCACCACGCCATCGTGCTGACGGAACTCTTCCCCGACACTTTGCTGGATCGGAGTCCGGGGATCGTCATCGAGCTGAACGTGTGCTCGAACTCGGAGGTGCCGTAGTTTCGGTGCTTGATCGGTTGGATCGTGAAGACGTACGACTACTTCCTCTATGTTGCGTCAATGCTTCCGCAGTCGGTCTGCGTGGGTACGTAGACAACACTCTCCCCTCTCGTTGCTATGCATCACATGATCTTGCGTGTGCGTAGGAATCTTTTTGAAATTACTACGAAACCCAACAGTGGCATCCGAGCCTAGGTTATTTATGTTGATGTTATATGCACGAGTAGAACACAAGTGAGTTGTGGGTGATATAAGTCATACTGCCTACCAGCATGTCATACTTTGGTTCGGCGGTATTGTTGGACGAGACGACCCGGACCAACATTATGCGTACGCTTACGCGAGACCGGTTCCCCCGACGTGCTTTGCACGCAGGTGGCTTGCGGGCGACTGTCTCTCCAACTTTAGTTTAACCAAGTATGGCTACGCCCGGTCCTTGTGAAGGTCAAAACGGAGTCTATTTGACAAACTATCATTGTGGTTTTGATGCGTAGGTGAGATTGGTTCTTGCTTAAGCCCGTAGCAGCCACGTAAAACTTGCAACAACAAAGTAGAGGACGTCTAACTTGTTTTTGCAGGGCATGTTGTGATGTGATATGGTCAAGGCATGATGCTGAATTTTATTGTATGAGATGATCATGTTTTGTAACTGAGTTATCGGCAACTGGCAGGAGCCATATGGTTGTCGCTTTATTGTATGCAAGGCAATCGCGATGTAATGCTTTACTTTATTACTAAACGGTAGTGATAGTCGTGGAATCATAAGATTGGCGAGACGACAACGATGCTACGATGGAGATCAAGGTGTCGCGCCGGTGACGATGGTGATTATGACGGTGCTTCGGAGATGGAGATCACAAGCACAAGATGATGATGGCCATATCATATCACTTATATTGATTGCATGTGATGTTTATCCTTTTATGCATCTTATCTTGCTTTGATTGACAGTAGCATTATAAGATGATCTCACACTAAATTATCAAGAAGTGTTCTCCCTGAGTATGCACCGTTGCCAAAGTTCGTCGTGCCCAGACACCACGTGATGATCGGGTGTGATAAGATCTACGTCCATCTACAACGGGTGCAAGCCAGTTTTGCACACGTAGAATACTCAGGTTAAACTCGACGAGCCTAGCATATGCAGATATGGCCTCGGAACACAGAGACCGAAAGGTCGAGCGTGAATCATATAGTAGATATGATCAACATAACGATGTTCACCATTGAAAACTACTCCATCTCACGTGATGATCGGTTATGGTTTAGTTGATTTGGATCATGTGATCACTTAGAGGATTAGAGGGATGTCTATCTAGGTGGGAGTTCTTAAGTAATTTGATTAATTGAACTTAAACTTATCATGAACTTAGTACCTGATAGTATCTTGCTTGTTTATGTTGATTGTAGATAGATGGCTCGTGCTGTTGTTCCGTTGAATTTTAATGCCTTCCTTGAGAAAGCAAAGTTGAAAGATGATGGTAGCAATTATACGGACTGGGTCTGTAACTTGAGGATTATCCTCATTGCTGCACAGAAGAATTACGTCCTGGAAGCACCGCTAGGTGCCAGGCCTGCCGCAGGAGCAACGCCGGATGTTATGAACGTCTGGCAGAGCAAAGCTGATGACTACTCGATAGTTCAGTGTGCCATGCTTTACGGCTTAGAATCGGGACTTCAACGACGTTTTGAACGTCATGGAGCATATGAGATGTTCCAGGAGTTGAAGTTAATATTTCAAGCAAATGTCCGGATTGAGAGATATGAAGTCTCCAATAAGTTCTATAGCTGCAAGATGGAGGAGAACAGTTCTGTTAGTGAGCATATACTCAAAATGTCTGGGTATAATAATAACTTGATTCAATTGGGAGTTAATCTTCCGGATGATTGCGTCATTGATAGAATTCTCCAATCACTGCCACCAAGCTACAAGAGCTTCGTGATGAACTATAATATGCAAGGGATGAACAAGACTATTCCCGAGCTCTTCGCAATGCTAAAAGCTGCGGAGGTAGAAATCAAGAAGGAGCATCAAGTGTTGATGGTTAACAAGACCACTAGTTTCAAGAAAAAGGGCAAAGGGAAGAAGAAGGGGAACTTCAAGAAGAACAGCAAGCAAGTTGCTGCTCAGGAGAAGAAACCCAAGTATGGACCTAAGCCTGAAACTGAGTGCTTCTACTGCAAGCAGACTGGTCACTGGAAGCGGAACTGCCCCAAATATTTGGCGGATAAGAAGGATGGCAAGGTGAACAAAGGTATATGTGATATACATGTTATTTGATGTGTACCTTACTAGAGCTTGCAGTAGCACCTGGGTATTTGATACTGGTTCTGTTGCTAATATTTGCAACTCGAAACAGGGATTACGGATTAAGCGAACACTGGCAAAGGACGAGGTGACGATGCGCATGGGAAAAGGTTCCAAAGTCGATGTGATCGCGGTCGGCACGCTGCCTCTACATCTACCTTCGGGATTAGTATTAGACCTAAATAATTGTTATTTGGTGCCAGCGTTGAGCATGAACATTATATCTGGATCTTATTTAATGCGAGACGGTTATTCATTTAAATCAGAGAATAATGGTTGTTCTATTTATATGAGTAATATCTTTTATGGTCATGCACCCTTGAAGAGTGGTCTATTCTTATTGAATCTCGATAGTAGTAATACACATATTCATAATGTTGAAGCCAAAAGATGTAGAGTTGATAATGAAAGTGCAACTTATTTGTGGCACTATCGTTTAGGTCATATCGGTGTAAAGCGCATGAAGAAACTCCATACTGATGGACTTTTGGAACCACTTGATTATGAATCACTTGGTACTTGCGAACCGTGCCTCATGGGCAAGATGACTAAAACACCGTTCTCCGGTACTATGGAGAGAGCAATAGATTTGTTGGAAATCATAATACCGATGTATGTGGTCCGATGAATATTGAGGCTCGTGGCGGATATCGTTATTTTCTCACCTTCACAGATGATTTAAGCAGATATGGGTATATCTACTTAATGAAACATAAGTCTGAAACATTTGAAAAGTTCAAAGAATTTCAGAGTGAAGTTGAAAATCATCGTAACAAGAAAATAAAGTTTCTACGATCTGATCGTGGAGGAGAATATTTGAGTTACGAGTTTGGTGTACATTTGAAAAACTGTGGAATAGTTTCGCAACTCACGCCACCCGGAACACCACCGTGTAATGGTGTGTCCGAACGTTGTAATCGTACTTTACTAGATATGGTGCGATCTATGATGTCTCTTACAGATTTACCGCTATCGTTTTGGGGTTATGCTTTATAGACGGCCGCATTCACGTTAAATAGGGCACCATCAAAATCCGTTGAGACGATGCCTTATGAACTATGGTTTGGCAAGAAACCAAAGTTGTCATTTCTTAAAGTTTGGGGCTGCGATGCTTATGTGAAAAAGCTTCAACCTGATAAGCTCGAACCCAAATCGGAGAAATGTGTCTTCATAGGATACCCAAAGGAGACTGTTGGGTACACCTTCTATCACAGATCCGAAGGCAAGACATTCGTTGCTAAGAATGGATCCTTTCTAGAGAAGGAGTTTCTTTCGAAAGAAGTGAGTGGGAGGAAAGTAGAACTTGACGAGGTAACTGTACCTGCTCCCTTACTGGAAAGTAGTACGTCACAGAAAATTGTTTCAGTGACACCTACACTAGTTAGTGAGGAAGCTAATGATAATGATCATGAAACTTCAGATCAAGATACTACTGAACCTCGTAGATCTACCAGAGTAAGATCCGCACCAGAGTGGTACGGTAATCCTGTTCTAGAAGTCATGCTACTAGATCATGATGAACCTATGAACTATGAAGAAGCGATGGTGAGCCCAGATTCCGCAAAGTGGCTTGAAGCCATGAAATCTGAGATGGGATCCATGTATGAGAACAAAGTATGGACTTTGGTTGACTTGCCCGATGATCGGCAAGCAATTGAGAATAAATGGATCTTCAAGAAGAAGATTGACGCTGATGGTAATGTTACTGTCTACAAAGCTCGACTTGTTGCGAAAGGTTTTTGACAAGTTCAAGGGGTTGACTATGATGAGACTTTCTCACCTGTAGCGATGCTTAAGTCTGTCCGAATCATGTTAGCAATTGCCGCATTTTATGACTATGAAATTTGGCAGATGGATGTCAAAACTGCATTCCTGAATGGATTTCTGGAAGAAGAGTTGTATATGATGCAACCGGAAGGTTTTGTCGATCCAAAGGGAGCTAACAAAGTGTGCAAGCTCCAGCGATCCATTTATGGACTGGTGCAAGCCTCTCGGAGTTGGAATAAACGTTTTGATAGTGTGATCAAAGCATTTGGTTTTATACAGACTTTTGGAGAAGCCTGTATTTACAAGAAAGTGAGTGGGAGCTCTGTAGCATTTCTGATATTATATGTGGATGACATATTACTAACTGGAAATGATATAGAATTTCTGGATAGCATAAAGGGATACTTGAATAAGAGTTTTTCAATGAAAGACCTCGGTGAAGCTGCTTACATATTAGGCATTAAGATCTATAGAGATAGATCAAGACGCTTAATTGGACTTTCACAAAGCACATACCTTGACAAAGTTTTGAAGAAGTTCAAAATGGATCAAGCAAAGAAAGGGTTCTTGCCTGTATTACAAGGTGTGAAGTTGAGTAAGACTCAATGCCCGACCACTTCAGAAGATAGAGAGAAAATGAAAGATGTTCCCTATGCTTCAGCCATAGGCTCTATCATGTATGCAATGCTGTGTACCAGACCTGATGTGTGCCTTGCTATAAGTTTAGCGGGGAGGTACCAAAGTAATCCAGGAGTGGATCACTGGACAGCGGTCAAGAACATCCTGAAATACCTGAAAAGGACTAAGGATATGTTTCTCGTATATGGAGGTGACAAAGAGCTCACCGTAAAAGGTTACGTTGATGCAAGCTTTGACACTGATCCGGACGATTCTAAATCGCAAACCGGATACGTGTTTACATTAAATGGTGGAGCTATCAATTGGTGCAGTTCTAAACAAAGCGTCGTAGCGGGATCTACATGTGAAGCGGAGTACATAGCTGCTTCGGAAGCAGCGAATGAAGGAGTCTGGATGAAGGAGTTCATATCCGATCTAGGTGTCATACCTAGTGCATCGGGTCCAATGAAAATCTTTTGTGACAATACTGGTGCAATTGCCTTAGCAAAGGAATCCAAATTTCACAAAAGGACCAAACACATCAAGAGACGCTTCAATTCCATCCGGGATCTAGTCCAAGTGGGAGACATAGAGATTTGCAAGATACATACGGATCTGAATGTTGCAGACCCGTTGACTAAGCCTCTTCCACGAGCAAAACATGATCAGCACCAAAGCTCCATGGGTGTTAGAATCATTACAGTGTAATCTAGATTATTGACTCTAGTGCAAGTGGGAGACTGAAGGAAATATGCCCTAGAGGCAATAATAAAGTCATTATTTATTTCTTTATATCATGATAAATGTTTATTATTCATGCTAGTATTGTATTAACCGGAAACATAATACATGTGTGAATACATAGACAAACTTAGTGTCACTAGTATGCCTCTACTTGACTAGCTCGTTAATCAAAGATGGTTATGTTTCCTAATCATGAACAAAGTGTTGTTATTTGATTAACGATGTCACATCATTAGTTGAATGATCTGATTGACATGACCCATTCCATTAGCTTAGCACCCGATCGTTTAGTATGTTGCTATTGCTTTTCTTCATGACTTATACATGTTCCTATGACTATGAGATTATGCAACTCCCGTTTACCGGAGGAACACTTTGTGTGCTACCAAACGTCACAACGTAAATGGGTGATTATAAAGGAGCTCTACAGGTGTCTCCAATGGTAGATGTTGGGTTGGCGTATTTCGAGATTAGGATTTGTCACTCCGATTGTCGGAGAGGTATCTCTGGGCCCTCTCGGTAATGCACATCACATAAGCCTTGCAAGCATTACAACTAATATGTTAGTTGTGAGATGATGTATTACGGAACGAGTAAAGAGACTTGCCGGTAACGAGATTGAGCTAGGTATTGGATACCGACAATCGAATCTCGGGCAAGTAACATACCGATGACAAAGGGAACAACGTATGTTGTTATGCGGTCTGACCGATAAAGATCTTCATAGAATAAGTAGGAGCCAATATGGGCATCCAGGTCCCGCTATTTGTTATTGACCGGAGACGTGTCTCGGCCATGTCTACATTGTTCTCGAACCCGTAGGGTCCGCACGCTTAAGGTTACAATGACAGTTATATTATGAGTTTATGCATTTTGATGTACCGAAGGTTGTTCTGAGTCCCGGATGTGATCACGGACATGACGAGGAGTCTCGAAATGGTCGAGACATGAAGATTGATATATTGGAAGCATATGTTTGGATATCGGAAGTGTTCCGGGTGAAATCGGGATTTTACCGGAGTACCGGGAGGTTACCGGAACCCCCCGGGAGCCATATGGGCCTTCATGGGCCTTAGTGGAAAGGAGAAAGGGGCAGCCCAAGGTGGCCGCACGCCTCCCCCCTCCCCTAGTCCTATTAGGACTAGGAGAGGTGGCCGGCCCCCCTCTCTCTCTTTCCCCCTCGGGGAATCCTAGTCCAACTAGGATTGGGGGGGGGAGTCCTACTCCCGGAAGGAGCAGGACTCCTCCTGCGCCCTCCTCCTGGCCAGTGCCCCCCTCCCCCTTGGCTCCTTCATATACTGAGGCAGAGGCACCCCAGAAACACACAAGTTGATCCACGTGATCTATTCCTTAGCCGTGTGCGGTGCCCCCAGCCACCATATTCCTCGATAATACTGTAGCGGAGTTTAGGCGAAGCCCTGCTGCTGTAGTGCATCAAGATCATCACCACGCCGTCGTGCTGACGGAACTCTTCCCCGACAGTTTGCTGGATCGGAGTCTGGGGATCGTTATCGAGCTGAACGTGTGCTCGAACTCGGAGGTGCCGTAGTTTCGGTGCTTGATCGGTTGGATCGTGAAGACGTACGACTACTTCCTCTACGTTGCGTCAACGCTTCCGCAGTCGGTCTGCGTGGGTACGTAGACAACACTCTCCCCTCTCGTTGCTATGCATCACATGATCTTGCATGTGCGTAGGAATTTTTTTGAAATTACTACGAAACCCAACATAATAAACTTTTGCTCAACCATGTTCAATTCCAAGCAATAGAGAAATGAGCATACCTTATGTTTAGTTGCATGCTAGTTTAATGCTTGCACCTCCATATCATAGTGAAAGTTTCACTTCAGATACAATATTGTGCTTTGCTAAACACATTAGTTGTAGCTTTACTTCTCTGAACACCCAAGTCAAAGCAAGCGGTGGAACAGAATAAGCGTTCCATCGTCCAACATACGTCGTCACCTCTGAATTCTAATATATCATCATTTGAACACTTCTCAACAGTCCGAGCCATAGCACTGAACTCTATAGACAAAGAAAATAGAGCCTTATGAACAGACCATCGATATGTTAGTTGACTTAATAAACACCTTACGAACAATATAATGAAGATACAATGAGATACATGCCCCAAAAATATGTGTGACAAATAGAGTATACTTCATTGCAAACACAGATCTGTAGTTCCCAAAACAGTACATATAAATGCAGAGATTTAAAAAATTTGCAGAAGTACTTGAAAGTTGAGAAAAACTAACTCACACAAAGCCAAATCAGGAAGCTCTATTTAATGTTAACAAGTGTGTTTTCTAGTGATTTTGATTTATATAGATGCTTGACAATAATACTAATCCGAATAGTGAATACATAAAAAAATCAGCATGAGTTTTTAAGTTACAATGGAGATTATCTCACTTAAATCACTTACAACTGTACAAGCCAATAGGATTCATGCAGTCATACACTCATACCTCTCTCTGCATAAGTAGCTCGCTATGTATACCCTGAACTTTCTCCCAAAGATGAATATGCAAGAAAGTTTGGTCATGTACAGAATAATGGATTCAATTCATAAGCATTTGCATGCACATTTAAGTAGATCTTACAAAAACAGTAACCAACAACCTTTAAATGTCTAACAACAATATAAATTCGTAATGATATACCTTAAGTTTAGAATTGACTCGCATGAGTTGTCCCGCCAGGTTTGAAGACTCCAAGGATTAATGCGTCGTCATGGACGATGACACGCAGCAAACACACTATGTTAAGACCAATGTTGCTCAAGCGCTAGACCGCTAGCAATAGCTGTTGCTATGATCTCGAATGATGACGACCGGGTGGTGAACATGCAGAAAATGCATATGCGCAGGTCACGATCTGATTGATTTGTCGGTCACAATAATCCAACCATGACCGTTCATGGGCTAGTGCCTCCTGGTTAGGATTCTCTAATTTGGTGCTAGTTCAGTAACATCTAGGCTAATGAGTAATTAGATGCAACTAGACAGCCAATAGCGTGTACATACAGTCTAACTACCTACTGAAATTTGCTGAGGCGGTCAAGCGACTAGCAGAGGTCTCCAGCCCCTGCTCGCCCCTCCCTGTCTCTGCCCATGGAACACAGAGTAGCAGACCATAGAGTGTCGTGACCACTGGCGGAGCCATGGCAAGGCCGATTGGGCCATGGCCTGCCCAATGCTGGAACAGAAAAATAAATTTATACTAGCCCAACCCACAACGCCTCTGGCACAGCAGTACAACAAGCAGCTGCCCACTAAAACTGGCTTAGATCACACGCGCATTGCTACTTTCTAAATACAGTCGCAGACTCATAGCCATCGGCCACCACGGCAACACACATATCAGTCACGGACTGATGAGGCCACGACCCGCAGCTAGCAACGGCCAGCCGGCAAGGCAGCTACCTAGTTGGTCGGGTCCTTTCCCCATTTCTTGGAGTCCATGCAAGCTGTGTTCATCTCAGAATTTGTTTAGTACCTGAATCAGCCTGAATCTCTGCAGGCTGCAGAGTCAAATTTCTTTGAACTATTCCCAAAAGAATTCCCCTAAATTTTCTTAGCAAATCCTTTTGATTTTCCCGAAATTTCTTCTCCCTAGCATAAATTAATACATTGAAATCATGATGTTTACAATCTACAATTAAAAAAATTGTGTTTCCATGTAGATTGGCCCGCCCAGCCTTTTCTTCGTAGTTCCGCCACTGGCCGGGACTGCCGGTGCAATCCAGCACCCACAAAGGTGGATCAGGTGAGTGAGATAGCATTAATCATTGTCGTAATGTTAGGCAAAGAATATCTTTTCCACACAAAGTACCACAGAGGGTAAGAGCAGAGGGGAAGTGTTTAGAAGTGCCTTACTGAACCATATCAACATCAGAGTCGAGGTAGGCGAGGTGGAGCAGCACCATCGACACTTACCAGTAGCCGCGCGTGGAGACGTGGGGATATTGGGTTGAGGGAAGCAACTGCGGCAATGACCCGTGGTGCCTAGGGTTTCTCCGGGGGCTCGCAGAGGTCTGGAGGACGCCGCGGCGATGGCTGATCAAAGGAGAGCAATGAGGGGGAGATGAGCCGGTGAGCGGTGGTAAAAGGGAGTGCCAAATCTTCCTGGAATCGGAGGAGGCGGCGATGGTGTTGTGGCGGAGCTCGCGTGAGAGAGAGAGAGAGAGAGAGAAGAATCCGGGGAGAGGGGTGGAGGGGAGATAAGATTTGGGTTCTTTTTTCTGCTTGGTTGCGGGATATTTGGACGGAGGAGGTAGAGGTGGGGACGGGGAGGTTATCTCTTCGTGGGGAGATGGGAGGTTTGTTTAACTCAACAACACATGTTGTATTTCGTTGCTACATATGCGTTGGGATAGGGTTTTTTTTTGTTGTAGTGGCTAGCCCATGCTTAGATGAGTTTGATAAATTTATGGTTAAGCAAGAAGACTTCAATGCTTATTTTGGTAGACAATTGAAATACAATTCAAATATGCTTGAACACTTGGGTGATTATATGGCTAATGTCAAAGGTGAACTTAAACATATTAGTAAACATGCTTCTATGGTTACCACTCAAGTAGAACAAGTACTTAAGGCTCAAAATGATTTGCTCAATGAATTGAATAGTAAGAATAATGATAATGTTGTTAGAGTTATGACTAGAGGTGGTAGAATGACTCAGGAACCTCTGTATCCTGAAGGGCACCCTAAGAGAATTGAGCAAGATTCTCAGAGAAATAATATAGATGCATCTAGACCTTCTAAAAGGAAGAAAAAGAAAAATTATAGGACTTTGCATGCTTCTAGTGAACCTATTACTGAAACACCTGAGAATCCAAATGATATTTCTATTTCTGATGCTGAAACACAATCTGGTAATGAACCTGAAACTAGTGATAATGTTAATGATAATGTTCATGATGATGCTCAGCCTAGTAATGATAATGATATAGAAATTGAACCTACTGTTGATCTTGATAACCCACAATCAAAGAATCAACGTTATGATAAGAAAGACTTTGTTGCTAGGAAACATGGTAAAGAAAGAGAACCATGGGTTCAGAAACCCATGCCTTTTCCTCCCAAACCATCCAAGAAAAAGGATGATGAGGATTTTGAGCGCTTTGCTGAAATGATTAGACCTATCTTTTTGCGTATGCGATTAACTGATATGCTCAAAATGAATCCTTATGCTAAGTATATGAAAGATATTGTTACTAATAAAAGGAAGATACTGGAAGCTGAAATTTCCACCATGCTTGCTAATTATACTTTTAAAGGTGGAATACCTAAGAATCTAGGAGATCCCAGAGTACCCACTATACCATGCTCCATTAAAAGAAACTGTGTTAAAACTGCTTTATGTGATCTTGGAGCCGATGTTAGTGTTATGCCTCTCTCTTTATATCGTAGACTTGATTTGAATAAGTTGACACCTACTGAAATATCTTTGCAAATGGCTGATAAATCAACTGCTATACCTGGCGGTATTTGTGAGGATGTGCCTGTTGTAGTTGCAAACGTTACTATTTTAACGAACTTTGTTATTCTTGATATTCCCAAGGATGATAGTATGTCTATTATTCTCGAAAGACCATTTTTGAATACTGTAGGGGCTGTTATTGATTGCACTAAAGGCAATGTCACTTTTCATGTTGTTGGTAATGAGCATACGGTACACTTTCCGAGGAAACAACCTCAAGTTCATAGTATCAACTCTATTGGAAAATTTTCATCGATTATATTTGGAGGTTTTGAATTTCCTCTTCCTACTATCAAGAAGAAATATGATATTCTTATTGTTGGGGATGTGCATATCCCGGTTGAGGTAACATAGTGTTATTCGAAATTTCTCCGGTTCCATGTTATTCGGAATGAGTTCGTTAACAAGACTTGATCAACCTTGTTAGTGGATTCCTTTTGATGAGCATGAGATGAATGAAACTAGAAGGCACAACTCTTTGTACCCTCTTTCTACTTTTTGTTATTTATATTAAATAAAATAAAAATAAGTATTTTCCGTCTGTTATCTGAATTATCCGTGCAATTTAAAAATACCCTGAAAATAAAAGTTCTCCAAATGCCCTGAAATTTAAATATGATTTTTCTAGAATATTTGAGAATATTTGGCACCGAGAACACAGCACGGGGGGCATCCACCTGGCCACGAGGGTGGAGGGCGCGCCCTACCCCCCTGGGCGCGCCCCCTGCCTCGTGGGCCCATGGTGGCCCCCCTCCACTTATTCCTGCACCCACACACTCCTTCTTCCTCCCACAAACACGAATATCCAGCTCAAACCCGAGTCCAAGCTCATTTTGCTGCCATTTTCGATCTCCTTGCTCAAAGCACCTCTCACAAAATTGCTTGGGGGATTGTTCCTTGGTATGTGACTCCTCCATTGGTCCAATTAGTTTTTGTTCTAGTGCTTTATTCATTGCAAATTTGTGCTGCCTAGGTGACCCTGTTCTTGAACTTGCATGTCAAATTTATATGGTCAAAAGTAGTTTTGATGCATGATATAGGCTCTAGGAACTTGTAGGAGTAGTTGCTATCAATTTTGTTGAGTTTGGTTTACTTTTATTTTGAAATTACTAAAAATTTCAGAAATTTTTCAGAGGGAGAAACATGTTTAGGAAAATGTATCAAGGTGGCTCTTCAAGGAAACAAGAGCCCAGGCTTGCAAAGCGTGATGCTGATGAAGAGCCACCAAGAGACGCTCCAGTGCATCCTTGTGAATGGCCTTCGGAAAATTTTATGGATCAAGCAGGAATTAAGGAAGAATTTAACGCATATTTGCGTAATGCTAATCTTGTGAGCTTCGAGGAAGAAAAGTGCAGCCAGTATCACTATCTCACTAGTTCCTTTGTGAGGAGGTTTGAATTTTCATCTTCACGTAATTCTCCAACTGTCCTGTTTGATCTTTATGAAAATTCTTACACTATGGACTTAGAGGATTTTACCACTGCTTGCAAACTTCCACAATGGGGTAGTGTCAGGGAACCTCGCAAATCTGAATTTAGAGATTTTCTTGCTAGTATAACTGTGGGGGAATCTAGAGATATAACACAAGCTACTATAGGGAGCATTCACTTTCCTGCTATACATTATTTTGCTCTCTTCATAGGTAGATGCATTAATGGTAAAGATGAGGCATGTCACATGTGTGTCCCCGACCTCAGTATTCTTAGGAGTGCTGTGTTAGGAGATAAATCTTATAATCTGGGAGCCATTGTTGCACGCAGGTTTCATCTTAATAGATTTAATGGAGATTTCTTTGGTGGAATTTATGCAACCCGCATAGCTAATTTTCTTGGTATAGCCATACGCGAAGATGATATTGAGTTGCCTCCTGCTTATTTGGATTATGAGGCTATGGTTCACCACCAGTTTGTCGAGAGGAATGAATAACCTCTCCAGTATCGCTTAATCTTTGACAGACACTGTGTTGACCGTATTACTCTCCCTGCTCCTGCCTTCTTTGATTATCAGACAAAATGAAGATATGTTATTACCAGAGAGGAGGCAGATGAGTACGAGAGGAGGGCGGAGGCCGCTCGTCGCCATGCTGCAGCTCAGGAGGCGATAGCCACTGCATCGCAGTACGACCCCGACTATTATTATGGATATCCGCCAGGCCAGCCGTGGCCATAGACCAACTTAGGCCAAAAGCCTAAGCTTCGGGGAGTACGTATTTCTCACCGACATCACATTCATGTTCACACACTCATTGCTAGATGTCGGTGCACATACTTTTTCATTGCATCATCCATGCTAGTTTATTTTCCTTTTTATGCTTTCTTCTTGTGTGTTTAATAAACCTTAAGAAAAACCAAAAAATAGCTGTAGCTTTTAATTAGTTTAATTTCCATGCTTGTAGTAGTAATTAAAAAGAAAACCCAAAAAGATTTCATGTTCTTCTTTTACTTGTTGGGAGCTTTCCCGTGTAAATAGTTTTATTTCTTTTCTTTTCTTTGAGGGTCGATAGGAGAAGACCATGATTAAATTGTTGAAGTGGCTCTTATATGCATTATTGTTGATCTGACAAAAGAGCCCATATTGCCTTGTCTTCTCCTGTTTATTGAATGCTTGCAGATTCCAGCTTAGTCCAATGCACGTGCACTATTATTATAATTATCCACATCGTTCGGTCGTGCAAGTGAAAGGCAATTATGACGATATATGATGGACTGACTGAGATGAGAAAAGCTGGTATGAACTCGACCTCTCTTGTTTTTGTAAATATGATTAGTTTATCGTTCCTGATTCAGCCTATTATGAATAAACATGTTTGCAATGACAACTAGAGATCATAGTTTCTTGTGCCATGCTTGATTAGCTAGGAGCTTATAATGGTTTGCCTTGCGTGCCAACATGCTATTAAAATGGTTGTGATGTGGTATGATAGGGTGGTATCCTCCTCTGAATGATTTAAGTGACCTTTGGCGCATGTTCACGCATGTAGTTGAAACAAAATCAACATAGCCTTCACGATATTTATGTTCATGGTGGATTATATCCTACTCATGCTTTGCATTCGGTGTTGATTAATTTTAATGCATGTTCATGACTGTTGTCGCTCTCTAGCTGGTCGCTTCCCAGTCTTTTGCTAGCCTTCACCTGTACTAAGTGGGAATACTGCTTGTGCATCCAACTCCATAAACCCCAAAGTTATTCCATATGAGTCCATCATACCTACCTATATACGGTATCTACCTGCCATTCCCAGTAAATTTGTATGTGCCAAACTCTAAACCTTCAAATAAATATCATGTTTTGTATGCTCGAGTAGCTCATGTATCAACTAGGGCTATCCCTATCTTCCATATTAGGCAGGTTATTCTCAAGAGAAGTGGACTCCGCTCCTCACTCATGAGAAAATGGCTGGTCACCCGGATGCCCAGTCCCATGCTTTATGCAAACTAAACCAAAATAATTGCAAACAAAACTCCACTGGGACTCTTGTTAGTTGGAGGCACTCGTTGTTTCGAGCAAGCCATGGATCGATGCTTGTTGGTGGTGTTGGGGAACATTGCAATTTCAAAAAACTCCTACGCACACGCAAGATCATGGTGATGCATAGCAACGAGAGGGGAGAGTGTTGTCTACGTATCCTGATGGACCGAAAGCGGAAGCGTTAGCACAACGCGGTTGATGTAGTCGTACATCTTCACGATCCAACCGATCCAAGTACCGAACGCACGGCACCTCCGAGTTCAGCACACGTTCAGCTCAATGACGTCCCGCGAACTCCAATCCAGTAGAGCTTCATGGGAGAGTTCTGTCAGCACGACGGCGTGGTGACGATGATGATGATCTACCGTTGCAGGGCTTCGCCTAAGCATCGCTACGATGATCGAGGTGGATTATGGTGGAAGGGGGCACCGCGCACGGCTAAGAGATCAAGAGATCAATTGTTGTGTATATGGGGTGCCCCTGGCCACGTATATAAAGGAGTGGAGGAGGAGGGGGCCGGCCAAGAGGAGGAGGCGCGCCCAAGGGGGGGCAATCCTACTCCAAGTAGGTTTTGCCCCCCCCTTTCCTATTCCAACTAGGAGAAGGGGGAAGGAGGAGGTGGAGAGAAGGAAGGAGAAGGGGGGCCGCGCCCCTTCCCTTTCCCAATTCGGATTGGGGCAAGGGGGCTGCGCGCCACCTCCTCCTGCCTCTCCTCTTCCACTACTTTGGGCCCATGAGGCCCAATAACCCCCGGGGGGGGGTTCCGGTAACCCCCCGGTACTCTAGTATATATCCGATAACCCCCGGAACCATTCCGGTTCCGAATATAGTCGTCCAATATATCAATCTTCATGTCTCGACCATTTCGAGACTCCTCGTTATGTCCGTGATCACATCCGAGACTCCGAACAACCTTCGGTACATCAAAACTCATAAACTCATAATATAACCGGCATCGAAATGTTAAGCGTGCGGACCCTACAGGTTCGAGAACTATGTAGACATGACCGAGACATGTCTCCGGTCAATAACCAATAGCAGAACCTGGATGCTCATATTGGCTCCCACATATTCTACGAAGATCTTTATCGGTCAGACTGCATAACAACATACGTTGTTCCCTTTGTCATCGGTATGTTACTTGCCTGAGATTCGATCGTCGGTATCTCAATACCTAGTTCAATCTCGTTACTGGCAAGTCTCTTTACTCGTTCTGTAATACATCATTCCGCAACTAACTCATTTAGTTGCAATGCTTGCAAGGCTTAAGTGATGTGCATTACCGAGAGGGCCCAGAGATACCTCTCCGACAATCGGAGTGACAAATCCTAATCTCGAAATACACCAACCCAACAAGTACCTTTGGAGACACGTGTAGAGCACCTCTATTATCACCCAGTTATGTTGTGATGTTTGGTAGCACACAAAGTGTTCCTCCGCTAAACGGGAGTTGCATAATCTCATAGTCATAGGAACATGTATAAGTTATGAAGAAAGCAATAGCAACAAACTAAATGATCAAGTGCTAAGCTAACGGAATGGGTCAAGTTAATCATATCATTCTCCTAATGATGTGATCCTGTTAATCAAATGACAACTCATGTCTATGGTTAGGAAACATAACCATCTTCGATCAACGAGCTAGTCAAGTAGAGGCATACTAGTGACACTCTGTTTGTCTATGTATTCACACATGTATTATGTTTCCGGTTAATACAATTCTAGCATGAATAATAAACATTTATCATGATATAAGGAAATAAATAATAACTTTATTATTGCCTCTAGGGCATATTTCCTTCAGGTGGAGGGGGAGTATAAACTTTACCATTTTGTTTGGGAACCGCCTATAATGTGTGTAGCATGGAAGATATTGCCATCTCTTGGTTGTTATGTTGACAATGAAAGTATGCAGCTCAAAATATTATTCACCTCTATTTCAAAACCGAGCTCTGGCACCTCTACAAATCCCTGCTTCCCTCTGCGAAGGGCCTATCTATTTACTTTTATGTCGAGTCATCATCCTCTTATTAAAAAGCACCAGTTAGAGAGCACCACTGTCATTTGCATTCATTACTATTAGTTTACATTGACTATGACTTGACTAGATCTCTTTTACCATGAATTACAATGTCTAGTCAGTCCTTGATCTTTAAAGGCGCTCTGCATTTATGTTTTGCGGTCTCAGAAAGGGCTAGCGAGATACCATCTTGTTATATCATATTATGATTGTTTTGAGAAAGTGTTGTCATCCGAGATTTATTATTATTGCTCACTAGTTGATTATGCCATGGATATGAGTGAACATGAGACCTAAGCATTATTGTGAATATGGTTAGTTTATAATCTTTGCTGAAAACTTGAAATCTGGCTTTACATATTTACAACAACAAGAGCAAACAGAGTTTGTAAAAGTTTTTCTTTATCACTTTCAGTTTGTCAACTGAATTGCTTGAGGACAAGCAAAGGTTTAAGCTTGGGGGAGTTGATACGTCTCCGCCGTATCTACTTTTCCAAACACTTTTGCCCTTGTTTTGGACTATAACTTGCATGATTTGAATGGAACTAACCCGGACTGACGCTGTTTTCAGCAGAATTACCATGGTGTTACTTATGTGCAGAAACAAAAGTTCTCGGAATGACCTGAAACTTCACGGAACGTGTATTTGGAAATAATAAAAAATCCTTGCAAAAGATGAAGACCAGGGGGCCCACCACCTGTCCATGAGGGTGGGGGCGCGTCTACCCCCTAGGGCGCGCCCCCTACCTCGTGGGCCCCCTGGAGCTCCTTCGACCTCGACTCCAACTCTATATATTTGCTTTCGGGGAGAAAAAAATAAGAGAGAAGGATTCATCGCGTTTTACGATACGGAGCCGCCGCCAAGCCCTAAAACCTCTCGGGAGGGCTGATCTGGAGTCCGTTCGGGGCTCCGGAGAGGGGAATCCGTCGCCATCGTCATCATCAACCTTCCTCCATCACCAATTTCATGATGCTCACCGCCGTGCGTGAGTAATTCCATCGTAGGCTTGCTGGACGGTGATGGGTTGGATGAGATTTATCATGTAATCGAGTTAGTTTTGTTAGGCTTTGATCCCTAGTATCCACTATGTTCTGAGATTGATGTTGCTATGACTTTGCTATGCTTAATTCTTGTCACTAGGGCCCGAGTGCCATGATTTCAGATCTGAACCTATTATGTTTTCATCAATATATGAAAGTTCTTGATCCTATCTTGCAAGTCTATAGTCACCTATTATGTGTTATGATCCGTTAACCCCGAAGTGACAATAATCGGGATACTTACCGGTGATGACCGTAGTTTGAGGAGTTCATGTATTCACTATGTGTTAATGCTTTGGTCTGGTACTCTATCAAAAGGAGGCCTTAATATCCCTTAGTTTCCATTAGGACCCCGCTGCCATGGGAGGGTAGGAGAAAAGATGTCATGCAAGTTCTTTTCCATAAGCACGTATGACTATATTCGGAATACATGCCTACATTACATTGATAAATTGGAGCTAGTTCTGTGTCACCCTAGGTTGTGATTGTTACATGATGAACCGCATCCGGCATAATTCTCTATCACCGATCCATTGCCTACGAGCTTTCCATATATTGTTCTTCGCTTATTTACTTTTTCATTGATATTGCTATCACCACTACAAAATACCAAAAACATTACTTTTGCTACCGTTACCTTTTGCTATCATTACCACTACTATCATATTACTTTGCTACTAAACACTTTGCTGTAGATATTAAGTTTTTAGGTGTGGTTGAATTGACAACTCAGCTGCTAATACTTGAGAATATTCTTTGGCTCCCCTTGTGTCGAATCAATAAATTTGGGCTGAATACTCTACCCTCGAAAACTGTTGCGATCCGCTATACTTGTGGGTTATCAAAATCCCACTTAGATAGACATTCCTCTAGTCATGTAAATGATCACGTGATCCAAATCAACTAAACCATGTCCAATCATCATGTGAGATGGGGTAGTTTTCAATGGTGAACATCACTATGTTGATCATATCTACTATATGATTCACGCTCGACCTTTCGGTCTCTAGTGTTCTGAGGCCATATCTGCATATGCTAGGCTCCTCAAGTTTAACCCGAGTATTCTGCGTGTGCAAAACTGGCTTGCACCCGTTGTAGATGAACATAGAGCTTATCACACCCGATCATCACGTGGTGTCTCAGCACAACGAACTTTGGCAACGGTGCTGTCAGATGTGGGGTTCTGGCAAACCCTTAAGGTTCGAACACTGGGGTGCGCGCGAAGTCTTTCCCTCCTGCCGATCAACGCTCTAGCTCGCTAGATCTTGCGGACGAACTCGACGAACTCACAACACAGAAAGACACGGGGTTTATACTGTTTCAGGCCACCGTTGTGGTGTAATACCCTACTCCAGTGTGGTGGTGGTGGATTGCCTCTTGGGCTGATGATGAACAATACAAGGGAAGAACAACCTCATGAGGTTGAGGTGTTCTTGTGCTTTCAGACTTGTGGTGTCTCTCTGGACCTGATGTGAACTCTCCTCTCTCTAGTCTCCTCCTCCTTTTCTCTTTATCTCTAGTCTCATCCTCCTTTTCTCTTTCTCCCTAGTCTCGTCTCTCCCTCCTATGGTGGTGGCTAGTCCTATTTATATAGGCCCTGGTCCTCTTCCCAAATATCGAGCGGGAAGGGAGCCAACAATGGTGGGCTAATTTGAAGGGGGACAGCTAGTACAAACTATCCTGACAAAAGCGGTCTTCGCCTGCACAAAGCTCTGGTGGTGACGCCGTCTTGGGTTCCATGATGACCTCCGTCTTGCAGTCCATGGTCTTGGTCTTGTTGCACCGAAATGGCAACCTTTGCCTGAGGCCTCGGTACTCCGCAGGTGCGCTTGCCTCCTTTGCACCAAAGGGGAAACAAGGACGCTGCGGGCGCTGGCGCCCGCCTGGCGCCCGCCTGGTGTCGATCGTCATGGCTCACGTCATGAGAGCCTCGTGAGGCCCGCCTCGCCTTGATATCTCCGCTCCTCGCGAGCCTGCCTAGCTAGGCCACTCTAGAGGAGGTCTTGCATCGTCTGCCTCGCAAGGCTTGGCCCCTCGCGAGGGTCTTGGATACTTTGTTGGTGAAGATGGGCCGTACGGCCTGCTGGCTCAGCCACGCCGCGAGCTGCAGGTAGGCAAGTCTGGGGACCCCCGTTCCTAGAATGCCGACAGTAGCCCCGGGCCCAAGGTGCATGCGGGCTTGGCTTCACGGCAAAGCCAAGCGTCAAGTTCGGAGCACCGCGGGCCCCAAAACCTTCGGCCTCGGTTGACGCGTGGCGGTTGATTGGACGTGGGTGTCTCCGCTTCCCCATGTTGCCTTTGAATCCGCCTGGCAATGCGGCCCCGCTTCTTGCACAGTTATTCTTCCCTCTCAGCGCCTGGTTCTTCCAATCTCCCTGCTTCCTCGACGCCCTGCTCCGCCTCCTCAATCCGACCAACGCTCCGCCCGCTTCACCGCCATGGCGCCGAGGCAAGCTCAAAACGGGAAGAAACCTCTGTCCTTGCCAACTGCGCCTCCATCCTTCGAGCCGGCACTCGGCCGGCCTCGAGTGCTCAACGACGAGGCCATGGGCAAGGTGCGCCCCATGCTCGCCTCCAGCTTCAACGAGTGGGGAGAGACGCCGGCCTGGCTTGCGTCTCGCTCCAGCATGGCCTGGGCAGTGATACGTCTCCAACGTATCAATAATTTTTGATTGCTCCATGCTATATTATCTACTGTTTTGGACATTATTAGGCTTTATTATCCACTTTTATATTATTTTTGGGACTAACCTATTAACCGGAGGACCAGCCCAGAATTGTTGTTTTTTGCCTGTTTTAGGGTTTCGAAGGAAAGGAATATCAAACGGAGTCCAAACGGAATGAAACCTTCGGGAACGTGATTTTCTCAACCAACAAGACCCGGGAGACTTGGAACCTACGTCAAGACACAAAAGAGAAGGCCACGAGGTAGGGGGGCGCGCCTACCCCCCCCCCCCCCAAGCGTGCCCTCCACCCTCGTGGGCCCCCTGTTGCTCCACTGACGTACTCCTTCCTCCTATATATACCTACGTACCCCAAACGATCAGATACGGAGCCAAAACCCTAATTCTAGCACTGCAACTTTCTGTATCCACGAGATCCCATCTTGGGGCCTGTTCCGGAGCTCCGCCGGAGGGGGCATCGATCAGGAGGGCTTCTACATCAACACCATAGCCCCTCGGATGAAGTGTGACTAGTTCACCTCAGACCTACGGGTCCATAGTTGTTAGCTAGATGGCTTCTTCTCTCTTTTTGGATCTCAATACAATGTTCTCCCCCTCTCTTGTGGAGAACTATTCGATGTAATCTTCTTTTTGTGGTGTCTTTGTTGAGACCGATGAATTGTGGGTTTATGATCAAGTTTATCTATGAACAATATTTGAATCTCCTATGAATTCTTTTATGTATGATTGGTTATCTTTGCAAGTCTCTTCGAATTATCAGTTTGGTTTGGCCTACTAGATTGATCTTTCTTGAAATGGGAGAAGTGCTTAGCTTTGGGTTCAATCTTGCGGTGTCCTTTCCCAGTTACAGTAGGGGCAGCAAGGCACGTATTGTATTGTTGCCATCGAGGATAACAAGATGGGTTTTCATCATATTTCATGAGTCTATCCCTCTACATCATGTCATCTTGCTTAAGGTGTTACTCTGTTTTTAACTTAATACTCTAGATGCATGCTGGATAGCGGTCGATGAGTGGAGTAATAGTAGTAGATGTAGGCAGGAGTCGGTCTACTTGTCTCGGACGTGATGCCTATATACATGATCATAGCTAGATATTCTCATAACTATGCTCAATTCTGACAATTGCTCAACAGTAATTTGTTCACCCACCATAGAATACTTATGCTCTCGAGAGAAGCCACTAGTGAAACCTATGGCCCCTGGGTCTATCTTTATCATATTAATCTCCTGTTACTTAGTTATTTCCTTTGCTTTTTTACTTTGACTTTATTTTACTTTGCATCTCTATCATAAAAATACCAAAAATATTATCTTATCATATCTATCAGATCTCACTCTCGTAAGTGGCCTTGTAGGGATTGACAACCCCTATTCGCGTTGGTAGCAAGGATTTATTTGTTTTGTGCAGGTACGAGGGACTCCCGCGTAGCCTCCTACTATATTGATACCTTGGTTCTCAAAAACTAAGGGAAATACTTACGCTACTTTGCTGCATCATCCCTTCCTCTTCAGGGAAAACCAACGCTGTCCTCAAGAGGTAGCAAGAAGGATTTCTGGCGCCGTTGCCAGGGAGGTCTACGCAAAAGTCAATATACCAAGTACCCATCACATACCCTTATCTCCCGCATTACATTATTTACCATTTGCCTCTCGTTTTCCTCTCCCCCACTTCACCCTTGCCGTTTTATTCGCCCTCTCTCTCTATCCGTTCGCCTCTTTTTGCCCGCTTGCTTTTTGTTTGCTTGTGTGTTAGATCGCTAGCTTGTCACGATGGCTCAAGATAATACTAAATTGTGTGACTTCACCAATACCAACAACAATGATTTTATTAGCACTCCGATTGCTCCTCTTACCGATGCTGAATCTTGTCATGAAAGATCCGTTTTCCAGGCTTCCTAGTGAAGATGCCGCTACCCATCTAAATAGCTTCATTGATTTGTGTGATATGCAAAAGAAGAAAGATGTGGATAATTATATCGTGAAATTGAAGCTATTTCCTTTTTCGCTTAGAGGTCGTGCTAAAGCTTGGTTTTCGTCTTTGCCTAAAAATAGTATTGATTCATGGAACAAGTGCAAAGATGCTTTTATCTCTAAGTATTTTCCTCCCGCTAAGATCATCTCTCTTAGAAACGATATTATGAATTTTAAGCATCTTTATCATGAACATGTTGCACAAGCTTGGGAGAGAATGAAACTAATGATACGTAATTGCCCTACTCATGGTTTAAATTTGTGGATGATTATACAAAAATTTTATGCCGGATTGAATTTTGCTTCTAGAAATTTTTTAGATTCTGCCGGAGGAGGCACTTTTATGGAAATCACTTTAGGTGAAGCTACTAAACTCCTAGATAATATTATGGTTAATTATTCTCAATGGCATACAGAAAGATCTACTAATAAAAAGGTGCATGCGATAGAAGAAATTAATGTTTTAAGTGGAAAGATGGATGAACTTATGGAATTATTTGCTAATAAGAGTGTTTCTTCTGATCCTAATGATATGCCCTTGTCTACTTTGATTGAGAATAATAATGAATCTATGGATGTGAATTTTGTTGGTAGGAACAATTTTGGTAACAACGCGTATAGAGGAAATTTCAACCCTAGGCCTTATCCTCGTAATCCCTCTAATAATTATGGTAATTCCTACAACAATTCTTATGGAAATTATAATAAGATGCCCTCTGATTTTGAATCTAATATTAAAGAATTTATTACTTTGCAAAAGAATTTTAATGCTTTGATTGAAGAAAAATTGCTTAAGATTGATGAGTTGGCTAGGAACGTTGATAGAATTTCTCTTGATGTTGATTCTTTGAAACTTAGATCTATCCACCTAAGCATGATATCAATGAGTCTCTCAAAGCCATGAGAATTTCCATTGATAAGTGCAAAGAAAGAACCGCTAGGATGCTTGCTAAGAAAGATGCCTTTATAAGAGCGTGTTCTTCTAGTTCCTATGAAAATAAAGATGAAGATCTAAAAGTTATTGATGTGTCCCCTATTAAATCTTTGTTTTGCAATATGAATCTTGATAATGATGGGACTGAATATGATCCACCTTTACCTAGAAGACGTTCCAAGAATTCAGAATTTTTTGATCTTGATGCTAAAATTGATAAAAGTGAGATTGAACAAATTAAAACCCTAGATGTTGCTAAAACCACTGTTATGGATTTCAAAGAATTTAACTATGAAAATTGCTCTTTGATTGATTGTATTTCCTTGTTGCAATCCGTGCTAAATTCTCCTCACGCTTATAGTCAAAATAAAGTGTTTACTAAACATATCGTTGATGCCTTGATGCAATCTTATGAAGAAAAACTTGAATTGGAAGTTTCTATCCCTAGAAAAGTTTATGATGAGTGGGAACCAACTATTAAAATTAAAATTAAAGATCATGAATGCTATGATTTATGTGATTTGGGTGCTAGTGTTTCCACGATTCCAAAGACTTTGTGTGATTTGTTAGGTTTCCGTGATTTTGATGATTGCTCTCTAAACTTGCACCTTGCGGATTCCACTATTAAGAAACCTATGGGAAGAATTAATGATGTTCATATTGTTGCAAATAGGAATTATGTACCCATAGATTTTATTGTTCTTGACATAGATTGCAATCCTTCATGTCCTATTATTCTTGGTAGACCTTTCCTTAGAATGATTGGTGCAATTATTGATATGAAGGAAGGAAATATTAGATTCCAATTTCCATTAAGGAAAGGCATGGAACACTTTCCTAGAAAGAAAATTAAATTACCTTATGAATCTATTATGAGAGCCACTTATGGATTTCCTACCAAAGATGGCAATACCTAGATCTATCCTTGCTTGTCATGCCTAGCTAGGGGCGTTAAACGATAGCGCTTGTTGGGAGGCAACCCAAATTTATTTTTGTTACTTGATTTTTGCTCCTATTTAGTAACAAATAATTTATATAGCCTCTGTTTTTGTTGTGTTTTTTGTGTTTAATTAGTGATTGTGCCAAGTAGAACCGTTGGGAAGACTTGGGGAAAGGCTTGTTACACTTGCTGTAAAAACAGAAACTTTAGCGCTCACAAGAACTGCTGCCATTTTTATTTGGAAAGTGCTATTTAGTTAATTATTTCTGAAAATGATTAATAAATAAATTCCTCACGTCCAGAAATTTATTTTAGAATTTTGGGGGTTCCATATCTTGCGCTAGCTACAGATTACTACAGACTGTTCTGTTTTTGACAGATTCTGTTTTTCGTGTGTTGTTTGCTTATTTTGATGAATCTATGGCTAGTAAAATAGTTTATAAACCATAGAGAAGTTGTAATACAGTAGGTATAACACCAATATAAATAAATAATGAGTTCATTACAGTACCTTGAAGTGGTCTTTTATTTTCTTTCGCTAACGGAGCTCACGAGATTTTCTACTTTAAGTTTTGTGTTGTGAAGTTTTCAAGTTTTGGGTAAAGATTTGATGGATTATGGAACAAGGAGTGGAAAGAGCCTAAGCTTGGGGATGCCCATGGAACCCCCCAAGATAATCTAAGGACACCTAAAAGCCAAATCTTGGGGATGCCTTGGAAGGCATCCCCTCTTTCGTTTACTTCTATCGGTAACTTTACTTGGAGCTATATTTTTATTCACCACATGATATGTGTTTTGCTTGGAGCGTCTTGTATTATTTGAGTCTTTGCTTATTAGTTTACCACAATCATCCTTGCTGTACACACCTTTTGAGAGAGCCATACATGATTTGTAATTTGTTAGAATACTCTATGTGCTTCGCTTATATCTTTTGAGTTATATAGTTTTGCTCTAGTACTTCACTTATATCTTTTAGAGCACGGTGGTGGATTTGTTTTATAGAAACTATTGATATCTCAAGCTTAACTTAAATTATTTGAGAGTCTTAATAGCATGGTAATTTGCTTAAAATCCTAATATGCTAGGTATTTAAGATTAGTAAAATTTTCTTAAGAGTGTTTTGAATACTAAGAGAAGTTTGATGCTTGATGATTGTTTTGAGATATGGAGGTAATAATATCAAAGTCGTGCTAGTTGAGTAGTTGTGAAATTGAGAAATACTTGTGTTGAAGTTTGCAAAGTCCCGTAGCATGCACGTATGGTAAACGTTATGTCACAAATTTGAAACATGAGGTGTTATTTGATTGTCTTCCTTATGAGTGGCAGTCGGGGACGAGCGATGGTCTTTTCCTACCAATCTACCCCCCTAGGAGCATGCGCGTAGTACCGATGTTTTTGATGACTTGTAGATTTTTGCAATAAGTATGTGAGTTCTTTATGACTAATGTTGAGTCCATGGATTATACACACTCTCACCCTTCCATCCTTGCTAGCCTCTTCGGTACCGTGCATTGCCCTTTCTCACATTGAGAGTTGGCGCAAACTTCGCCGGTGCATCCAAACCCCATGATATGATACGCTCTTTCACACATAAACCTCCTTATATCTTCCTCAAAACAGCCACCATACCTACCTATTATGGCATTTCCATAGCCATTCTGAGATATATTGCCATGCAACTTTCCACCATTCCGTTCATCATGACACATTCATCATTGTCATATTGCTTAGCATGATCATGTAGTTGACATAGTATTTGTGGCAAAGCCACCATTCATAATTCTTTCATACATGTCACTCTTGGTCCATTGCATATCCCAGTACACCGCCGAAGGCATTCATATAGAGTCATCTTTTGTTCTAGCATCGAGTTCTAATCATTGAGTTGTAAATAAATAGAAGTGTGATGATCATCATTTTCTAGAGCAGTGTCCCAAGTGAGGAATTATAAAAAAATAAAAAAGAGAGAGAAAGGCCATAAAAAAATAAAGGCCAAAAAATGAGAGAAAAAGAGAGAAGGGACAATGTTACTATCCTTTGCCACAGTTGTGCTTCAAAGTAGCACCGTAATCTTCATGATAGAGAGTCTCTTGTTTTGTCACTTTCATATACTAGTGGGAATTGTTCATTATAGAACTTGGCTTGTATATTCCAACAATGGGCCTCCTCAAGTGCCCTAGGTCTTCGTGAGCAAGCAAGTTGGATGCACACCCACTTAGTTTTCTTTTGTTGAGCTTTCATACATTTATAGCTCTAGTGCATCCGTTGCATGGCAATCCCTACTCCTTGCATTGACGTCAATCGATGGGCATCTCCATAGCCCATTGATTAGCCCCATTGATGTGAGACTTTCTCCTTTTTTGTCTTCTCCACATAACCTCCCTTATTATATTCTATTCCACCCATAGTGCTATGTCCATGGCTCGCGCTCACATATTGCGTGAAAGTTTATAGGTTTGAGATTACTAAAGAATGAAACAATTGCTTGGCTTGTCATCGGGGTTGCGCATGATGAGAACATTCTTGTGTGATGAAAATGAAACATGACTAAACTATATGATTTTGTAGGGATGAACTTTCTTTGGCCATGTTATTTTGAGAAGACATAATTGCTTAGTTAGTATGCTTGAAGTATTATTATTTTTATGTCAATATGAACTTTTGTCTTGAATCTTTCGGATCTGAATATTCATACCACAATTAAGAAGAATTACATTAAAATTATGCCAAGTAGCACTCCGCATCAAAAATTCTGCTTTTATCATTTACCTACCCCAGGACGAATAGGAATTAAGCTTGGGGATGCTTGATACGTCTCCAACGTATCTATAATTTTTGATTGCTCCATGTTATATTATCTATTGTTTTGTACATTATTGGGATTTATTATCCACTTTTATATTATTATTGGGACTAACCTATTAACCGGAGGCCCAGCCCAGAATTGTTGTTTTTTGCCTGTTTTAGGGTTTCGAAGAAAAGGAATATCAAACAGAGTCCAAACGGAATGAAACCTTCGGGAACGTGATTTTCTCAACGAACAAGACCCGGGAGACTTGGACCCTACGTCAAGACACAAAACAGAAGGCCACGAGGTAGGGGGGCGCACCTACCCCCCCAAGCGCGCCCTCCACCCTCGTGGGGCCCCTGTTGCTCCACCGATGTACTCCTTCCTCCTATATATACCTACGTACCCCCAAACGATCATATACGGAGCCAAAACCCTAATTCCACCGCCGCAACTTTCTGTATCCACGAGATCCCATCTTGGGGCCTGTTCCGGAGCTCCGTCGGAGGGGGCATCGATCAGGAGGGCTTCTACATCAACACCATAGCCCCTCCGATGAAGTGTGAGTAGTTCACCTCAGACCTACGAGTCCATAGTTATTAGCTAGATGGCTTCTTCTCTCTTTTTGGATCTCAATACAATGTTCTCCCCCTCTCTTGTGGAGAACTATTCGATGTAATCTTCTTTTTGCGGTGTGTTTGTTGAGACCGATGAATTGTGGGTTTATGATCAAGTTTATCTATGAACAATATTTGAATCTCCTATGAATTCTTTTATCTGTGATTGGTTATCTTTGCAAGTCTCTTCGAATTATCAGTTTGGTTTGGCCTACTAGATTGATCTTTCTTGCAATGGGAGAAGTGCTTAGCTTTGGGTTCAATCTTGCGGTGTCCTTTCCCAGTGACAGTAGGGGCAGAAAGGCACATATTGTATTGTTGCCATCGAGGATAACAAGATGGGGTTTTCATCATATTGCATGAGTCTATCCCTCTACATCATGTTATCTTGCTTAAGGCGTTACTCTATTTTTAACTTAATACTCTAGATGCATGCTGGATAGCGGTCGATGAGTGGAGTAATAGTAGTAGATGCAGGCAGGAGTCGGTATACTAGTATCGGACGTGATCCCTATATACATGATCATATCTAGATATTCTCATAACTATGCTCAATATGTCAATTGCTCAACAGTAAGTTGTTCACCCACTGTAGAATACTTATGCTCTCGAGAGAAGCCACTAGTGAAACCTATGGCCCACGGGTCTATCTTTATCATATTAATCTCCTACTACTTAGTTATTTCCTTTGCTTTTTACTTTGCCTTTATTTTACTTTGCATCTCTATCATAAAAATACCAAAAATATTATCTTATCATATCTATCAGATCTCACTCTCGTAAGTGGCCGTGTAGGGATTGACAACCCCTATTCACGTTGGTTGCGAGGATTTATTTGTTTTCTGCGGGTGCGAGGGACTCGCGCGTAGCCTCCTACTGGATTGATACCTTGGTTCTCAAAAACTGAAGGAAATACTTATGCTACTTTGCTGCATCATCCCTTCCTCTTCGGGGAAAACCAACACAGTGCTCAAGAGGTAGCAGGCAGTCACCAAGGTTCCGATCTTCATTGACGCCCTTTGGGCGGGCCTGCTTCCTCCCTTCTCCGCCTTCTTCAACGTGGTGCTCGAGCACTATCAGATCCACATGCTCCATCTCGACCCTCAATCTGTGACCCTTCTTGCCGTCTTCGCTTTCGTGTGTGAGGCCATGGTGGGCATCACCCCCTCCGTGGCACTCCTCCGACACTTCTTCTCGCTGCATCTCACCGGTGCCCGGAAGAGCTTAGGGTGTGTGGGCTTCCAGGCTGTGGCTGCGACAGCAGGCATGGGGATCAACTTCGAGCTCCCTTCATCCGCGAGCGAGTTCCACACGCGATGGGTGTTTGTTGATGCCGGCGTGCTCAACCCTCTTCTCCAAGCTCTGGCGGGGCCTGCCATTCCAAACTTCAGCTGGGGCCATCAGAAGCTCACGAGCCCCTGCCTTGCCCCCGGCTGGGCCAGGCTGCGGTGGTTGAAGGACCTTGGTGTGACTGGGCCCATGGCGGTGAGGGAGTTCGTCAGGCGTCGAGTTGCTCCGCTTCAGCGCCATTCTCACCCGATGTGGGACTTGCTCAGCAGTCAGGACAACATGAGGGTTCAGGAGGAGGGGCTCCCTCTCGCTGCGCGGCAAACGGTGCTCACGGTCCTATCCGGTCTCCCTCTGCCGAACGAGATGCCCAGGAAAAGTTGCATGCTGTGCCGTTGCGAGAACATGGTCACCTTTGCCGCGACCATGCCTTCCTTTGATGAGTGGGGGCTGCGCCCAATTGGCTTGGTGGGGCCCCGCGAGAATCCCATCATCATGGTCACATTCTTCACCGCCGGTGCCGAGCTTGCCCTGGTGACGGTGCGGGGGAGCGAGCGGCGACGGTGGACGGCTGCTCAGAAGTTGAGGAGCACATGTCGAGCGGTGATCCGGGGGCGTCGTCCTCGGGAGCTTGTGACGCCCCTCCTGAGGCGTCGGTGTCACATCCCTAGTCTGGTATGACTTAGACTAGCTAGCTATTTGTGCATCATATTTAAATTTCTTTTAAATTTGAAATGAGGATTGGTGGAACCCTCAGAATCATTTTTTTTTGAAAATGACCCAAATAAAAATTTCTCCAAAAGGGTCCAAGAAAATGCTCATGATGCCCTCTAAAAATATTGGACAGAGATAAAAATCAAAACAATATTTTTAGGAGCTCATGGATATTTATTTTGGCCATTTGGAATTAATACAATAATTATTTGCTTGGATATATAAATGTTATATATATTTTATATGTCCAAAATTATGCCAATTATAACAGAGCTCTGGAATAATACCATTAGCCTCTACAAAAATTGGCATAATAAAATAAAATGTTTTGGTATTTTTATTAAACCAAACAAATGTCAGAAAAAAATAGAAAAGGGAAATAAAACAGGAAAACCTCACCTGTGCTTACCTGGGGCTCTCCCCTGCGCAGCCCAGCAGCAGCAGGCCGGCCCAGCCAGGAGGCGGCCCAGCCCACCTGGCCCCCCCTCCTCTGTCGTCTTCCTCCCCGACAGGGGAACGGCGCGTGCCGACGCGCGCGCACCGCCGCGCCTCCACCTCCTGCTTCCCTGGCCACCTCCTGCTTCCTCCTCGTCGCCTGGAACGCCCCGGACGACGCCACGCAGCCCCGACCGCCCTCTCACTCTCTCATTCCTTCCCCCTCCCCTGGTTCTCTCTCCCCCTCGCACACCCGAGCGCCATCGCTGCCGCCGCTCGCCGTTGCCGTGGCCACCGGTCTCCCCTCGCCTCCCCGACACGCGCAGGAGCTCCGCTCCTCCGCCCTGAAGCTCCCCGTCAAGCCGTGCCCCTCCGGACACCCCGTGGAGCCGTCGCCGTCGCCAAATTCGCCTCCGGCCGCCGTGGATCCTCGCCGGCGATTCGGAAGCTACCGGGCATCCCCGACCTCGCCCTCGCGCTCGCTGATTCCGCGGTGAGCCCCCGCACCGAACCCCCTCCTCCCCGTGTCCGTTTGCCCCATCTAGGCCTTAGCTCCGCCATGGCCGAAGCTCGCCTCCGCTCGAGCTTGTCGCCGGCGTTGCTCCGGCGACCTTTTGGCCACGCCAGTGCACCTAGCACTCTCGCCGCACCTCGTAGTGCCCCGCTAGCGCTTTAGCTCGCGCATTTGCACGCTGCAGCCGCGCCCCCGAACACAGCCGAACTCCGGCGGCCGCAAACATGGTCTCCGACGTCGTTCTCGGCCACCCCAGCTCCGGCCGAGGGCACTACTCGACGCGCCGCATCGCCAGCTCTTCGAAGAGCCTAAACACGCCCCGAACGGAGCCCTGTGGGTGATTCCCGCGGCGATCCGCCGTCTCGGGCCTCGCCGGCGGCTAAACGCCGGCGAGTTGACCGGGTTTGACCCCCCAGGGTCGCTGACCAGTGGGCCCGACCCCCCCTAACCTTTTAATTAAATTAAATTAACCCCTGTTAACCCCCTGTCACTGACGTGTGGGTCCCACACGTCAGGTTTGACCCGGACCAGCCCAGTTGACCGCTGACGTCGTGCTGATGTCATGCTGACGCAATTATTTATTTTCTGGAATTATTTAAATCAGGAAATTCCAGAAATTATTTTAAACTTCAAAAATTCATAACAATTCAACCGTAGCTCAGATTAAAATAATTTATATATGAAAAATTATCAGAAAAATGCAATCTTTCCATCTGTACTAGTTTCATGCATGACAAACCAACTTATACATGCTGAATATGAGAAAACACATTATGGCATATTAAGAGACTTAATTTAGTAATGCATTTGAACCTTTGGTTCAAATGGACTTTAAACCAAATGTTTACTAGATGCATTAGCTCAAACAGCATCACATCTACATGCCATGTTCATGCATCATATTGTTGCATATGATTGTGTATTGATTGCCGGCACCGTTTCTTCTCGATAGGTCCTGCTCCGGAGACGTTCCAGAGTACCTGTCTGTGAAGCAGTGCCTCCCTTGTTGATTTACCAGGCAAGCAAACCCCCTTGTTCATTTCGATAAAACCCTACTCTCTCGCTCCTGCTCTCAGTTATTGCATTAGGATAACAACGATTCATATGCTACTTTGTGTTGCGGTAGTTGAACCCATTCCTCTGCATGACCTGTCATTGCCACAGTAAATAGTTGAAACCCACTAGCATGTGTAGGAGTTGATTGAAGCCACTGATGTGTTCCTACCATGCTATGCCTGCTATTGCTTAGAGTTGTGTCAGGTCTGATTCATTGGGAATGAATTGGAGTGTTACGATATGTTCCGATGCTGAGAGTGAGGTGTGTGAACACGATTTGGTAAAGGTAGCGGTGAGAGGCCATGTAGGAGTACATGGTGGGTTGTCTCATTGGAACCGTCCTTAAGCACTGAGTTCTATGTATGTTGTCCAATGACTCGATACTACCACACATTGGAATGCTTAAGTGCCCCTCTCGACTTATTAACCAACTTGGTCTCTGTCCAGGAGTCGCAACTAGTTTCTGGTGTTTGTAGGTAGTGCTATTTTTCTACCAAGTGGCACCCGGCAGGGTGGGCTTGGGACAGACTAGGCACACGTGGCACGGTGTACCGAGTGGCACCCGGTTGGTGGGCTCGGGAACCCTGCTCACATCGTTTGGGGCCGTGAGCGACACCCCGGCCGGATCTCCTTGCGGATGGAACCCGAATAGGCGATAAACCTGGACTAGAGTCTTGTGTGGTTAGTCAGGTCGTGGCCGACACCCTCGCCAGGCTTCCGCTTGAAGGTTGTCGAGATACATGACGTGTACATGGCGGTAAGTGGCGAGAGCGTGTGTGAAGAAGTACACCCCTGCAGGGTTAACATGATCTATTCGAATAGCCGGGTCCGCGGTTATGGACTTCTTGGATGCTTACATGGTACATAGACAACTTGAAGTGGATACTCTAAAATGCTCAAGACAAGTGTGAGTGCTATGGATGGCCTTCTCGTAGGGAGACGGGGATGAATCCATAGTAGTGTATTGTGTGGTGATTAGTGGACTCGTGTACGTTGTTTCACCTCCAGAGTTTCTGGTAGTCGTAGAACAGGATAGCCACAGAGTCAAAGCTGGCTTGCTGCAACTAAACCCCACATTACCCTCTTGATACAAATGCTTTACGATAGGATCTGATGTAAGTCTTGCTGAGTACCTTTGTACTCATGTTGCTTTATTTATGTTTTTGCAGCTGAGACTTCGGTCTTACTAGTGTTCTCGTGGACTTCGACTAGTAGCTAGTACCTCAGCTACGACCCTGATCGGATGTTGTAGATAGTCAGACTCTTCAGCCTTTTCATTTGTAGATGTCTGTACCCAGACATGTAATGCTTCCGCTTGTTGCTTGTATGCTCTGTATGATGGGTCTTGTGACCCCTGTTTGCAATAATTGCTATGACGGCTCTTCTGAGCTTTTATCTATATGAGTTGTTGAGTTATGCTGTGATGCCATGATGTACAGCACATACTTGCATGTTATGCGTACGTGTAATGTGTATTGCTATGTGTGGGATCTGACTATCTAGTTGTTTATTCTTAGTAGCCTCTCTTACCGGGAAATGTCTCCTAGTGCTTCCACTGAGCCCTGGTAGCTTGCTACTGCTCCGGAACACTTAGGTAGGCCGGCATGTGTCCTTCTTCGATCCTGTGTCTGTCCCTTCGGGGAAATGTCACGCGATGAATACCGGAGTCCTGCTAGCCCGCTACAGCCCGGTTCACCGGAGTCCTGTTAGCCCAGTGCTACAGCCTGGATTCACTCGCTGATGACCGACACGTTTGATGTTGGGTCATGGATGCCTGTCCCTGTAAGTTAGTGCCACTTTGGGTTTACGACTAGCCATGTCAGCCCGGGCTCTTTATCATATGGATGCTAGTGACACCATCATATACGTGTGCCAAAATGCGCAAACGGTCCCGGGCAAAGGTAAGGCGACACCCGTGGGGATACCGTGCGTGAGGCCGCAAAGCGATATGAGGTGTTACATGCTAGATCGATGTGGCATCGAGTCCGGGTCCTGACAGTCGGTCACTGATGAGATGCGGTATGCGGCTCCCGAGGCCGAGGCTCCAGGGGCCTCGAGAGGTCGCAGTGAGAAAGAGCTGGGTTGTTCGCCACAGCCGGGCTCCCCTGAGGATATCCCTCTTGGTTCTTCTTCGGCTCCGTCGTGCGGCAGCCGTCACGTCCAGCGCTTCGGCCGCCTTTGCGTGGACTTCGAGGAGCTCCGTGATACGTCTCCGTCGTATCCACTTTTCCAAACACTTTTGCCCTTATTTTGGACTCTAACTTGCATGATTTGAATGGAACTAACCCGGACTGACGCTGTTTTCAGCAGAATTGCTATGGTGTTATTTATGTGCAGAAACAAACGTTCTCGGAATGACCTGAAACTTCACGGAGCAACTTTTCAGAAATAATAAAAAATCCTTGCAAAAGATGAAGGCCAGGGGCCCACCACCTGTCCACGAGGGTGGGGCGCGCCTGCCCCCCTAGAGCGCGCCCCCTACCTCGTGGGCCCCCTGGAACTCCTCCGACCTCAACTCCAACTCTATATATTTGGTTTCTGGGAGAAAAAAATCATAGGGAAGGATTCATCGCGTTTTACGATACGGAGCCACCGCCAAGCCCTAAAACCTCTCGGGAGGGCTGATCTGGAGTCCGTTCGGGGCTCTGGAGAGGGGAATCCGTCGCCATCATCATCATCAACTATCCTCCATCACCAATTTCATGATGCTCAACGCCGTGCGTGAGTAATTCCATCATAGGCTTGCCGGACGGTGATGGGTTGGATGAGATTTATCATGTAATCGAGTTAGTTTTGTTAGGGTTTGATCCCTAGTGTCCACTATGTTCTGAGATTGATGTTGCTATGACTTTGCTATGCTTAATGCTTGTCACTAGGGCCCGAGTGCCATGATTTCAGATCTAAACCTATTATGTTTTCATCAATATATGAGAGTTCTTGATCCTATCTTGCAAGTCTATAGTCACCTATTATGTGTTATGATCCGTTAATCCCGAAGTGACAATAATCGGGATACTTACCGGTGATGACCATAGTTTGAGGAGTTCATGTATTCACTATGTGCTAATGCTTTGTTCCGGTACTCTATTAAAAGGAGGCCTTAATATCCCTTAGTTTCCGCTAGGACCCCGCTGCCACGGGAGGGTAGGACAAAAGATGTCATGCAAGTTCTTTTCCATAAGCACGTATGGCTATATTCGGAATACATGCCTACATTACATTGATGAACTGGAGCTAGTTCTGTGTCACCCTAGGTTATGACTGTTACATGATGAACCGCATCCGGCATAATTCTCAATCACCGATCCATTGCCTACGAGCTTTCCATATATTGTTCTTCGCTTATTTACTTTTCCGTTGCTATCGCTATCATCACTACAAAATACCAAAAACATTAATTTTGCTACTATTACCTTTTGCTACCGTTATCACTACTATCATATTACTTTGCTACTAAATACTTTGCTGCAGATATTAAGTTTCCAGGTGTGGTTAAATTGTTAACTCAGCTGCTAATACTTGAGAATATTCTTTGGCTCCCCTTGTGTCGAATCAATAAATTTGGGTTGAATACTCTACCCTCGAAAACTGTTGCGATCCCCTATACTTGTAGGTTATCAAGACTATTTTCCGGCGCCATTGCCAGGGAGCATAGCTCTATTCTTTGAGTCACTTGGGATATATATCTGCTTATCATTATGAAGAACTTGAGAGATCCAAAAACCAAGATCTATCCCTCAACTACGAGGGGAGGTAAGAAACTGCCATCTAGCTCTGCACTTGATTCACCTTCTGTTTTGAGTAAGCTTGCGACACCTAAACCTGCTTCTTCTATTCGTTCTGATATGTCACATGTTATTGATGATGCCACTTCTGATATACATGACACTTATGATGAAACTACTTCTATGCTTGATACTACTGTTCCACTTGGTGAATTTCTTGATGAACAACTTGCTAGGGCTAGAGAGAATGAAAATATTGAATCTGATAATACTGATGAAAGTGATGGTGAAGAATCACTTGTTATTCCTAAGGGTTATGTTTTTGATCAACAAGCTTCTTTAGCTATTTTAGCGTGCAAAGATAGATATGAACTCAAGAGGTTATTAGCTAAATGGAATAAGAAATCTCTAAATGCTAGGATGAAACCTGACCCTGCTTTTGCTACTTCACCTATTTGTGTTACTGATAAGGATTATGAATTCTCTGTTGATCCTGATATAATTACTTTGGTTGAATCTGATCCTTTTCATGGCTATGAATCTGAAACTGTTGTGGCACATCTTACTAAATTAAATGATATAGCCACCCCGTTCACTAAGATGAGAGAACTCGCTACTTTTATATTCTTAAAATATTTCTGTTCTCATTAAAGGGTGATGCTAAGATATGGTTTAATTCCCTTGATCCTGGTTGTGTGCGTAGTCCCTAGGATATGATTTATTACTTCTCTGCTAAATATTTCCCTGCTCATAAGAAACAAGCTGCTTTAAGGGATATATATAATTTTGTGCAAATTGAAGAAGAGAATCTCCCACAAGCTTGGGGGAGGCTTCTCAAGTTACTTAATGCTTTGCTTGATCATCCTCTTAAGAAAAATGAAATATTAGATATCTTTTATAATGGACTAACCGATGCCTCCAGAGATTACCTGGATAGTTGTGTTGATTCTGTTTTCAGGGAAAGAACGCCGGATGAAGCTGAAATTCTATTGAATAATATGCTAACAAATGAAAATAATTGGACATCCTGAGCCAGTTCCTGAGCCTATTCCTAAACCAACTCCGAAGAAGTGGGGTATTCTATTTCTCAGTCCTGAAGATATGCAAGAGGCAAAGAAATCTATGAAAGAAAAAGGTATTAAAGATGAAGATGTTAAGAATCTACCTCCTATTAAAGAAATACGTGGTCTTAATTTACCGCCTGTTGAAGAAACATATGATCTTAATCCATTTCCTATTGAAGAAGTACATGGTCTTGATAACCCGACACAGGTAGTAAAGGTAAATTCTCTCTATAGATATGACAAAGCTAAAATCCCATTTACTAAGTTTGCTAGCCCATGCTTATATGAGTTTGATAAATTTATGTCTAAGCAAGAAGATTTTAATGCTTATTTTGGTAGACAATTGAAATACAATTCAAATATTCTTGAACACTTGGGTGATTATATGGCTAATGTTAAAGGTGAACTTAAACTTATTAGTAAACATGCTTCTATGGTTACCACTCAAGTAGAACAAGTACTTAAAGCTCAAAATGATTTGCTCCATGAATTAAATAATACGAATAATGATAATGTTGTTAGAGTTATGACTAGAGGTGGTAGAATGACTCAGGAACCTTTGTATCCTTAAGGCCATCCTAAGAGAATTGAGCAAGATTCTCAGAGAAATAATATAGATGCACCTAGTTCTTCAAAAAAGAAGAAAAATAAAATGATAAGACTTTGCATGCTTCTAGTGAACCTATGACTGAAACACCTGAGAATCCAATTGATATTTCTATTTCTGATGCTGAAACACAATCTGGTAATGAACCTGAAACTAGTGATAATGTTAATAATAATGTTCATGATGATGCTCAACCTAGTAATGATAATAATATAGAAATTGAACCTGCTGTTGATCTTGATAACCCACAATCAAGGAATCAAGGTTATGATAAGAAAGACTTTGTTGCTAGGAAACATGGTAAAGAAAGAGAGCCTTGGGTTCAGAAACCCATGCCTTTTCCTCCCAAACCATCCAAGAAAAAGGATGATGAGGATTTTGAGCACTTTACTGAAATGATTAGACCTATCTTTTTGCGTATGTGATTAACTGATATGCTCAAAACCAATCCTTATGCTAAGTACATGAAAGATATTATTACAAATAAAAGAAAGATACCGGAAGATGAAATTTCCACCATGCTTGCTAATTATACTTTTAAAGGTGGAATACCTAAGAAACTAGGAGATCCAGGAGTACCTACTATACCATGCTCCATTAAAAGAAACTATGTTAAAACTACTTTATGTGATCTTGGAGCCGGTGTGAATGTTTGCCTCTCTCTTTATATCATAGACTTGACTTGAATAAGTTGACACCTACAGAAATATCTTTGCAAATGGCTGATAAATCAACTGCTATACCTATTGGTATTTGTGAGGATGTGCCTGTTGTAGTTGCAAATGTTACTATTTTAACAGACTTTGTTATTCTTGATATTCCCGAGGATGATAGTATGTCTATTATTCTTGGAAGACCCTTTTTGAATACTGCAGGGGCTGTTATTGATTGCACTAAAGGCAATGTCACTTTTCATGTTAATGGCAATGAGCATACGGTTCACTTTCCGAGGAAACAACCTCAAGTTCATAGTATCAACTCTATTGGAAAAATGCCATCGATTATATTTGGAGGTTTTGAATTTCCTCTTCCTACTGTCAAGAAGAAATATGATATTCTTATTATTGGGGATGTTATTCGGAATTTCTCCGGTTCCATGTTATTCGGAATGGGTTCGTTAACAAGACTTGATCAACCTTGTTAGTGGATTCCTTTTGATGATCATGAGATGGATGAAACTAGGAGGCACAACCTTATGTACCCCACTTTTACTTTCTGTTATTTATATTAAATAAAATAAAAATAGTATTTTTCTATCTGTTATCTGATTATCCATGCATTATAAAAATACCCCGAAAATAAAAGTTCTCCAAATGCCCTGAAATTTAAATATGATTTTTTCTAGAATATTTGAGAACATTTGGCACTGAGAACACAACAGGAGGAGCTGGCACCTGGCCACGAGGGTCAGGGGCGCGCCCTACCCTCCTGGGTGCGCCCCCTGCCTCGTGGGCCCATGGTGGCCCTCCTCCACTTATTCATGCACCCACACACTCCTTCTTCCTCCCACAAACACGAATATCCAGCTCAAACCCGAGTCCAAGCTCATTTTGCTGCCATTTTCGATCTCCTTGCTCAAAGCACCTCTCACAAAACTGCTTGGGGAGACTGTTCCTTGGTATGTGACTCCTCCATTGGTCCAATTAGTTTTTGTTCTAGTGCTTTATTCATTGAAAATTTTTGCTTCTTAGGTGACCCTGTTCTTGAGCTTGCATGTCAAATTTATAGGGTCAAAAGTAGTTTTGATGCACGATATAGGCTCTAGGCACTTGTAGGAGTAGTTGCTATCAATATTATTGAGTTTAGCTTACTTTATTTTGAAGTTACTAAAAATTTCAGAATTTTTCAGAAAATAATGAAGAGACTTTTGAGGGGCTCATCGAGCCGAAGCTCGAAGGAAAAGGCACCGAAGCCCAAATATAATCTGCCTCGCACTGTGGAGGTTTGGTCATGTGAATGGACTTCCGATGATTTCTTGAGAGCAGCCGGGATTTATGAAGATTTCTGTGAATTGGCTAAAAATGCAGGCCTCACAGCTTTCCACCACGACCAACGCGATCAGTATCTCTTACTCACAAATATCTTTGTGCAAAACTTTCATTTCCATTCTGGGAACTCACCACCTATGGTGGAGTTTTATTTATATGATGAGCATAAGGATATGGAACTTTATGATTTTTGTCGGGATTGTTTGGTCCCTTTCGAGGGCACGACAGAGGAACCACATTGTAGCGATGTGGATGGGTTTATTGATATCATCACTGTAGGGGAAACAAGGAAGGTTTCCGATGCACGAATCACTAGCATACATTTTCCTGTTTTATGCTATTTTGCATTATTTCCTAGTCGTTGCTTAATTGGTCGTGGAAACTGTGGAAACCTTAGTGTTCCTGATATTATTATTTTGCTCCACCGTTTATTCAGTGATAACTCTGTTAGTATGGGCGGCATTATTGCTAAACGGTTAAGTCTGAACCGTACAAAGGGCCCCATCTTTGGAGGCATCTATGCTTCTCGCCTAGCTGCACATTTTAACATACCTATTAGGCATTATGAGAAGGAAGAAAAAGTGTTGCCTCGTGTTTATTTAGATTATAAGAGTATGGTGGCACACGATTTTATTGTTAAGAATAGGGAAGGGGAGCTTAAATACAAATTGTTCTTTGATAAACATCATCCTGAGACTATTACCCTGCCTGCTCCTTCCTTGTTTGATTTATCTGCAGGCCAGTAACTTGTTCCATTAGTGGCTATTCACGCCTATCGAAACCCTACATCAGCCACAGAGCCAGAGCCGAAACCACAAGTTGATCCTCCACGACAGTCTAATTACTATTGGGATCTGGAGATGATTGCCAACCAGTGACAATCAGAGTCTTCTTCATCGCAGTACGACCCCAATTATTATTATGGATACCCGCCAGGCCAACCGTGGCCATAGACCAACTTAGGCCAAAATCCTAAGCTTGGGGGAGTACGTATTTCTCAAGGATATTACATTCATGTTCACACACTCATTGCTAGATGTCGGTGCTCATACTTTTTCATTGTATCATCCATGCTAGTTTATTTTCCTTTTTATGCTTTCTTCTTGTGTGTTAAATAAACCTTAAGAAAAACCAAAAAAATTAGTTGTATCCTTTAATTAGTTTACTTTCCATGCTTGTAGTAGTAATTAAAAATAAAACCCAAAAAGATTTCATGTTCTTCTTTTGCTTGTTGGGAGCCTTCCCGTGTAAATAGTTTTATTTATTTTCTTTTCTTTGGGGGTCGATAGGAGAAGACCATAATTAAATTGTTGAAGTGGCTCTTATATGCGTTATTGTTGATCTGACAAAAGAGCCCATATTACCTTGTCTTCTCCTATTTATTGAGTGCTTGAAGATTCCAGCTTAGTCCAATGCACGTGCACTATTATTACTATTCACATCATTCGGTCGTGCAAGTGAAAGGCAATTATGACGATATATGATGGATTGACTGAGATGAGAAAAAGCTGGTATGAACTCGACCTCTCTTGTTTTTGTAAATATGATTAGTTCATCGTTCCTGATTCAACCTATTATGGATAAACATGTTTGCAATGACAACTAGAGATCATAGTTTCTTGTGCCATGCTTGATTAGCTATGAGTTATAATGTTTTACCTTGTGTGCCAACATGCTATTAAAATGGTTATGATGTGGTATGATAGGGTGGTATCTGCTACCTCTTGAGCTTGCGTTGGATTTCCCCGAAGAGGAAAGGATGATGTAGCAGAGTAGCGTAAGTATTTCCCTCAGTTTTTGAGAACCAAGGTATCAATCCAGTAGGAGGCCACGCTCAAGCCCCTCGTACCTGCACAAAACAATAGCTACTCGCAACCAACGCGATTGGGGGTTGTCAATCTGAAAGTGCAACTATCCCTGGGTGGTTTTGGTAATTCCTAACAACATATAGCTCATTGAGCTAACATTATTCCAAGATTAATATTTCAGGAAAAGCTCAATGAATGGCATGGCATGGATGAGGAAAGTGGATCCCTCAAAATTCTAAGGACAAAAAGTTTGGCTCAAGCTTGAAGCTCAAGACTCTACATTTTATATTTTAGTGATCCAAGATCACATTGAGTCTATAGGAAAAGCCAATACTATCAAGGAGGGATGAGGTGTTGCTTAATGGCTTGCTTGCTCAAAATGCTTAGTGGTATGCTCCAAAACCCTCAACTACCTTCCCACAACCACATATGACCTAAACCAAAAGTCAAACTCGGCCCCACCGACTCTTTCTATCCGGCGCCACCGAGTTTCAAGTGTCATAGCCACTGCCACAAACCCTAGCAAATCGGTTTCACCGATAGGGATCTCGGTCTCACCGAGATGAGATTGTAATCTCTCTGTTTCCCTTCATAACGTTTTGGTCTTACCGAGATGAGCGATCGGTCCCACCGAGATTGCAATGTAAACTCTCTGTTTCCCTTTTGTAACATTTCGGTCTCACCGAGATGAGCGAATCGGTCCCACCGAGTTTACCTGACCAACTCTCTGGTTAGCTTATTACCAAAATCGGTCCCACCGAGTTTGTGTAATCAGTCACACCAAGATTACGTTATGCCCTAACCCTAACCATATCGGTCCTACCGAGTTGCATCTCAGTCCCACCAAAAATCCTAACGGTCACTAGGTTTGCTGAATCGGTCTGACCGAGTTTAACCATTCGGTCCCACCGAGTTTGGCAAATTTTGTGTAACGGTTAGATTTTGTGTGGAGGCTATATATACCCCTCCACCCACTCTTCATTCGTGGAGAGAGCCATCAGAACATACCTATACTTCCAATACACATTTTCTGAGAAAGAACCACCTACACTTGTGTTGAGGTCAAGATATTCCATTCCAACCATATGAATCTTGATCTCTAGCCTTCCCCAAGTTGCTTTCCACTCAAATCTTCTTTCCACCAAATCCAAATCATGTGAGAGAGAGTTGAGTGTTGGGGAGACTATCATTTGAAGCACAAGAGCAAGGAGTTCATCATCAACACACCATTTGTTACTTCTTGGAGAGTGGTGTCTCCTAGATTGGGTAGGTGTCACTTGGGAGCCTCCACAAGATTGTGGAGTTGAACCAAGGAGTTTGTAAGGGCAAGGAGATCGCCTACTTCGTGAAGATCTACCACTAGTGAGGCAAGTACTTCGTGGGCGACGACCGTGATGGAACAGACAAGGTTGCTTCTTCGTGGACCCTTCGTGGGTGGAGCCCTCCATGGACTCGCGCAACCGTTACCCTCCGTGGTTTGAAGTCTCCATCAACTTGGATGTATGATGGCACCACCTATCGGAACCACAACAAAAACATTCGTGTCACCAATTGCGTTTGAATCCTCCAAACCCTTCCCGTTACATTCTTGCAAGTTGCATGCTTTATTTTCCGCTTCTCATATACTCTTTTGCATGCTTTCTTGAATTGTGTGGAGATTGCTTGACTTGTACTAAGATAGCTAAAATCTGCCAAGAACTAAAATTGGGAAAAGGCTAGATTTTTATTTGGTCAAGTAGTCTAATCACCCCCCTCTAGACATACTTTTGATCCTACAAGTGGTATCAGAGCTTTGGTCTCCATTTGCTTTGATTTCCATAGCTTTTGGTGGTCATAGCCTTGGTTTCACAACCTAGGAGAGTATGACGTCTAGCGAGGGAAATTATCACCGTAGAGGTCCTTACTTTGATGGCACTAATTTTGCTAGTTGGAAGCATAAGATGAAAATGCATATTCTTGGACATAACTCCGCCATTTGGGCTATTGTGTATATTGGCTTGCAAGGTGAATTCTTTGATGGGAAAGAATCGAACCGTGAAGCCACTGCGGAAGAGTTGAAGATGCTGCAATACAACGCTCAAGCTTGTGATATCCTCTTCAACGGATTGTGCCCCGAAGAATTCAACAAAATCAGTCGTCTTGAGAATGCAAAGGAAGTTTGGGATACTTTGATTGATATGCACGAAGGTACCGACTCCGTCAAGAAATCCAAATTGGATGTGCTTCAAAGTCAACTTGACAAGTTCAAAATGAAGGATGGTGAAGGTGTCGCTGAAATGTACTCTAGGCTTGCTCCTATCACAAATGAGATTGCCGGCTTAGGGAGTGAAGAGATGACCGATAGATTCATCATCAAGAAGATCCTAAGAGCCTTGGATGGAAAATATGATACCGTGTGCACATTGATCCAAATGATGCCAAATTAAAAGATCTCAAGCCAACGGAAGTCATTGGAAGAATTGTTGCTCATGAGATGTCACTCAAGGATAAAGAAGAACTTCACAACAAATCAAGTGGTGCTTACAAAGCCTCATGTGAAGCCCCCACATCATCGAGTGAGAAACAAACCTTCAATGAAGAATTGAGCTTAATGGTGAAGAACTTCAACAAGTTCTACAAGAGTAGAAGCAAAGAGAGAAGCTCCAAGTCAAGGTCCTACAATGACAAAAGATCTTCTAGTCGAGAGCGAAATTGCTACAATTGTGGAAGGCCCGGACACTATTCAAATGAGTGTACGGCCCCCTACAAGAGAAGAGAAGATTCTCCCAAGAGAAGAAGTAGAAGAGAAGAATCACCATCCAGAGAAAGAAGGAGTAGAGATGATCGTTATGAACGAAGACCCTCACGGAGAAGCAAGGATTCGGAAAGAAAGGACAAGTCATCAAGGAGCTACACAAAACGAATACATCAAGCTCATGTTGGTGAATGGGTATCCGGCTCCGACTCCGACAACCACTCCGAGAGAAGCTATCACTCCGACTCCGAATATACTCAAGATGAAGGTGTTGCCGGTCTAGCACTGGTGACAACCAACTCCTACGACATATTTGACTCACCAAATGAAGGAGTTGGAACATGCTTCATGGCTAAAGGCCCAAAGGTATCACACCCCGAGTATGTTGATTTCAATAGTGATGAAGATGACTTGTTAGGTGATGATGATTTACTTGTTGACAACTCTAGTGCTGAATACTATGATGAAACGTCAATTAATCATGCTAATCAAGATAAAACGAATGACAATGATATGGACAAGATTGAGTCTCTAACTAAAGAACTAAACACTCTTAAGTTAGCTCATGAAACTATCTTAGGAGATCATCGAGAACTTTTAAGGACTCATGAGAAATTATGCTTTGAAAAGCTCAACCTTGAGCAAGAGCATGAGTTCTTAAAAGCAATCAATGATGATCTTCATAAGAAAAGTTCTTACATTGCCAAGTGTTTACTCTTATCCACTTACATGCCTCAAGTCAAGTCTAGTAATAAGAATAAGAAAGATTCTTCCTCTAGTAGTAACAATAATCATGCTAAATCCAGTATTGTTGCTTCTAGTAGTTCTCTTGATTCCACTAATGATTAACTTAGCCAAGTTACACTTGAGCAAGAAAATAGCTTATTGAAGGGAATTATAGAGAAAGGTGTTTACAAGAGCCTTGCCGGAAGTAAGCAATTCGAGGAAATTGTACGCAAGCAAGGAAGGCACCGGAAGAATCAAGGTGTTGGTTTTGAACGAAAGTTCAATGCCAATGGAGTTGAGTGGGAAGAAGATCAATACCCCAAGACGAAGTTTGTTCCTCAACAAGAGAAGTATGATCCTACTTCTCTCAAAGGGACACAAGCTCAAGATGATCTTCCACCACAAGACCACAAGCAAAAAGGCAAGGACAAGCTTCAAGAGGAAATTGATGCGTATGAAGAAGCTCCTAAGGCCTTGGTCAAGTGGGTTCCCAAGACTACTTCAAGTTCCACTTCATCAAGTACAACTACAACACCGAGGATTCCCATCAAGATGGCGTGGATCCCGAAGAAGAAGAACTAGAGAGTTCTTGAGGGTGACTCCGCCAACATACTTCACTCTTATCATCTTGGCAAGAACAAGTGCAATCAACTTCCACATCTTGCACTAGTTCAAGGAGTCACAAACCCTCTTGTTGGTAAGACAAGGGACAAGGTAACCTAAAAGTCTTCATAGACATCATCTTGTGTGTGCATCACTCTATGTCTATGGATATCCTTGTTTGTTCCTTGTGGGACTAACCCGTGTAGGTATTGAAAGTGCAACACACTCCAATGGATAGCTTCAAATGATCTACATCAACATTGAGCATCCACATATTCAACATCTACATGAAGTCATCATCGACAAAACCCAAGGTTAGTTCATCCCTCTTAGGGGGGATCTCACATCTAGGGGGAGCTTTACTCTAAGAATTGAGCTAAAGCAACTCTAATGGTGTAAACACAACAATGCTTTATGTAAAAGTGGTAACCCCACTTGTGCTTAAACGATGAGTATGACCTATGATCAAATGTTCTCATTTGACTCCTAAGTCAATATACTCATATATAGATGACCTAGTCATCGCAAATTGTTTGATAGATGCTAGAATTGGTTGTGCATGCTTTGCCACATATTTCAATTGCCATTTTATTGTGTGAGCATGTTGATTGCATATTTTACTCATTCGAGGACATCCACTTGTTGTTTTGATTGATTTGTTTTCTTTTCTTTTGCCAAGTGGATGGACAAGAATGCCTAAGAACCCTCTCTAGCTATCTATGCTTTTCTCGTCTCAAACTCTATTCATGCTACATCACAAAATTTGATCAAGTCAGATTCGAACCACTCTGTGTGAGGAGCACTCGGAGTCCCCGATTCGTGATAGACTTAAACTTCCAAAACTTCTTTGTGTGTTTCGGTCTGACCGATTCATCCATTTTGGTCATACCGAGATCACTAAGTTGATCTAGGTTTTCAATCTCGGTGCAACCGATTTGAACCTTTCGGTCACACCGAGTTTCAGTAAGTGCTTGCAATTATGAATCTCGGTGCCACCGAGTTGTTCCACTCGGTCACACCGACAGGGTCAGGCTATATATACTCACGGGCAAAATTTTGGAAATTTCTCTGAAACCCCTTCGCCCGCGCATAGCTCGTTGTGCCTCCAGGGTCTCCGGATCATCTTCCTCGTCGCCAGCCGCCTCCTGTCGCTGGTCTCCGCCGCCGTCAACGGAATTCTTCCCCGCCGTTGCCGCCGTAGCGAGTTCATTGCCGAACTAGGGTATGGACTCGATCACAGTGCTATCCCCGTCCAATTCCTAGCACATTGTGTTCATTATGATTCTTACCATGATTGAAACGCTTCTATCCAGTCAAAACACTCCGTACATTAGAGTTGAATTGAAAATTTAGGGTTAGGTTTCCGCCGAAACCATCTCGGACCCACCGAGTTGTGGAACTCGTTACCACCGATTCGGCTCAGGCCATTGCACATGTAATTTTCGGTCTGACCGAGAATTGCAAATCGGTATGACCGAGTTCAGGACTTTGTGAAACCCTAGCAGTCTCGGTGCCACCGAACTGTGACTCGGTCTGACCGAGTTCACTAGTTTAGGTTCCAACAGCTGCTTCGGTATCACCGAGTTTACAAATCGGTTGATCCAAAATGCTTTCTGTGGAAAACTAAAACTAAGTTTTTGACTCATTCTTTTGCAAAAACCTCTACATTTTGTGATGCTCATCCACTCTATCTCATCTATATCTATTCACAGGGTCTGCTGTCAGTGTTTGCAATATGTCTGATCAGAGTGACTGCCAGAACAGGTCAGAGGAGCAGGTTCACCTGAGTGAGGGCACTAGTCCCTCTAGCAGTTCAGATGATGGTAACAGGAGCACTCCCAGCAACTTGCCCAAAGCTGCCACCAGAACAAGGAAGAAGAAAACTTCAGAGTCTGAGGATGAAGAATATGTGGCAGTTGAGGATGAGGCCACTTCCAAGAAGAAAGTGGTTAAGAAGGAATATAGCACTGCTGCTGCCACCAAGCCAGGCATGAAGCAAAAGGTTCCTGCAAAGAGAATTCCAATGTCTAAGGCCAGAGCATCTACTCAAGTCCCTTTAGGATCTGAACCCAAAGAGGCTGCTGCATAAGGGAAGAAGAGGAAGTAGAGGATCAAAAAGACCACTGCTAGAGTGCTTGGGAGATCCTCAATCATGAGAGATTCTGAAGAGGAAGAGGAAGAAGAGGTTGCTGCACCAGCACCCAAGGCAGAAAAGCTGATGGGTGATGCTATAAAGTCAGGGGCTGCAATATCAAAGCCCAAAGAAGCACCCAAAGCGGCCTCCAAGCCCAAGAGTGCACCTAATAGGAATACCAGGAGTATACCAGCTGCTGAGAAGAACAAGGCCCCAGTGTCTGAAGTTGTTGCTGATGAAGATGATGAAGGACAAGTCCTGAGAAAGCTCAAACCCAAGATTCCAGACCACAATGATGCTCATCCTGTGGCTGAGAACATGAAGATCAGGAGAGACTCAGGGTTGAGGCTATGGAGAGAGACAGATCCATATGCTACCAGGAGAAGGACTGCTGTTGATTACAGGTTCCACACAAAGGAACAGCAGGACTTCTATGAGACAATGTTGTTGGACAAGAAGCCTATAGTGTGTGAAATGAGGTGGGTCGACTGGAAGTATATCAAGGAAAATGAGGAACACTATCCTGGTGTGTTTGATAGCTTCAGTGCTTGTGGAGTTGCAGACTTTGTTGGGCAAAAGCTCACAAAGTGGAATGAGGAGCTCATAATGCAATTCTACTCCATAGCACACTTCTATCCAGATGGCAGGATAGTATGGATGTCTGAAGGTACAAGGTACCACTTAACTATTGAGGAATGGGAAAATCTGATCAATGCTCCTAAGGAAGAAGAAGATGACTTGGATGTCTATGCCAAGAAGAAGATGGATCACAACTCTATGGCAAACATGTACAAGGAGATTCCTGAACATGATCTTGAGACTCACCAGTTTGGGTCAGTAAAACACTTGCTGTCAGGGCTGCCTACAATCAATTGGATCCTTAGGCACACTCTCTTGCCCAAGTCTGGTGATCATAGAATGATCATAGGCCATGCAATTAACTTGCTACATATATTTGATGTGCCACAGAAGTTCAAGGTCATGAGCCTTATAGTTGAGACTATCAAGAGGACTGCAGATGACCAGAAAAGAAGTTGTGGATATGCCCCACAAATCCAGGAGTTGATAAACTCAAAGATGGGCACAGGCACATACTTGTTGGATAAGGAACACTTGCCTATCTATCCTAACTTTGAGGACAATCAAGTTGTGATGAATGAGAATGAACCATCATCAGTACAAGCTCAAGAGAAGAAGGAGAAAGCAAAGAAAGAGAAGGCTGCCAAGATGCCAACTCAAGAGGAGGCATCTGAGTACTTTTTGAAAAGCAAGCAAGATCAGCTTGGCTACCTGATTGCATCCACTATGAGGATTGAGAAGGGACTTGCCACCTTGACTCAAAACCAGGAGAGCTTGGAAAGAATCATGGAGCAACAATTCTATGATTTAGATGTCAAAGTAACTGAGATTTAGTCAGTTGTGGAGCAGCTACAAGATGATATGCAGGAGAGGAAGGGCAGAACGACCACTGATGCATTTGCCAGAGCGCCTTGAGCTCAGAGATCAACTACAGTGCTAGTAACAGACACTAGAGCCACTTCATCTGCACCAGCTACAGCTTCAGCGCAACCAGCTCCAGCACCAACTCCATCAGCTCCATTCACATCAACTGAAGCCTTCGTCCTTGGCATTCTCCGGACACCACCACCTGAAGACCAAGCTTGAGAGACGTTCTAGTGCTATGCATTTTCTATGAACACTTGTTGCCAAAGGGGGAGAAAAATGTATAGATCATAGCCTTCGAGAGAGAGAGAGAGAGTTTGCTTTTGTTCTCTCTTGTCTTCTTGGTTGAAATTTGTCTGTCTTTTGATTGCTTGAGATACTATGCTATTATCTGTGAGATATCGATGATCATGTGGTTGATCATAAGCTACACTTATGCTTGTTAGATGATATTATCTTACTTATCCTTATATGATCATGCACTTTGCTTGGTGATGAGTGCATGTATTTAATTCTTATCATTTTGAGCGCTCCACCAAGACGTATGTGACATGGAAGAGTAACCCATGATCCTAACTCATTGTGCATTTGCAGTCCAAAGCAAATCTTAAGATATGCATAAATTTAGGGGGAGCTCTTGCTTTTCACATACTTCTCAAAGCGACAATATCATTCACTCTTATTATCATTTGTCAAAGCTTTGATCTATATGTTGTCATCAATTACCAAAAAGGGGGAGATTCAAAGTGCAACTATCCCTGGGTGGTTTTGGTAATTCGTAACAACATATAGCTCATTGAGGTAACATTATTCCAAGATTAATATTTCAGGAAAAGCTCAATGAATGGCATGGCATGGATGAGGAAAGTGGATCCTTCAAAATTCTAAGGACAAAAAGTTTGGCTCAAGCTTGAAGCTCAAGACTCTACATTTTATATTTTAGTGATCCAAGATCACATTGAGTCTATAGGAAAAGCCAATACTATCAAGGAGGGATGAGGTGTTGCTTAATGGCTTGCTTGCTCAAAATGCTTAGTGATATGCTCCAAAACCCTCAACTACCTTCCCACATCCACATATGACCTAAACCAAAAGTCAAACTCGGCCCCACCAATTCTTTCTATCCGGCGCCACTGAGTTTCAAATGTCATGGCCACTGCCACAAATGCTAGCAAATCGGTTTCACCGATAGGGATCTCGGTCTCACCGAGATGGGATTGTAATCTCTCTGTTTCCCTTCATAATGTTTCGGTCTTACTGAGATGAGCGATCGGTCCCACTGAGATTGCAATGTAAACTCTCTGTTTCCCTTTTGTAACATTTCGGTCTCACCGAGATGAGCGAATCGGTCCCACCAAGTTTACCTAACCAACTCTCTGGTTAGCTTATTACCAAAATCGGTCCCACCGAGTTTGTGTAATCGGTCACACCGAGATTATGTTATGCCCTAACCCTAACCATATCGGTCCTTCCGAGTTGCATCTCAGTCCCACCGAAAATCCTAACGGTCACTAGGTTTGCTGAATCGGTCCGACCGAGTATAACCATTCGGTCCCACCGAGTTTGGCAAATTGTGTGTAACGGTTAGATTTTGTGTGGAGGCTATATATACCCCTCCACCCACTCTTCATTCGTGGAGAGAGCCATCAGAACATACCTACACTTCCAATACACATTTTCTGAGAGAGAACCACCTACACTTGTGTTGAGGTCAAGATATTCCACTCCAACCATATGAATCTTGATCTCTAGCCTTCCCTAAGTTGCTTTCCACTCAAATCTTCTTTCCACCAAATCCAAATCCTGCGAGAGAGAGTTGAGTGTTGGGGAGACTATCATTTGAAGCACAAGAGCAAGGAGTTCATCATCAACACACCATTTGTTACTTCTTGGAGAGTGGTGTCTCCTAGATTGGCTAGGTGTCACTTGGGAGCCTCTGACAAGATTGTGGAGTTGAACCAAGGAGTTTGTAAGGGCAAGGAGATCGCCTACTTTGTGAAGATCTACCGCTAGTGAGGCAAGTCCTTTGTGGGCGACGGCCGTGATGGAATAGACAAGGTTGCTTCTTCGTGGACCCTTCGTGGGTGGAGCCCTCCATGGACTCGTGCAACCGTTACCCTCCGTGGGTTGAAGTCTCCATCAACGTGGATGTATGATAGCACCACCTATCGGAACCACGACAAAAACATCCGTGTCTCCAATTGCGTTTGAATCCTCCAAACCCTTCCCGTTACATTCTTGCCAGTTGCATGCTTTACTTTCCGCTGCTCATATACTCTTTTGCATGCTTGCTTGAATTGTGTGGAGATTGCTTGACTTGTACTAAGATAGCTAAAATCTGCCAAGAACTAAAATTGGGAAAAGGCTAGATTTTTATTTGGTCAAGTAGTCTAATCACCCCCCTCTAGACATACTTTCGATCCTACACAATCCCTTCACGGTCACTTACGAGAGTGAGATCTGATAGATATAATATTTTTGGTATATTTGGTATAGAGATGCAAAGTGAAAAGTAAAAGGCAAAGTAAAAAAGCAAAGCAAGATTAAAGTGATGGAGATTGATATGATGAGAATAGACCCGGGGGCCATAGGTTTCACTAGTGGCTTCTCTCAAGAGCATAAGTATTCTACGGTGGGTGAACAAATTACTGTTGAGCAATTGACAGAATTGAGCATAGTTATGAGAATATCTAGGCATGATCATGTATATAGGCATCACGTCCATGACAAGTAGACCGAAACGATTCTGCATCTACTACTATTACTCCACTCATCGACCGCTATCCAGCATGCATCTAGAGTATTAAGTTAAAAACAGAGTAACACTTTAAGCAAGATGCCATGATGTAGAGAGACAAATTCATGCAATATGAAATAAACCCCATCTTGTTATCCTCGATGGCAACGATGCAATACGTGCCTTGCTGCCCCTTCTGTCACTGGGAAAGGACACCGCAAGATCGAACCCAAAGCTAAGCACTTCTCCCATGGCAAGAACTACCAATCTAGTTGGCCAAACCAAACGGATAATTTGAAGAGACTTGCAAAGATAACCAATCATACATAAAAAGAATTCAGAGAAGATTCAAATATTATGCATAGATATACTTGATCATAAACCCACAATTCATCGGTCTCAACAAACACACCGCAAAAAGAAGAAGATTACATCGAATAGATCTCCACGAGAGAGGGGGAGAACTTTGTATTGAGATCCAAAAAGAGAGAAGAAGCCATCTAGCTACTAACTATGGACCCGAAGGTCTGAGGTAAACTACTCACAGTTCATCATAGAGGCTATGATGATGTAGAAGGCCTCCGTGATGACGGCCCTCTCCAGCGGAGATCCGGAACAGGCCCCAAGATGGGATCTCGTGGATAAAGAAAGTTGTAGTGGTGGAATTAGGTTTTTGGCTCCTATTCTGATCGTTTGGGGGTACGTAGGTATATATAGGAGGAAGGGGTATGTCGGTGGAGAACCGAGGGGCCCACGAGGCAGGGGGGCGCGCCCTAGGGGGTGGGCGCCCCCCCCCCCCCTCGTGACCGCCTCTTTGACTCCTTGGAGTAGGGTCCAAGTCTCCTGGATCACGTTCGGTGAGAAAATCACGTTCCCGAAGGTTTTATTCCGTTTGGACTCCGTTTGATATTCTGTTTCTCCGAAATACTGAAATAGGCAAAAAACAGCAATTCTGGGCGGGGCCTCCAATTAATAGGTTAGTCCCAAAAATAATATAGAAGTGGAAAATAAAGCCCAATATAGTCCAAAACAATAGATAATATATCATGGAGCAATAAAAAATTATAGATATGTTGGAGACGTATCAGGCATCCCTAAGCTTAATTCATGCTCGTCCTCGAGTAGGTAAATGATAAAAAGAGAATTTTTGATGCAGAGTGCTACTTGGCATAATTCCAATGCAAATCTTCTTAATTGTGATATGAATATTCAGATTCGAAAGATTCAACACAAAAGTTTATATTGACATAAAAATAATAATACTTCAAGCATACTAACAAAGCAATTATGTATTCTCAAAATAACATGGCCAAAGAAAGTTATCCCTACAAAATCATATAGTCTGGCTATGCTCTATCTTCACAAAGTATTTAAATCATGCACAACCTCGATGACAAGCCAAGCAATTGTTTCATACTCTAACTTTTTCAAAACTTTTTCAATCTTCACGCAATACATGAGCGTGAGCCATGGATATAGCACTATAGGTGGAATAGAATGGTGGTTGTGGAGAAGACAAAAAGGAGAAGATAGTCTCACATCAACTAGGCGTATCAATGGGCTATGGAGATGCCCATCAATAGATATCAATGTGAGTGAGTAGGGATTGCCATGCAACGGATGCACTAGAGCTATAAGTATATGAAAGCTCATCAAAAGAAACTAAGTGGGCGTGCATCCAACTTGCTTGCTCACAAAGACCTAGGGCATTTTGAGGAAGCCCATCATTGGAATATACAAGCCAAGTTCTATAATGTAAAATTCCCACTAGTATACAAAAGTGATAACATGAGAGACTCTCTACTATGAAGATCATGGTGCTACTTTGAAGCACAAGTGTGGTAAAAGGATAGTAACATTGTCCCTTCTCTCTTTTTCTCTCATTTTTTTATTTGGGCCTTTTCTATTTTTTATGACCTCTTTTCTTTCTCTTTTTTGGGCTTCTTTGGCCTCTTTTATTTATTTTTCGTTCGGAGTCTCATCCTGACTTGTGGGGGAATCATAGTCTCCATGATCCTTTCCTCACTAGGACAATGCTCTAATAATGATGATCATCAAACTTTTATTTTTCTTACAACTCAACAATTACAACTCGATACTTAGAACAAAATATGACTCTATATAAATGCCTCTGGCGGTGTACTGGGATATGCAATATGATAATGATGGAGTGTATCATAATAAACGGAATGGTGGAAAGTTGCATGCAATATATCTCGGAATGGCTATGGAAATGCCATAATAGGTAGGTATGGTGGCTGTTTTGAGGAAGGTATATGGTAGGTGTATGATACCGGCAAAGGGTGCGCGGTATTAGAGAGGCTAGCAAAGGTGGAAGGATGGGAAAAGTGCATATAATCCATGGACTCAACATTAGTCATAAAGAACTAATATACTTATTGCAAAAATCTAGAAGTTATCAAAGCAAAGTATTACGCGCATGCTCCTAGGGGGATATATTGGTAGGAAAAGACCATCGCTCGTCCCCGACCGCCACTCATAAGGAAGACAATCAATAAATAAATCATGCTCCGACTTCATCACATAACGGTTCACCATACGTGCATGCTACGGGAATCACAAACTTTAACACAAGTATTCTTTAAATTCACAACTACTCAACTAGCATGACTCTAATATTATCACCTCCATATCTCAAAACAATTATCATGCTTCAATCTTTTCTTAGTATTCAACACACTCAAAAGAAAGTTTCACAAATCTTGAATACCAAGCATATTATTATTCAGCAAATTACCATGCTATTAAGACTCTCAAAATGATTTAAGTGAAGCATGAGAGATCAATAGTTTCTTTAAAACAAATCCACCACCATGCTCTAAAAGATCTAAGTGAAGCACATAGAGCAAAATTATAATGCTCAAAAGATATAAGTGAAGCACATAGAGCAAAATTATAACGCTCAAAAGATATAAGTGAAGCACATATAGCAAAATTACATAGCTCAAAAGATATAAGTGATGCACATAGAGCAAAATTATAATGCTCAAAAGATATAAGTGAAGCACATAGAGTATTATATCAAATTCTAATTCATGTATGGCTCTCTCAAAAGGTGTGTACAGCAAGGATGATTGTGGCACACTAAAACACAAAGACACAAATAATACAAGACGCTCCAAGCAAGACACATATCATGTTGGTGAATAAAAATATAGCTCCAAGTAAATTACCGATGGAAGTGGACGAAAGAGGGGATGCCTTCCGGGGCATCCCCAAGCTTTGACTTTTTGGTGTCCTTGGATTATCTTGGGGGTGCCATGGGCATCCCCAACCTTAGGCTCTTGCCACTCCTTGTTCCATAATCCATCACAAGAATTCACCCAAAACTTGAAAACTTCACAACACAAAACTTAAAGTAGAAAACTTGTGAGCTCCGTTAGCGAAAGAAAACAAAAGACCACTTCAAGGTACTGTAATGAACTCATTCTTTATTTATATTGGTGTTAAACCTACTGTATTCTAACTTCTCTATGAATTATAAACTATTTTACTAACCATAGATTCATCAAAATAAGCAAACAACACACGAAAAACAGAATCTGTCAAAAACAGAACAGTCTGTAGTAATCTGTAGCTAGCGCAAGATATGGAACCCCCAACATTCTAAAATAAATTGGTGGACGTGAGGAATTTATATATTAATCATATCCAAAAAGAATTAACGAAATAGCACTCTTAAAATAAAAATGACAGCAGTTCTCGTGAGCGCTAAAGTTTCTGTTTTTTATAGCAAGTTCAACAAGACTTTCCCCAAGTCTTCCCAATGGTTCTACTTGGCACAAACACTAATTAAACACAAAAAACACAACCAAAACAGAGGCTAAATAATTTATTTATTAATAAACAGGAGCAAAAAGCAAGGAATAAAAATAAAATTGGGTTGCCTCCCAACAAGCGCTATCGTTTAACGCCCCTAGCTAGGCATAAAAGCGAGGATAGATCTAGGTTGTGCCGTAGTAATAAGATAGATTGGTGAAACTCATTTCATATTCTCTACGTTCGGCAGCAAGTTTTCTTTGAGGAAAGCAAAAGTAATCAAAAGGGCTAAATTTAATAGGACAGAGGTCCCCAAGATCAATTTTAGGAGGTATAGGTTCCTCTTTCGGCCCTTCGTATTGCACAACCAATTCATCATTATAAGCATTCTTTTGACAGAACCTTGGGAGCCTAAACTCAAGAGAGCATCCTAGCTCATTGTTTCGAATAGCCAAATCATCATTAAGTTCAGATATTCTATCAATTAAAATATTGATTGGCACCTTTTTTCTAAGGTTTTCATTGAAAGTGACATAGTCAAGAGATTGAAAGCGCATAATTTCTTCTTGATCAAAGAGGATAGATTCTATGGGAGGACGACCAGCATCCACCCTATAGTGTGCAAAGATTTCCTTGGCTTCTTTTATTATAAATCTGAATTCATGAGCCAAAAAGATAGTAGCGGCACGCTTAGCAGAAGGATGCTCGATATTAGAAAATTCTAGGAAAATTCTTTGTATAGATGGGTGCATATGCATAAATTGCCTTTCAAGTTCAACGATAAGCATGGCAATAGCGTCCTCAAGACTACTATTTCTATGAAGAATAGAACTGCCCATAGAGGGCAAAGCACCGGCACAAGTAAAAAAAATCTTGGATGACTCCTTTTCCAATAATATTACCACTACCGATTCGAAATCTTTTTGTATGATAGGTAGGGGGTTCTTCAGCCGGAGCATCAGATTTTTCTATGACATTGTTATCGCCCATATCGGCGATAACTTCCCCAATTTCAGACATAGCGACAAGCAAGCAATCCAACACACGGGCAAACAAAAGGCAAGCGGGCAAAAAGAGGCAAATAGAGATGGAGGATAGAGAGAGAGAGAGAGAGAGAGAGAGAGAGAGAGAGGGCGAATAAAACGGCAAGGGTGAAGTGGGGGAGAGGAAAACGAGAGGCAAATGGCAAATAATGTAATGCGGGAGATAGGGATTGTGATGGGTACTTGGTATGTTGAATTTTTGCGTAGACTCCCCGGCAACGGCGCCAGAAATTCTCTTGCTACCCGAAGAGGAAAGGATGATGCAGCAGAGTAGCGTAAGTATTTCCCTCAGTTTTTGAGAACCAAGGTATCAATCCAGTAGGAGGCCACGCGATTAGGGGTTGTCAATCCCTTCATGGTCACTTATGAGAGTGAGATCTGATAGATATAATATTTTTGGTATTTTTGGTATAGAGATGCAAAGTGAAAAGTAAAAGGCAAAGTAAAAAAGCAAAGCAAGATTAAAGTGATGGAGATTGACATGATGAGAATAGACCCGAGGGCCATAGGTTTCACTAGTGGCTTCTCTCAAGAGCATAGTATTCTACGATGGGTGAACAAATTACTGTTGAGCAATTGATAGAATTGAGCATAGTTATGAGAATATCTAGGCATGATCATGTATATAGGCATCACGTCTGTGACAAGTAGACCGAAACAATTCTGCATCTACTACTATTACTCCACTCATCGCCCGCTATCCAGCATGCATCTAGAGTATTAAGTTAAAAATAGAGTAATGCTTTAAGCAAGATGACATGATGTAGAGAGATAAATTCTTGCAATATGAAATAAACCCCATCTTGTTATCCTCGATGGCAATGATGCAATACGTGCCTTGCTGCCCCTTCTGTCACTGGGAAAGGACACCGCAAGATCGAACCCAAGCTAAGCACTTTTCCCATGGCAAGAACTACCAATCTAGTTGGCCAAACCAAACGGATAATTCGAAGAGACTTGCAAAGATAACCAATCATACATAAAAGAATTCAGAGAAGATTCAAATATTATTCATAGATAGACTTGATCATAAACCCACAATTCATCGGTCTCAACAAACACACCGCAAAAAGAAGAAGATTACATCGAATAGATCTCCACGTGAGAGAGGGAGAACTTTGTATTGAGATCCAAAAAGAGAGAAGAAGCCATCTAGATACTAACTATGGACCCGAAGGTCTGAGGTAAACTACTCACACTTCATCGAAGAGGCTATGATGATCTAGAAGCCCTCCGTGATGACGTATGGCCCTCTCCGGCGGTGCTCCGTAACAGGCCCCAAGATGGTATCTCATGGATACAGAAAGTTGCGGCGGTGGAATTAGGTTTTTGGCTCCTGTTCTGATCGTTTGGGGGTACGTAGGTATATATAGGAGGAAGGAGTACGTCGGTGGAGCACCGAGGGGCCCACGAGGCGGGGGCGTGGCGCGCCCCCACCCTCGTGACCGCCTCTTTGACTCCTTGGAGTAGGGTCCAAGTCTCCTGGATCACGTTCGGTGAGAAAATCACGTTCCCGAAGGTTTTATTCCGTTTGGACTCCGTTTAATATTCTGTTTCTCCGAAATACTGAAATAGGAAAAAAACAACAATTCTGGGTTGGGCCTCCGGTTAATAGGTTAGTCCCAAAAATAATATAAAAGTGGAAAATAAAGCCCAATATAGTCCAAAACAGTAGATAATATAGCATGGAGCAATCAAAAATTATAGATACATTGGAGACGTATCAGTATCCTCCTCTGAATGATTTAAGTGACTTGACTTGGCGCATGTTCACGCATGTAGTTGAAACAAAATCAACATAGCCTTCACGATATTTATGTTCATGGTGGATTATATCCTACTCATGCTTGCATTCGGTGTTGATTAATTTTAATGCATGTTCATGACTGTTGTCGCTCTCTAGCTGGTCACTTCCCAGTCTTTTGCCAAGCCTTCACCTGTACTAAGCGGGAATACTGCCTGTGCATCCAACTCCATAAACCCCAAAGTTATTCCATATGGGTCCATCATACCTACCTATATACGGTATCTACCTGTCGTTCCAAGTAAATTTGTATGTGCCAAACTCTAAACCTTCAAATAAATATCATGTTTTGTATGCTCGAATAGCTCATGTATCAATTAGGGCTATCCGTATCTTCCATGTTAGGCGGGTTATTCTCAAGAGGAGTGGACTCGCTCCTCACTCACGAGATAAATGGCTGGTCACCGGGATGCCCAGTCCCATGCTTTATGCAAACTAAATCAAAATAATTGAAAACAAAACTCCCCCTGGGACTCTTGTTAGTTGGAGGCACTCGTCATTTCGAGCAAGCCATGGATTGATGCTTGTTCGTGGAAGGGGGAGTATAAACTTTACCATTCTGTTTGGGAACCGCCTATAATGTGTGTAGCATGGCAGATATTGCCATCTCTTGGTTGTTATGTTGACAATGAAAGTATACCGCTCAAAATATAATTCACCTCTATTTAAAAACCGAGCTCTGGCACCTCTACAAGTCCCTGCTTCCCTCTGCGAAGGGCCTATCTATTTACTTTTATGCTGAGTCATCACCCTCTAATTAAAAAGCATCCGTTGGAGAGCACTTCTGTCATTTGCATTCATTACTGTTAGTTTACATTGAGTATGACTTGACTAGATCTCTTTTACCATGAATTACAATGTCTAGTCAGTCCTTGATCTTTAAAGGTGCTCTGCATTTATGTTTTGCGGTCTCAGAAAGGGCTAGCGAGACACCATCTTGTTATATCATATTATGATTGTTTTGAGAAAGTGTTGTCATCCGAGATTTATTATTATTGCTCGCTAGTTGATTATGCCATTGATATGAGTAAACTTGAGACCTATGCGTTATTGCGAATGTGGTTAGTTATAATCTTTGCTGAAAACTTGAATGCTGGCTTTACATATTTACAACAACAAGAGCAAATAGAGTTTGTAAAAGTTTTTCTTTATCACTTTCAGTTCATCAACTGAATTTCTTGAGGACAAGCAAAGATTTAAGCTTGGGGGAGTTGATACGTCTCCGTCGTATCTACTTTTCCAAACACTTTTGCTATTGTTTTGGACTCTAACTTGCATGATTTGAATGGAACTAACCCGGACTGACGCTGTTTTCAGCAGAATAGCTATGGTGTTATTTATGTGGAGAAACAAACATTCTCGGAATGACCTGAAACTTCACGGAGCAACTTTTCAGAAATAATAAAAAATCCTTGCAAAAGATGAAGGCCAGGGGGCCACCACCTATCCACGTGGGTGGGGGCGCGCCCCCCTACCTCGTGGGCCCCCTGGAGCTCCTCCGACCTCAACTCCAACTATATATATTTGGTTTCAGGGAGAAATAAAATCAGAGAGAAGGATTCATCGCATTTTACGATACGGAGCCGCCGCCAAGCCCTAAAACCTCTCGGGAGGGCTGATCTGGAGTCCGTTCGGGGCTCCGGAGAGGGGAATCCGTCGCCATCGTCATCATCAACCATCCTCCATCACCAATTTCATGATGCTCACCGCCGTGCGTGAGTAATTCCATTGTAGGCTTGCTGGACGGTGATGGGTTGGATGAGATTTATCATGTAATTGAGTTAGTTTTGTTAGGGTTTGATCCCTAGTATCTACTATGTTCTGAGATTGATGTTGCTATGACTTTGCTATGCTTAATGCTTGTCACTAGGGCCTGAGTGCCATGGTTTCAGATCTGAACCTATTATGTTTTCATCAATATATGAGAGTTCTTGATCCTATCTTGCAAGTCTATAGTCACCTATTATGTGTTATGATCCGTTAACCCCGAAGTGACAATAATCATGATACTTAACGGTGATGACCATAGTTTGAGGAATTCATGTATTCACTATGTGCTACTGCTTTGTTCTGGTACTCTATTAAAAGGAGGCCTTAATATCCCTTAGTTTACACTAGGACCCCGCTGCCACGGGAGGGTATGACAAAAGATGTCATGCAAGTTCTTTTCCATAAGCACTATGACTATATTCGGGATACATGCCTACATTACATTGATGAACTGGAGCTAGTTCTGTGTCACCCTAGGTTATGACTGTTACATGATGAACCACATCCGGCATAATTCTCCATCATCGATCCATTGCCTACGAGCTTTCCATATATTGTTCTTTGCTTATTTACTTTTCCTTTGCTATTGCTATCATCACTACAAAATACCAAAAACATTACTTTTGCTATTGTTACCTTTTGCTACCGTTATCACTACTATCATATTACTTTGCTACTAAATACTTTGCTGCAGATATTAAGTTTCCAGGTGTGGTTGAATTGACAACTCAGCTGCTAATACTTGAGAATATTCTTTGGCTCCCCTTGTGTCGAATCAATAATTTTGGTTGCATACTCTACCCTCGAAAACTGTTGCGATCCCCTATACTTGTGGGTTATCACTCCGCAAGAGGAAGGGATCCCCCAGCGGCAGCAACATCTTTGGGCCGTTGAAGAGACGGAAGTACATCGTTGTCGACGAGTAAGTACCTTATCTTGGTGATCTTCTATGTGCCACCTTCCTTTCCTGACGATTGTCCCTTCAGGTCCTCTTCTTCTAAGGCTGCAAAATCTCTAGAGAAGCAGCTCCCTCTCGTCCCATCGCGCCCGGCAAGCTCCAGCGCTACAGGCTTGGTCGTTGCCCATGGTGTGGGGTTAGCCAGGGGAGTTGGCCCATTAGCAAGGCGCCCCGAACTTGCGCCTTCATCGTCCTTTCTTCGTGGCCTTGCTCGGAGCGCAACAGGCGTGCCAATGGCTCCTCCCTTGGTCACGGTTTGCAGCTGGCTAGCCTCGGTCCTGGGGTCTTCTTCAAGCAGTTGGCCTTGTTCGGTTCGGGCCCCTCACAAGGGTCAGATGGCGCCTGGGGCTGGGCCAGCCCCCAGCCCCCGACTGGGAGGTGATGCGCCACTAGATGCTCCACTCGCAGCCCCCGAGGTGGAGGACGAGGTGGGCCGAGCGTTCGAGCTCGAGCGCGGGTGCAGCATGGTCTGTTACGAGCTCTTCCAGGAGGCGATGGGCGTGATGAACCGCCTTGGTGAAGAGCTTGCTTGGTTCGACTCACGTCTTGAGGCTGAAGGTCTTCGTTGGTGGAGGAGCGGCGGAAGCTGCGAGTGGCCATCAACCTTGGCCGTTATCATCGCGACCTCGAGAACGCGAAGGTTGAGGCGTCCCTCAAGATTGCCAATGAGGCCCGCTCGCGAGCTTTGGAAGAGGCTCGCGAGGACGATCGCCACCGTGAGGCTGCGGAGGAGCGTGCGTGGGAGCTCCAGGCCTGGAGCGTGTCCCTTGAGCAGAAGGTCGAGGCGCACGGGGCCGCCCTTGCGTCGATGAGGGGGACGCCCACGGGGGAAGAGGAGGTTCGGCGGCGCGAGGTGACGCTGGCCCTGGAGGCCGTGGAGCGCATCCTCGAGCTCGAGCGACTGGAGACGAGGGAGCATCAAGTCGCTCAAGCTGAAGATGCTGTCGGGGCCCATGAGGCCAGAGTCAAGGAGGAGATCAACCGCCGGGTGGCCGTGGTTCACGCTGATCTAGAGGGCAGGTACGATCTGAGGCTGGAGCTCGCCGGATAGGAGGGTGCGGGCAGGGCCGCCGCCCTCAGGCCCAGGTTGGACAAGGCCGAGAGACGTGCGGAGGCTACAACCGCCGCCCTGGTTGTGGCGTAGGCGGACTTGGCCTCCGCCCGCGCCGAGCTGCTTTCTGTCCGGAGGCGAATTGACGGCGCCGAGGTTGTTGCTCGGCAGAACAGAGAAGAAGTGCTTCAACACCGAACGCTGGAGCGCGAGCATGCTCCTATGCTTCAAGACCTTCGGAACAAGGCCAACACCACCCTGGGCTATATCTGTCGGCGTTCTCGGAACGGGGGTCCCCAGACTTGCCTGCCTGCGGCACGCGGCGTGGCAGAGCCAGCAGGCCGTACGGCCCATCTTCACCAACAAAGCATCCAAGCCCCTCGCGAGGGGCCAAGCCTCGCGAGGCGGACGATGCAAGACCTCCTCTGGAGTGGCCTAGCTAGGCAGGCTCGCGAGGAGTGGAGATATCAATTCGAGGTGAACCTCACGAGGCTCTCGTGACGTGAGCCATGACGATCGACACCAGGCGGGCACAAGGCGGGCGCCAGCGTGCGCAGCGTCCTTGTTTCCCCTTTGGTGCAAAGGAGGCAAGTGCAGCTGCAGAGTACCGAGGCCTCGGGCAAAGGTTGCCATTTCGGTGCAACAAGACCAAGACCATGGACTGCAAGACGGAGGTCAATGTGGAGCCCAAGACGGCGTCACCACCAGAGCTTTGTGCAGGCGAAGATCGCTTTTGTCAGGATAGCTTGTACTACCTGCCCCCCTTCAAATTTGCCCGCCATTGTTGGCTCCCTTCCCGCTCGATATTTGGGAAGAGGGCCAGGGCCTCTATAAAAAGGACTAGTCACCACCATAGGAGGGAGGGACGAGACTAGAGAGAGAGAAAAGGGAGATAAGAGAGAGAGATCATCTTAGCTGAAGAGACACACCACAAGTCCGAAAGCACAAGAACACCTCAACCTCAGGAGGCTGTTCTTCCCTTGTATTGTTCATCATTAGCCCAAGAGGCAATCCACCACCATCACACTGGAGTAGGGTATTACACCACAACGGTGGCCCGAACCAGTATAAACCCCCTGTCTTTCTGTGTTGTGAGTTCGTCGAGTTCGTCCGCAAGATCTAGCGAGCTAGAGCATTGATCGGCAGGACGGAAAGACTTTGCGTGCACCCCAGTGTTCGAGCCTTAAGGGTTTGCCGGAACCCCACATCCGACATTTGGCGCGCTAGGTAGGGGTGCGTCGGAGCTTCTTCTCCGCCAATCAGCTCTTCGACGTTCACCGGCTACGATGTCTGGCGACCCAAGGGCCGGATCTGACTGCTAGGCAGCCTGGCCGGCCCGGACGGCGCCGCCTGCCCATGAAGATCTCGACCCCGCACCACAAGCGGCGCGGGTGCCACCAAGCTCCTCGCAATGTCTTGTTTGGTTTGGGACTCACGTCCATCGCCTTTCCCTCGCAAAGCTCCTCGCGAGCCGGACCATGCAAAGCACGCTCTAGCACTACACCTGGTGCTCACCCCTTGCGGGGCCCCCCTCAAACGGGGTGATAAGCTCCGCAGGGTTCTCAGGAACTCGTCGCCTCACGACCCAGCCCTAAGTTGGCGCTGACTAAGATAATCCACGTCGGGAAACTCACCCCAGCTTCATGAGCTCACGAGGACACATACCCACATCAGATAGGAAAGTAAAAACTGCAATTTGCTTACACAAGGGGCTCCCCCTCTCAAAATGCTCCTACAAGTTTTCCAAGGGCCACGCCCAAGTCTTGCGTGCAGAATAAAACAACAGGAGAATATGGGATCAGCCAGAGACATCGCTCGCTGCATCGTCCATGGACGGGTCACTCGCATCATCATCATCTCCGTTGAAATCATCGCCACCGTCGGTGACGCCCCCATCGCCGTTGTTGACCACGTCACCTTCGTCTGTGACGACCACCACCCCATCATTTTCCGAGGTGAAGGCCCTGACCAACGCGTCGACATGGTCCTCTACCCAATGCGCCAGGTCACCCCGGACGGCCATGGGTACAGGGGCAATTGCGGCATCGAAGTCGAAGTTGGGGTCGGTGTTCAGAAGGTGGCTGAAGAGACAGGAGAAGGCGCGCTGAAGCAGGCCACGACCCCTCTCCTCCACAAGCTGCCGAGCTCTGGCAGATTGAGCCTCCAGGCGCGTCACCACCTCGGTCAAGAAGGTCGGGTGGCCGGCGTAGTCACTTGAGTGAGGGGTCGGGGCGTTCTCGTCGCAGATATAGCCCAGGGCGGTGTTGGCCTTGTTCCGAAGGTCTTGAATCATAGGAGCATGCTCGCGCTCCAGCGTTCGGCGTTGAAGCACTTCTTCTCTATTCTGCCGAGCGACGGCCTCGGCGTCATCAATTCGCCTCCAGAGGGAAAGCAGCTCGGCGCGGGCGGAGGCCAAGTCCTCCTGCGCCGCAACCAGGGCGTCGGTTGTTGCCTCCGCACGTCTCTCGGCCTCATCCAACCTAGGCCTGAGGGCAGCGGCCCTGCCAGCACCCTTGAGGGAGTCCTGGATTAGGGGGTGTCCGGATGGCCGGACTATACCTTCGGCCGGACTCCTGGACTATGAAGATACAAGATTGAAGACTTCGTCCCGTGTCCGGAAGGGACTTTCCTTGGTGTGGGAGGCAAGCTTGGCGAAACGGATATGCAGATCTCCTACCATTGTAACCGACTTTGTGTAATCCTAACCCTCTCCGATGTCTATATAAACCTGAGGGTTTTAGTCCGTAGGACAACATACACAACAACAATCATACCATAGGCTAGCTTCTAGGGTTTAGCCTCTCCGATCTCGTGGTAGATCTACTCTTGTACTACCCATATCATCAATATTAATCAAGCAGGACGTAGGGTTTTACCTCCATCGAGAGGGCCCGAACCTGGGTAAAACTTTGTGTCCCTTGCCTCCTGTTACCATCCGGCCTAGACGCACAGTTCGAGACCCCCTACCCAAGATCCACCGGTTTTGACACCGACATTGGTGCTTTCATTGAGAGTTCCTCTGTGTCGTCGCCGTCAGGCTTGATGGCTCCCACGATCATCGATAGTGATGCGGTCCAGGGTGAAACTTGTCTCCCCGGACAGATCTCTGTCTTCGGCGGCTTTGCACTGCGGGCCAATTCACTTGGCCATCTGGAGCAGATCGAAAGCTATGCCCCTGGCCGTCAGGTCAGATTTGGAAGTTTAAACTACACGGCTGACATCCGCGGGGACTTGATCTTCGACGGATTCGAGCCACTGCCGAGCGCGTCGCACTGCCACGACGAGCATGATCTAGCTCTGCCGCCTAACAGTGCCCTGAAGGCCGCACCCGCATCGGCTTCGACCCTTAATTCGGAGCCAACTGCGCCGATCGAGGATGGGTGGATGGACGCCGCCTCGGGGGCTGCGATCCTAGCGGCGATCGAGCCGAACACCAGCCCCGCACTCCGCGAGACTCGTGATTCCAAGGAGCCGGACTCCTCTCCGGACTCCGAACCATTCGCGCCTCTGCCGATCGAATCCGATTGGGCGCCGATCATGGTGTTTACTTCCGCGGACATCTTTCAGCACTCGCCCTTTGGCGATATTATGAAATCACTAAAGTCTCTCTCTTTATCAGAAGAGCCCCCGCAAGACTACGGTCAGCGAGATTGGGATACGGACGATGCAGAAATTAAAAGCCCACCCACCACCCACTTTGTAGCCACTGTCAACGATTTAACCGACATGCTCGACTTCGACTCCGAAGACATCGACGGTATGGACACCGATGAAGGAGACGATGAAGAACCAGCGCCTATTGGGCCCTGGAATGCCACCTCGTCATATGACGTATACATGGTGGACGCACCAAAAGATGACGACGAGGGGCGGAAGGACGCACCGAAGGCTTGTTCCCTCGAAAAGCAGTCAAAGCGGCGACACAAGCACCGCCCCAAATCCCCCCTCGACAGAAATAGCGATCACACAGACCCAGCGCTGGAGCAGGGCGAATCGCTGCCGTACAATGGCAATCCGGATAATCAAACCGAACAAACAAATCCTATCAAGGATAATGGTCCGGATGACATAACGCCGGACAGGCACCCGGAGCAGCAGACTGCCCGTAAAAGGCCTGTTGCCACCACGAGGAGTCTGAAAAGGAAGAAGCAAAGGCTCAAGGCCGCGCAAGACACACTCCAAATCAGATGGAGTAAAATAATCAACACAGCAGCAAGGTACAGCGACAATCGCCCCTCCAAGAGCTACCCAAAGCGGAAGCTGCTACCCGAATTCGATGAGGAGGCCTCAGACCCCCAACAACCAAATATCAAAGCAGCCACCTGGTCAGATAGACGACCCCTCTACCAACACAGAGCGGCATACAACGCCGCTCACAATACAACACGCGACCCATGCGAGGGCTAGCACCCAAAGGACGGTGCAACAAGATCCATCTATGGACCACGCAAGCGCACCCCAGCATACAATGCAACACAACAAACATCTGAACAACGCGGTACACCCAGCTATAGGGTTGCCGCACACCCCCTATGTTTCACCGATGAGGTGCTGGACCATGAATTTCCAGAGGGATTCAAGCCCGTAAACATAGAGGCATACGACGGAACAACAGACCCTGGGGTCTGGATTGAGGACTACATCCTCCATATCCATATGGCTCGAGGAGATGATCTCCACGCCATCAAGTACTTACCCCTCAAGCTCAAAGGGCCAGCTCGTCACTGGCTCAAAGGCCTCCCCGAAAGCTCCATTGGAAGTTGGGAAGAGCTCGAAGACGCCTTTCGGGCAAATTTTCAAGGGACTTATGTCCGACCTCCGGATGCGGACGATTTGAGTCATATAACTCAACAGCCCGGAGAGTCAGCCCGAAAGCTTTGGAACAGGTTTCTTACTAAAAAGAACCAGATTGTCGACTGTCCGGACGCCGAAGCCTTGGCAGCTTTCAAGCATAGCGTCCGTGACGAATGGCTCGCCAGACACCTCGGCCAAAATAAGCCGAGAACGATGGCCGCATTAACAAACCTCATGACCCGCTTTTGCGCAGGTGAGGACAGCTGGATAGCCAGATGCAGCACCAGCGACCCCAGTACATCTGAAGTTAGAGATGGAAACGGGAAATCACGGCGCAACAGCAATAACAAACACCGGAATAAAGAAGATAGCACGAAGGGCACGACAGTAAATGCCGGATTCAAAAGCTCTCGGCCAGGTCAAAAGCCGCCCCCTAAAGGCACCAGGGATGAACTGTCCAGCCTCAACAAAATTCTAGACCAAATATGTTAGATCCATAGTACCCCTGGTAAACTTGCTAATCATACCCACAGAGAATGTTGGGTCTTCAAGCAGTCCGGCAAGCTCAACGCCGTACATAAGGGGGAGGATACACCAAGTGAAGACGAGGACGAGCCTCCCAAGCAAGACACGGTGGAACAAAAGAAATTTCCACCAGAAGTCAAAACAGTAAATGTGTTACACGTGATCAAGGGAAAAACTACATGGCACTCCCAGGAAAATATACCCAAGTGCCTGTCACCGTGAAGTCCTGCCACTGGTCATCTCAACCAATCACTTTCGACCATCGTGATTACTCAGCAAGTATCACTTCACTTGGTATTAGACCCAGTAATTGGCGGATATCACTTCACACGAGTCTTGATGGACGGCGGCAGCAGCCTAAATTTAATACATCAGGATACAATCCGCGGGATGGGATTAGACCCAACACAAATTCGCCATAGCAATACTACCTTTAAAGGAGTAACGCCAGGCCCAGGGGCTCGTTGTACGGGCTCCCTCCTACTACAGGTTATATTCGGCTCCGCCGATAACTTCTGTCACGAGCATTTAACCTTCCACATCGCTCCGTTTCAAAGTGGCTATCAAGCACTGCTCGGACGCGAAGCTTTCGCTCGCTTTAATGCAATACCACACTACGCCTCCCTCACACTCAAGATGACCGGTCCACGTGGCATCATTTCAGTGAACGGAAATATCAAGCGATCTCTGTGCGCCGAAGAGAGTACGGCTGCCTTGGCAGCCGCACACTAAAGGCACCCGGACCAGTGAAAGCATCCAAATAGGTCGTCAAGACCTCAGACACAACTAATCAAGTCTGGCGCCGCTATTTATACCGAATAAGTGGTCACACCCCTATTTGTCAATACAAGGGGCTCAACGAGCGCAGACAAGTGGCAATTTCTTATCATCTTGAATTATACATGGTTTCTTTAAAAACTATCTTTTTGCACGACAACTTTTTCACTTAACTTCCTCTCTTTTACAGACGATCATCATGCTACACCCGTCCAGGATACGGCACAACGGAGACACAGGCGCAGATGTGCAGCAGGGACCCGCTCCAAGGATTCTTTTTAGATTAAGACCCTGCGTAAACCTTTTTTACTGTCTCTTGTTGATACATATCCACCGTTGAGAAGGATGCTGACGTCTTGGCATGTGGCCACGCCAGAACAATGCACGTACCTGGACACAAGGGGCTTCTTACAAAGGCCATTATTTAGGCCCGGTTTATACCACAAAGACCGAATACCTTAGGGAGTGTTCGGCGTCGCGAGTTTGGCCCTATATGCATCAGCTCCGAATCATTGTCTTTGGTCAAATGTTGGGTTTGCCCGGCTCCTGTGTTTTGGTGCCTTACGTTCCGCTTTACCGGCTAAGGTAGCACCAGGAGAACTACTGCGATTGTGCCCTGGTTCATCCGGACGAGCACCTCAGTAGAGAAAGCTGAAAACTGACTGTCATGATATAGCGTGAGACTGGTCAACCACTCGATGACCTGTGGGAATGTTAGAATTCCTCCGCCTTAACGAAGGGCTGTTTTCCGGCCAGGCATGTACGCACCCCGGAGTCGGGAGAGTGCGGAGCCACCAGGGGCTATCTAGTAGCCCCACTATCAAACTCCTATGGCTAAGTGAAAGTGCTAAAGCATTATAGTCCGGTTGCCTCGCTCGCTCTGCTATCACCTCCTTAATAGGACCAAGACGTTGGGTTAAGTGTGAACGCGTGTTTTTGCGAGCACCTCCGCATTATATGCGTGGGGGTTGAAGCCGACGACTGTAATCTTTCAGGTTATACACATGTATACATAAACGGCCGCCCAGGAGGCATCATATTACTTTCAGGCAAAAGTATAAAAATAGCCTTATAAAAATTTATAAAAGCATTTCGCTTACAATGAGATTACATATCACTCAAACATAATATTTTTTGAGCACTGGGTTTCTATCAAACGGGCACCCTCAAGAACTTCTTCAAAGTAGTGCTCAGCAGCCTTTTGACCTATAGCCGAATCCTGCGCTGCAACATTGGTAGCATCCATCTCCGCCCAGTATGCCTTAACACGGGCAAAGGCCATCCGTGCGCCCTCTATGCACGCCGACCTCTTCATCGCATTAATGCGCGGCACCACGTCAAGGAACTGCTGCACCAAGCTGAAATAGCTGTTCGGTTTTGACCTTTCCGGCCATAGCTGATCCACAAAAGACCTCATGGAGAGTCCGGACAACCTATTTAGTTCGGCCCATTCGGCTAATTGGTCAGTCAATGAAAGTGGACGCTCAGGAGAATGAAATTGTCTCCAAAACAGCTGGTCTACTTCACGGTCCGTCTGACCCTGGAAGTACTTGGCCGCATCGGCAGCGCTCGCCGCCAAATCCATATACACATCCTCCGAACTCCACAGCCGATCCAGAGGGGCATACCGTGGATCTCCGAACTTCCTCCGCAACATAAAGGATTTCCCAGCTACAATATCCCCGGCTTCCCGCAGCTCCTCCTTCTTTGCCCTCATAGCAGAGCGGAGGTCTTTTCTCGTCGCAGCAGCCTTCTCAAGGTCCGATGCCTTCGCTTGGTTTTCCTTTTCAAGAACCCGGCAACAATCGGCGGCGGCTTTTAATTCTATGGCCATCTTGTCTCGGCTCTCGCCATGCGCGGCCTTCTCGGCTTGCAACTCTTCGGCCGCCTTCAAAGCAGCCGCATTACCCAACCTCGCTTGTTCCTTGGCTCGGGCAAGTTCTGCCCGCAAGGCTTCAACAGTGGCAGCTCCATCTGCAGTCACAACATATTAAAGATGCTGGCATCATGCTGCTCTTCCTATTGTGGCGTTTACCAGATAATGACACTTGCCCTGTGCCTCGTCAAGCCTTTTGTTAACAAGCTCGATGTCGGCGTCTGCCGCATCCAACTGCCGTTCTAAATGGGCAAACTCGCTAGTCCGGCTAGCCACCGGAGCTCCCATCACCTGCACATAGAGGCAGTATGGTTATTACCTGGGAATATGATCCTCTGTTCGTCGTCGTTTCCGACGACAACCAGAGTCTCAGGGGCTACTATCTACACAGGGCACACCTAGCATGTGCAGGACTATCATACATTCTTTTACGTACCTCAAAGCCTGTCAGTAGACTCATAAAAGCTTCGTGCAATCCACTTTCGACGGACGATATTCTCTCCATCACCGTATTCATCAGCACACGATGTTCATCTAAGATGGCCGCTCAACCCACCAACTCCCTCAGAACATTCGATCGCACACTAGACGGTGCCGGACTCTTTTGTCTGCTCTCTTCGGGAGCCGGACACTGGGAGCTTTGGGGGTCAATGGGATTATCTTCCGGCCTCACCGGACTCGGAGAGGCCCTCCACGATGACACTTCAGGGTCGCCCGCTTCCGAAGCGGAGGAGTCTGGAGGAGGCGTTTCGCTCTCCATCATCTCTGGAAGAAGATCCCCCGAAGACGAGCTCATTTGAGAGGGGCTAAGGCCCGAACTGCAAAAATATGTGCGGTGGTTATTCTCTCAGAAGAAAAAGATGGCATATATGTACTATTAAAGTATTTCGGGTCACTTATGACTCGCGGGAGAATTGATCCCCCCGCGGACTTTGTGCGGCAACAGCGCCCCCCAAGGTAGGACCCTCTGTGGGAGACTTCTTCTCCCGTTTGGAAGCTTCGGCTTTCGAATCCCCGGGCGCAGTCCTTTTCCTCTTCTGGTCGTCTTCCTTCATGGAGACGCTCGCTCCCTCAGTTAGAATGGGCAGCATTGGGGGCCCCTGTCCGCCCGTATTATCCTCGACAGTATCTTCCTTCAAGGGCTCTGGGCAAGGTGCGGTCTGGAGCATCTTTTCCAATACCGGATTTTCCAAACCCTCAGGGAGGGGGGCCGAACACCGAATCAACTTCGCCTTTGTTAGCCAGTCCTTGTCAAAAAGCAAACTCTCAGAAATAACTTCGTAACAAAGGAGAGATAGTATGTTCGGCCGGAAGATGCCTTACCTATTCGGCGGCGCGGTTACTACTCAGGCCCACGTCCTCGGTGATTTCCGGACACTCCACCTGAGGTCCGAAGAATGACTTGTACATCTCCTCGTGCGTCAGGCCGAGAAAATTTTGAATGACACGCGGTCCCTCGGGATTGAACTCCCACAGGCAAAGAGGCCGGCGTTTGCAAGGCTGGACTTGACGAACCAGCATAACTTGTATTACCGCAACCAAACTGAAATCTCCATTGAAGATATCTCGAATGCGGCTTTGTAGTATAGGCACGTCCTTGGCTGGACCCCAGCTCAAACCTCTGCTGATCCATGACATCGGTTGTGGTGGAGGGCCCGAGCGGAAAACAGGGGCGGCCGCCCACTTGGCACTTCTAGGAGCCGTGATGTAGAACCACTCCTGCTGCCACAATTCAGACACCTCTGGGATGGAACCTTTGGGCCACGGAGCTCCCGTCATCTTGCGTATTGAGGCACCTCCACACGCTGCATGTTGCCCCTCGATCATCTTTGGCTTTACTTCAAAGGTCTTGAGCCATAGGCCAAAGTGAGGGGTAACCCGGAGGAAGGCCTTGCACACGACAATAAATGTCGTGATATGAAGAAAGGAGTCCGGAGCTAGATCATGGAAGTCTAGCCCGTAATAAAACATCAAACCCCTGACGAAAGGATCCAGAGCAAGGCCTAGACCTCGGAGGAAGTGGGAGACGAACACGACGTTCTCGTTGGGTTCAGGGGTGGGGACGGCCTGCCCTCGGGGAGGCAGCCGATGCAAAATCTCGGCGGTCAGATATCTGGCCTCCCTCAACTTTTTGATGTCTTCTTCCGTGACGGAGGAAGGCACCCATCGGCCTTGAAGGCTAGATCCGGACATGACTGAAGGTTCGGAGCACCTGACCTGAACTTCGGGCGTTTGAGCTTGAGGTGGGGGAAGGATTCGATTGAGCACGGGAGGGAAAAATAAAAGCCTTGTCCCTTTATAAAGAGGGTGAATATCAAGCGTCCTCTCCGTGTCCGTTTGGACTTGCCTATAATCTAGGAGTCCTAGAAGCGGTTGGGTTACCCACGCCCGTATTGATGAGAATCCCGGAATAAGGGGACACGATCTCTGCTTTAACAAGACGTGCCAAGGAAACCGCCTCGCATGACGCGCTGAGGTGGGATAATAAAACGACTCGGATAAAGGCTTGGCCGTGGTGTGTCACACTACGGAATATGTCAGTAGATTAGATTTGTGTAAATATTATTCTCTCTATGGCAATATGTGGAAACTTATTTTGCAGAGCCGGACACTATCTTTGTGTTCAAAATCTTCTATGAAGTACTTGGAGGAGGAACCCGCCTTGCAATGCCGAAGACAATCTGCGCGCCGGACTCGTCGTCATTGAAGCCTGGTTCAGGGGCTACTGAGGGAGTCCTGGATTAGGGGGTGTCCGGATGGCCGGACTATACCTTCGGCCGGACTCCTGGACTATGAAGATACAAGATTGAAGACTTCGTCCCGTGTCCGGAAGGGACTTTCCTTGGCATGGGAGGCAAGCTTGGCGATACAGATATGCAGATCTCCTACCATTGTAACTGACTTTGTGTAACCCTAACCCTCTCCGATGTCTATATAAACCGGAGGGTTTTAGTCCGTAGGACAACATACACAACAACAATCATACCATAGGCTAGCTTCTAGGGTTTAGCCTCTTCGATCTCGTGGTAGATCTACTCTTGTACTACCCATATCATCAATATTAATCAAGCAGGACGTAGGGTTTTACCTCCATCGAGAAGGCCCGAACGCGGGTAAAACTTCGTGTCCCTTGCCTCCTGTTACCATCCGGCCTAGACGCACAGTTCGGGACCCCCTACCCGAGATCCGCCGGTTTTGACACCGACAACCCTACTGTCCGGCGAGCTCCAGCCTCATGCCGTACCTGCCCTCCAGATCAGCTCGAACCACGGCCACCCGGCGGTTGATATCCTCCTCGACTCTGGCCTCGCGGGCCCTGGCGGCATCTTCAGCTTGAGCGACTTGATGCTCCCTCGTCTCCAGTCGCTCGAACTCGAGGCTGCGCTCCATGGCCTCCAGGGCCAGCGTCTCCTCGTGCCACCGAACCTCCTCTTCCTCCGCGGCCGTCCCCCTCATCGACGCAAGGGCGGCCCCGCGCGCCTTGACCTGCTGCTCAACGGACGCGCTCCAGGGCTGGAGCTCCCACGCGTGCTCCTCCGCAGCCTCGCGGCGGGGATCGGCCTCGCGAGCTTCTTCCAAAGCTCGCGAGCGGGCCTCATTGGCAATCTTGAGGGACGGCTCAGCCTTCGCGTTCTCGAGGTCACGATGATAATGGCCAAGGTTGATGGCCACTCACAGCTTGCGCCGCTCCTCCACCAACCGAAGACCTTCAGCCTCAAGATGTGAGCCGACACCAGCATGCTCTTCACCAAGGCGGTTCATCGCGCCCATCGCCTCCTGGAAGAGCTCGTGGCGGACCACGCTGCGCCCGCACTCGAGCACGAACGCTCGTCCCACCTCGTCCTCCACCTCGGGGGCTACAGGTGGAGCATCAAGTGGCGCATCACCTCCCGGTCGAGGGCTGGGGGCTGATACGTCTCCATCGTATCTACTTTTCCAAACACTTTTGCCCTTGTTTTGGACTCTAACTTGCATGATTTGAATGGAACTAACCCGGACTGACGATGTTTTCGGCAGAATTACCATGGTGTTATTTATGTGCAGAAACAAACGTTCTCGGAATGACCTGAAACTTCACGGAGCAACTTTTCAGAAAATGTGAAAAATACCTGCAAAATATGAAGGCCAGGGGGCCCACCACCTCTCCACGAGGGTGGGGGCGCGCCTGCCCCCCTAGGGCACGCCCCCACCTCGTGGGCCCCCTGTTGCCTCTCCGACTCCAACTCCAACTCCATATATTGTGTTTCAGGGAGAAAAAAATCAGAGAGAAGAAATCGTCGTGTTTTATGATATGGAGCCGCCGCCAAGCCCTAAAACCTCTCGGGAGGGCTGATCTGGAGTCCGTTTGGGGCTCCAGAGAGGGGAATCCGTCGCCATCGTCATCATCAACCATCCTCCATCACCAATTTCATGATGCTCACCACCGTGCGTGAGTAATTCCATCGTAGGCTTGTTGGACGGTGATGGGTTGGATGGGATCTATCATATAATCGAGTTAGTTTTGTTAGGGTTTGATCCCTAGTGTCCACTATGTTCTGAGATTGATGTTGTTATGACTTTGCTATGCTTAATGCTTGTCACTAGGGCCCGAGTGCCATGATTTCAGATCGGAACCTATTATGTTTTCATCAATATATGAGTGTTCTTGATCCTATCTTGCAAGTCTATAGTCACCTATTATGTGTTATGATCCGTTAACCCCGAAGTGACAATAATCGGGATACTTACCGGTGATGACCGTAGTTTGAGGAGTTCATATATTCACTATGTGTTAATGCTTTGTTCTGGTTCTCTATTAAAAGGAGGCCTTAATATCCCTTAGTTTCCGTAAGGACCCCGCTGCCATGGGAGGGTAGGACAAAAGATGTCATGCAAGTTCTTTTCCATAAGCATGTATGACTATATTCGGAATACATGCCTACATTATATCAATGAACTGGAGCTAGTTCTGTGTCACCCTATGTTATGACTGTTACATGATGAATCGCATCCGGCATAATTCTCCATCACTGATCTATTGCCTACGAGCTTTCCATATATTGTTCTCCGCTTATTTACTTTTCCGTTGCTATTGCTATCATCACTACAAAATACCAAAACATTACTTTCACTACAGTTACCTGTTGTTACCGTTATCACTACTATCATATTACTTTGCTACTAAATACTTTGCTGTAGATATTAAGTTTCCAGGTGTGGTTGAATTGACAACTCAGCTGCTAATACTTGAGAGTATTCTTGGCTCCCCTTGTGTCAAATCAATAAATTTAGGTTGAATACTTTACCCTCGAAAACTGTTGCGATCCCCTATACTTGTGGGTTATCAAGACTATTTGCTGGCGCCGTTGCCGGGGAGCATAACTCTATTCTTTGAGTCACTTGGGATATATATCTGCTTATCATTATGAAGAACTTGAGAGATCCAAAAACCAAGATATATCCCTCAACTACGAGGGGAGGGAAGGAATTGACATCTAGCTTTGCACTTGATTCACCTTCTGTTTTGAGTAAGCTTGCGACACCTACACCTACTTCTGCTATTCGTTCTGATATGTTGCATGTTATTGATGATGCCACTTCTGCTATGCATGATACTTATGATGAAACTACCTCTATGTCTGATACTACTGTGCCACTTAGTGATTTTCTTGATGAACAACTTGCTAGGGCTAGAGAGATTGAAAATATTGAATCTGATGATACTGATGAAAGTGATGATGAAGAATCACTTGTTATTCCTAAGGGTTATGTTTTTTATCGAGAAGCTTCTTTAGCTATTTTAGCTTGCAAAAATAGAAATGAACTCAAAAGGTTATTAACTAAATGGAGTAAGCAATCTCTAAATGCTAGAATGAAACCTGACCCTGCTTTTCCTACTTCACCTATCTGTGTTACTGATAAGGATTATGAATTCTCTATTGATCCTGATATAGTTACTTTGGTTGAATCTGATCCTTTTCATGGCTATGAATCTGAAACTGTTGTGGCACATCTTACTAAATTGAATGATATAGCCACCCTGTTCACTAAAGATGAGAGAACTCATTACTTTTATATCCTTAAAATATTTCCGTTCTCATAAAAGGGTGATGCTAAGATATGGTTTAATTCTCTTGATCCTGGTTGTGTGCGTAGTCCCCAGGATATGATTTATTACTTCTCTGCTAAATATTTCCCTGCTCATAAGAAACAAGCTGCTTTAAGGGATATATATAATTTTGTGCAAATTGAAGAAGAGAGTCTACCACAAGCTTGGGGGAGGCTTCTCCAATTACTTAATGCTTTGCCTGATCATCCTCTTAAGAAAAATGAAATACTTGATATCTTTTATAATGGACTAACCGATGCCTCCAGAGATTACCTGGATAGTTGTGCTAGTTCTATTTTCAGGGAAAGAACACCGGATGAAGCTGAAATTCTGTTGAATAATATGTTGACAAATGAAAAGAATTCGATACCTCTGGAGCCAATTCCTGAGCCTATTCCTAAACCAACTCCGAAGAAGAGGGGTATTCTATTTCTCAGTCCTGAAGATATGCAAGAGGCAAAGAAATATATGAAAGATAAAGGTATTAAAGCTGAAGATGTTAAGAATTTACCTCCTATTGAAGAAAAACACGGTCTTAATTTACCGCCTGTTGAAGAAACATATAATCAAAATCCTTCTCCTATTGAACAAACTCATGGTCTTGATAACCCGACACAGGTAGTAAAGGTAAATTCTCTCTATAGATATGATAAAGCTGAAATCCCATTTACTAAATTTGCTAGCCCATGCTTAGATGAGTTTGACAAATTTATGGCTAAGAAAGAAGATTTTAATGCTTATTTTGGTAGACAATTGAAACACAATTCAAATATGCTTGAACCCTTGGGTGGTTATATGGCTAATGTCAAAGATGAACTTAAACTTATTAGTAAACATGCTTCTATGGTTACCACTCATGTAGAACAAGTACTTAAAGCTCAAAATGATTTGCTCAATGAATTGAATAGTAAAGATAATGATAATGCTGTTAGAGTGGCTACTAGAACTAGTAGAATGACTCAGGACCTTTATATCCTGAAGGCCATCCTAAGAGAATTGAGCAAGATTCTCAGAGAAATAATATAGATGCACCTAGTCCTTCTAAAAAGAAGAAAAAGAAAAATGATATGACTTTGCATGCTTCTAGTGATCCTATCATTGAAACACCTGAGAATCCAAATGATATTTCTATTTCTGATGCTGAAACTCAATCTGGTAATGAACCTGAAACTAGTGGTTATGTTAATGATAATGTTCATAATGATGCTCAACCTAGTAATGATAATGACATAGAAATTGAACCTGTTGTTGATCTTGATAACCCACAATCAAAGAATCAACATTATGATAAGAAAGACTTTGTTGCTAGGAAACATGGTAAAGAAAGAGAACCATGGGTTCAGAAACCCATGCCTGATCCTCCCAAACCATCCAAGAAAAAGGATGATGAGGATTTTGAGTGCTTTGCTGAAATGATTAGACCTATCTTTTTGCATATGCGATTAACTGATATGCTCAAAATGAATCCTTATGCTAAGTATATGAAAGATATTTTTACAAATAAAAGAAAGATACCGGAAGCTGAAATTTCCACCATGCTTGCTAATTATACTTTTAAAGGTGGAATACCTAAGAAACTTGGAGATCCAGGAGTACCCACTATATCATGCTCTATTAAAAGAAACTGTGTTAAAACTGCTTTATGTGATCTTGGAGCCGGTGTCAGTGTTATGCCTCTCTCTTTATATCGTAGACTTGACTTGAATAAGTTGACACCTACTGAAATATCTTTGCAAATGGCTGATAAATCAACTGCTATACCTGTTGGTATTTGTGAGGATGTGCCTGTTGTAGTTGCAAACGTTACTATTTTAACGGACTTTGTTATTCTTGATATTCCCGAGAACGATAGTATGTCTATTATTCTTGGAAGACCCTTTTTGAATACTGCAGGGGATGTTATTGATTGCACTAAAGACAATGTCACTTTTCATGTTAATGGCAATGAGCATACGATACACTTTCCGAGGAAACAACCTCAAGTTCATAGTATCAACTCTATTGGAAAAATGCCGTCGATTATATTTGGAGGTTTTGAATTTCCTCTTCCTATTGTCAAGAAGAAATATGATATTCTTATTATTGGGGATGTGCATATCCCCATTGAGGTAGCATAGTGTTATTCGAAATTTCTCCGGTTCCATGTTATTCGGAATGGGTTCGTTAACAAGACTTGATCAACCTTGTTAGTGGATTCCTTTTGATGATCATGAGATGGATGAAATTAGGAGGCACAACCTTCTGTACCCCACTTTTACTTTCTGTTATTTTATATTAAATAAAATAAAAATAAATATTTTTCTCTCTGTTGTCTGATTATCCGTGCAATATAAAAATACCTCGAAAATAAAAGTTCTCCAAATGCCCTGAAATTTAAATATGATTTTTTCTAGAATATTTGAGAATATTTGGCACTGAGAACACAGCAGGGGGGTCAACCACCTACCCACGAGGGTGGAGGGCGCGCCCTACCCCCCTGGGCGCGCCCTCTGCCTCGGCCCACGGTGGCCCTCCTCCACTTATCCTTTCACCCATACACTCCTTCTTCCTCCCCCAAACACGAATATCCAGCTCAAGCACGAGTTCTAGCTCACTTTGCTGCCATTTTCGATCTCCTTGCTCAAAGCACCTCTCACAAAACTGCTTGGGAAGATTGTTTCTTCGTATGTGACTCCTCCATTGGTCCAATTAGTTTTTGTTCTAGTGCTTTATTCATTGCAAATTTTTGTTGCTTAGGTGACCCTGTTCTTGAGCTTGCATGTCAAATTTATATGGTCAAAAGTAGTTTTGATGCATGATATAGGCTCTAGGCACTTGTAGGAGTAGTTGCTATCAATATTATTGAGTTTGCTTTACTTTTATTTTTAAGTTACTAAATTTTTTTAGAATTTTTCAGAGGAAGAAATATGCTTAGGAAAATGTTCCAAGGTGGTTCTTCAAGGAAGCAAGGCCCCAGGCTTGCAATGCGTGATGCTGATGAAGAGCCACCAAGAGACGCTCCAGTGCGTCCTTGTGAGTGGCCTTCTGAGAACTTTATGGATCGAGCGGGAATTAAGGAAGAATTCAACGCATATTTGCGTAACGCTTATCTTGTGAGCTTCGAGGAAGAGAAGTGCAGCCAGTATCACAACCTCACCAGTACCTTTGTGAGGAGGTTTGAATTTTCAACTTCACGTAATTCTCCAACCGTCCTAGTTGATCTTTATGATAATTCTTACACTATGGACTTAGAGGATTTTACCACTGCTTGCAAACTTCCACAATGGGGGAGTATAAGGGATCCTCGCAAATCTGAATTTAGAGATTTTCTTGCTAGCATAACTATGGGAGAATCTAGAGATATTACACAAGCTACCATAGGGAGCATTCACTTTCCTGCTATACATTATTTTGCTCTCTTCATAGGTAGATGCATTAACGGTAAAGATGAAGCATGTCACATGTGTGTCCCCGACCTCAGTATTCTTAGGAGTGCTGTGTTGGGAGATAAATCTTATAATTTGGGAGCCATTGTTGCACGTAGATTGCATCTTAATAGATTTAGTGGAGATTTCTTTGGTGGAATTTATGCAACCCGCATAGCTATTTTTCTTGGTATAGCCATACGCGAAGATGATATTGAATTACATCCACTTACTTAGACTTTAATGCTATGGTTCACCATCAGTTTGTCGAGAGGAATGAATTGCCTCTCCAGTATCGACTAATCTTTGACAGACGTCGTGCTGTCCATATTACTCTCCCTGCTCCTGCCTTCTTTGATTATCAGGCAAGAGGAAGATATACCATTACCAGAGAGGAGGCAGATGAGTACGAGAGGAGAGCGGAGGCCGCTCGTCGCCACGCTGCAACTTAGCAGGCGATAGCCGCTGCATCTCAGTACGACCCCAACTACTATTATGGATATCCGCCAGGCCAGCCATGGCCATAGACCAACTAAGGCCAAAAGCCTAAGCTTGGGGGAGTACGTATTTCCCACCGACATTACATTTATGTTCACACACTCATTACTAGATGTTAGTGCTCATACTTTTTCATTGTGTCATCCATGCTAGTTTATTTCCCTTTTTATGCTTTCTTCTTGTGTGTTTAATAAACCTTAAGCAAAACCAAAAAAGTTAGTTGTAGCTTTTAATCAGTTTAATTTCCATGCTTGTAGTAGTCATTAAAAAGAAAACCCAAAAAGATTTCATATTCTTCTTTTGCTTGTTGGGAGCTTTCCCGTGTAAATAGTTTTATTTCTTTTCTCTTCTTTGGGGGTCGATAGGAGAAGACCATAATTAAATTGTTGAAGTGGCTCTAATTTGCATTATTGTTTATCTGACAAAAGATCCCATATTGCCTTGTCTTCTCCTGTTTATTGAATGCATGCAGATTCCAGCTTAGTCCAATGCACGTGCGCTATTATTATTATTCACATCATTCGATCATGCAAGTGAAAGGCAATTATGATGATATATGATGGACTGGCTGAGATGAGAAAAGCTGGTATGAACTCGACCTGTTTTTTTTTGTAAATATGATTAGTTCATCGTTCCTGATTCAGCCTATTATGAATAAACATGTTTGCAATGAAAATTAGAGATCATAGTTTCTTGTGCCATGCTTAATTAGCTATGAGTTATAATGGTTTACCTTGCGTGCCAACATGCTATTGAGATAGTTATGATGTGGTATGCTAGGGTGGTATCCTCCTCTGAATGATTTAAGTGACTTGACTTGGCGCATGTTCACGCATGTAGTTGAAACAAAATCAACATAGCCTTCACGATATTTATATTCATGGTGGATTATATCCTACTCATGCTTGCATTCGGTGTTGATTAATTTTAATGCATGTTCATGACTGTTGTCGCTCTCTAGCTGGTCGCTTCCCAGTCTTTTGCTAGCCTTCACCTGTACTAAGCGGGAATACTGCTTGTGCATCCAAACTACTTAAACCCCAAAGTTATTCCACATGAGTCCACTTTACCTACCTATATACGGTATCTACCTGCTATTCCAAGTAAATTTGTATGTGCCAAACTCTAAACCTTCAAATAAATATCCTGTTTTGTATGCTCGCATAGCTCATGTATCAACTAGGGTTGTCTGTATCTTCCATGTTAGGCGGGTTATTCTCAAGAGGAGTGGACTCCGCTCCTCACTCACGAGATGAATGGTTGGTCATCGGGATGCCCAGTCCCATGCTTTATGCAAACAAAATCAAAATAATTGCAAACAAAACTCCCCCTAGGACTCTTGTTAGTTGGAGGCACTTGTTGTTTCGAGCAAGCCATGGATTGATGCTTGTTGGTGGAAGGGGGAGTATAAACTTTACCATTCTGTTTGGGAACCGCCTATAATGTGTGTAGCATTGAAGATATCGCCATCTCTCGGTTGTTATGTTGACAATGTAAGTATACCGCTCAAAATATTATTCACCTCTGCTTCAAAACCGAGCTTTGGCACCTCTACAAATCCCTGCTTCCCTCTACGAAGGGCCTATCTATTTACTTTTATGCTGAGTCATCATCCTCTTATTAAAAAGCACCAGTTGGAGAGCACCGCTGTCATTTGCATTCATTACTGTTAGTTTACATTGAGTATGACTTGACTGGGTCTCTTTTACCATGAATTACAATGTCTAGTCAATCCTTGGTCTTTAAAGATGCTCTGCATTTATGTTTTGCGGTCTCAGAAAGGGCTAGCGAGATACCACCTTGTTATATCATATTATGATTGTTTTGAGAAAGTGTTGTCATCCGAGATTTATTATTATGGCTCGCTAGTTGATTATGTTATTGATATGAGTAAACTTGAGACCTATGCGTTATTGTGAATGCGGTTAGTTATAATCTTTGCTGAAAACTTGAATGCTGGCTTTACATATATACAACAACAAGAGCAAACAGAGTTTGTAAAAGTTTTTCTTTATCACTTTTAGTTTGTCAACTGAATTGCTTGAGGACAAGCAAAGGTTTAAGCTTGGGGGAGTTGATACGTCTCCGTCGTATCTACTTTTCCAAACACTTTTGCCCTTGTTTTGGACTCTAACTTGCATGATTTGAATGGAACTAACCCGGACTGACGCTGTTTTTAGCAGAATTGATTTGGTCTGGTACTCTATTAAAAGGAGGCCTTAATATCCCTTAGTTTCCAATAGGACCCCGCTGCCACGGGAGGTAGGACAAAAGATGTCATGCAAGTTCTTTTCCATAAGCACGTATGACTATATTCGGAATACATGCCTACATTATATCAATGAACTGGAGCTAGTTCTGTGTCACCCTAGGTTATGACTGTTACATGATGAACCGCATCCGGCATAATTCTCCATCACTGATCCATTGCCTACGAGCTTTCCATATATTGTTCTCCGCTTATTTACTTTTCCATTGCTATTGCTATCATCACTACAAAATACCAAAAACATTAATTTCACTACAGTTACCTTTTGTTACCGTTATCACTACTATCATATTACTTTGCTACTAAATACTTTGCTGCAGATATTAAGTTTCCAGGTGTGGTTGAATTGGCAACTCAACTGCTAATACTTGAGAGTATTCTTTGGCTCCCCTTGTTTCGAATCAATAAATTTGGGTTGAATACTTTACCCTCGAAAACTATTGCGATCCCCTATACTTGTGGGTTATCAGGGGCTGGCGCGGCCCCAGGCGCCAGCTGACCCTCGCGAGGGGCCCGAACTAAACAAGGCCCGCTGCTTGAAGAAGACCCCAGGACCGAGGCTAGCCAGATGCCAACCGTGACCAAGGGAGGAGCCATTGGCACGCCTGTTGTGCTGCGAGCAAGGCCGCGAAGAAAGGACGGCGAAGGCGCAAGCTCGGGGCGCCTTGCTGATGGACCAACTCCCCTGGCTGACCCCACGCCGTGGGCAGCGACCGAGCCTGTAGCGCTAGAGCTTGGCGGGCGCGATGGGACGAGAGGGAGCTGCTTCTCTGGAGATTTCGCGGCCTTAGCAGAAGAGGACCTGAAGGGCCAATTGTCAGGAAAGGAAGGCGGCACATAGAAGATCGCCAAGATAAGGTACTTACTTGTCGACAGCGATGTACTCCCGTCGCTTCAACGGCCCGAAGATGTTGCTGCCACTGGGGGATCCTTCCTCTTGTAGAGCTCCTCGAAGTCCATGCAAAGGCGGCCGAAGCGCTGGACGTGATGGCCGGCGCGCGGCGGAGCCGAAGAAGAACCAAGAGGGATAGCCTCAGGGGAGCCCGGCTGTGGGGAACAGCCCAGCTCTTTCTCGCTGCGACCTCCTGAGGCCCCTGGAGCCTCGGCCTCGGGAGCCGCATGCCGCATCTCATCAACGACCGGCGTCTGAGGAGGGGCGTCGCAAGCTTCCGAAGATGACGCCCCCGGATCACCGCTCGGCACGTGCTCCTCAACATCTGAGCAGCCGGCCACCGTCGCCGCTCGCTCCCCCGCACCATCACCAGGGGCGAGCTCGGCACCGGCTGCGAAGAATGGGACCACGATGAAGGGATTCTCGCGGGACCCCACCAAGCCAATTGGGTGCAGCCCCCACTCATCAAAGGAAGGCATGGTCGCGGCAAAGGTGACCTTGTTCTCGTGGCGGTACATCATGCAACTTTTCTTGGGCATCTCGTCCGGCAGAGGGACACCGGATAGGACCGTGAGCACCGTTTGCCACGCAGCGAGAGGGAGCCCCTCCTCCTGAACCCTCACATTGTCCTGACTGCTGAGCAAGTCCCACATCGGGCGAGAATGGCGCTGAAGCGGAGCAACTCGACGGCTGACGAACTCCCTCAGCACCATGGGCGCAGTCACACCAAGGTCCTTCAACCACCGCAGCCTGGCCCAGACCGGGGCAAGGTAGGGGCTCGTGAGCTTCTGATGGCCCCAGCCAGAGTTTGGAATGGCAGTCCCTACCGGAGCTTGGAGCAGAGGTTGAGCACGCCGGCATCAACAAACACCCATCGCGTGCGGAACTCGCTCGCGGATTAAGGGAGCTCGAAGTCGATCCCCATGCCCGCTGTCGTAGCCACGGCCTGGAAGCCCACACACCCTAAGCTCTGTCGGGCACCGGTGAGATGCAGTGAGAAGAAGTGGCGAAGGAGTGCCACGGAGGGGGTGATGCCCACCATGGCCTCACACACGAAAGAGAAGACGGCAAGAAGGGTCACAGATTGAGGGTCGAGATGGAGCATGTGGATCTGATAGTTCTCGAGCACCGCATTGAAGAAGGCAGAGAAGGGAGGAAGCAGGCCCGCCCAGAGGGCGTCAATGAAGATCGGAACCTCGGTGACTGCCCGAGCCATGCTGGAGCGAGATGTAGGCCAAGCTGGCGTCTCTCCCCACTCGTTGAAGCTGGAGGCGAGCATGGGGCGCACCTTGCCCATGGCCTCGTCGTTGAGCACCCGAGGCCGGCCGAGCGCCGGCTCGAAGGATGGAGGCGCAGTTGGCAAGGACAGAGGTTTCTTCCCCTTTTGAGCTTGCTTCGGCGCCATGGCGGTGAAGCGGGCGGAGCGTTGGTCGGATTGAGGAGGCGGAGCAGGGCGTCGAGGAAGTAGGAGATTGGAAGATTGGAAAAACCAGGCGCGGAGAGGGAAGAATAACTGTGCAAGAAGCGGGGCCGCATAGCCAGGAGGATTCAAAGGCAGCGTGGGGAAGCGGAGACGCGCACGTCCAATCAACCGCCACGCGTCAACCGAGGCCGTAGGATTTTGGGGCTCGCGGTGCTCCGAACTTGACCCTTGGCTTCACCGCGAAGCCAAGCCCGCGCGCACCTTGGGCCCGGGGGCTACTGTCGGTGTTCTAGGAATGGGGGTCCCCAGACTTGCCTGCCTGCGGCCCATGGTGTGGCTGAGCCAGCAAGCCCTACGGCCCATCTTCACCAACAAAGCATCCAAGACCCTCGCGAGGGGCCAAGCCTCGCGAGGCGGATGACGCAAGACCTCCTCTAGAGTGGCCTAGCTAGACAGGCTCATGAGGAGCGGAGATATCAAGGCGAGTCAAACCTCACGTGGCTCTCGTGACGTGAGCCATGACAATCAACACCAAGCGGGCGACAGGTGGGCGCCAGCGCGCAGCGTCCTTATTTCCCCTTTGGTGCAAAGGAGGCAAGCGCAGCCGCGGAGTACCGAGGCCTCAAGCAAAGGTTGCCATTTCGGTGCAGCAAGACCAAGACCATGGACTGCAAGACAGAGGTCATCGTGGAGCCCAAGACGGCGTCACCACCAGAGCTTTGTGTAGGCAAAGACCGCTTTTGTCAGGATAGCTTGTACTAGTTGTCCCCCTTCAAATTAGCCCGCCATTGTTGGCTCCCTTCCCGCTCGATATTTGGGAAGAGGACCAGGGACTCTATAAATAGGACTAGCCACCACCATAGGAGGGAGGGACGAGACTAGAGAGAGAGAGAGAGAGAAAAGGGAGATAAGAGAGAGATCTCATCTTAGGTGAAGAGACACACCACAAGTCCGAAAGCACAAGAACACCTCAACCTCAGGAGGCTGTTCTTCCCTTGTATTGTTCATCATTAGCCCAAGAGGCAATCCACCACCACCACACTGGAGTAGGGTATTACACCACAACGGTGGCCCAAACCAGTATAAACCCCATGTCTTTCTGTGTTGTGAGTTCGTCGAGTTTGTCCGCAAGATCTAGCGAGCTAGAGCATTGATCGACAGGAGGGAAAGACTTTGCGCACACCCCAGTGTTCGAACCTTAAGGGTTTGCTGGATCCCCACATCCGACAATATCTGCGATGAGAACGCCCCGACCCCTAACTCAAGTGACTACGCCATCCACTTGACCTTCTTCACCAAGGTGGTGATGCGCCTGGAGGCTCAATCTGCCAGAGCTCGGCAGCTTGTGGAGGAGAGGGGTCGTGGCCTGCTTCAGCGCGCCTTCTCCCGTGTCTTCAACCACATTCTGAACGCCTACCCCAACTTCGGCTTCGATGCCGCAATTGCCCCTGTACCCATGGCCGTCCGGGGCGACCTGGCGCATTGGGTAGAGGACCATGTCGACGTGTTGGTCAGGGCCTTCACCTCGGAGAATGATGGGGTGGTGGTCGTCACAGACGAAGGTGACGTGGTCAACAACGGCGATGGGGGCGTCACCGACGGTGGCGATGATTTCAACGGAGATGATGATGATGCGAGTGACCCGTCCATGGACGATGCAGCGAGCGATGTCTCTGGCTGATCCCATATTCTCCTGTTGTTTTATTCTGCACGCAAGACTTGGGCGTGGCCCTTGGAAAACTTGTAGGAGCATTTTGAGAGGGGGAGCCCCTTGTGTAAGCAAATTGCAGTTTTTACTTTCCTATCTGATGTGGGTATGTGTCCTCGTGAGCTCATGAAGCTGGGGTGAGTTTCCCGACGTGGATTATCTTAGTCAGCGCCAACTTAGGGCTGGGTCGTGAGGCGACGAGTTCCTGAGAACCCTGCGGAGCTTATCGCCCCGTTTGAGGGGGGGGCGCAAGGGGTGAGCACCAGGCGTAGTGCTAGCGCGTGCTTTGCGCGGTCTGCCTCGCGAGGAGCTTTGCAAGGGAAAGGCGATGGGCGCGAGTCCCAAATTAAACAAGATCCAGAAGGCAAGAAACGGCTTGAACGAGAAAAGACACCCACCCCCCCCCCCACGCGCATTGATAAAAATTCAGCTTCAACTTAAGTCCGGAATCAGAAAGCAAATCCACAAAAAGAGAGATCCAAAGCAAAAGGCCGCGTTCGGCACCTAGTCTAGTCTTCGGGTCTTCAAGTCTTCTCACCAGCGCGGAGCTAAGTGCTGTCCACTAGGCATGGGAGGGAGCCCCAGGGCCTGAGGCCGGCGCTCCTGAGACTCCGGGGTGTGTACAGCCCCAACTCATTATTACGTGAGAGTGTCACAGGCGGCGAGCTTCACAGGCACCGGGCCTTTTTCACAGGTACCGGCCTTGCTTCATATCGCCAGACGAGGGCCCTGCCTTGCACCACTCTTGACCTCCTTTGAGCCGACCGGAGACCAGGACGACACAAAGGAGGGAAAGAGGACGCCAGCGGTTCCCTCGGCAACCACGGGTCCTCTGCCGGGGGAAGGGTTGTTGAAGCCACCCCGGCAGAGGGCCTACCTCCCGGTGTCCCCTGGTTTCGCGTGCCTTAGGAAGGGGCCTCGCTCCTGGCTCCCTCCCGGTGGTCCCCAGCGTGTCTCCCTTGTTGAAACGGGTGTCACCGTGCCAGGTTCGCCGATCGATGCCGCAACCTGATTCATCTGTAGCCCATGGTTAGCATAAGCCTGTTCCTGAGAGGTTAGCGGTACCCTGTAGTTGCCATCACTGGCGTGGTCGCTGTGGTTCTCCACTGGCTCTTGGAAGGCTTCGGCTCCTAGCGCCCCTTCTCCCCAATATTCTCCAATGAATGAGCCGATTTTGTCCTCCGGTGCGTACCCTTGGTCCATCATGCGGGGCACGTAGGCCTCCGGGGCCGCCACCCCGAACACCTCGCCGTGGTGCCCCACGCTCCATGTTGCTCCGCCCATGATGGCGTCCTGGGGATGATTATATGGCATCTGGCCGGGACCATAGGGGTGACGCTTGTGCTCGTGCTTGTCGAGGGCAGCATGGTTGGAGCCCCCTACGTCACCAGCCGTGCTGATGTTGACGTAGACCCCGGGCGTAGTCGATGGCGCGCAGATGTGGTGAGGCTCGCCGCGCGACCCTGCATTGACCTGGGGGGAAGTCGATAGCAGAAGGGTGGCGCTCCCGACGCCGCTGCATTGAGCAGCTCAGCAACACGCTCAAGCAGCGTGTCCCGGCCGCTCTCCATCAGCCTGCATCATAGCAGCTCCCTTGCCACTGTGAGTGCCGCCCGCACGTTCGCTTGCTCCCACCGTGAGTGCGGCGCTGTTGCGGCGGCGTGACTCGCTGCTCTCGCCGCGGCTCGTGCTTGCCGCGGGGTGAGGGTGGATGATGCCTGGCCGCGCTGTCCATGCCCGGCGGAGCTTGGTGGCACCCGCGCCGCTTGGGGTGCGGGGTCGAGATCTTCATGGGCAGGCGGCACCGTCCGGGTTGGCTAGGCTGCCCAGTGGCCAGATCTGGCCCTTGGGTCGCCATACATCGTAGCCGGTGAACATCGAAGAGTTGATTGGCGGAGAAGAAGCTCCGGCGCACCCCTACCTAGCGCGCCAAATGTCGGATGTGGGGTTCTGACAAACCCTTAAGGTTCGAACACTGGGGTGCGCACGAAGTCTTTCCCTCCTGCCGATCAACGCTCTAGCTCGCTAGATCTTGAGGACGAACTTGACGAACTCACAACACAAAAAGACACGGGGTTTATACTGGTTAGGGCCACCGTTGTGGTGTAATACCCTACTCCAGTGTGGTGGTGGTGGATTGTCTCTTGCGCTGATGATGAACAATACAAGGGAAGAACAGCCTCCTGAGGTTGAGGTGTTCTTATGCTTTCAGACTTGTGGTGTCTCTCTCGACCTGATGTGAACTCTCCTCTCTCTAGTCTCCTCCTCTTTTTCTCTTTCTCTCTAGTCTCGTCCTCCCTTTCTCTTTCTCTCTAGTCTCGTCTCCCCCTCCTATGGTGGTGGCTAGTCCTATTTATAGAGACCCTGGTCCTCTTCTCAAATATCGAGCGGGAAGGGAGCCAACAATGGCGGGCTAATTTGAAATGGACATCTAGTACAAGCTATCCAGACAAAAGCGGTCTTCGCCTGCACAAAGCTCTGGTGGTGACGCCGTCTTGGGTTCCACGACCTCCGTCTTGCAGTCCATGGTCTTGGTCTTGTTGCACCGAAATGGCAACCTTTGCCTGAGGCCTCGGTATTCCACGGCTGCGCTTGCCTCCTTTGCACCAAAGGGGAAACAAGGACGCTGCGTGCACTGGCGCCCGCCTTGCGCCCGCCTGGTGTCGATCGTCTTGGCTCACGTCACGAGAGCCTCGTTAGGTTCGCCTCGCCTTGATATCTCCGCTCCTCGCGATCCTGCCTAGCTAGGCTACTCCAGAGGAGGTCTTGCGTCGTCCGCCTCGCGAGGCTTGGCCCCTCGCGAGGGTCTTGGATACTTTGTTGGTGAAGATGGGCCGTACGGCCTGCTGGCTCAGCCACGCCGCGGGCCGCAGGCAGGCAAGTCTGGGGACCCCCGTTCCCAGAATGCCGATAGGTGCATATTCAGGGAGAACACTTATACCTTGAAATTTTAGTAAGGGATCATCTTATAACACTACTAGGGAAAACCTTATACACAGAATATTACCAGCAGCGCTCTTCAAAATACGACGCTACTGCTATTTAGCAACAACGCGTGCCAGAAAAACGCGCTGCTGAAAGAAAAATAGCAACAGCGCGTCATCTCTAAGACGCGCTACTGCTCTAATTGCCATGACCTCGCCGTCCAGCTAGTTATAGCAGTAGCGCCTTACACCGTACCGCACTACAGCTATTCTCCTTACCTGTAGCGCTTTTTCATACCCGCGCTACTACTAACCCTACCTTATCACCATGCGGCCGACCCTCTCTCTCACCCTCTCAGTCACTCTCGCCTGCGCCGATAACCATTGTCGTTCGTTGCCGCCGCCGCCGCCGTCGTCCGTCTGCCACCGAGGTACTCCCTCCTTCCGTCCCTCCTCCTCCCACCGTGCCCTCCACCCTCCTCCTCCCACCGCGCCCTCCTCCCTTCGCCTGCGGCCGCCCCCTCCTCCCTCCTCCGCCAGCAGCCCTCCTCCCACCGTCCCTCCCTCCTTCTCCTTCAGCCGGCCCCTCCCCCTCCTGCTCCGGCCGGCCCCTCCCCCTCCTCCTCCGGCCGCCCCTCCCCCTCCTCTCTCCTCCCTCCCTCCCTTGTCTCTGTTTTTGCAAATCATAGGTAACTAGTTTATTTCGCAAGTGATTAATATAACTACCTTATTTATATTAAGTGCTTAATGGACCTAGTTTATTTAGTAAGTGCTTAATAGAACTAGTTTATTTAGTAAGTAGTTAATAAAACTAGTTTAATTAGTTTTAGGATTATATATAAGATATTTCGATTTTTTTTCATATTTTGAACCATTGAAATGCAATGACCATCGATAAGTGGCCTATGTTTTGCCGGAGTGTTGATTAATTTCCGTTCCAGCAAATTTCAGGCGCTTGATGTGTCCTTTTTTAGCAAAGGTCATGTCGGATATTTTGGGTTTTGCTGTCGAGTTATAATCTCTGAATTTTGAACACAGGAGATGTCTGATGACGATGGGATCCCGGAGTGCGGGTACTGCTATGATGACCGGGGTGTGTGCGACAGGTTTCCTCACCTGCAAAATGATAGGTTTTTCACCGTGAAGCTGGAAGAGACCTTCGATGTTTGTACGGTATGCAACGACAAGCATTTCATCGTAATTAATATAATCACTTGTGCTTCTTTTGTTCAACCTGTAATTTATGGATTTTTTCAATTCGATTAGTACATCCTGTGCCATGCTAGACCATATGTATTGGAGAAGCTTGGTTTTGGTTTAGATGACTTTGAGAATGTGGAGACAAGGAGGGCTCACTTAAGAACAAAACATGGTTACGAGTTTCTGGTTAAGTTCTACAATGCGGTCGATCGCTCCCATTTCGGTTGCTCTAATTGGGAAGCTCTCTGCAAGGCATATGGATTTGAGGAGGGAATGCGAATAAGATTTGATATTCGTCCCGAAGATTATGATGATGATGATAATATCGACATCTGGGTGGATGTGGATATGCCTCCAGTTTTGCCTAGATGTGAGTTTGTCAAACTAATTTGTTAAGTTCAGTAATTTATGTTGTTAATTTAAAAATATTTGGTGTTCGTCCATACTAAACTTATTTATTTATAATTTTCAGCTTATTTCTTATCTTCAAGAAATACTCGGAAGGTAGTAGACAACACATACTACAGCTATGACTCCAAGCTTAATTGTGAGGAGAAAGGTTATCTTGTCTCATTCATAGAAGATGTTGAGGCCTTCAAAACCAGTCACTCTATCAGCCAAAATTATACTAGATACATGCCACTAGTCCATACATTGCTTGATGATAACTTCATTGCTAAAAACATGGTTAGATTTTGTTAATGATGGTAACTTCATTGCATACATTATTCTTAAGTAAACCATTGCTAACTATATATGTTACTATTTCGTTTTTGAACAGAGGCTCCCGAAGCAGGTTGTGTCTGACATGCTATTTACCGAAGGTGATATGCATATGGTTAGCTTACGACCAACTCCTTCGGAGGCTTACCATACTGCATACTCGATTTCTCCAAACGATGGAAGGCTGAAAATCAAAGGATGGAGCAAAGTGATGAATGCGCACACGCAAATAATTGGAGACAAAATGAATGTGCGCAAGCCACAAGTTAGAGATAGGTTTATGCCCATTTTTCATTATGGTGAAGGACCGGTTTATCTGTTTTATGGTATTTTAGCTAGGAGAGAGGAGTAGGTCCTAAGTATTAAGAACAATTAGTTAGTGTTGATTATATATGACTACAATGTCTTAGACTTGATGGTGATGCTGAGTAGGAGTAGTGACTATGAGTACTATGATGATGACGACGAGTTGTTATTATAACTAGTGACGAAGTTGTTATATGATGTCCCATCATGGACGAAAATGATGATTATGAGGAGTTATATGACAATGATATATTACGATGATAAGTTGTTAATGATATTGATGAGAGGTTATTATGTCATTGGGTGAAAGAACCATCAATTAGTTTCAAATGGATGGATCCAAAGTGACCATTGGTTACTTTGGATCCATGCACTTGAAACTAATCCAAGGTTCTTTCACCTAGTGATTTAATAACTCATTACGATGTAAAAACAATCTCTAAATTGCTACTGTATGAAAAATTGTATACAGGTATATGAATACGACCTAAAATTCAAAAGAAATGGAATAGGGAATAATAGTAGTAGCGGTTGTTTTCGAAAGCGCTACTAATAATTAGTAGTAGCGATTGACTTGGAAAGCGCTACTACTAAGTAGATATAGCACTAGCGAGTGCTAGTAGGCGCTACTGCTAAGCATTAGCTGTAGCACCTTATCAGTAGCGCGCTTACCCGCGCTACTGATAGGCCAAAAACCAGCGCTACTGCCAATCTTTTCCCTAGTAGTGTAAAGCTACCATCGAACTAAGAAAAATAAAATGCATAAAAGATAAACATCACATGCAATCAAAATATGTGACATGATATGATCATCATCATCTTGTGCCTTTGATCTCCATCTCCAAAGCATCGTCCTGGTTTCCATTGTCACCGGCATGACACCATGATCTCCATCATCTTGATCTATATCAATATGTTGTCACATGGTCATCTTGCCAACTATTGCTCTTGCAACTATTGCTATCGCATAGTGATAAAGTAAAGCAATTATTTGGCGCTTGCATCTTATGCAATAAAGAGACAACCATAAGGCTTCTGCCAGTTGTCGATAACTCCATTACAAAACATGATCATCTCATACAATAAATTATAGCATCATATCTTGACCATATCACATCACAACATGCCCTGCAAAAATAAGTTAGACGTCCTCTACTTTGTTGTTGCAAGTTTACGTGGCTGCTATGGGCTGAGCAAGAACCGTTCTTATCTACGCGTCAAAACCACAACGATAGTTCGTCAAGTTAGTAATGTTTTAACCTTTTCAAGGACCGGGCGTAGCCACACTCGGTTCAACTAAAGTTGGAGAAACTGACACCCACCAGCCACCTATGTGCAAAGCATATCGGTAGAACCAGTTTCACGTAAGCGTACGCGTAATGTCGGTCTGGGCTGCTTCATCCAACAATACCGCCGAATCAATGTATGACATGCTGGTAAGCAGTATGACTTGTATCGCCCACAACTCACTTGTGTTCTACTCGTGCATATAACATCTACGTAGTAATTTCAAAAAAATTCCTACGCACACGCAAGATCATGGTGATGCATAGTAACGAGATGGGAGAGTGTGTCCATGTACCCTTGTAGACCGAATGCGGAAGCGTTAGCACAACACGGTTGATGTAGTCATACGTCCTCACGATCCGACCGATCCAAGTACCGAACGCACGACACCTCTGAGTTCTGCACACGTTCAACTCGATGACGTCCCGCGAGCTCCGATGCATGAAAGCTTCACAGGAGAGTTTCGTCAGCACGACAGCGTGGTGACGGTGATGATGATGCTACCGACACAGGGCTTCGCCTAAGCACCGCTACGATATGATCGAGGTGGATTATGATGGAGGGAGGCACCGCACACGGTTGGGAGAGATCAACCGATCAACTTGTGTGTCCTGGGGTGCCCCTGCCCCCGTATATAAAGGAGCAAGGGAGGAGGAGGCCGGCCCTAGGAGGGGCGCGCCAAGGGAGTAGGATTCCTACTCCTAGTAGGAGTAGGTTTCCTTCTTTCCTAGTCCAACTAGGAGAAGGGGGAAAGGAGGGAAGGGGAGAAGGAAGGGAGAGGGGGGCCGCGCCCCAAACCCCTTGTCCAATTCGGACTGGGCTTGGGAGGGGCGCGCGCCACCTCCTGGCTGCTGCCGCTCCTTCCCGCTAAAGCCCATTAAGGCCCAACACTTCTTTCCCGTATTCCCGTAACTCCCCGGTACTCCGAAAAATATCCGAATCACTCGGAACCTTTTCGATGTCCGAATATAGTCGTCCAACATATCGATCTTTACGTCTCGACCATTTCGAGACTCCTTGTCAGGTCCCCGATCTCATCCGGGACTCCGAACTACCTTTGGTACATCAAAACACATAAACTCATAATACAAATCGTCACCAAACTTTAAGCGTGCGGACCCTACGGGTTCGAGAACTATGTAGACATGACCGAGACACGTCTCTAGTCAATAACCAATAGCGGAACCTGGATGCTCATATTGGCTCCCACATATTCTACGAAGATCTTTATCGGTCAAACCGCATAACAGCATACGTTGTTCCCTTTGTCATCGGTATGTTACTTGCCCGAGATTCGATCGTTGGTATCTCAATACCTAGTTCAATCTCGTTACCGGCAAATCTATTTACTCGTTCTGTAATGCATCATCCCGCAACTAACTCATTAGTTACAATGCTTGCAAGGCTTATAGTGATGTGCATTACCGAGAGGGCCCAGAGATACCTCTTCGAAAATCGGAGTGACAAATCATAATCTCTAAATACGCGAACTCAACAAGTACCTTCGGAGACACCTGTAGAGCACCTTTATAATCACCCAGTTAAGTTGTGATGTTTTGGTAGCACACAAAGTGTTCCTCCGGTAAACGGGAGTTGCATAATCCCATAGTCATGGGAACATGTATAAGTCATGAAGAAAGCAATAGCAACATACTAAACGATCAAGTGCTAAGCTAACGGAATGGGTCAAGTCAATCACATCATTCTCCTAATGATGTGATCCCATTAATCAAATGATAACTCATGTTTATGGTTAGGAAACTTAACCATTTTTGATTAACGAGCTAGTAAAGTAGAGGCATACTAGTGACACTATGTTTGTCTATGTATTCACACATGTATTATGTTTCCGATTAATACAATTCTAGCATGAATAATAAACATTTATCATGAAATAAGAAAATAAATAATAACTTTATCATTGCCTCTTGGGCATATTTCCTTCACCCTGCGCTGCATCCACTCCACAAATTTCCCTCCATATGTGTAATATGTTTGATGTTTTATGAAAATTTTACGGTGCGACGAGCGCTCCGGCCGAACAGATCCTGTAAACACATCCCTTGTTATACACATTTTATGGGACGCGTGGTTGCAGAATCTGCTAGAGATGCCCTAACTATCTACTACAGAACTACATACTGATATGCAAGCCCTTGTTCCGTTGGAATTCAGAACAACAACATGCTTCTGAGAAACTAAAACATGCTACGGTTAATTCCCCTGTTCTGACCCTGCCTGATTTCCCTAGGCCATGGACTCGAGTAGCCTAGCGCGAAAGCTGAGGTCGCTGTGCATCGCGGGGGAGCTCTCTCGTGCCGTGAGCCTCCTCCACCGGAGCGCCGTGTTCGCCGTCTCGAGCGCCTACGCTCTTCTGCTGCAAGAGTGCGTGAACCGGAGGGACGCGAGGCTCGGCAAGAGGATCCACGCGCGCATGGTCTCCACCGGCTTCAGATGCAGCGACTACATGGCCACCAAGCTGCTGATATTTTATTCCAAGATCGGGGAGCTCGGCGTCGCCCGGAACCTGTTCGACGGAATGCCGCGCAGGGACGTCGTGGCGTGGAACGCGATGATATCCGGGTGCACGCGCGGGCGGGAGGAGGCGCAGGCGGTGGACATGTTCGGCCTGGTGCGGGCTGAGGGGCTGAGGCCGGACCAGTTCACGTTCGCGTCGGTGCTCTGCGCGTGCGCCAGGATGGCCGCGCTGGACCACGGCCGGCGCGTGCACGGCGTCATGGTCAAGTCCGCCGTCGCCGCCGTCAACGTGTTCGCCAACAGCGCGCTCGTCGACATGTACCTCAAGTGCAGCAGCGCCGAGGACGCGCGCCGGGCGTTCGCGGCCGCGCCGGAGCGGAACGTCACCATGTGGACCGCGCTCATCTCCGGGCACGGCCAGCACGGCCACGTGCGCGAGGCGCTGGCGCTCTTCGGCGAGATGACGCGCGACGGGTTCCGGCCGAACGACGTGACGTTCCTCGCTGTGCTCTCGGCCTGCGCGCACGGCGGGCTCGTCGATGAGGGTCTGATGCACTTCTCGTCCATGCCGTCGGACTACGGGCTCACCCCGAAGGGCGCGCACTACGCGGCGGTGGTCGACATGCTCGCCAGGGTCGGCAGGCTCCGCGAAGCCTACGAGCTTGTCAAGAACCTGCCGGACTGCCAGGAGCACTCGGTGGTCTGGGGCGCGCTGCTGGGCGCCTGCAGGAAGCACGGCGACGTGGGGCTGGTCGAGCTTGCCGCGCAGCGCTTCTTTCGGCTGCAGCCGGGGAATGCCGGCAAGTACGTCGTCCTCGCGAACACGTACGCTGCCTGCGACATGTGGGACAGCGTGGCCGGTATGCACGAGTCCATGAAGTCGCTGGGCATTCGGAAGGACCCTGCTTGGAGCGCCGTCGAAGTCCAGGGGAAGAAGCACGTCTTCCTCGCCAGAGACACATACCACGACGAGAGTTGGGAGATATATGAAGCCTGCAATGCCTTGGCCCGCTCGATCAACGAGCACTCCTTGCGAGTGTGAGCTATGGTGGAAAGGATCGGCAATCGCTGCTGGTCGGAGATGTTCATAAATCCTTGCGATTTGTTGAGTGACGATGCTGGCCTTGTCGTTTGTTGCAATTCAGCTGTATCCATGGACTGACAGGCAGTACCGGCAGTACCATCTGAAGGGGATGTTTCTGAATGATACAGCACAGTCGGTCGTTCGGAAAGAGATAGAACAGCTGGTTTCTCTGGAAGCAACAAACTCAGGTCAGCTAGTGCCATACTAACTCTGTTTCCAACAACAGTTGCCTGAATGAAACTTTCCCAAATGTTTATTGCGCTTAACGTCGACAAGATATAAATTATGGGTAAAAACTGGAGATAAACAAGTAGATCATCCTTATAGTATTTCAGGTGGGCAAAGTTGAGACACCAGACACTATTTCCTCCTCTTCCCATAACAAACCGTGCCTGCTAAGACTGAATGAACAAACTCCCTTATGTTATTCTTTTCGGACAAATGATTAAACCTCAGCAATCTACTGCGGTAATGCAGAGGCTCTAACAAGCCTTCTTGATCATCACCTAAGTAATGTGCTTCACAGCACATGCCTACCAGCTAAAACAAACCTACATATCTATCTATGTCTTCTCTTCCAGTGCTGTTACACTGAATCTTTCGGGACAACATTACACCATGAATGGAGAGCATTATCAGTTGGGGACAAGTGTCCCAACAAAACCCACACCGACGACAAAGAAAGCGATGGATTGCATGAAGAGAAAGACATAGTAATATCTTTTGCCAAACAAAAGGTCATAACTTCCACAAAAGAATATATAGGCTGCAACACCAAGCTCCAAAAGCTGCAACCTGATTCCATATTAAAGTTTAGGTACGAGAGTTGAGAGATGCACATGAGAAAACCAATTATGATAATGTACCTTTCTCTTATCCGCATTCGCAGCTTCTTGGTAACTTTGCTTTGTACTTTCATCTTCAGAATATCACCAAGCTTTTCTGTCACCACCCACTCATTCACCCTCCCTAGCTCCAGTAGACCGCTGAAGGTCGCCTTTGTTCTATGCAATGACATGACATTCTCAAACAGTACCCAAAAGATAACCAAGTGAAAAGACCTGCATCAATTGATGATTTCTCATGTTAATACACATGTGTCGAAGTTAGGAGGTTTAGGTTCATCACCTTTTAAACAAATTGCATAGATGAGATGATTGGTACCTTGGAGTCCCAACAGCATTGAGAAGGGTGATAACGGTTGGAATGTAGAAGTAACCCCACCTTGGTATCTCAACCTCAGGAACAAAAACTGTGGCTGGGATAACAAGGCAGTAAAACACAGACGTCAAAATGTGCCCGATTATCTTGCGCACGAGAAAGAAGTTGTAGATGACGTAGATTTTCTTCCAAAGCGTCACTTTCTGCATCAAGATCAATATAGCTTGTTAGCAATAAATTTTATCTGTAACAGAAATTTCAAAATATACTAGCTTGGTGCAAGTGACCTGATTTTTGACAATCTCCATCAACATTTTCCTGAACAGATTTGCAGGCCCGCACGACCATCTATGTTGCTGGTACCGAAATGCCTTGAACGTACTTGGGAGCTCACTTTTAACCTGAAACAACATTTACAAGTTTGGCACATGGTTCATACAAGGAGTGCAAAGTGATGCAGTGGTTTTCTTGCATGAAACTGATAGGTTACTGGTGCATATTTACCCTGAGATCACCAAGGCACACAAACTTCCATCCCTTGAGGCTTGCTCGGACAGCCAGGTCCATGTCTTCGACCGTGGTTCGGTCCTTCCAGCCACCTGCCTCATTCAGAGCAGATATGCGCCACACACCAGCGGTTCCTGTTAAACAAGTATTTTGCATGTTAAGAAGACGGATCAGGTGATGCAAAGTGTGACTGCTGGCTGCTGCTAAAATCCATGTTCAAGTATGTACTACTATCTGTTAGTTAGTCCAGGAAAATATATATGGGGAATTTGATCCTTCAGTTGTGTTATCTCTATCAACCTTTGTGTTTTTTCTGTATCTTTTTCCCGGTTAGACCTAGAGCTGCCTAACATCAAAATCGTTAGCGCAATTGATTATCTGCCTAATGGTAACTCTGATCATGTTGCAACCTATGCTTGTTCTAGTAATACTATTGTGTCCCTTGGTTTCCTAGTATTGTTTCGTGGAAGAGCTGACACAGAAGGCAAATGGTACACTGATGCAATTGCATACGATTTTCTGACAGTGTGATTTGATGCCATGTTTGCCTTTTCCTATTTATGTACACAGGAAAAAGAGACAGAAGCTTATAATTGGTCAAAAGGAAACACAGAGGCCTCACAAATGTAAATGGTGACATTCATATATTGCGAGATCAAAAGTTTATTACCATTGAAGCCAAAGAAGGCATAAGCTGAGGAACCCACTTCTTGCTCCACCTTGAAGTGATAGTCCAAGGACATCTCCTGCATCCTTGTCATCAAGCACTCATTTGCATTCACTGCTTACTCACACAGAATCAGCAGCAGCAAGAGAAATGTCAGCACCATGCAGTACAGAATTTCGGCCAAAACAAGAAGGGATGCCCGAGATGATGTACCGAATACCCAGCGGGCCTGGACGAGGGCGATCTCGGGGTTGTGGACGAGGAAGGGCATGGCGCGGCTCAGGTAATCCGGCTCGGGCTGGAAGTCGGCGTCGAAGATGACCACATAGTCGCAGTCCTTGACGTAGCCGTGCTTCATGCCTTCCTTGAGCGCGCCGGCCTTGTACCCGCGCCGGTTGTCCCGGATCTCGTACTTGATGTTTACACCCTTGTTCGCCCACCGATGGCACTCCGCCTGCACCAGCTCCTGCACCGTGGTATACGCGATCACGAAATGAAAACATCAGGATCCGTGCATAACTGCATATAGTATATGCATGCAGTTCACGTTAATGGCCGTATGTACCAATTGTACTAAAAGAATTAAAGAAACAACAATGGGTGAGCATGTGCATGTTATGCGCTCTTTTCGCACACTTCCTGCCATAAGAAAATGCTAGGTTTTCCGTGTCTCCCGGCGGATAGGGCCTCAGGAAGACGAGATGGCGGCAGCTCCTTAAAGATGGAATCAGGTTCTCATCGCTCAGTCTCTATCCTGATGATGCGTCTAGCATCGTTTGGGGCATGTGGAGGTGTGTCTCCGGCGGATCTGTTCTTGATGGATTTGCTCAGATCATGTCGTTGTTCGTCTATGTTCGTCTGTCTTAAGGTTGGATCCTTCTGATCTGCGCTACTCTTCAACCACATCGGTTGCTGTTCTGATCCGTTGGTCCTATGATGCCTTAGCATGATGCTTCCCGACTGTCTAGTACAACAAGTTTTGCCCGGCTCCAGCGAGGGAGGGGCGATGACGACGGCGCGCCTTCGGCTTGCTTCAGTGCTTGTAGTCGTCGCTAGATTGTATACGGATCTGGATGTAATTTTTATTATTTCTAGTGTTCGTTGTACTGCCACGATTGAAGATGAACAGATGAAAAAATTTGAAAAAAAATTCAACAAACAACCGCACGTGTACTGATATATGCTAAGTGCGTATATACATGCGTGTGCTTCTTTTTCTGAAGAAACCACGGTAAATGAAAAGTCTGAACTACCTGAATCTTATGGATACTGGAAATGTGCTGGAAGTTGGAGAAAATGCTTATGGTTTGTGCGCGTATGCCTATGCGGTTTACCTTGATGGCGGGGTCCGTGGAGTCGTCCAGCACCTGGATGACGATCCGATCCGACGGCCAGGACAGCCCGCACGCCGCCCCGATCGACTTCTTGTAAACCTGCGAGTCAACCATACAAAAAAAGTAAGAAGAACTCCTACAATTTTTATCGGAGGGCGGCATTACAGCGAAAGATTTTGCCAGCAAATGGCAGATTGTCAGCAGCCAATACAGTAAAATCCGTACAGCGACGTGGTTTCGTGCTCTCTCTTTCCTCTAGGCTGTGGAGCGTAGACAGTGCTCACCTCGCGTTCGTTGTACATGGGGATCTGGACGAGGACCATGGGATAGGCGGCGTTGCCGAGCTCGGGGTCGTCGTCGCGGAGGGGCTCCCACCGCCACTGCCGCTCGGGGTGGCGGCCGATCAGCCTCATCGCCACGATGACGACGGCCATGTACACCTTCTCCACGAACAGGATCACGCACATGGCGAGGCAGACCATCACGGACGCGCGCAGCAGCGGCGCGATGACCGGGCCGCGGACCTGCTTCCACACCACCGCAATCTGCTCCGCCGCCTCCATAGCAGCACGCACGTTAGCAGACGAGAGGCGAGTAAACTAGCAGCGACAAGAATGGGGCGTGGCTGCTCCTGCGTGGAGCTGGGATGTGTCTGTCCTGTCAGCGTGGTGCTGGTGGTGGGAGCAAAGGCGAGGGTATAAAAGGAGGGAGAGAAGCGAGAGGGACGGCGGCGATGACGTCGGGTAGGGGTGGCTTTTTTTGCTCGATTTATGGCGTATAAAAGATAGAGATTGGAGATCTCCAAATACTCCATATCACCAATTTGATTGCGCTGACTGCTGCTGATATTTGTCCGTGGTTGTAGTTACTTATATATGGTGCAGTAACATTTTGCATGATATAGATGGTATATTGTTCTACTTTACTTTTTGTATTTTGTGTAAAATTCGCTCTTTATTCATTAGCTGATTTTACGAGGCTATATTGGTTGTGGCATTTCGTGCACGATATGGTCAATTTACCAGTTGATATTTTGCGTGATATGGTGAATTTAATGATTACTTTTACTTGTAGATCCAAAATCAGTCTAATTAGGCCTAGATTGTATGAGCGATTGTATTTGTTGTACACATGGATAGAGGATGTGTATGTCAATAAACCCAATTAATGGCATGGTTCAATTTGTCTTACTCCCTCCGTCACAGTTTAGAAGGCACAGTTAAATTTGCCTGCGTTTCCATAATAGACAAGGTTTAGGACGCATTGCATTTATTTCTAGTAGCTAATTAGTACTCCGATATACTATTTCTATATGCATGCGTAGTGTGAATGCTATTTCTTAGGCCATCTTACAACCAATAGATAACCACCTAGGTCCCAGAGAATTTACAAGCGCGACTACTAAACCGTGACGGAGGAAGTACCAAAACTTGAGACCTTGTACCCTCAACTTTTTTGATAGGACTCGTCCAATTGCACGGATAAACGATTTCGGCGCGCGAAAGAAGTCTTGCGTGGGAACACATAATAGGACATGTTTTACAGAGTGCGGCGTTGCAGAGGCCGGGCTCCATTGAGCCCGTTTTGCCAAAAAAATATATTCAAAATATACTTAAAAGTTTCAAAAAATATCAATTTTTTTTATACAAATACATATGCATGTTTGTCAAGTAGGTAAAAAGTTTCATCATGTAATTCAGTTATTTGTGTGCTACACAAAAAGATAAATATGTGTAAAAACAACAAAGATATAGCCTATATTAATCTGTGTATTTATCTTTTTCATATACACTACATGAAAACATATATGTTCATGAAATTTCATACGTGTATAATACAAATACACATGTATGTATAGACTTTTTTTTCAGATTTTTTCAATGTGTGAAAATAGTATTTTCGCTGAAAAAAAATAAAGAGCTATGTGGAGCTCGGTCTCTGCAATGCTTTTTCGATGTTTTACAGGATTACTTATAGCTGCGAACAAATAGTGATGTGCGGGCTTCAAATGTGGAAGAACTCTCCCCCAGGTGGCTCTTGGCTTTGGCCGCTTTTGAGCAATATATTTAGGTGGGAGAACTCTCTGCCCGGTGATTCCTCAAAAAAAAGTGATGTCTGGACTTCAAATGTGGAATTTCTAACAACACAAGTTTCTTACATGGTAATGTATCAAACCATGATATCGTGATAGCCCAAATTTTATGTTGTGTGAAAAAAAAATTGTGGTACTTTGAATTTTACATGTCCACATGTTTGATGATCCTTTGATCCTATGTCTAGATCAAACTACAAACAACTCCCTGGTTGCTTCCATGTCTTATGCTATTGGATCTAGTTTTGTGGTCTAATTGTGTCATTCAGAAGTTTGTGTGAGTAATTGTATTATTTGATGTATGTGCATGTGCATTCACCTAATACTTGATAAGACATGATATAGTTGATATTGGTGAGCACTCAATTAACAAATGTTTAGTATCACGAGGTTTTAATGTCTTAGTATCTTTTAAGATATGCATTGTGAAGGTTTCCGTTTCTTGTATGTTAAATGTGTTTGGTATGCCATGTAACAATAAATATGTTGGCACTGGTTTATTATTTTGTATCTTTTATTTAGTAATTATTAAATGATAAAAATATAATCAATAAATATTCTATGATATGTAAATATGATATATGATGGTATATCGATCTCGTTATCAATATCCTCATGAAGTTTCGTATTTCAAACGTGTCTATATGTTTTCCACTATTGATGAAATAAGGGCTGATATGCTATTAATGTGTTACCATGTTTTTGCATGTGTACTTTGCTAGGTGTTGTGTGGTGGAAGTGAGGTGCTCGATGCCGATGAATGTCAGCTCTATGTGAGTTCTCATTGCTGCAAAATTATTGGCATGGGCAGAAATGCTAGACTGGTTAACTGGGGTAGGGGTTTGATCTATGTCTAGATGTGTCCTGACATGTGTGTTCAATCAACATCAAATCTATGCAAAGGGATCTAATGGATACACATTGTCAATTTCGCTTATTTGAAAACTTAAAATACCCCTAAAGTTTAAAATCTTTGTTTGGTACCTCTCCCATGGGGTTATCATGACTAAATGACAACCTGACAAAGCATAACTAGAAGGAAAGAGCAAACAAAGTTGCTTTTGTAAGTAAATTACTCAAAGTCAGCTCATTCGGGGTAACCACTTTTTGTTTTTTTCTTGTAGAACACTACGTCTCAGGTAGTCCGTTACTGATGTCGGTACTTCTTTCTTGAGATTATTTTGATGCAAAAAATTTAATGGGAGCCAATAATCAGGTCCAATAGTCCAAATGTAATAACAACGGTACACTGGCAGACATGAATCAAGGCATAATGCATGCTAATTTGAAATAGACGATTGAGAGATAAATGTGACCCTGTGAGATATACATGATTACCTAAATCGTGGTGCGATTTGTGACCTACCACAGCAACCAACTGCGTAAACAACAATTCAAAGTCAACCATGCATGATGGGGGTCTCAAAAATGGGGAGGGTAGATAAAGTGATCAAGGGGAGATTCAGAGTAGCCACCTACATGGCCATGCCGGTCATTCTTGTTGTAGCATCAGGACCTTCCCATATGGCTAGGTTCTTGTTCAATCATGAACACGTCATGGCTAATTTTGATCAACACATGTCTGGTGTGGCACAGGCAAAGACAGATTAGTAGTCGAGTCACTCACATGTCCTACGAGCGCAAGTAGGTTTCCACTAGAAGTCCAGGGGACGTGGATCACTCATAGGTTCCAAACTCAATTTGGTGCGCACATCAAACATTAGAAAAAACAACTTTGGTGCATGCAACCCGCATTAAACAAAGCGTTCGTCCATTGTAAGCCGCGAATAGACTCTAGTTTCCATTTTACCGGTGAAACACACAACGATCTTAGCACAAATTTTGCACGCCATTGATCTCCACCGTGATTGTAACGCCCTCGATTCAATCGTACACTAATCATACACGCAAATGTGTACGATCAAGATCAAAGACTCACGGGAAGATATCACAACACAACTCTAGACACAAATTAAAATAATACAAGCTTTATATTACAAGCCAGGGGCCTCGAGGGCTCGAATACATCAGCTTGAATACAAACGAGTCAGCGGAAGCAACAATATCTGAGTACAGACATGAGTTAAACAAGTTTGCCTTAAGAAGGCTAGCACAAAACAACAACGATCGAAAAGGCAAGGCCTCCTGCCTGGGAGCCTCCTAACTACTCCTGGTCGTCAGCGGTCTCCACGTAGTAGTAGGCACCGGCGGTGGCATCTGGCTCCTGGGCTCCGACATCTGGTTGCATCAACCAGAAAGAAAAGAAAGGGGGAAAAAGGGGAGCAAAGCAACCGTGAGTACTCATCCAAAGTACTCGCAAGCAAGGATCTACATTACATATGCAACATTATCAAAGGAAGGCTATATATGTGGACTGGGCTGCAGAAGTGCCAGAATAGAGAGAAGGCCTAGTCCTATCGAAGACTACCATCTTCTGGAAACCACCATCTTGCAGCAAACAAGAGGGAGTAGAGTAACATAAAGTAAAGCGGTAGTAGTGTTAACAACCTCGGCCAGAGATCCTTTCTCGACTCCCTGCGAGAAAGCAATCCCAGAGCCATACTATCCAGTTATCATCACAATCAAATCCTCATCACCATCCAGTTCTCATCACAAGTATCCAGTTCTAGTTGTATCGATCGGGATACAACTCCAAGTGTCCGTTACCGTAGGACAGGCTATCGATAGATGTTTTCTTCCCTGCAGGGGTGCACCAACTTACCCACCACGCTCGATTAACTCCGGCCGGACACACTTTCCAGGGTCATGCCCGGCCTCGGCCAAACAATACGCCGCAACCCAACCTAGACTTAACAGAGAGGTCAGCACGCCGGACTAAACCTATGCCCCCAGGGGTCATGGGCCATCTCCCCGGAAACTCCTGCACGTTGCGTACGCGGCCGGTGAGCAGACCTAGCTACCTCCTTCAACAAGGCAGGCGCTTGCGCAGTCCAACCCGGCGCGCGCCACTCAGTCGCTGACGTCTATTAAGCTTTGGCTGATGTATACGACGCAGAACGCCCATACTATGCCCACGTGATGGTTAGTGCTATCAGGCCAGAGGCCCCTCGGATCAAATATCCAAATCGTAGTGGATTAGGAACGCGCGGTAACAAGCAGAGACTCACGAAAGAGGTGACCCCGTTGCCCCGTCTCGAGGACTTGCGGCAAGGGCTAAGAATGCCCGGCCACGCCTCGTAATTATCTCACGGGCACCTTCCAGGTCAACCCGTCTCCACATCACTTTCCAAGTAACAGTTGTAAAGTCCAAGTATCCGTGTGTCCAAACATCAAGAGGAAAACCCAAGGAATCACCCTCGGTGGGTTCCACTCAATGTAATCATCAAGGTGAACGTAGAGGAATCACCCTCGAGGTTCACACTTGAGGGGTTGCACGACAGAGTCGTATCGGAAGTGGTTAAAGAGGAAATCACCCTCGATGACCACGACCGAATAGCTACACTACAGGGTTAACATCAGAAGTGTTGTAGAGGTCTCACCCTCGGCACTCGATAGTATCCCAGTAGTGTCGAGCAACTAAGGGGAATGTGATGTGCGGTGCCGGGGCCTGGTCTTCGATCCCGTTGATCGGGTCTTCAATGATGAAGCAGGGGCAACAAGGACAAGGTGGGGGTCACTGATGGATCACTAACCAACCTATACTAAGCAGTTTAGGATAAGCCGGTAAGGTACAATAAGCAGATACAAAAGGAGGCTATGCATCAGAATAGGAGCAAACAATAACAGTAGCAAAATCTAATGCAAGCATGAGAGAATGGAATGGGCGATATCAGGATGATCAAAGGGGGGCTTGCCTGGTTGCTCTGGCAAGGAGGGTTGTCGTCGACGTAGTCGATCACAGGGGTATCGGCATCGGTCTTGGGGTCTACCGGAGAGAAGAGGGGGAAGAAACCGTAAATACATAGCAAACAGAGGTAACACTAAGCATGACATGACGATACATAGCGCTAAGCGTGCTCTAACGCGGTCCTAGACGTTAAAGGTGAAGGGGGAAAACAACCGGGAAGGTGTTCCCGGTTCCGGACCTGTGTCAGACAGATGACCGGAGGGGGAAAGTTCCATGCTCAGCATGCTATGGGCATGTGACAGATGAACGGACCGCATATTCGGATTCGTTGGATTTTTCTGAGCAACTTTCATATAGAAAACATTTCCATCCGAGTTACGGTTTATTTTCTATGAATTTTTAAAGATTAAACCATTTTCTGGATTTATTTAAATTAACAGAAAGGATAAAATGACATCAGCATGACGTAAGCATAACGTCAGCGGTCGGCTGACCAGTTGACCAGTCAATTGGGGCCCACCAGTCAGTGACTGGAGCTGCCCAGTCAGTCGTTGACCTGGTCAACTGGGACCGCCGGGCCCAGCTGCCAGTGACCCAGGGGGGTGGCCCTGACCGGCCACGTCGGCAGGGCGCCGGAGAAGGCTCCGGCGACCTCTCCCGCGACGGCACGACGCCAGAGACGGCCGGGATTCGCCTACAGGGGGCCAACACAGGCGCGGGCGGGCGCGTTCGAACGGGGAGAGCCCGCCGCGTCGCGTGGTGAGACCGGCCGGAGCTGGAGCTGCCAGAAACGGCGCCGGCGACGAGAGTGGCGGGGCCCGAAGCATGGCGAGCTCGCGCGAGACGAAAGTCGCGGTAAAAGGACGACGCACAACTCCTACGATGACTACTCGAAGCCACGAACGCGTCGGTGAGCTCGGCGGACTGGGACGGGCCCTACAGCGAAGGCCGCGACCTCAACAACGGAGCCAGGGTGCGGCAATGGCAGCGCGTTGCCCAGGGCTTGCTACGGCGCGGAAAGAGATCAAGGACGGGGAGAGGAAGGGGGGGTGGAGCTCACCGAGCGGCACGCCGATGGCCCTTTGTAGGTTAGGAGCGCAGGGGAAGCCGGAATCGAGGGATCTCGCCGGCGACAAGGGCGGAAGGGGACGAGCTCGTGCGACGTCAGCGGTGCTTCCCAGCTCCACCTGGGGGCACCAGACGACGGAGTCGACCCCGGCGGAGCTTCACGTCAAGACGGCGGAGCGAGGCGGTGGCTGTGGCCGCGGTGACGACGGAGAACGGCGGCGAGCGCGCTCGGGAGAGGCGGGCGAGCGAGACAGGGTGGGGGAAAGAGCAGGTGGATCTGGGAGGCGAGAGAGGGGAGTGGAGGTAGGTGGGGAGGAGGTCGAGGCGTCGAGGGGAGGGGCCCTTATCCACCCGCGGCGTTGCCGGCGAGGTGGTCGGGCGGCGACGCACCCCTGTAGCGGTGCGCACCGGGGGAACAGGAGGGAGGGGAGAGCGATGCGGGGAGCTGGGCCGGCTGGTTGAGGTGGGCCGAGGCCCATGGGGGGGCACGGTGGCCAGCTGGCCAGTCGGCCCAGTTGAGAGGGGGGCTTTTCCTTTTTTTTTCCAGCAGCTTTTGCATTTTCTTTTTGCCACAATTGACTTTGCAAAATTATGCCACTGGCCAAAACAATCTCAAAGAATTATTAGGCACTGCCAAAAAAAGATTGTGAGGCTTTAGAAATAGTTTGCCATTTTCATAAATTAAAAAGGCATTTAATTTATTTCTTAGGCCACTGTTTGAAGTAGCTTAGGCCACTCAAACCTTTTGCAAAAATGTTGGTTCACCACCAATATTAGTTGTGGATTATTCTGCACATGATGAACATTTTTGTTTTCATGTCTGAGCATTTTGAATTTCAGACAAAATTTGAATTTGAATTCAACTGGAATGTGAAAGAACATGAGACAATAATGATCAGGCACATGTTTAGCAAAAAGATTAACTTAACCCCAGGGGTTACTGTAGCATTATTACACCGGGGTGTTACAACTCTCCTCCTCTAAAAGAAATTCTCGTCCCGAGAATTAAGAGGTAGAAGGGAAAAGATCGGGGTATTCAGCCCGGAGGTTATCTTCGCGTTCCCAAGTGGCTTCCTCTTTAGTATGATTCGACCATTGCACCTTGAGGAACTTAGTAACCTTCTGGCGGGTTCGACGTTCAGCTTCTTCAAGAATGCAGATCGGATGCTCCTTGTATGTGAGATCATCTTGAATTTCAATCAATTCCGGATCCACTTCACGTTCCGGATCCTTGAAGCATCGACGAAGTTGCGACACATGGAAGACGTCATGAACGTGAGAGAACTGAGGTGGCAACTCCAGTTGATAAGCCACCAGTCCACGACGGGCGAGAATACGGAAGGGACCAATGTAGCGAGGAGCTAACTTTCCCTTGACTCCGAACCGATGAGTGCCTCTCAAAGGAGTGACACGCAGATAAGCTTGTTCACCAGGTTGATAAGTTGAACCCCAGTGTTTCCGGTCATAGTTGCTCTTCTGGCGGGATTGGGCCGCCTTGAGATTATCCCGGACAATGCGAACCTGCTCTTCAGCTTGTTGAATAATGTCCGGACCAATGAGTGCTCGTTCCCCAGTTTCTGACCAATTCAGAGGGGTTCGGCACTTACGTCCATAAAGCACTTCAAAGGGTGCCATCTTCAAGCTGGCTTGATAGCTGTTGTTATAAGAGAACTCCGCATAAGGGAGAGATTCTTCCCACTTCTTGCCGAAAGAAATAACACAAGCTCGAAGCATGTCTTCAAGAATTTGATTGACTCGCTCGACTTGGCCTTGGGATTGGGGATGATAAGCAGTGCTCCAGGTAATATGAGTTCCCATTGCCTCTTGGAAACTATCCCAGAACTTAGAAGTGAAAATACTGCCGCGGTCTGAACTGATCTCCTTCGGAATGCCGTGGAGTGACACAATTCGGGAGATATACAAGGTTGCCAATTGACTAGCAGTGATAGTCTCCTTGACTGGCAGAAAGTGAGCAACCTTCGAGAATTGGTCGATGACGACAAAGATAGCATCGTTACCTTTCTGAGACTTGGGAAGGCCAGTGACGAAGTCCATTTGGATCTTATCCCACTTCCATTCAGGAATCGGAAGCGGTTGTAGAAGTCCAGCCGGTTTTTGATGTTCTGCTTTGACGCGACGACAAACGTCACATTCTTCAATATATCGAGCAATGTCTTGCTTCATCTTAGACCACCAGTACTTCTGACGGATGTCAAGATACATCTTGGTACTTCCCGGATGAATAGAGAGAGGGGTGTCATGCGCTTCTTTCATCACCTTCTCTGTCATAAGCTCGAACCGGGGTACGACAATGCGATCTCTGAAGTATAAGGTTCCATCTTCACCAAGTGAGAAATCTCTGGATTTCTCTAAGGCAAGATCCTTTTTCATCAGATCAACATGAGCATCTTTGGCTTGAGCAGACTTGATTGCTTTCAGAAGAGTTGGTTCCAAAACAAGGTTATTCAGAGAACCCTGTGGAACTAGTTGAAGGTTCAGCTTGCATAGCTCTTCATAAAGGCGGGGTTGAGCTTTGTAGACCTGGTGATTATTGCAATAAGACTTTCGGCTTAGGGCATCGGCCATTACATTAGCCTTGCCAGGTGTATAAGATATACCGCAGTTGTAGTCAGCAATAGCTTCCATCCATCGCTGCTGACGGAGGTTCAGATCTGGCTGAGTAAACAGGTACTTCAGACTCTGATGATCAGTGAAGATCTCACAACGATTACCGAGAAGGTATTGTCGCCATAGCTTCAATGCAAAGATAACCGCTGCAAGCTCAAGGTCATGAACCGGGTAGTTTTCTTCGTGAGGACGCACTTGACGGGAGGCATAGGCAATCACCCTGCGCTCTTGCATTAGAACACAGCCTAATCCTTGACGTGAAGCGTCACAATAGATGACAAAGTCCTTGCGAGAATCAGGGGGAGCAAGCACTGGGGCAGAAGTCAGTTTATCCTTGAGTGCCTGGAAACTTTCCTGACATTTGTCTGTCCAATCAAACTTAACGCCTTTGTGAAGCAGATTAGTCAGTGGCTTGGCGATCTTGGAGAAGTTCTCGACAAAGCGGCGACAATAGCTGGCCAGTCCGAGAAAGCTTCTGACTTGCTTGACAGTCTTTGGAGGGGTCCAGTCAAGAATAGCCTGAACGCGCTCTGGGTTGACGGCAATACCATCCTTGGAGATAACATGACCAAGGTAGGTGACTTCGGGTAACCAGAATTCACACTTGGAATACTTGGCATAAAGTTGATGCTCTCGAAGCTTCTCCAGAACAAGACGAAGATGTTCAGCATGTTCTTCTTTATTCTTCGAATATACCAGTATATCATCCAGATAGACTACGACGAACTTGTCGAGGTAATCCATGAATATATAGTTCATCAGACGAGAGAATGTAGCTGGAGCATTGGTTAAACCGAATGACATGACGGTGTACTCGTAAGAACCATAACGAGTCACAAATGCGGTCTTTGGAATATCCTCTTCACGAACACGGATCTGGTGGTAACCCAACCTCAAGTCGAGTTTAGAGAATATCGATGAACCAGCCAGTTGATCATACAGATCATTGATCCGAGGAAGGGGATATTTGTTTTGAATTGTAGCTTGGTTGATAGGACGATAGTCTTGGACCAAACGGTTCGTACCGTCCTTCTTCTTGACGAAGAGAGAAGGTGCTCCCCAAGCAGAGGAACTTGGACGAATGAAACCCTTGTGAAGAGATTTGTCGATTTCCTCCTTAAGCTCAAGGAGTTCATGAGGTGGCATCTTGTAGGGTCGTTTTGCAATAGGAACGGTGCCTGGTTTCAAGTCGATGACGAACTCGACAGCCCGGGCAGGGGGTATTCCTGGAAGTTCTTCTGGAAATACGTCTTGGAAGTCGCGAACGACTGGAATCTTTTCAATTCCCTCAAGAGGTGCCGCGTTCAACGCATTCAAAGCATAAAGTCGTGCTTCAGCGTTTTGAACAAGCTGAGCATGGTAGGTTACAATCTCATCTGAAGGATGTAGGAGGTGAACGACCTTGGTAGCGCAAACGATAGAGGCAGTATGCGCTTTCAACCATTCCATTCCCAGAATGAGGTCAATATTGGAAGACTCCAGAATAATGGGAGAAACAAGGAATTCCAACCCTTCAATTTCAACAGGAACGTCGCGACCAATCATGGTAGTTTGACATCGGCCCGCAGGGGTGCGTACCACTATCGGAGTGTTCATGGGCTCGCATCGAATGTCATGTGCGTAAGCAAAATTTTCTGACATGAATGAATGTGATGCTCCTGAATCAAACAAAACAGAAGCTGGTACTGAATTAACAAGGAGAGTACCCATCACAGTGGCAGGCTGGTCTTGAGCTTCATTCAGATCAATATGATTAGCCTGACCACGACCATAAGGTCTGGCATTGTTGTTATGGGGCTGATTGTTACGGTCAGTTGAAGACAGAGCCAGCTGATTCTGATTCTGAGGGCATTTCCTGGAGCGGTGACCTGGAAGGCCACACTTGAAGCACAGACCATCATTGGGATTGGGAGCAGAAGCTTGGGGTGGTACAGCCCGAAGGGGCTGCCTCTGCGGTTGAGGAGGCAGACGAGGTGCAACATAGGACTGTCTTGGTGCAGGTGCAGTTGGACGATACATGCTGTGGGGAATCCATATCCGACGCTTCTGCGCTGACGGGCCCGAAGATGGGCCAGCATCACGGCTACGCCTGAGGGATCCCTGGTGTTCCTGAAGACCAGTCTCAACCTGAATAGCCTTGTTCACCAGGGTGGCGAAGTCGGCAAAGTCATGAACGAGCAATGCTAGCTTAATATCAGGGTGAAGTCCATCACGAAACTTCTCTTGCTTACGAGCATCAATTGCAATGTCTTCTTCAGCATAACGCGACAAGTCCAGAAATTCCCGTTGATAAGCATCTACAGTCTTGTTGCCTTGGGTGAGGTTGCGGAACTCTCGCTTCTTCCTGTCCATGGTTCCCTGAGGAATGAAACGGGCACGGAAGGCAGCTTGGAAATCCGGCCAAGTAATGACCGTTCCAGCAGGTAGGGTACGCCTGTGGCTGTCCCACCATTGAGCAGCAGGACCCTTCAGAAAGAAAGATGCGAAGGTGACATAGCTGGCAGGGGCAACACTAGCAGACTCCATTTCATATGTGATGTCGCGGAGCCAGTCATCAGCATCAAGGGGTTGAGTTGAGCTGCGGTAGATAGTTGGGTTGAGGCGCATGAAGTCCTGCAGAGTTACTCGGGTTGGATGTTGATTCATGTTCGGACGAGGAAACTGAGCCATCATTCCTTCCATGAACTGGCGAGTTAACTCAAACTGTTGCCTCATTCCAGTAAAGAATTCAGGCGGTGGTGGGTCGTTGGCACCACAGCCACGACCAGCGGGTCTAACCATCCTGCTAACATGTAACAGGGGTAGTTCAGCATTGAGCATTTGCAAAGATAAGGATCATTCATGATGAAAACATGCATAATGAAGGAGGTACGATGGATTCCACTCCGTAGTCAACACGACAGGGTGTGCACTACTCAAAAAGCTATTCTAAGGAATAACTATGGCTTCATCCAACTTCGGGGTGAATGTGGTCACGGGATCCTAATGTTAGTAAATTCATTTAACCCGAGTAGAAGAGAGTTCAGAGTCCCAGAGTATAGACGAGGAGTAAAAGATGCTAATACCACCCAATAGCGACGTGGGCCCGTAAGCCACACAGCCAATGTTAGTAAAAGTTTTGAGTGACTAGACTCAACTTCGGCCAAGGAGTTGGAAAGGGGGCTACCTACAGGCAGTCGGCTCTGATACCAACTTGTAACGCCCTCGATTCAATCGTACACTAATCATACACGCAAATGTGTACGATCAAGATCAAGGACTCACGGGAAGATATCACAACACAACTCTAGACACAAATTAAAATAATACAAGCTTTATATTACAAGCCAGGGGCCTCGAGGGCTCGAATACATCAGCTTGAATACAAACGAGTCAGCGGAAGCAACAATATCTGAGTACAGACATGAGTTAAACAAGTTTGCCTTAAGAAGGCTAGCACAAAACAACAACGATCGAAAAGGCAAGGCCTCCTGCCTGGGAGCCTCCTAACTACTCCTGGTCGTCAGCGGTCTCCATGTAGTAGTAGGCACCGGCGGTGGCATCTGGCTCCTGGGCTCTGACATCTGGTTGCATCAACCAGAAAGAAAAGAAAGGGGGAAAAAGGGGAGCAAAGCAACCGTGAGTACTCATCCAAAGTACTCGCAAGCAAGGATCTACATTACATATGCAACATTATCAAAGGAAGGCTATATATGTGGACTGGGCTGCAGAAATGCCAGAATAGAGAGAAGGCCTAGTCCTATCGAAGACTAGCATCTTCTGGAAACCACCATCTTGCAGCAAACAAGAGGGAGTAGAGTAACATAAAGTAAAGCGGTAGTAGTGTTAACAACCTCGGCCAGAGATCCTTTCTCGACTCCCTGCGAGAAAGCAATCCCAGAGCCATACTATCCAGTTAGCATCACAATCAAATCCTCATCACCATCCAGTTCTCATCACAAGTATCCAGTTCTAGTTGTATCGATCGGGATACAACTCCAAGTGTCCGTTACCGTAGGACAGGCTATCGATAGATGTTTTCTTCCCTGCAGGGGTGCACCAACTTACCCACCACGCTCGATTAACTCCGGCCGGACACACTTTCCAGGGTCATGCCCGGCCTCGGCCAAACAATACGCCGCAACCCAACCTAGACTTAACAGAGAGGTCAGCACGCCGGACTAAACCTATGCCCCCAGGGGTCATGGGCCATCTCCCCGGAAACTCCTGCACGTTGCGTACGCGGCCGGTGAGCAGACCTAGCTACCTCCTTCAACAAGGCAGGCGCTTGCGCAGTCCAACCCGGCGCGCGCCACTCAGTCGCTGACGTCTATTAAGCTTTGGCTGATGTATACGACGCAGAACGCCCATACTATGCCCACGTGATGGTTAGTGCTATCAGGCCAGAGGCCCCTCGGATCAAATATCCAAATCGTAGTGGATTAGGAACGCGCGGTAACAAGCAGAGACTCACGAAAGAGGTGACCCCGTTGCCCCGTCTCGAGGACTTGCGGCAAGGGCTAAGAATGCCCGGCCACGCCTCGTAATTATCTCACGGGCACCTTCCAGGTCAACCCGTCTCCACATCACTTTCCAAGTAACAGTTGTAAAGTCCAAGTATCCGTGTGTCCAAACATCAAGAGGAAAACCCAAGGAATCACCCTCGGTGGGTTCCACTCAATGTAATCATCAAGGTGAACGTAGAGGAATCACCCTCGAGGTTCACACTTGAGGGGTTGCACGACAGAGTCGTATCGGAAGTGGTTAAAGAGGAAATCACCCTCGATGACCACGACCGAATAGCTACACTACAGGGTTAACATCAGAAGTGTTGTAGAGGTCTCACCCTCGGCACTCGATAGTATCCCAGTAGTGTCGAGCAACTAAGGGGAAAGTGATGTGCGGTGCCGGGGCCTGGTCTTCGATCCCGTTGATCGGGTCTTCAATGATGAAGCAGGGGCAACAAGGACAAGGTGGGGGTCACTGATGGATCACTAACCAACCTATACTAAGCAGTTTAGGATAAGCCGGTAAGGTAACAATAAGCAGGTTACAAAAGGAGGCTATGCATCAGAATAGGAGCAAACAATAACAATAGCAAAATCTAATGCAAGCATGAGAGAATGGAATGGGCGATATCGGGATGATCAAAGGGGGGGCTTGCCTGGTTGCTCTGGCAAGGAGGGGTTGTCGTCGACGTAGTCGATCACAGGGGCATCGGCATCGGTCTTGGGGTCTACCGGAGAGAAGAGGGGGAAGAAACCGTAAATACATAGCAAACAGAGGTAACACTAAGCATGACATGACGATACGTAGCGCTAAGCGTGCTCTAACGCGGTCCTAGACGTTATAGGTGAAGGGGGAAATCAACCGGGAAGGTGTTCCCGGTTCCGGACCTGTGTCAGACAGATGACCGGAGGGGGAAAGTTCCATGTTCAGCATGCTAGGGGCATGTGACAGATGAACGGACCGCATATTCGGATTCGTTGGATTTTTCTGAGCAACTTTCATATAGAAAACATTTCCATCCGAGTTACGGTTTATTTTCTATGAATTTTTAAAGATTAAACCATTTTCTGGATTTATTTAAATTGACAGAAAGGATAAAATGACGTCAGCATGACGTAAGCATAACGTCAGCGGTCGGCTGACCAGTTGACCAGTCAACTGGGGCCCACCAGTCAGTGACTGGAGCTGCCCAGTCAGTCGTTGACCTGGTCAACTGGGACCGCCGGGCCCAGCTGCCAGTGACCCAGGGGGGTGGCCCTGACCGGCCACGTCGGCAGGGCGCCGGAGAAGGCTCCGGCGACATCTCCCGCGATGGCACGACGCCAGAGACGGCCGGGATTCGCCTACAGGGGGCCAACACAGGCGCGGGCGGGCGCGTTCGAACGGGGAGAGCCCGCCGCGTCGCGTGGTGAGGCCGGCTGGAGCTGGAGCTGCCGGAAACGGCGCCGGCGACGAGAGTGGCGGGGCCCGAAGCATGGCGAGCTCGCGCGAGACGAAAGTCGCGGTAAAAGGACGACACACAACTCCTACGATGACTACTCGAAGCCACGAACGCGTCGGTGAGCTCGGCGGACTGGGACGGGCCCTACAGCGAAGGCCGCGACCTCAACGACGGAGCCAGGGTGCGGCAATGGCAGCGCGTTGCCCAGGGCTTGCTACGGCGCGGAAAGAGATCAAGGACGGGTAGAGGAAGGGGGGTGGAGCTCACCGAGCGGCACGCCGATGGCCCTTGGTAGGTTAGGAGCGCAGGGGAAGCCGGAATCGAGGGATCTCGCCGGCGACAAGGGCGGAAGGGGACGAGCTCGTGCGACGTCAGCGGTGCTTCCCAGCTCCACCTGGGGGCACCAGACGACGGAGTCGACCCCGGCGGAGCTTCACGACAAGACGGCGGAGCGAGGCGGTGGCTGTGGCCGCGGTGACGACGGAGAACGGCGGCGAGCGCGCTCGGGAGAGGCGGGCGAGCGAGACAGGGTGGGGGAAAGAGTAGGTGGATCTGGGAGGCGAGAGAGGGGAGTGGAGGTAGGTGGGGAGGAGGTCGAGGCGTCGAGGGGAGGGGCCCTTATCCACCCGCGGCGTTGCCGGCGAGGTGGTCGGGCGGCGACGCGCCCCTGTAGCGGTGCGCACCGGGGGAACAGGAGGGAGGGGAGAGCGATGCGGGGAGCTGGGCCGGCTGGTTGAGGTGGGCCGAGGCCCATGGGGGGGGGGCACGGTGGCCAGCTGGCCAGTCGGCCCAGTTGAGAGGGGGGCTTTTCCTTTTTTTTCCAGCAGCTTTTGCATTTTCTTTTTGCCACAATTGACTTTGCAAAATTATGCCACTGGCCAAAACAATCTCAAAGAATTATTAGGCACTGCCAAAAAAAGATTGTGAGGCTTTAGAAATAGTTTGCCATTTTCATAAATTAAAAAGGCATTTAATTTATTTCTTAGGCCACTGTTTGAAGTAGCTTAGGCCACTCAAACCTTTTTGCAAAAATGTTGGTTCACCACCAAAATTAGTTGTGGATTATTCTGCACATGATGAACATTTTTGTTTTCATGTCTGAGCATTTTGAATTTCAGACAAAATTTGAATTTGAATTCAACTGGAATGTGAAAGAACATGAGACAATAATGATCAGGCACATGTTTAGCAAAAAGATTAACTTAACCCCAGGGGTTACTGTAGCATCATTACACCGGGGTGTTACAGTGATTGAAAAACATGCTAATGGCTTAGTGTATAATTACTGTGGGGAAATGTGATGTGTTAGCCCACCTTTATCCCATTCATGAGTGACTTTGTGAGTTGTCCACCCATCACACCATGCTAGTTTCTCTCTCCCCATGTGTTTTTATTTCACTTCCAATCTTGAATCTCTTATATCTTTTGAACTGAAAGGCTAATATATGTTTCGTTTGCATATTGTGATCCTTGCTATGAATATTTTTAAACCACTCTAGAATAAATTTTGACAATTTTTACAATTTCACCAAGTTTAAAATATTAAAACTTGAATTCATAATAATTACTTTTTTTGCCAAACTTCAAAAAGTTTTAACAAGTCCCATATGAATCAACTCAATTCGTAATATTAAGTTTATGTTTAGATTTAGGGTTTTGTTGGGGATATAACTACCAGGTATGACCCGCCCAGAAGGGGTCGGGTCAATCCTAATGGCGGGTTACTAAAAGTTCAGTGAATATACAAGGCGATGGTTTAGTATAAACCTTGTAGTAGGCCCAAGCCCAGAGGCGGATTGAGGCCCATGATTGTAAATCGCCATGAGTAAGAAAGGCTTGTAAAGAAAGGCATGTAAAGGAAGTCACCGAGCCGGACACATTATATGAGCCGGCCGGGACTCTGTAGGCCGCCAGGTGTCAACCCGTGTATATAAGGGGACGACCCGGTGGCGGCTTAGGGCAAGAGACAACAGATCGGTAGCCAAGCTAGCGGACTCGCTCCTTGGTAATCGAAACCTAGCAATACAACATCAACTGGACTAGGCCTTACCTTCACCGTAAGGGGCCGAACCAGTATAAACCTCTCGTGTCCTTTGTCCTGATTAACCCCTTTAAACTTCCTAGTTGCGATGGCCCTATGACTAAGTCCTTTCGCTAGGACATCTGCCGTGACAATTCCATGACAGTTGACGCCCACACCGTGGGGCCAGCGCACGGTGGATTTGAGTTCTTGAAGGGAAACTTCGAATGTCTCAAGGGATACGCTGTGGGCCGGATGACCAAGAGTCGTCGCGGAAAGCTCTACATCGACGACGAAGGCTGGGGCCTCGACGCCGGCTCGATTGAGTACGGGTACCAGGTCCCCTTCGGCGGAATCCATGTTTTCATCGATCGGATCAGCGAGTCAGGCCCTAAGCCGGACATCTGCACCAAACTCATCGAGACGGCTCAGCGCGCGAGACCCGCCCGGGCTCAATCTGCCGTGCGGCGGGCCTTCGTGGGTTGCATCCATGGAGGGGAATTTTCTGAAGGATCGATAGACGGTGGTGAGACAGCCATCTGCTCTGACGGCGCGTCGTCCACAGGCGAGACAGATTCTTTGTATCAACTACAGGATGGCGTGCTTGGGGGCTGTTCCAATGGCAGCAGTATTCTGGACCCCTCTAAGCCGCCGAATCAAGCCGGAGTCTTCATGACTAACACTCAACCCGGGCAGAATTCTACGGCTGTGGCAACAATAACCACCGGGTCGGCAGCAGCCGAGTCAAGAGACCCCACGTGCCCCCGGCTCAGGTACTAATGGACCTCATGGATAAGATGACGGCTCTGTTGACAGCTGTGGTTGAGTCGGCAGATAAGGCTCAGCATGACGTGGAGGTGGCACGACTACGTGAAGAGGTGGCACAAGCCAAGGAAAATTTAGCAGCAGAAGATGTCAGGATGGCTGCGGACTGGGCGGCTTTGGATGATCGTGCTCGGCAGCTTCAAGCGAAGACTTTCCGGCTCTCGGTGGATCTGAACACTTCAGACGAGGTCATGAGGAGAAGATACCAGAAAACTCAGTCACGTCTGCCTCTGACTTACGATCCTAGGAACCTTTTCCACACACTCGGGGCCGGTCCTAGCAACTCACCGGAGGCAAACTGGTTCACAACACTCGTGACGGGGGCACCGGTTCAGCCGAGGGCTATGGAACCACCCGGTGTGAATACTGCTCCGCCTCATTACATGCCAGTACCACCGGGTCACTTCTCTAACCCTTTGGAGAATTTAATTGCCGCGTTGGCTCGTCTGGCGGCTCTCCCAATGGAAGGCGACTCTTCAACGGTGATCGAAACATGAAGAGTCAGAGAACTTCTTCAGACATCCATGGCACAGTAGGATGTGCACTCTTATAGTCGAGACAGAATCCACTCAACCCCTCGCCCAAGCCGGAGCCCGAGCTATAGCAGGCATATGGACTCGGCGTCTATGTCAAGCAATGCCCAACGCCATAACCAACTGTGCAGGCATGACCCAGCACAGGATGGAGCCTTTAACTTGGTAGATCAGGAGAGGATCCGTCAGGAGGCTGAGCGGGCGGTTCAACTGGCAGCTGAGCAGGCGGCTCATCAGACTTTTTCGGTTTATCCAGCAACCTCTGTTGAGGCAGGAGTGGCCACAAGGACAGGAGGTGTCCCTTGCATGGTGCCGGCTCTATGTAATGAGCGCTTGCCAAAAGATTTCAAGGGGCCTCGTAAAGTGCCTAATTACACGGCCGACTTGCATCCTAGGGCATGGATTGAAAGTTATGAGATGGTGATGGAGCTATTGGAGGTCAGCGATGCAGCAATGGCTAAGTATTTCACTATGGTGTTGGATGGAATAGCTCGGGTTGCCACCCAACTCCATCGGCTCATGGGCAGAGTTAAAAGCCCGGTTCATTCAGAACTTCAAGGACACATGTAAGCAACCTATGTCAATCATGGACTTGACTAACTGTAAGCAAGAGGAAGGTGAGTCCACGACCCATTGGGTGCGCCGGGTCAAGGAGATAATACATGCATTTGATAAGATGGATGCCGGCTCTGCGGTCTTAATGTTGTAGAAAAATTGCCGTTTTGAACCTCTGAAGCAGAAGCTGGGGCGGCTCAAGCGTGATTGTCATGACATGGGCCAGTTGATGGCGGCTCTGGTCAAATATGTTGATTCAGATAGTACCAAGGATCCCGCGTCTGATGAAGAGAAGGCAGGGAAGGGAAAAAAGAACGGTAATGGCAAGGGTCACCAGCATAACCCAGCGAATCAAGGAGGTAATAAACATAAGGCTGACGAGTTTGTGGCTAATGCTAGTACACAGGGAAACAACCAACAGCGCAAGGGGAGGCCACCTCCTCGGTCAGGCGGGTCAGGTCCCACCCTTGAGCAACTACCAAATGAACCCTGTCCGAGACACGACACCCGGGAGAAGCCATCTACCCATCTATGGAAGGACTGTATGATCATGAAGGCATTTAAAAATTCCAACATGTTCGATGGTAACCACGGACCTGGCGGCAGTTCAGGTGGCGGCGACTTTCATGGCCCGGGCGCCGGCTCAGGCGAAGGCGGTTTTCACGGCTAGGGCCATCTGGGTAACCAAGGTGGTTATAATCAGCAATCCGGCCAAAGTAATCAGCAGCAATAGCAGTAGCAGTCCGGGTATTAGAGTAACCCGAAACAGCTGAACAGTGGGCAGTACCACGTATTTACCACTAGTTTGTGCAAGAGGGACCAGAAACTTCATAAGAGGGCTGTAAACGCTGTTGAGCCGGCGGTTCCATGTTATTTGAGATGGTCAGAGCAGCCTATTGTGTGGAGTAGGGAGGATCACCCTCCCCAGGTTGATAATCCGGGTCACTTGGCTTTGGTGGTGGCGCCTCAGGTTGGTGGATATAAGTTTACTAAGGTTCTCATGGACGGAGGCAGTAGCATCAACATCCTCTATTATGAGACGTTTCGTCGCATGGGGTTGACTGACAAGAGTCTTAAATAGTCCAACACTGTTTTTCATGGTGTTGTACCTGATAAGTTAGCATACCCAGTTGGTAAGATTGAGCTGGAAGTAGCCTTTGGGAATGAATACGATTCTAGGGCTGAGAAGTTAACTTTTGATGTAGTTAAGATCAAAAGCCCATATCATGCCCTGTTTGGACGGCCAGCTTATGCCGAGTTCATGGCTCGGCTGTGTTATGTATATCTGCAGCTCAAGATGCCGGGTTATAAAGGCACCATCACAGTACATGGAAGCTGGAAAATAGCCCTGGAATGTGAAGAAGGTGATGCCGCTTATGCTGAGTCTGTTTGTGCAACAGAAGAATTAAAATTTTATAAAGGTAATGTTGACCCGGCAGACATGACGTCTTTGAAGAAGCCAACTACGGAGCATGAACCGGTATTGAAATTCAAATCAGCTGATGACACCAAGATGGTTGATTCTGTGCCTGGCGACTCATCCAAACAGTTCATTATCAGTGCTAACTTGGATCCAAAATAGGAAAGCGCGCTCATCGAGTTCATCCGTGAGAACCGGGACATCTTTGCATGGAAGCCTTCTGACATGCCGGGTGTCCCGAGAGAACTCGCTGAGCACACTCTCAATATTGATCCGAATTTAAGACGGTCAGGCAATTTCTTCGACGGTTTAACAAGGAAAGGCGCAAGGCGATTGGAGAAGAGGTGGCCCGGCTCTTGGCGGCCGGGTTCATTGTTGAAGTTTTTCACCCGGAGTGGTTGGCTAACCCAGTGCTTGTACTCAAAAAGAACGACACCTGGCGTATGTGTGTGGATTACACCGATTTAAATAAGGCTTGTACGGCTGACCCTTTTGCTCTCCTTCGTATTGATCAGATCATTGATGCTACGGCGGGTTGCGAGCGTTTGAGTTTTTTGGATGCCTATTCGGGTTATCATCAGATCAAGATGGCAGTTAAGGACCAGGAGAAGACAACTTTCATCACTCCGTTTGGAGCCTTCTGCTATGTGTCTATGCCTTTTGGGCTTAAGAGTGCCCAGGCGACTTATCAACAATGTGTGCAGAATTGCCTTCACAATCAGATTGGGCGTAATGTTCATGCTTATGTGGATGATATAGTGGTGAAATCCAGAGAGAAGGAAACCTTGGTAACTGATCTGAAGGAGACCTTTGATAACCTCTGGGTCTACAAGATGATGCTTAACCCGACCAAGTGTGTTTTTGGAGTCCCAGCTGGCAAACTCTTGGGTTTTTTTGGTGTCTAACAGAGGTATTGAGGCTAACCCGGAGAAAATTAAAGCAATTACATCTCTAGCTAAACCGGCATGCATCAATGACGTTCAGCGGTTGGCGGATCACATCGCAGCCTTAAGCCATTTTATAAGCTGGTTAGGGGAGAAGGTGATGCCTTTGTATCAAATGATGAAGAAGGCGGATGCCTTTGTCTGGAGTGACGCTGCTAACTCTGCTTTTGAGGATCTGAAGAAACAGCTCGCTGAGTCGCCGATTCTTGCTGCTCCGGTTGAGAAAGAGTCGTTGTTGTATGTGGCTGCTAACTCACATGCTGTCAGTGTGGCCATTGTTGTGTAGCGCAAGGAGGCTGGTAAGGAACATCTGGTCCAACGGCCGTTTTACTACGTTAGTGAGGTGCTCATTGAATCTAAACAAAGATATCCACACTGGCAGAAGCTTGTTTATGGGGTGTTCATGGCAAGCCGGAAGCTCAGGCATTACTTTCAGGGTCACCCAATCACTATGGTTAGCTCTGCTCCTCTAGGAGACATTATTCAAAATAGAGAAGCCACGGGACGAGTCGCCAAGTGGGCTATTGAACTTGGGTCTCATGGTTTGAAGTATGTGCCACGTACTGCAATCAAATCTCAAGCACTGGTTGACTTCATTAATGACTGGACAGAGTTACAGATGCCAGAGGAGAATCCAGACAACACATATTGGACGATTCACTTTGATGGGTCCAGGCAATTGGAAGGCTCGAGGGCTGGAGTTGTTCTAACTTCTCCTCGAGGTGACAAATTTCGTTATGTGTTACGATTGATGTTTCCTTGCACTAACAATGCAGCTGAGTATGATGCCTTGCTTCATGGTCTTCGAATGGCTAAGGAAATGAGTTTAAGCTGGGTACGATGCCTAGGAGACTCAGATCTGCTGGCTCAACAAGTGTCAGGCAAGTGGGATTCTAAGGATCCTCTCATGGCGGCTTATCGCCGCGAGGTCGACGCTGTTGCAGGGCAGTTTAAGGGTTATCAACTGGAACACATTGACCGCAAGAAGAACAAAGCAACTGACTCCTTAGGCCGGTTGGGATCTCAGCGTAAGCCGGTGCCACCTAACACCTTTTTAGATGTTTTACATAACCCGTCTGTTAAGTTGCCTACAGAGGAAGATTTGGCCATTCCTGACCCGGAGGCACAGTTGGTGGCGGCTCTTCATGTCATTCCAGATTGGACAGTACCGTTCTTGGATTACATGACCCGGGGCGAGTTGCCAGAGGACGAGACCCTGGCCCGACAGATAACCCGGCGGTCCAAGTCAATGACAATTTCTGACGGTGAGTTGTATCATCGCAGCGTCACTAGGGCGTTTCAACAATGTGTCTCTCCTGAAGAAGGTCAAGAGATTCTTCGTGAGATCCATAAGGGAGATTGTGGTCATCATGCCGGCTCAAAATCTCTAGTGGCCAAAGCTTTTCGTCATGGCTTTTACCGGTTAGTGGCTCACGCTGATGCAGAGGATCTGGTCAGTAGGTGCGATGGATGTCAAAAGTTCGCACGACAATCACACGTACCGGCTCAAGAACTGCGGATGATTACAATCACTTGGCCGTTTACAGTTTGGGGGCTTGATATGGTTGGACCTTTCAAAAGATCCAAAGATAAAAAGACACATCTTTTGATGGCAGTTGAAAAATTCACAAAATGGGTTAAGGTAGAGCCAGTGAGCAAGTGTGATGCAGCCACGGTGGTTCAGTTCATGAAAAAGGTGTTTTTTCTCTTTGGTTTTCCACACAGCATTATAACTGACAACGGCACTAATTTGTCCCAAGGTGCTATGGAGGAGTTTTGTCAACGTGAGCATATCCGGCTTGATATTTCTTCAGTAGCTCACCCCCAATCTAATGGTCAAGCTGAGAGAGCAAATCAGGAAATTTTAAAAGGTCCCAAGCCCCGGCTTATGGTTCCTTTACAACGAACACCAGGTTGTTGGGTAGAGGAGTTACCTTCGGTGCTATGGAGTATCAATACCACTCCTAACAGGTTTATAGGTTATGCACCTTTCTTCATGGTTTATGGAGCAGAAGCAGTCCTGCCTAGTGACATCCGTCATGACTCACCCCGCGTGGCGGCTTACGTTGAAGCTAATAATGAACAAGCCCGACAGGATGCACTTGACTTGTTAGATGAGGAACGAGATTTGGCAGCAGTCTGATCAACAATTTATCAACAACACATGCGCCGTTATCACAGCCGTCGGGTTAAAACTAGAACCTTTCAAGAAGGCGACTTGGTGCTCCGACTCATCCAGGATCAGTCCGACACACACAAGCTATCCCCACCTTGGGAAGGGCCCTTTGTGGTCAGTAAGAACTTAAACAACGGGTCATATTACCTTATTGACGTTCGAGAGCACAAAGACTCACGTAAGTCGGAGGAGGAGACCCGCCGGCCATGGAATATTGCCCAGCTTCGGCCATACTACACCTGAGCCACCGGCTCTCGTCATGTACATACTTTGACGTTGTATATATTATGATAAGTAATAAATCAGGACCTCTGTCCTTTTCCTCTTCATGATCATATATCTTTACTATTTTCATTATTTAAATGACTATTAAGGGGCAGATCGTATCCGAATCTAGCTTAACCCTTTTGGTCAGGCTCAGGACGTATTCGAATCTAGCCATAAACTTCATGGTCACTAGGGGGCTTCATGTTCAAACATAGGTCGTATTTGAACCAAAGAGAACATAGCTGTCGTAACCCTCTTGATCGGCTCAAAGCCAAACTCACTAGGGGGCTTCTTGATCATATCCGAATCATAGCTTAACCCCTTTTGGGTCCGACTTGGATCGTATTCGAATCAGGGTCGTTAAAAACCTCTCAAGGTCATTTGGGGGCTTCCTGTTCAAACATAGGTCGTATTCGAACCAAAGAGAACATAGCTGTCGGTACCCTCTTGATCGGCGCAACGCCAAAGCCACTGGGGGCTATATGATCGTATTTGAATCTTAGCATTAACCCCTTTGGTCCGGTTTATTGATCGTATTCGAATCAGAAGCCTCTAGTTTTTAAATGTTTTGATTTACATTGTCTGAGGCCTAGTGTTTTGTCTTACTATTTTTATCATCTCAAATCTAACTGTCAGTACGGTTTCAAATTAAACCGGCTCGGTTATTTGACAATGAGTTGCCAAGGCATAATAGTCATCAGACATATGGAAGTATTGACTTATACAAAAGATTGGGTTATCAACCTCATCATCCGGGTCATGTAAACCGGCAGTCCAGGTTCAATGAACACAGGTATGACAGTGTCATTCATGAACAAGTTTCTCTGTGTTTTTCGTTAATCAAAGGTTTTTTCAGCCTTGTTTATCTTACATCTAGTTCTGTTTTTCCACTATGATAATTTCATAGTCATATATCAGGTGTTTTTGACCCGTCCAGTGCTAAACCGCCAGGACAGTTTTTCATCTTTTACAGGAACAGAGTTAAAACATTACAGATGTAACCACAGATGTAACGCATATATTGACATCATGGGTAAAGAGTCATATGCAACATCTTATGCACGATGGCATAGGCAAAATATGCAGTCTTCAAACTAACCTATTACAAGGCATTGAGAGCGCAAAAGGTTAGACTGTTTTTTCTCTCCTAAGCAGGTCTTAAGCTAAAAGCTGGATTGTTCAGATGGTTATGACTCCCCCTGGCCGGCTCACGTCCCTCCACTGGTTGGAAGCTGGGATTGGACCAGTCAAAGCCGTTCAGAGCAATGAACTCGGACTCATCGTCAATTAGGCCGGCCGGGTCAATTTCTGGGGCAAAAATGTGTTGACGAACCGGCGGGATAAGATCCGTCACTTTATAAGAGGGAGTCACCATCTTCTTATTCTCCATATGAAAACCCAATTGATATTTGTCGAGGTTGGTCTCCTCTCCAAGAATGGTAGCTTGAGGACGAACTCCCCTCACACAGGCAATAAAGTCGTCTTGCTCAAATGGAGTCCCTCTTCCTTCACGGTAGGGTACTGATACGTCTCCAACGTATATATAATTTTTGATTGTTCCATGCTATTATCTACTGTTTCGGACATTATTGGGCTTTATTATCCACTTTTATATTATTTTTGGGACTAACCTATTAACCGGAGGTCTAGCCCAGAATTGATGTTTTTTGCCTATTTCAGAGTTTCACAGAAAAGGAATATCAAACGGAGTCCAAACGGAATGAAACCTTCGGGAACGTGATTTTCTCACCGAACATGATCCAGGAGACTTGGACCCTATGTCAAGAAATAAAGGAGGAAGCCACGAGGTAGGGGGGCGCGCCTACCCCCTGGGCGCGCCCTCCACCCTCGTGGGCCCATTGTTGCTCCACCGACGTACTCCTTCCTCCTATATATACCTACGCACCCCCAAACGATCAAAAACGGAGCCAAAACCCTAATTCCACTGCCGTAACTTTCTGTATCCACAAGATCCCATCTTGGGGCCTGTTCCGGAGCTCCGCCGGAGGGGGCATCCATCACGGAGGGCTTCTACATCAACACCATAGCCTCTCCGATGAAGTGAGAGTAGTTTACCTCAGACCTTCGGGTCCATAGTTATTAGCTAGATGGCTTCTTCTCTCTTTTTGGATCTCAATACAATGTCCTCCCCCTCTCTTGTGGAGATCTATTTGATGTAATCTTGTTTTTGCGGTGTGTTTGTTGAGACCGATGAATTGTGGGTTTATGATCAAGATTATCTATGAACAATATTTGAATCTTCTCTGAATTCTTTTATGTATGATTGGTAATCTTTGCAAGTCTCTTCGAATTATCAGTTTGGTTTGGCGTACTAGATTGATCTTTCTTGCAATGGGAGAAGTGCTTAGCTTTGGGTTCAATCTTGTGGTGTCCTTTCCCAGTGACAGTAGGGGCAGCAAGGCACGTATTGTATTGTTTCCATCTAGGATAACAAGATGGGGTTTTTATCATATTGCATGAATTTATCCCTCTACATCATGTCATCTTGCTTAAGGCGTTACTCTGTTTTCATGAACTTAATACTCTAGATGCATGCTGGATAGCGGTCGATGAGTGGAGTAATAGTAGTAGATGTAGGCAGGAGTCGGTCTACTTGTCTCGGACGTGATGCCTATATACATGATCATACCTAGATATTCTGTCAATTTCTCAGTAGTAATTCGTTCACCCACCGTAAAATACTTATGCTCTTGAGAGAAGCCACTAGTGAAACCTATGCCCCCCGGGTCTATCTTCATCATATTAATCTTCCAATAATTTGTTATTTCCTTTGTTTTTTCCTTTGCTTTTATTTTACTTTGCATCTTTATCACAAAAATACCAAAAATATTATCTTATCATATCTAACAGATATCACTCTCGTAAGTGACCGTGAAGGGATTGACAACCCCTTATCGTGTTGGTTGCGAGGAGTTATTTGTTTTGTGCAGGTACGAGGGACTTGCGCGCAGCCTCCTACTGGATTGATACCTTGGTTCTCAAAAACTGAGGGAAATACTTACGCTACGTTGTTGCATCATCCTTTCCTCTTCAAGGAAATCCAACGCAGTGCTCAAGAGGTAGCAGGTACCCCTTAGCCACGTCCACCGGGTCTAAATCCGGTACCCAGGCTTTGGAGCGGCTCAGGGCAGTCAGGGCTCTGGCTCTGGCACGGGATCGTGAAGGAAATATGCCCTAGAGGCAATAATAAAGTTATTATTTATTTCCTTATATCATGATAAATGTTTATTATTCATGCTAGAATTGTATTAACCGGAAACATAATACTTGTGTGAATGCATAGACAAACAGAGTGTCACTAGTATGCCTCTACTTGACTAGCTCATTGATCAAAGATGGTTAAGTTTCCTAATCATAGACATGAGTTGTCATTTTATTAACGGGATCACATCATTAGGAGAATGATGTGGTTGACTAGACCCATTCCGTTAGCTTAGCACTTGATCATTTAGTTTGTTGCTATTGCTTTCTTCATGACTTATACATGTTCCTATGACTATGAGATTATGAAACTCCTGTTTACTGGAGGAACACTTTGTGTGCCACCAAACTTCACAACGTAACTGGGTGATTATAAAGGTGCTCTACAGGTGTCTCCGAAGGTACTTGTTGGGTTGGCGTATTTCGAGATTAGGATTTGTCACTCCGATTGTCGGAGAGGTATCTCTGGGCCCACTCGGTAATGCACATCACTATAAGCCTTGCAAGCATTGCAACTAATGAGTTAGTAGCGGGATGATGTATTACGGAACGAGTAAAGAGACTTGCTGGTAACGAGATTGAACTAGGTATTGAGATACCGACGATCGAATCTCGGGCAAGTAACATGCCGATGACAAAGGGAACAACGTATGTTGTTATGCGGTCTGACCGATAAATATCTTCGTAGAATATGTAGGAGCCAATATGGGCATCTAGGTCCCTCTATTGGTTATTGACCAGAGAGGTGTCTCGGTCATGTCTACATAGTTCTCGAACCCGTAGGGTCCGCACACTTAACGTCCGTTGATGATATAGTACTATATGAGTTATGTATGTTGGTGACCAAATGTTGTTCGGAGTCCGGGATGAGATCAAGGACATGATGAGGAACTCCGAAATGGTCCGGAGATAAAGTTTGATATATGGGATAATAGTGTTGTCATCGGAAGGGTTCCGGAATTCATCGGAAGGCGTTCAGGATGTTTCCCGAAATGTTTGGGTACGAGAGCACTTTATTTGGGCCAAAGGGGAAATCCCACAAGGTTTTTGGAAAGTGCAAAGGAATTTTTGTGGAGTCTAGGGCCAGACGCCAGGGTCCCTGGCGTTTGGGTCCAGACGCCGGGAGCCCTGGCGTCTGGCCTTGGAGTCCGAGAAGGACTCTTGCCTTTCGGGTGAAACCGACTTTGTGGAGGCTTTTACTCCAAGTTTTGACCCCAAGGCTCAACATATAAATAGAGGGGTAGGGATAGCACCCAAGAGAGATCAAGAAACACCAAGCTGTGTGCCGGCAACCCCGTCCCCTCTAGTTTGTCCTCCGTCATAGTTTTCGTAGTGCTTAGGCGATGCCCTGCGAAGATTGTTCTTCACCAACACCGTCACCACGCCGTCGTGCTGCCGGAACTCATCTACTACTTCGCCCCTCTTGCTGGATCGAGAAGGCGAGGACGTCACCGAGCCGAACGTGTGCAGAACTCGGAGGTGCCGTGCTTTCGGTACTTGGATCGGTCGGATTGTCAAGATGTATGACTACATCAACCGCGTTGATATAACGCTTCCGTGAACGGTCTGCGAGGGTACGTAGACAACACTCTCCCCTCTCGTTGCTATGCATCACCATGATCCTGCGTGTGCATCGGATTTTTTTTTGAAATTACTACGCTCCCCAACAGTGGCATCCGAGCCAGGTTTTATGCGTAGATGTCATATGCACGAGTAGAACACAAGTGAGTTGTGGGCGATATAAGTCATACTGCTTACCAGCATGTCATACTTTGGTTCGACGGTATTGTTGGATGAAGCGGTCCGGACCGACATTACGCGTACGCTTACGTGAGACTGGTTCTACCGACGTGCTTTGCACACAGGTGGCTGGCGGGTGTCAGTTTCTCCAACTTTAGTTGAACCGAGTGTGGCTACGCCCGGTCCTTGCGAAGGTTAAAACAGCACTAACTTGACGAACTATCGTTGTGGGTTTGATGCGTAGGTAAGAGCGGTTCTTGCTAAGCCCAGTAGCAGCCACGTAAAACTTGCAACAACAAAGTAGAGGACGTCTAACTTGTTTTTGCAGGGCATGTTGTGATGTGATATGGTCAAGACATGATGCTAAATTTTATTGTATGAGATGATCATGTTTTGTAACTGAGTTATCGGCAACTGGCAGGAGCCATATGGTTGTCGCTTTATTGTATGCAATGCAATCGCCCTGTAATGCTTTACTTTATCACTAAGCGGTAGTGATAGTCATAGAAGCATAAGATTGGCGAGACGACAATGATGCTACCATGGAGATCAAGGTGTCGCGTCGGTGACGATGGTGATCATGCCGGTGCTTCGGAGATGGAGATCACAAGCACGAGATGATGATGACCATATCATATCACTTATATTGATTGCATGTGATGTTTATCTTTTATGCATTTTATCTTACTTTGATTGACGGCAGCATTATAAGATGATCTCTCACTAAATTTCAAGATAAAAGTGTTATCCTCGAGTATGCACCGTTGCCAAAGTTCGTCCTGCCCAGACACCACGTGATGATCGGGTGTGATAAGCTCTACGTCCATCTACAACGGGTGCAAGCCAGTTTTGCACACGCAGAATACTCAGGTTAAACTTGACGAGCCTAGCATATGCAGATATGGCCTCAGAACACTGAGACCGAAAGGTCGAGCGTGAATCATATAGTAGATATGATCAACATAGTGATGTTCACCATTGAAAGCTACTCCATTTCACGTGATGATCGGTTATGGTTTAGTTGATATGGATCATGTGATCACTTAGAAGATTAGAGGGATGTCTATCTAAGTGGGAGTTCTTAAGTAATATGATTAATTGAACTTAAATTTATCATGAACTTAGTACCTGATAGTATCTTGCTTGTCTATGTTGATTGTAGATAGATGGCCCGTGCTGTTGTTCCGTTGAATTTTAATGCATTCCTTGAGAAAGCAAAGTTGAAAGATGATGGTAGCAATTACATGGACTGGGTCCGTAACTTGAGGATTATCCTCATTGCTGCACAGAAGAATTACGTCCTCGAAGCACCGCTGGGTGCCAGGCCTGCTGCAGATGCTTCTGACAACGTTAAGAACGTTTGGCAGAGTAAAGCTGATGACTACTCGATAGTTCAGTATGCCATGCTTTATGGCTTAGAACTGGGACTTCAACGACATTTTGAACGTCATGGAGCATATGAGATGTTCCAGGAGTTGAAGTTAATATTTCAAGCAAATGCCAGGATTGAGAGATATGAAGTCTCCAATAAGTTCTATAGCTGCAAGATGGAGGAGAATAGTTCTGTCAGTGAACATATACTCAAAATGTCTGGGTATCATAATCACTTGACTCAACTAGGAGTTAATCTTCCTGTTGATAGTGTCATTGACAGAGTTCTTCAATCACTGCCACCAAGCTACAAGAGCTTCGTGATGAACTATAACATGCATGGGATGGATAAGACGATTCCCGAGCTCTTCACAATGCTAAAGGCCGCGAAGGTAGAAATCAAGAAGGAGCATCAAGTGTTGATGGTCAATGAGACCACTAGTTTCAAGAAAAAGGGAAAAGGGAAAAAGAAGGGGAACTTCAAGTAGAACAGCAAACAAGTTGCTGCTCAAGAGAAGAAACCCAAGTCTAGACCTAAGCCTGAGACTGAGTCCTTCTACTTCAAGCAGACTAGTCACTGGAAGCGGAACTGCCCCAAGTATTTGGCGGATAAGAAGGATGGCAAGGTGAACAAAGGTATATGTGATATACATGTTATTGATGTGTACCTTACCAGAGCTTGCAGTAGCACCTGGGTATTTGATATTGGTTCTGTTGCTAATATTTGCAACTCGAAACATGGACTACGGATTAAGGGAACACCGGCCAAGGACGAGGTGACGATGCGCGTGGGAAACGGTTCGAATGTCGATGTGATCGCCGTCGGCACGCTACCTCTACATCTACCTTCGGGATTAGGATTAGACCTAAATAATTGTTATTTGGTGCCAGCGTTGAGCATGAACATTATATCTGGATCTTGTTTGATGCGAGATGGTTATTCATTTAAATCAGAGAATAATGGTTGTTCTATTTATATGAGTAATATCTTTTATGGTCATGCACCCTTGAAGAGTGGTCTATTTTTGATGAATCTCGATAGTAGTGATACACATATTCATAATGTTGAAGCCAAGAGATGCAGAGTTGATAATGATAGTGCAACTTATTTGTGGCACTACCGTTTAGGTCATATCAGTGTAAAGCGCATGAAGAAACTCCATACTGATGGACTTTTGGAACCACTTGATTATGAATCACTTGGTACTTGCGAACCGTGCCTCATGGGCAAGATGACTAAAACGCCGTTCTCCGGAACTATGGAGAGAGCAACAGATTTGTTGGAAATCATACATACAGATGTATGTGGTCCAATGAATATTGAAGCTCGTGGCGGATATCGTTATTTTCTCACCTTCACAGATGATTTGAGTAGATATGGGTATATCTACTTAATGAAACATAAGTCTGAAACATTTGAAAAGTTCAAAGAATTTCAGAGTGAAGTTGATAATCATCGTAACAAGAAAATAAAGTTTCTACGATCAGATCGTGGAGGAGAATATTTGAGTTACGAGTTTGGTCTACATTTGAAACAATGTGGAATAGTTTCGCAACTCACGCCACCGGGAACACCACAGCGTAATGGTGTGTCCGAACGTCGTAATCGTACTTTACTAGATATGGTGTGATACATCCGTTTTGCATCATGCTTTTATATCGATATTTATTGCATTATGGACTGTTATTTCACTTTATGTCACAATACTTATGGCAATTCTCTCTTATTTTACAAGGTTTACATAAGGAGGGAGAATGCCGGCAGCTGGAATTCCGGGCTGGAAAAGGAGCAAATATTAGAGACCTATTCTGCGCAAATCCAAAAGTCCTGAAACTCCACGGAACATCTTAAAATAAATAAATAAAAATCCTCGCCAAAGATGAAGGCCAGGGGGCCCACACCCTGCTCACGAGGGTGGGGGGCGCCCCCTTAGGGCGTGCCCCTACCTCGTGGGCCCCCTGGTGGCTCTCCGACGTCCATCTTCTCCTATATGAAGTCTTTCGATGAGAAAAAAATAAGAAGGAACCTTTCGGGATGGGACTCCGCCGCCACGAGGCGAAACCTTGGCGGATCCAATCTAGAGCTCCGGCAGAGCTGTTCTGCCGGGGAAACTTCCCTCCGGGAGGGGGAAATCATCACCATCATCGTCACCAACGCTCCTCTCATCGGGAGAGGGCAATCTCCATCAACATCTTCACCAACACCATCTCATCTCCAAACCCTAGTTCATCTCTTGTATCCAAGTCTTGTCTCAAAGTCCAGGATTGGTGCTAGTAGGTTGCTAGTAGTGTTGATTACTTCTTGTAGTTGATGCTAGTTGGTTTAGTTGGTGGAAGATCATATGTTCAGATCCTATATGCATATTATTACCCCTCTGATTATGAACATGAATATGCTTTGTGAGTAATTACGTTTGTTCCCGAGGACAAGGGAGAAGTCTTGCTATTAGTAGTCATGTGAATTTGGTATTCGTTTGATATTTTGATAATATGTATGTTGTCTAGCCTCTAGTGGTGTTATGTGAACGTCGACTACATAACACTTCACCATTATTTGGGCCTAGAGGAAGGCATTGGAAAGTAATAAGTAGATGATGGGTTGCTAGAGTGACAGAAGCTTAAACCCTAGTTTATTCGTTGCTTCGTAAGGGGCTCATTTGGATCCACATGTTTCATGCTATGGTTAGGTTTACCTTAATACTTTTGTTGTAGTTGCGGATGCTTGCAATAGAGGTTAATCATAAGTGGGATGCTTGTTCAAGTAAGAACAACACCCAAGCACCGGTCCACCCACATATCAAATTATCAAAGTATCGAACGTGAATCATATGAACGTGATGAAAACTAGCTTGACGATATTCCCATGTGTCCTCAGGAGCTCCTTTCCTATTATAAGAGTTTGTTCCGGCTTGTCCTTTGCTATAAAAAGGATTGGGCCACCTTGCTGCACTTTATTTACTTTTGTTACTTGTTGCTCGTTACAATTTATCCTATTACAAAACTATATGTTACCACTTATTTCAGTACTTCCAGAGAATACCTTGCTGAAAACCGCTTATCATTTCCTTCTGCTCCTCGTTGGGTTCGACACTCTTACTTATCGAAAGGACTACGATAGATCCCTATACTTGTGGGTCATCAAGACTCTTTTCTGGCGCCGCTGCCGGGGAGTGTAGCGCCTTTGGTAGGTGGAATTTGGTAAGGAAAAAATTATGTAGTGTGCAGAAATTTACTGTCACTTGTTACTATGGAAAGTAATTCTCTGAGGGGCTTGTTCGGGGTATCTTCACCCCGTCCAGTAGAGCAAAGAGTTGCTCCTCAACCTACTAAACCTATTGAAAATGAAACTCCTTTTGAATTTCCTTCGGGTATGATGGAAAAACTGCTAGCTAACCCTTTTACAGGAGATGGAACAAAGTATCGTGATGAGCACTTAATATATGTGGATGAAGTTCGTGGATTATTTAAGCTTGTAGGTATACCCGATGATGTTGCTAAGAAGAAGGTCTTCCCTTTATATTTGAAGGGAGACACATTGATATGGTATAGGCTATGTGATGATATGAGATCATGGAACTATACAAGATTGAAGTTGGAATTTCATCAAAAGTATTACCCTATGCATCTTGTTCATCGTGATCTCAATTATATATATAATTTCCGGCCTCGCGAAGGAGAAAGCATCGCTCAAGCTTGGGGGAGGCTTAAATCAATGTTATATTCATGCCCCAATCATGAGCTCTCGAGAGAAATAATTATGCAAAGTTTTTATGCTCGGCTTTCTCATAATAATCAAACCATGCTCGATACTTCTTGTGCTGGCTCTTTTATGATGAAGACTATTGAATTCAGATGGAATTTATTGGATAGAATTAAACGCAACTGTGAAGATTGGGACCTCGACGAAGGCAAGGAGTCAGGTATGACACCTAAGTTTGATTGTGTTAAATCTTGTATGGACACTGATATTTTCCGTAAGTTTAGCACTAAATATGGACTTGACTCTGAGATAGTAGCTTCTTTCTGTGAATCTTTTGCTACTTATGTTGATATCCCTAAGGAGAAGTGGTTTAAATATCATCCTCCCATAGAAGTAAAAATAGCTGCACCTATTAAAGTTGAATAAAAGACTGTCACTTATAATGATCCTATTGTTCCTACTTCTTATGTTGAGAAACCACCTTTCCCTGTTAGAGTAAAGGATCATGCTAAAGCTTCAACTATTGTTCGTAAAAGCAAGATTAGAACTTATACACCCCTTGAGCAAGTTAAAGTAGAACCTAATATTGCTATTGTTAAAGATCTCTTGTCTGATAATATTGATGGGCATGTTATTCAGTTCAAAGGTGAAACTGCTAGAATTGCTAAACCTTGTGCTAAAGATAAACATAGACCTGTGGTAGGCGTGCCAGTTATTTCTGTTAAAATAGGAGATCATTGTTATCACGGCTTATGTGATATGGGTGCTAGTGCTAGTGTTATACCTTATGACTTGTATAAAGAAATCAAGCATGAAATTTCACCTGCTGAATTAGAAGATATTGATGTCACAATTAAACTTGCCAATAGAGATACTATTTCAGCGATGAGAATTGTTAGAGATGTTGAAGTCTTGTGTGGGAAAACTAAATATCCTGTTGATTTTCTTGTTCTTACTTCTCCGCAAGATAGCTTTTGTCCCATTATATTTGGTAGATCCTTCTTCAACACTGTTAATGCTAGGATAGATTGCGAAAAGAATGTTGTTACTATTGGCTTGGATGATATGGTTCATGAGTTTAATTTCTCTAAATTTAGTAAACAACATCATGAGGAAGAATTACCTAGTAAGGATGAGATTATTGGTCTTGCCTCTATTGCCGTACCTCCTAGTGATCCTTTAGAACACTATTTGCTAGACCATGAAAATGATATGTTCATGAATGAAAGAAGGGAAATAGATGAAGTATTCTTTAAACAGGAACCTATTCTACAACACAATTTGCTTGTTGAAATTTTAGGGGATCCTCCTCCACCCAAGGGTGATCCCGTGTTTGAGCTTAAACCATTGCCTGATAATCTTAATATGCTTATCTTGATGAAAAGAAGATATATCCTGTTATTATTAGTGCTAACCTTTCAGAGCATGAAGAAGAAAGATTGCTGAAAACTCTGAAGAAGCACCGTGCTGCTATTGGATATACTCTTGATGATCTTAAGGGCATTAGTCTCACTCTATGCCAACATAAAATAAATTTGGAAGCAGATGCCAAACCAGTTCGTGATCCTCAACGACGTTTCAATCCTAAAATGAAAGAAGTGGTAAGAAAAGAAATACTCAAGTTTCTGGAGGCAGGTATAATTTATCCCGTTGCTGATAGTTAGTGGGTAAGTCCTGCCATTGTGTCCCTAAGAAGGGAGGTATTATTGTTGTTCCTAATGATAAATATGAATTTATTCCACAAAGAATTATCACAGGTTATAGGATGGTAATTGATTTCCGCAAATTAAATAAAGCTACTAAGAAAGATCATTACCCCTTACCTTTTATTGATCAAATGCTAGAAAGATTATGCAAACATACACACTATTGCTTTCTAGATGGTTATTCTGGTTTCTCTCAAATACTTGTGTCGGCTAGAGATCAATCAAAGACTACTTTTACATGCCCTTTTGGTGCTTTTTCTTATAGACGTATGCCTTTTGGTTTATGTAATGCACCTGCTACCTTTCAAAGATGCATGATGGCTATATTCTCTGACTTTTGTGAAAAGATTTGTGAGGTTTTCATGGACGATTTTTCCGTCTATGGTTCCTCTTTTGATGATTGCTTGAGCAATCTTGATCGAGTTTTGCAGAGATGTGAAGAAACTAATTTTGTCTTGAATTGGGAAAAGTGCCACTTTATGGTTAATGAAGGTATTGTCTTGGGGCATAAAGTTTCTGAAAGAGGTATTGAAGTTGATAAAGCCAAGGTTGATGCGATTGAAAAGATGCCATGTACCAAGGACATCAAAGGTATAAGAAGTTTCCTTGGTCACGCTGGATTTTACAGGAGGTTCATTAAGGACTTCTCAAAAATTTCTCGGCCTCTGAATAATTTATTGCAAAAATATATACCATTTGTCTTTGATGATGATTGTGTAGAAGCATTTGAAATACTTAAGAAAGCATTAGTCTCTGCACCTGTTGTTCAGCCACCTGATTGGAATTTACCCTTTGAAATTATGTGTGATGCTAGTGATTATGCTGTAGGTGCTGTTCTAGGGCAAAGAGTCGATAAGAAATTAAATGTTATTCATTATGCTAGTAAGACTCTAGACAATGCTCAAAGAAATTATGCTACTACTGAAAAAGATCTTTTAGCAGTTGTATTTGCTTGTGATAAGTTCAGACCTTATATTGTTGATTCTAAAGTAACTATTCACACTGATCATGCTGCTGTTAAATACCTTATGGAAAAGAAAGATGCTAAACCTAGACTTATTAGATGGGTTCTCTTGCTACAAGAATTTGATTTGCATATTGTTGATAGAAAGGGAGCTGAGAACCCCGTTGCAGACAACTTGTCTAGGTTAGAGAATGTTCTTGATGACCCACTACCTATCAATGATAGCTTTCCGGATGAACAATTAATGTTATAAGTACTTCTCATAGTACTCTATGGTATGCTGATTATGCTAATTATATTGTTGCTAAGTTTATACCACCTAGCTTCACATACCAGCAAAAGAAAAGGTTTTTCTATGACTTGAGACATTACTTTTGGGATGACCCACATCTTTATAAAGAAGGAGTAGATGGTGTAATTACAAGTTGTGTACCTGAGCATGAACAGGAACAGATCCTACACAAGTGTCATTCTGAGGCTTATGGAGGACACCACGCTGGAATAGAACTGCACATAAGATATTGCAATCTGGTTTTTATTGGCCTACTCTCTTCAAGGATGCCCGTAAGTTTGTCTTGTCTTGTGATGAATGTCAAAGAATTGGTAATATTAGTAGACGTCAAGAAATGCCTATGAATTATTCACTTGTTATTGAACCATTTGATGTTTGGGGCTTTGGTTATATGGGACCTTTTCCTGCCTCTAATGGATACACACATATTTTAGTTGCTGTTGATTACGTTACTAAGTGGGTAGAAGCTATTCCAACTAGTAGTGCTGATCACAACACTTCTATTAAAATGCTTAAGGAAGTTATTTTTCCGAGGTTTGGAGTCCCTAGATATTTAATGACTGATGGTGGTTCACACTTTATTCATGGTGCTTTCCGTAAAATGCTTGCTAAATATGATGTTAATCATAGAATTGCATCTCCTTATCACCCTCAGTCTAGTGGTCAAGTAGAGTTGAGCAATAGAGAGCTCAAATTAATTTTGCAAAAGACTGTTAATAGGTCTAGAAAGAATTGGTCCAAGAAACTTGATGATGCATTATGGGCCTATAGAACTGCATATAAAAATCCTATGGGCATGTCTCCGTATAAAATGGTTTATGGAAAAGCATGTCACTTACCTCTCGAACTAGAACATAAGGCGTATTGGGCTATTAAAGAGCTCAACTATGATTTTAAACTTGCCGGTGAGAAGAGGTTATTTGATATTAGCTCACTTGATGAATGGAGAACCCAAGCTTATGAAAATGCCAAGTTGTTTAAAGAAAAAGTTAAAAGATGGCATGACAAAAGGATACAAAAGCGTGAGTTCAATGTAGGTGATTATGTATTGCTATACAACTCTCGTTTAAGATTTTTTGCAGGAAAACTTCTCTCTAAGTGGGAAGGCCCCTACGTTATCGAGGAGGTCTATCGTTCTGGTGCCATAAAAATCAACAACTTTGAAGGCACAAATCCGAAGGTGGTAAACGGTCAAAGAATCAAACATTATATCTCAGGTAATCCCATAAATGTTGAAACCAATATTATTGAAACCGTAACCCCGGAGGAATACATAAGGGACACTTTCCGGAACGTTTCATACTCCAAAAAGGAATAGGTATGTGGTACGGTAAGTAAACCGACTCCGAAACAATTTTAAGGCAACATTTGTCCATTTTGGAATATTTAGAAAAATAGAAAAATAAGTAGCAGCCCGGGAAGGACACGAGGGTCCCACAAGGGTGGTGGGCGCGCCCATAGGGCACGCCCCCTACCTCGTGAGCACCTCGTGTACCTTCCGGACTTCGTTTTCTTGCATGTTACGTATTTTGTTCGGTAAAAATTCATTATATAACCTCCCGAAGGTTTTGACTCCCGTATCACACAAATCTCCTCTGTTCTTGTTTCGAGCTGTTTTTTGTCAGGGTTTTCCAGGATAGGCATCATGTCGTCTCCCTCCTCCAACAATGGTGACAACGATGCTTGGCTAATGAAGATAGATCTGAAGAGGGAAGAACCCACGAGGGTCAACAAGGATGAAAGGATCAAGAAGGCCACGGAGGATAAAGCTCCGGTAGCAAAAGACATCCTTCAACTTGATCATAACCTTCTTACCCCACCTGAGATCGAAGCTTTCAAGATGATTGAGTTAGCTCGTATACAAAACAAGTATCTCACACAAGAAAATATTTTGTTTAAGGAGCATATTGTCGCACTCAAGGGCATTATTCGCAAGCTGGAGGACCTCTTACGCTCGATGTGCGATTATCCGTCACCTCCACCTTCTTCACCGACAAAGGAGATATAATCACATGGGTATGGGCACTCCCCTTGGCAACTGCCAAGCTTGGGGGAGGTGCCCCGGTATCGTATCACAATCACAACTCCTATCTTTACCGTTTTTCTTAGTTCGATCCTAATAGTAGTATCTTGATCTAGTAGAATAAAGTTTATGGCATGATCTAGTTTTGAGTTTTGCTTTATGATCTCTCTTTGTAATCGAGTCTGTGAGCTAAATATAATAAAGATTAGTGTTGAGTCAAGGGCTTGATTATTTTGCCATGATCTTGGGTGAATAAAAGAAAAGAGAAAAAGAATAAAAAGAAACAAAAAGTTCATATTGATCTTATTGAGAGTAATGACTTCACATAGAAAGAGTATGATGATTAAAAGTTGTTGGGAGTTGGCAGACATAGCTTTGGTCATTGTTGCAATTAATAGGAAGTAATAAGGAAAGAGAGGTTTTCACATATAGATATATTATCATTGACATCTTTTATGATTGGGAGCACTCATTAAAATATGACATGCTAAAGGGTTGATGTTGGACAAGGAAGACAACTTAATGAGTTATGTCTTTCTTATATCTGAGATAAAGTATGTTGTCATGGATCCTCTAACTTGTTGAGCTTGCCTTTCCCCCTCATGCTAGCCAAATTCTCAGCACCAAGTAGAAATACTACTTGTGCTTCCAAATACCCTTAAACCAGTTTTGCCATGAGAGTCCACCATATCTACCTATGGATTGAGTAAGATCCTTCAAGTAAGTTGTCATCGGTGCAAAGCAATAAAAATTGCTCTAAATATGTATGATTGATTGATGTGGGAGAAATAAGCTTTATACGATCTTGTGATGTGGAAGTAATAAAAGCGACGGACTGCACAATAAAGGTTCATATCACAAGGGGCAATATAAAGTGACATTCTTTCGCATTGAGATTTTGTGCATCCAACTATAAAAGCGCATGGCAACCTCTGCTTCCCTCTGCGAAGGGCCTATCTTTTATTATTATCTTCTACCTTATGCAAGAGTCACGGTGATCTTCACCTTTCCTTTTTCATTTTATCCTTTGGCAAACTCAGCATGTTGGAAAGAACATGATATATATATATATATATATATATATATATATATATATATATATATCTAATTGGATGTAGGGGAGCATGAACCATTATTGTTGACATTACCCTTGAGGTAAAAGGTTGTGGGGCAAAACTATAAGCCCCTATCTTTCTCTATGTCTGATTAAAACTCCGTAACCACAAGTATTGCGTGAGTGTTAGCAATTATGGAGGACTAAATGATAGTTGAGTATGTGGACTTGCTTTTTAGCTCTGACATAGACTCTTTCCGATGTTATGATAAATTGCAATTGCTTCAATGACTGAGATTATAGTTTGTCGGAGCCCAATAAGGTTTATGCTTTATACTTTTGCATTGTGAATAGATCATCACTTGAACATAAGTAATCATATGACAGAATCTATATATGTTGCTATTATGAGAATAATCATGATGCCTTCATGTCCGTATTTTATTTTTATCGACGCCTCTACCTCTAAACATGAGGACATATTTATTGTCGGCTTTTCGCTTGAGGACAAGCGAGGTCTAAGCTTGGGGGAGTTGATACGTCCATTTTGCATCATGCTTTTATATCGATATTTATTGCATTATGGACTGTTATTTCACTTTATGTCACAATACTTATGGCTATTCTCTCTTATTTTACAAGGTTTACATAAGGAGGGAGAATGCCGGCAGCTGGAATTCTGGGCTGGAAAAGGAGCAAATATTAGAGACCTATTCTGCGCAACTCCAGAATTCCTGAAACTCCATGGAACATCTTAAAATAAATAAAGAAAAATCCTCGCCAAAGATGAAGGCCAGGGGGCCCACACCCTGCTCACTAGGGTGCCCCCCAAGGCGCGCCCCCCTACCTCGTGGGCCCCCTGGTGGCTCTCTGACGTCCATCTTCTCCTATATGAAGTCTTTCGATGAGAAAAAGAATAAGAAGGAACCTTTCGGGACGAGACTCCGCCACCATGAGGCGGAACCTTGGCGGATCCAATCTAGAGCTCCGGCAGAGCTGTTCCGCCGGGGAAACTTCCCTCCAGGAGGGGGAAATCATCACCATCAGCGTCACCAATGCTCCTCTCATCAGGAGAGGGCAATCTCCATCAACATATTCACCAGCACCATCTCATCTCCAAACCCTAGTTCATCTCTTGTATCCAATTCTTGTCTCAAAGTTCGGGATTGGTGCTAGTAGGTTGCTAGTAGTGTTGATTACTCCTTGTAGTTGATGCTAGTTGGTTTATTTGGTGGAAGATCATATGTTCAGATCCTATATGCATATTATTACCCATATGATTATGAACATGAATATGCTTTGTGAGTAATTACGTTTGTTCCTGAGGACAAGGGAGAAGTCTTGCTATTAGTAGTCATGTGAATTTGGTATTCGTTTGATATTTTGATAAGATGTATGTTGTCTAGCCTCTAGTGGTGTTATGTGAACGTTGACTACATAACACTTCACCATTATTTGGGCCTAGAGGAAGGCATTGGGAAGTAATAAGTAGATGATGGGTTGCTAGAGTGACAGAAGCTTAAACCCTAGTTTATGCGTTGCTTCGTAAGGGGATGATTTGGATCGTTTCATGCTATGGTTAGGTTTACCTTAATACGTTTGTTGTAGTTGTGGATGCTTGCAATAGAGGTTAATCATAAGTGGGATGCTTGTTCAAGTAAGAACAACACCCAAGCACCGGTCCACCCACATATCAAATTATCAAAGTATCGAACGCGAATCATATGAACATGATGAAAACTAGCTTGACGATATTCCCATGTGTCCTCGGGAGCTCTTTTCCTATTATAAGAGTTTGTTCCGACTTGTCCTTTGCTATAAAAAGGATTGGGCCACCTTGCTGCACTTTATTTACTTTTGTTACTTGTTGCTCGTTACAATTTATCCTATTACAAAACTACCTGTTACCACTTATTTCAGTACTTGCAGAGAATACCTTGCTGAAAACCGCTTATCATTTCCTTCTGCTCCTCATTGGGTTCGACACTCTTACTTACCGAAAGGACTATGATAGATCCCCTATACTTGTGGGTCATCAGGGTGCGATCTATGATGTCTCTTACTGATTTACCGCTATCGTTTTGGGGTTATACTTTAGAGACGACTGCATTCACGTTAAATAGGGCACCATCGAAATCCGTTGAGACGCCGCCTTATGAACTATGGTTTGGCAAGAAACCAAAGTTGTCGTTTCTTAAAGTTTGGGGCTGCGATGCTTATGTGAAAAAGCTTCAACCTCATAAGCTCGAACCCAAATCGGAGAAATGTGTCTTCATAGGATACCCAAAGGAGACTGTTGAGTACACCTTCTATCACAGATCCGAAGGCAAGACATTCGTTGCTAAGAATGGATCCTTTCTAGAGAAGGAGTTTCTCTCGAAAGAAGTGAGTGGGAGGAAAGTAGAACTTGATGAGGTAACTGTACCTGCTCCCTTATTGGAAAGTAGTTCATCACAGAAACCGGTTCCTGTGACGCCTACACCAATTAGTGAGGAAGTTAATGACGATGATCATGAAACTTCAGATCAAGTTATTACTGAACCTCGTAGATCAAGCAGAGTAAGATCTGCACCAGAGTGGTACAGTAATCCTGTTCTGGAAGTCATGTTACTAGACCATGATGAACCTACGAACTATGGAGAAGTGATGGTGAGCCCAGATTCCGCAAAATGGCTTGAAGCCATGAAATATAAGATGGGATCCATGTATGAGAACAAAGTGTGGAATTTGGTTGACTTTCCAGATGATCGGCAAGCCATTGAGAATAAATGGATCTTCAAGAAGAAGACTGACACTGATGGTAATGTTACTGTATATAAAGCTCGACTTGTTGTGAAAGGTTTTCGACAAGTTCAAGGGATTGACTATGATGAGACCTTCTCACCCGTAGCGATGCTTAAGTCTGTCCGAATCATGTTAGCAATTGCCGCATTTTATGATTATGAAATTTGGTAAATGGATGTAAAAACTGCATTCTTGAATAGATTTCTGGAAGAAGAGTTGTATATGATGCAACCAGAAGGTTTTGTCGATTCAAAGTGAGCTAACAAAGTATGCAAGCTCCAGCGATCCATTTATAGACTGGTGCAAGCCTCTCAGAGTTGGAATAAATGCTTTGATAGTGTGATCAAAGCATTTGGTTTTATACAGACTTTTGGAGAAGCCTGTATTTACAAGAAAGTGAGTGGGAGCTCTGTAGCATTTCTGATATTATATGTGGATGAAATATTGTTGATTGGAAATGATATAGAATTTTTGGATAGCATAAAGGGATACTTGAATAAGAGTTTTTCAATGAAAGACCTCGGTGAAGCTGCTTATATATTGGGCATCAAGATCTATAGAGATAGATCAAGACGCTTAATTGGACTTTCACAAAGCACATACCTTGACAAAGTTTTGAAGAAGTTCAAAATGGATCAAGCAAAGAAAGGGTTCTTGCCTATGTTACAAGGTGTGAAGTTGAGTAAGACTCAATGCCCGACCACTGCAGAAGATAGAGAGAAGATGAAAGATGTTCCCTATGCTTCAGCCATAGGCTCTATCACGTATGCAATGCTGTGTACCAGACCTGATGTGTGCCTTGCTATAAGTCTAGCAGGGAGGTACAAAAGTAAACTAGGAGTGGATCACTGAACAGCGGTCAAGAACATCTTGAAATACCTGAAAAGGACTAAGGATATGTTTCTCATTTATGGAGGTGACAAAGAGCTAGTCGTAAATGGTTACGTCAATGCAAGCTTTGACACTGATCCGGGCGATTCTAAATCGCAAACCAGATACGTGTTTACATTAAACGGTGGAGCTGTCAGTTGGTGCAGTTCTAAACAAAGCGTCGTGGCGGGATCTACATGTGAAGCGGAGTACATAGCTGCTTCGGAAGCAGCAAATGAAGGAGTCTGGATGAAGGAGTTCATATCCGATCTAGGTGCCATACCTAGTGCATCGGGTCCAATGAAAATCTTTTGTGACAATACTGGTGCAATTGCCTTGGCGAAGGAATCTAGATTTCACAAGAGAACCAAGCACATCAAGAGACGCTTCAATTCCATACGGGATCTAGTCTAGGTGGGAGACATAGAAATTTGCAAGATACATATGGATTTGAATGTTGCAGACCCGTTAACTAAGCCTCTTCCACGAGCAAAACATGATCAGCACAAAGGCTCCATGGGTGTTAGAATCATTACTGTGTAATCTGGATTATTGACTCTAGTGCAAGTGGGAGACTGAAGGAAATATGCCCTAGAGGCAATAATAAAGTTATTATTTATTTCCTTATATCATGATAAATGTTTATTATTCATGCTAGAATTGTATTAACCGGAAACATAATACTTGTGTGAATACATAGACAAACAGAGTGTCACTAGTATGCCTTGCTACCTCTTGAGCACTGCGTTGGTTTTCCTCGAAGAGGAAGGGACGATGCAGCAAAGTAGCGTAAGTATTTCCCTCAGTTTTTGAGAACCAAGGTATCAATCCAGTAGGAGGCTACGCGTGAGTCCCTCGTACCTGCACAAAACAAATAAATCCTCGCAACCAACGCAAATAGGGGTTGTCAATCCCTATAAGGCCACTTACGAGAGTGAGATCTGATAGATATGATAAGATAATATTTTTGGTATTTTTGTGATAAAGATGCAAAGTAAAATAAAGGCAAAGTAAATAGCAAAGGAAATAACTAAGTAGTAGGAGATTAATATGATAAAGATAGACCCCGGGGCCATAGGTTTCACTAGTGGCATCTCTCGAGAGCATAAGTATTCTACGGTGGGTGAACAAATTACTGTTGAGCAATTGACAGAATTGAGCATAGTTATGAGAATATCTAGGTATGATCATTTATATAGGCATCACGTCCGAGACAAGTAGATTGACTCCTGCCCGCATCTACTACTATTACTCCACTCATCGACCGCTATCCAGCATGCATCTAGAGTATTAAGTTAAAAATAGAGTAACGCCTTAAGCAAGATGACATGATGTAGAGGGATAGACTCAAGAAATATGAAGAAAACCCCATCTTGTTATCCTCGATGGCAACAATACAATACGTGCCTTGCTGCCCCTACTGTCACTGGGAAAAGGACACCACAATATTGAACCAAAAGCTAAGCACTTCTCCCATTGCAAGAAAGATCAATCTAGTAGGCCAAACCAAACTGATAATTCGAAGAGACTTGCAAAGATAACCAATCATACATAAAAGAATTCAGAGAAGATTCAAATATTATTCATAGATAGACTTGATCATAAACCCACAATTCATCGGTCTCAACAAACACACGGCAAAAAGAAGATTGCATCGAATAGATTTCCACAAGAGAGGGGGAGAACATTGTATTGAGATCCAAAAAGAGAGAAGAAGCCATCTAGCTACTAACTATGGACCCGTAGGTCTGAGGTAAACTACTCACACTTCATCGGAGGGGCTATGGTGTTGATGTAGAAGCCCTCGGTGATCGATGCCCCCTACAGCGGAGCTCCGAAACAGGCCCCAAGATGGGATCTTGTGGATACAGAAAGTTGCGGCGGTGGAATTAGGTTTTTGGCTCCATATCTGATTGTTTGGGGGTACGTAGGTATATATAGGAGGAAGGAATACGTCGGTGGAGCAACAGGGGGCTCACGAGGGTGGAGGGCGCGCCTGGGGGGGGGGGGTAGGCGCGCCCCCTACCTCGTGGCCTCCTATTTTCTTTCTTGACGTAGGGTCCAAGTCTCCCGGGTCTTGATCGTTGAGAAAATCACGTTCCCGAAGATCTCATTCCGTTTGGACTCCGTTTGATATTCCTTTTCTTCGAAACCCTAAAACAGGCAAAAACAACAATTCTGGGCTGGGCCTCCGGTTAATAGGTTAGTCCCAAAAATAATATAAAAGTGGAAAATAAAGCCCAATAATGTCCAAAACAGTAGATAATATAGGATGGAGCAATCAAAAATTATAGATACGTTGGACACGTATCAAGCATCTCCAAGCTTAATTCCTGCTCGTCCTCGAGTAGGTAAATGATAAAAATAGAATTTTTGATGCGGAGTGCTACTTGGCATAATTTTAATGTAATTCTTCTTAATTGTGGTATGAATATTCAGATCCGAAAGATTCAAGACAAAAGTTCATATTGACATAAAAATAATAATACTTCAAGGATACTAACTAAGCAATTATGTCTTCTCAAAATAACATGGCCAAAGAAAGTTATCCCTACAAAATCATATAGTCTGGCTATGCTCTATCTTCACCACACAAAATATTTAAATCATGCACAACCCCGATGAAACGCCAAGCAATTGTTTCATACTTTTGACATTCTCAAAACTTTTTCAATCTTCACGCAATACATGAGCGTGAGCCATGGATATAACACTATAGATGGAATAGAGTGGTGGTTGTGGAGAAGACAAAAAGGGAGAAGATAGTCTCACATCAACTAGGCGTATCAACGGGCTAGGGAGATGCCCATCAATAGATATCATTGTGAGTGAGTTAGGGATTGCCATGCAATGGATGCACTAGAGATATAAGTATATGAAAGCTCAAAAAGAAACTAAGTGGGTGTGCATCCAACTTGCTTGCTCATGAAGACCTAGGGCAATTTGAGGAAGCCCATCATTGGAATATACAAGCCAAGTTCTATTCTGAAAAATTCCCACTAGTATATGAAAGTGATAACATGAGAGACTCTCTACTATGAATATCATGGTGCTACTTTGAAGCACAAGTGTGGTAAAAGGATAGTAACATTGTCCCTTCTCTCTTTTTCTCTCATTTTTTTATTTGGGCCTTTTCTCTTTTTTTTGGCCTCTTTTTTTTCGTCCGGAGTCTCATCCCGACTTGTGGGGGAATCATAGTCTCCATCATCCTTTCCTCACTGGGACAATGCTCTAATAATGATGATCATCACACTTTTATTTTTCTTACAACTCAAGAATTACAACTCGATACTTAGAACAAAATATGACTATATGAATGCCTCCGGCGGTGTACCGGGATGCAATGACTCATGAGTGACATGTATGAAAGAATTATGAATGGTGGCTTTGCCACAAGTACGATGTCAACTACATGATCATGCTAACCAATATGACAATGATGGAGTGTGTCATAATAAACGGAATGGTGGAAAGTTGCATGGCAATATATCTCGGAATAGCTATGGAAATGCCATAATAGGTAGTTATGGTGGCTGTTTTGAGGAAGGTATATGGTGGGTGTATGATACCGGAGAAAGGTGCGCGATATTAGAGAGGCTAGCAAAGGTGGAAGGGTGAGAGTGCGTATAATCCATGGACTCAACATTAGTCATAAAGAACTCATATACTTATTGCAAAAATATACAAGTTATCAAAGCAAAGTATTACACGCATGCTCCTAGGGGGATAGATTGGTAGGAAAAGACCATCGCTCGTCCCCGACCGCCACTCATAAGGAAGACAATCAAAAAATAAATCATGCTCCGACTTCATCACATAACGGTTCACCATACGTGCATGCTACGGGAATCACAAACTTTAACACAAGTATTTCTCAAATTCACAACTACTCAACTAGCACAACTTTAATATCACCATCTTTATATCTCAAAACAATTATCAAGTATCAAACTTATCATAGTATTCAACACACTCATAAGAAAGTTTTATTATTAATCTTGTATTCCAAGCATATTAGGATTTTAAGCAAATTACCATGCTATTTAAGACTCTCAAAATAATCTAAGTGAAGCATGAGAGATCAATAGTTTCTATAAAACAAATCCACCACCGTGCTCTAAAAGATATAAGTGAAGTACTAGAGCAAAATTATATAACTCAAAAGATATAAGCGAAGCACATAGAGTATTCTAACAAATTCCAAATCATGTATGGCTCTCTCAAAAGGTGTGTACAGCAAGGATGATTGTGGTAAACTAAAAATTAAAGACTCAAATCATACAAGACACTCCAAGCAAAACACATATCATGTGGTGAATAAAAATATAGCTCCAAGTAAAGTTACCGATAGAAGTAGATGAAAGAGAGGATGCCTTCCGGGGCATCCCCAAGCTTTGGCTTTTAGGTGTCCTTAGATTATCTTGGGGGTGCCATGGGCATCCCCAAGCTTAGGATCTTGCCACTCCTTGTTCCATAATCCATCAAATCTTTACCCAAAACTTGAAAACTTCACAACACAAAACTTAAGGTAGAAAATCTCGTGAGCTCGTCAGCGAAAGAAAATAAAAGACCACTTCAAGGTACTGTAATGAACTCATTATTTATTTATATTGGTGTTAGACCTACTGTATTCCAACTTCTCTATGGTTTATAAACTATTTTACTAGCCATAGATTCATCAAAATAAGCAAACAACACACGAAAAACAGAATTTGTCAAAAACAGAACAATCTGTAGTAATCTGTAGCTAGCGCAAGATGTGAAACCCCAAAAATTCTAAAATAAATTGCTGGACGTGAGGAACTTATCTATAAATCATCTGCAAAAATAATTAACTAAATAGCACCTTTTCCAAATAAAAATGACAGCAGTTCTCGTGAGCGCTAAAGTTTCTGTTTTTTACAACAAGTTCAACAAGACTTTCCCCATGTCTTCCCAACGGTTCTACTTGGCACAAACACTAATTAAACACAAAAACACAACCAAAACAGAGGCTAGATAAATTATTTATTACTAAACAGGAGCAAAAATCAAGGAATAAAAATAAAATTGTGTTGCCTCCCAACAAGAGCTATCGTTTAACGCCCCTAGCTAGGCATAACAAGCAAGAATAGATCTAGGTATTGCCATAATAGTAAGATAAATTATTAAAACTCATTTCATATTCTCTACGTTCGGCAGAAAGTTTTCTTTGAGGCAAGCAAAAGTAATCAAAAGGGCTAAATTTAATGGGACAAAAGTCCCCAAGATCAACCTTGGGAGGTATAGGTTCCTCCTTTGGTCCTTCATATTGCACAACCAATTCATCATTATAAGCATTCTTTTGACAAAACTTTGTGAGCCTATATTCAAGAGAATATCCTAGTTCATTATTTTGAATAGCCAAATCATCATTAAGTTCAGAAATTCTATCAGCTAAAACATTGGTAGGAACCCTTTTTCTAAGATTTTCATTGAAAGCAACATAATCTAGAGATTGAAAATGCATTATTTCTTCTTGATCAAAGAGGATAGCCTCTATGGGAGGATGGCAAGCGTCCATCCTATAATGTGCAAAGATTTGTTTGGCCTCTTTTATTATGAATATAAACTCATGAGCCAAAAAGATAGTAGCAGCACGCTTAACAGAAGAATGCTCAATATTAGAAAATTCCAGAAAAATCCTTTGTATGGAAGGATGCATGTGCATGAATTGTCTTTCAAGTTCAACTACAAGCATGGCAATAGCGTCCGAAAGACTACTAGTTCTATGAAGGATAGAACTACCCATAGAGGGTAAAGCACCGGCACAAGTAAATAAATCTTGAATCTTTTTGTATGTGAGATAGTGGGTTCTTTAGTAGGAGCATCAGAATTATTATCGAGAATAGTTTCCCAATTTCAGACATAGAGGCAGAAGGTAAAGGACTAGCCATAACGACAAGTAAACAAACTAACACACAAGCAAACAAAAAGCAAGCGGGCAAAAGAGGCAAATAGAGAAAGAGAGGGAGGATAGAGAGAGAGGGGGCGAATAAAACGGCAAGGGTGAAGTGGGGGGGGGGGGAAGAGGAAAACGAGAGGCAAATGGCAAATAATGTAATGCGGGAGATAAGGGTATGTGATGGGTACTTGGTATGTTGACTTTTGCGTATACCTCCCCGGCAACGGCGCCAGAAATCCTTCTTGCTACCTCTTGAGCACTGCGTTGGTTTTCCCCGAAGAGGAAGGGATGATGCAGCAAAGTAGCGTAAGTATTTCCCTCAGTTTTTGAGAACCAAGGTATCAATCCAGTAGGAGGCTACGCGCGAGTCCCTCGTACCTGCACAAAACAAATAAATCCTCGAAACCAACGCAAATAGGGGTTGTCAATCCCTATAAGGCCACTTACGAGAGTAAGATCTGATAGATATGATAAGATAATATTTTTGGTATTTTTGTGATAGAGATGCAAAGTAAAATAAAGGCAAAGTAAATAGCAAAGGAAATAACTAAGTAGTAGGAGATTAATATGATAAAGATAGACCCGGGGGCCATAGGTTTCACTAGTGGCTTCTCTCGAGAGCATAAGTGTTCTACGGTGGGTGAACAAATTACTGTTGAGCAATTGACAGAATTGAGCATAGTTATGAGAATATCTAGGTATGATCATGTATATAGGCATCACGTCCGAGACAAGTAGACCGACTCCTGCCTGCATCTACTACTATTACTCCACTCATCGACCACTATCTAGCATGCATCTAGAGTATTAAGTTAAAAATAGAGTAACGCCTTAAGCAAGATGACATGATGTAGAGGGATAGACTCATGCAATATGAAGAAAACCCCATCTTGTTATCCTCGATGGCAACAATACAATATGTGCCTTGCTGCCCCTACTGTCACTGGGAAAGGACAACACAATATTGAACCCAAAGCTAAGCACTTCTCCCATTGCAAGAAAGATCAATCTGGTAGGCCAAACCAAACTGATAATTCAAAGAGACTTGCAAAGATAACCAATTATACATAAAAGAATTTAGAGAAGATTCAAATATTATTCATAGATAGACTTGATCATAAACCCACAATTCATCGGTCTCAACAAACACACGACAAAAAGAAGATTGCATCGAATAGATCTCCACAAGAGAGGGGGAGAACATTGTATTGAGATCCAAAAAGAGAGAAGAAGCCATCTAGCTACTAATTATGGACCCGTAGGTCTGAGGTAAACTACTCACACTTCATTGGAGGGGCTATGGTGTTGATGTTGAAGCCCTCCGTGATCGATGCCCCCTCCGGCGGAGCTCCGGAACACGCCCCAAGATGGGATCTCATGGATACAGAAAGTTGCGGCGGTGGAATTAGGTTTTTGGCTCCGTATCTGATCGGTTGGGGGTACGTAGGTATATATAGGAGGAAGGAGTACGTCGGTGGAGCAACAGGGGGGGCCATGAGGGTGGAGGGTGCGCCTGGGGGGGGGGGGGTAGGCGCGCCCCCCTACCTCGTGGCCTGCTCTTTTCTTTCTTGACGTAGGGTCCAAGTCTCCCGGGTCTTGTTCATTGAGAAAATCACGTTCCCGAAGGTTTCATTCCGTTTTGACTCCATTTGATATTCCTTTCTTCGAAACCCCAAAACAGGAAAAAAAACAGCAATTCTGGGCTAGGCCTCCGGTTAATAGGTTAGTCCCAAAAGTAATATATAAGTGGAAAATAAAGCCCAATAATGTCCAAAATAGTAGATAACATAGCATGGAGCAATCAAAAATTATAGATACGTTGGAGACGTATCATGCCTCTACTTGACTAGCTCGTTGATCAAAGATGGTTAAGTTTCCTAACCATAGACACGAGTTGTCATTAGATTAACGGGATCAAATCATTAGGAGAATGATGTGATTGACTAGACCCATTCCGTTAGCTTAGCACTTGATCATTTTGTTTGTTGCTATTGCTTTCTTCATGACTTATACATGTTCCTATGACTATGAGATTATGCAACTCCCGTTTACCGGAGGAACACATTGTGTGCCACCAAACGTCACAACGTAACTGGGTGATTATAAAGGTGCTCTACAGGTGTCTCCGAAGGTACTTGTTGGGTTGGCGTATTTCGAGATTAGGATTTGTCACTCCGATTGTCGGAGAGGTATCTCTGGGCCCACTCGATAATGCACATCACTATAAGACTTGCAAGCATTGCAACTAATGAGTTAGTTGCGGGATAATGTATTACGGAATGAGTAAAGAGACTTGCTAGTAACAAGATTGAACTAGGTATTGAGATACCGACGATCGAATCTCGAGCAAGTAACATACCGATGACAAAGGGAACAACGTATGTTGTTATGCGGTCTGACCGATAAATATCTTCGTAGAATATGTAGGAGCCAATATGGGCATCTAGGACCCGCTATTGGTTATTGACCAGAGAGGTGTCTCGGTCATGTCTACATAGTTCTCGAACCCGTAGGGTCCGGACGCTTAACATTCGTTGACGATATAGTACTATATGTGTTATGTATGTTGGTGACCGAATGTTGTTCGGAGTCTGGGATGAGATCACAGACATGACAAGGAACTCCAGAATGGTCCGGAGATAAAGTTTGATATATGGGATAATAGTGTTTGGTCACCAGAAGGGTTCCGGAATTCACCGGAAGGGGTTCCGGATGTTTCCCGAAATGTTTGGGCACGAGAACACTTTATTTGGGCCAAAGGGGAAAGCCCACAAGGTTTTTGGATAGCGCAAAAGGAAGTTTTGCGGAATCTAGGGACCAGACGCCGGGAACCCTGGCGTCTGGCCCTGGAGTGCGAGAAGGACTCTTGCCTTTCGGGTGAAACCGACTTTGTGGAGGCTTTTACTCCAAGTTTTGACCCCAAGGCTCAACATATAAATTGAGGGGTAGGGCTAGCACCCAAGAGAGATCAAGAAACACCAAGCCGTGTGCCGGCAACCCCATCCCCTCTAGTTTGTCCTCTGTCATAGTTTTCTTAGTGCTTAGGCGAAGCCCTGCGAAGATTGTTCTTCACCAACACCGTCACCATGTCGTCGTGCTCCCGGAACTCATCTACTAATTCGCCCCTCTTGCTGGATCGAGAAGGCGAGGACGTCACCGAGCCGAACGTGTGCAGAACTCGGAGGTGCCGTGCTTTCGGTACTTGGATCGGTCGGATCGTGAATACGTACGACTACATCAACCGCGTTGATATAACGCTTCCGCGAATGGTCTACGAGGGTACGTAGACAACACTCTCCCCTCTCGTTGCTATGCATCACCATGATCCTGCGTGTGCGTAGGATTTTTTTTGAAATTACTACGTTCCCCAACAAATCGTTTGACCTGTTGAAACCTGGCAGGTAAGATCGATAACTTCTTCAAGACATCACTCAAACTGTTGGGTCCTTGGTTGGCAGGGGAGATAGTAGCAAGTGCTCGTTGAGCGCCAGTATACAATTGCTCCACCAAGGTATAAACCGCCTTCAGTTTTGTCACACTGTCTTGGCTTAGATTTTTGCTTCATGGACCTGCGAGTGTTTTTTAACAAAGGCTCAGCAGGCGGCTTATATTCCTGGTCAAAATAAAGTATAAGTGATTAATACAAATGACTTACCGAAGATGGTGGAGACCATTTGAGACACACTATTTTTAAGCCGGTGAGCTCCGTGGTAACCTCCTCAAGAGCCACCTCTGCTGTCTCGGCACGTTGTATCAGCAAGGCCTTCTCATCGGCCTAGGATTTCTTCTTCTCAGTCAAACTGGTCTTCAATTTTTCAGTCTTAGAGAGACTCAATTGAAGTTTGGAATCCGCTAGCCGGGTCTTTGCATCCGTCAATTGAGAGCCCAATTCAGTTAGGGCGGTCTACAAGCATGCACAGGTGTGTCAAGATTTAACTAAAGGTTATAATGATTGAAGTACCAAGTACTTTACAAACGCAATACCACTTGGCACTTGGGGGCTAATGTCTGCCAAAGCAATTTTTATGCAACATGACTCTTCTATGTTTCAAGTCCCAAGTGTTTTACAAAGTAACAACGCTTGGCACTTGGGGGCTAATGCATGACATTCAGAAAGTTTTTAAGTTGAGTTGGATCATACTAATTTGGACTGAGTTAAGACAGTTAAGAAGTTAAGTACCGGTTCATTTATGATAAATTGAGCCAGCCCTTGGGGACTACAGATCCAACTAATCATTTATACTAATCTGTTGGACTTAGGAAAAATCTAAAGACAAGGTATCAACCTATATCATAAGTCTACAGATCATTCAGGTTCATCATAATCTGAAGACTTGGGGGCTGGAAGAGTATATATAAACCGGAGTACATACCTCATATTTCAGTTGCAATTGACTAAACATCTCAATTTCCAACTCACGGCTGGAATGCACATGACTGAGATAGCCGAACAGTATGTCACTAACATTCAGGTGAGTGTAGTGAGAGATATCAAGCTGTACTTTCTGCCTTTCTAAGGCCTCCTGTTTGGCAGAATGCCTGGCCAGCACAGTCGGATTACCCGGCACAACAAATCTGCTGCCAGTGATCAGAACGTCATGGTCAGAAGACGCTGGCGGGTTAGATGAACTAGATGGTCTGACGGTGGAGGGATCAACAATGGTTTCATCAGCTAACGGCTCAGGAGGGTCCAATTGAGCATGGACAGTTGGATCTTCTAGAACTTCAGATTGAGCGGGAGGAGTTGATGTTGCCGGTTCAGGTGCATGATTTCTTGGGTCTTCTGCCGGTTTAATAACCTTAGCTTTCTTGGACTTCGCTTGACCACTAGGAAAGATTTTTTATGAGACAGTTAGTATAATGATGCAGTTTTAAAGATGCAGAGGAATGACGATTTTCCTTACCCAGGGGCAGTCTTGAAAGCCGGAAATTGAGTCTGAGATGAGTCGCCAGAAGAGCGAGAAACCTCCTGCAAAAGTAAAATAAAGTTAAAGCTTAAGAGGAAATAGATTCACGGATAAAAACAAAGGACAAAGGTGAAAGAAATCTCATTCTGGCGTTTTCGAGGAGTTTTTTGTAAGTCAGAAGGTGGTTCATCATCATCATTAGTCCGGGCCAGACGGAGGCTCTCATGTTGCTGCTTTTTCAAAAGAAAATGAGGGTCCAAATAAGCCAAAGGGTGCGAAAACCTTACTTTCCGGGTTACCAGTTGAAACTACTGTCTTGGAAAAGGGGCTGAGTCGGAGGAGATAGTTACCTCTTCTTCCACGGCCTGGCTGGCCCCCGTGTCGTCCTGGCAATAGTCAGTGTCAATAAGATAGTTGAAAAATTGGCCAAGGGAGTCAAGGGCTACCTCCGACTCAGAAACATCATCCAGCAGGAACATGTCAGATGCAGTCTTCTTCTTCTTGGGCTTCCGGGTCGTTCTCCTAATGGCTATGCAGCAGCTCTAGCCTTCTTGGCAGCTTCATGATCATACTTGGCCTTCCAGAAGTCAGATTTTGGCCTGTAAACAAATAAACAGGTTAAAAAGTCATGCAAGTATTTAAACTACTGAGGAAAACACAAAAAGAGAAAGAGGTCAGGTTTTTTTTCACCTCTGGTGCCGGGTTAAGTTTGCAGAAGGGGTTTAATCCAACCTTACTGCAGTCCTCGTATTTGCCATTTACGAGGATGGTTGACATCACAACAATGTCTTCTTATATTAGTTGTACAGAGCTATGACACAGAGAATCATCTGGGCCTCTGCCATATTCATACATCAATTTGGATCGGCGGCTTAGAGGGATGACCCGCCATGCGATCCAGCAAGGGATCAGGTCAACTCCAGTTAAGCCGTTTCCCAATAAAGCTTGAATATTTTTGATAGATGGGATAAGCTTCTTGCGTTCAATAGGAGTAAGCTTGTCAGGGAGCACAAACTTGGAATCAAGACGATCCATGCGATAACCCGACAGTGGTTTTTCATCGGCTGGTGATATGTCTTGGCAGTAGAACCAGGTTTGATTCCAATCTTTGGGATGGCTTGGTAAGACCACTAAAGGAAAGACGACACCTTGTCAGCGTTGAATTGAGATTCCGCCGAGTTCCAAGCTGGGGCCTGATAACCCACAAGTATAGGGGATCGCAACAGTTTTCAAGGGTAGAGTATTCAACCCAAATTTATTGATTCGACACAAGGCGAGCCAAAGAATATTCTCAAGTATTAGCAGCTGAGTTGTCAATTCAACCACACTTGGAAACTTAATATTTGTAGCAAAGTATTTAGTAGCAAAGTAATATGATAGTAGTGGTAATGGTAGCAAAAGGTAATAGTAGTAAAAGTAATGTTTTTGGTATTTTGTAGTGATGATAGCAATAGCAACGAAAAAGTAAAATAAGCAAAGAACAATATATGGAAAGCTCGTAGGAAATGGATCGGTGATGGAGAATTATGCCGGATGCGGTTCATCATGTAACAGTCATAACCTAGGGTGACACAGAACTAGCTCCAGTTCATTGATATAATGTAGGCATGTATTCCGAACATAGTCATACGTGCTTATGGAAAAGAACTTGCATGACATCTTTTGTCCTACCCTCCCGTGGCAGCGGGGTCCTTATGGAAACTAAGGGATATTAAGGCCTCCTTTTAATAGAGAATCGGAACAAAGCATTAACACATAGTGAATACATGAACTCCTCAAACTACGGTCATCACCGGTAAGTATCCCGATTATTGTCACTTCGGGGTTAATGGATCATAACACATAATAGGTGACTATAGACTTGCAAGATAGGATCAAGAACACTCATATATTGATGAAAACATAATAGGTTCAGATCTGAAATCATGGCACTCGGGTCCTAGTGACAAGCATTAAGCATAGCAAAGTCATAGCAACATCAATCTCAGAACATAGTGGACACTAGGGATCAAACCCTAACAAAACTAACTCGATTACATGATAGATCCCATCCAACCCATCTTCGTCCAGCAAGCCTACGATGGAATTACTCACGCACGGCGGTGAGCATCATCAAATTGGTGATGGAGGATGGTTGATGATGACGATGGCGACGGATTCCCCTCTCTGGAGCCCCGAACGGACTCCAGATCAGTCCTCCCGAGAGGTTTTAGGGCTTGGCGGCGGCTCCGTATCATAACACGCGATGATTTCTTGTCTCTATTTTTTTCTCCCCGAAACTCAATATATGGAGTTGGAGTTGGAGTCGGAGAGGCAACAGGGGGCCCACGAGGTAGGGGGCGCGCCCTAGGGGGGCAGGCGTGCCCCCACCCTCGTGGAGAGGTGGTGGGCCCCCTGGCCTTCATCTTTTGCAGGTATTTTTCTTATTTTTCTGAAAAGTGGCTCCGTGAAGTTTCAGGTCATTCCGAGAACGTTTACTCATGCACATAAATAACACCATGGTAATTCTGCTAAAAACAGCATCAGTCCGGGTTAGTTCCATTCAAATCATGCAAGTTAGAGTCCAAAACAAGGGCAAAAGTGTTTGGAAAAGTAGATACGTTGGAGACGTATCAACTCCCCCAAGCTTAAAGCTTTGCTTGTCCTCAAGAAATTCAGTTGACAGACTGAAAGTGATAAAGAAAAACTTTTATAAACTCTGTTTGCTCTTGTTGTTGTAAATATGTAAAGCTAGCATTCAAGTTTTCAGCAAAGATTATAACTAACCACATTTGCAATAATGCATAGGTCTCATGTTTACTCATATCAATAGCATAATCAACTAGCGAGCCATAATAATAAATCTCGGATGACAACACTTTCTCAAAACAATCATAATGTGATATAACAAGATGGTATCTCGCTAGCCCTTTCTGAGACCACAAAACATAAATGCAGAGCACCTTTAAAGACCATGGACTGACTAGACATTGTAATTCATGGTAAAAGAGATCCAGTCAAGTCATACTCAATGTAAACTAACAGTAATGAATGCAAATGACAGCGGTGCTCTCCAACTAGTGCTTTTTAATAAGAGGATAATGACTCAGCATAAAAGTAAATAGATAGGCCCTTCGCAGAGGGAAGCAGGGATTTGTAGAGGTGCCAGAGCTCTGTTTTGAAACAGAGGTGAATAATATTTTGAGCGGTATACTTTCATTGTCAACATAACAGCTAAGAGATGGCGATATCTTCCATGATACACACATTATAGGTGGTTCCCAACCAGAATGGTAAAGTTTATACTCCCCCTTCCACCAACAAGCATCAATCCATGGCTTGCTCAAAACAACGAGTGCCTCCAACTAACCAGAGTCCCAGGGGGAGTTTTGTTTGCAGTTATTTTGATTTAGTTTGCATAAAGCATGGGACTGGGCATCCCGGTAACTAGCCATTTATCTCGTGAGTGAGTAGCGGAGTCCACTCCTCTTGAGAATAACCCTCCTAACATGGACGATACAGACAACCCTAGTTGATACATGAGCTATTCGAGCATACAAAACAGGATATTTATTTGAATGTTTAGAGTTTGGCACATACAAATTTACTTGGAACGGCAGGTAGATACCGTATATAGGTAGGTATGGTGGACTCATATGGAATAACTTTGGGGTTTAAGGAGTTTGGATGCACAAGCAGTATTCCCGCTTAGTACAGGTGAAGGCTAGCAAAAGATTGGGAAGCGACCAGCTAGAGAGCGACAACAGTCATGAACATGCATTAAAATTAATCAACACCTAATGCAAGCATGAGTAGGATATAATCCACCATGAATATAAATATCGTGAAGGCTATGCTGATTTTGTTTCAACTACATGCGTGAACATGTGCCAAGTCAAGTCATTTAAATCATTCAGAGGAGGATACCACCCTATCATACCACATCATAACCATTTTAATAGCATGTTGGCACGCAAGGTAAACCATTATAACTCATAGCTAATCAAGCATGGCATAAGAAACTATGATCTCTAGTTGTCATTGAAAACATGTTTATTCATAATAGGCTGAATCAGGAACGATGAACTAATCATATTTACAAAAACAAAAGAGGTCGAGTTCATACCAGCTTTTCTCATCTCAGTCAGTCCATCATATATCGTCATAATTGCCTTTGACTTGCACGACTGAATAGTGTGAATAATAATAATAGTGCGCGTGCATTGGACTAAGCTGGAATCTGCAAGCATTCAATAAACAGGAGAAGACAAGGCAAAATGGGCTCTTTTGTCAGATCAACAAGTATGCATATAAGAGCCACTTCAACAATTTAATTACGGTCTTCTCCTATCGACCCCCAAAGAAAAGAAAAGAAATAAAACTATTTACACGGGAAAGCTCCCAACAAGCAAAAAGAAGAACATGAAATCTTTTTGGGTTTTCTTTTTAATTACTACTACAAGCATGGAAATTAAACTAATTAAAAGCTACAACTAATTTTTTGGTTTTTCTTAAGGTTTATTAAACACACAAGAAGAAAGCATAAACATGAAATTAAACTAGCATGGATGATACAAAAAAGTATGAGCACCGACATCTAGCAATGAGTGTGTGAACATAAATGTAATGTCAGTGGGAAATACGTACTCCCCCAAGCTTAGGCTTTTGGCCTAAGTTGGTCTATGGCCACGGCTGGCCTGGCGGATATCCATAATAGTAGCTGGTGTCGTACTGTGATGCAGCGGCTATCGCCTGCTGAGCTGCAGTGTGGCGATGAGCGGCCTCCTCTCTCCTCTCGTACTCATCTGCCTCCTCTTTGGTAATAGTATATCCTCCTTTTGCCTGATAATCAAAGAAGACAGGAGCAGGGAGAGTAATACGAACAGCACGGCGTCTGTCAAAGATTAGTCGATACTGGAGAGGTGATTCGTTCCTCTCGACAAACTGGTGGTGAACCATAGCATTAAAATCAAGATAAGCAGTAGGAAATTCAATATCATCTTCGCGTATGGCTACACCAAGAAAATTAGCTATGCGGGTTGCATAAATTCCACCAAAGAAATATCCATTAAATCTATTAAGATGCAACCTACGTGCAACAATGGCTCCCAAATTATAAGGTTGGTCTCCAAACAACGCACTCCTAAAAATACTAAGGTCAGGGACACACATGTGACATACCTCATCTTTACCATTAATGCATTGTAGCGACCAGACCTCAAACGGTCCAATCTCTGTGCTCAGGTGTCATCCCTCAATCAGTAATGCTGACACCACACAGTACTTGAAGGATTTATAAAAGAGTAGCAATCACACACTTATTACATCGAGTGTCTCAAAAGAGAACTTATTACAATAAATATGGTTTAAGGCCATCTAATAACGATAACAGCGGAAGGCTTGGAAGATAAGTGAGTCCATCAACTCCATCGGCATCACTGAGTATAGAACCATGACCTAAAAGGCACCTTACTCGTCGTCTGAAAAGTCTACAACATGAACGTTGCAGCCCGAAACGGGTCAGCACATGGAATATGCTGGCAATATAACACATAGAGAATGATGGAAGAATAACACTATACTACATGCATATTTGGCTGGTGGAAAGCTCTATGGTTGCAGTTTTGCGTAAAGCCAATTTTTCCCTACTGCAAAGGAATAAATTTTATTTAACTATCATGGTAGTTGTTAAACATTGAGAATGGTTGACAACATTCTCAATCCCAATTAAGCATCATCATCAAAAACCCAACAAAATTAATTAGAGTAACATGATGAGATTCACATGATAATCCAGGTACTAGATACTCAAGATGTCCATAACCGGGGACACGGCTAATCATGATTAGTTTATACGCTCTGCAGAGGTTTGTGCACTTTTTCCCACAAGACTCGATCTCCTCCGTTGGATTTCTCACACTACAGGGTGTTTGAGAAACGGATGACCGAGACATAGTCTTTCAGAAGCGCTAGCACCTTACGATCGGGTAGACCATACCACCCACATCCCATACATCTGCTAGTCTACCACTGTAAGAGTTCGCACGACTTAGTCAACTATGCTAGAGCCCATAGTAGCTTGTGGCTGCACACGGAAGTTTCCAGTATGAATAATCTCATGATCCCTTTGAGCCTGGGTGGCGGTCCAAAAAGAAAAACAGGCAATCGCTGGAATACCCAGGTGCCTCAATCCACCCAGATGTGTATTCAAGTTGCCACCTTAGATAAACCATCAAATTATCAATCTCACATCTGTCATGGATTTCACTCACCCAATCCACGTCTACTAGCATAGCATGGCATAACAAGCAAACATAGAAGTAACTCCCAAAGGTTTGTTAATAACAGGTAATAGGTACTACCTCATCTACTTCCCAGACCCACAATTTAATTAGATCCTAATCATGCAACGGTGTGAGGACTGATCTAATGCAATAAAAACTGGGTAATAGGAAGTATGATCAAAGTGTTACTTGCCTTGCTGATGATCCGTGAAACCTAGCGATTCGAAGTAGCAAGCGGCGCACTCCGGATACTCTATCGCAAACAAACAAGCATACAATAAGTACTCAACTAATGCATAGGTAAAACTCGAATAAAAGATCTAACCAGATAGTTCAACTTAAGAACTCCGGTTGGCAAAAAGAACCAAATCGAACGAAGCAACGAAAGACAAACGGCAAAAGAAATAAGCTCCATTTACTAATCTGAATCTAGGACAATTTTTGCAAAGGCAAAAACTTGTTTGAGTTGGTTAAACGGAAAGAGGGTTTCGAGATGAAACTCCAGGCGCTTGAATCGCCTGATTCCGACAAACGAGCGAAAAGTTAAACTAAAATGAACATCGGATCAGAAATCGCGATCAGAAAAATCGCGGATTTAATTCGAGAAAAAGAAAAACGATGAACAGGTTAACGAACGAACGGTCGTTAACTGGAACTAAACAATGAACGCGTTCGTTAAAACGAACGGACGAGCGAACGCTCGCTAAATAAATAAACCGAAGAAAAACCGATCTATTTAAAAAAAATGAAAACTTGGGTTTTCTAAAAAAACCGAAACGGATTTTCTCAGGAAACCGGGGCGGCGGCTCCAGCGGGGCTCCGGCGGTGGCGGGTGGTGCGGGGCGGCGGCTATGGGCGGCGGCGGGGGCGGCAAGCGGCGCGCGGGGGGGGGGGGCTGCAGCAGGCGGCTGCAGCGACGCAGGTGGTGTGGGGAGGCAGCGGCGGTATGGGGCGGCTCCAAGGGGGTCCGGCGGGGTTTATAAAGGAGGGGGGGAGGTGGCGACTTGGGGAAGGGGCGGCCTCGGGAGGCGGGTCCTCCCCGGATTCGGCGGCGACGGCGGTCGGGACTCCTGTCCCGACCCGGGCGGGAGGCGGCGGCGGCTGGCTGGGCCCTTGGCCTAGTCGGGCGCGGGATTTCTTTTTTTAAACAATTTTGCTGCAACTAAAAAAGTTCTAGAAAAACAAATAAAATTCTAAAAATGCCAAAACAAATTTTCTCCGTCTAAATAAAATATTTAGAACAGGATGAACATTTTCTTGGCCCTAAATGCAATTTTTGAAAACGTGCAATTTTTCCTAAATTCAAATAAAATAGCAAATAAAACCAAAATAAAATCTTATTTGATTTTTTTATTAAATCCTCAATATTTCTTTATTTTGGGGAAGTCATTTTATTCTCTCTCTCATAATTTTTATAATAGAAATAATTGAAGATAAAATAAATAAAATCAAATGATCCTATTTTCAAAATTGAGACAACTCAAATATGAAAATAACGAAATCCCCAACTCTCTTCGAGGGTCCTTGAGTTGCGTGAAATTTCTAGGATCAACCAAAGTGCAATAAATATGATATGCAATAATGATATATTGTATAACATTCCAAATTGAAAATTTGGGATGTTACAGACCTACCCCCCTTAAGATGAATCTCGCCCTCGAGATTCGGGTTGGCTAGAAAATAGGTGAGGGTGGTCCTTCAACAGATCGTCCTCTCGTTCCCAGGTGGCTTCATCCTCCGTGTGGTGGCTCCACTGAACTTTGCAAAACTTGATAACCTTGCTGCGGGTGACTCGGCTGGCATACTCAAGAATCTTGACTGGTTTCTCTTCATAGGTCAAATCACTGTCCAACTGAATCGCTTCCAGCGGCACTGTATCTCTCAGCGGTATATCAGCCATCTCTGCATGGCACTTCTTCAACTGGGAAACGTGGAACACGTCGTGAACTCCTGACAATCCTTCGGGCAATTCCAACTTGTAGGCTACTTCTCCCATACGCTCCACAACTTTGTATGGTCCTACAAAACGCGGCGCTAACTTTCCCTTAACTCCAAAGTGCTTAACTTCTTGAAGTGGAGATACTCGAAGATAAACTCGGTCTCCGACTTCGTAAACTGTCTCCTTGCGTTTTGAATCTGCGTAGCTCTTCTGTCTGGACTGGGCTAGCTACCTTGAGCCTATCGGGAATCAATTTTACTTTCTGTTCAGACTCCTTAATCAGATCTGGTCCAAACAACTGACGGTCTCCAACTTCATCCCATGACAACGGGGTCCTGCACCTCCTTCCGTACAAGGCTTCGAAAGGGGCCATTTTCAAACTGGATTGATAACTGTTGTTATAAGAGAATTCTGCGTATGGCAAATTCTCGTCCCAACTAGATCTGTAATCTAGCGCACAAACTCTCAGCATATTCTCCAAAATCTGATTGACTCTCTCGGTCTGTCCATCTGTTTGTGGATGGAAAGCTGTACTGAACTCTAGCCTGGTACCCAAAGTTTCGTGCAACTGATTCCAAAACTTTGAGGTAAATTGGGTTCCTCTATCTGATACGATGCTCCTTGGAACTCCATGCAGACATACGATTCTGGTCATGTATATGTGACGCCCGGATAATCAAGCTACAGTAACCCTCTAGTAATGATGCCTTGTCACCACTGTTACTGTTGTTAATCTCGCGTTAGATCGAAACCGGTTCGAATTCAAAATTCAAAATCAGGGAAACAATAAAAGTTTTCAAACGTTAAAACTAAAATTGTTAAAAATGGGACCACTAAATCCTAGGTAATAATGGTGGAGAAACCACACTTGTATAAAATGCGTAAATACTCAAAAATGAATAAAACAACAGCAAAATAAATTAATTAAATGCCTTCGTATTTTGTAAAATACTAAACTATTTTATTTAGCTGTCCAAATTAATGTGGCAGTGGTATATTTAACATACTACATTTAGGTGTTGTTCTCACATTCTATAAAGTTGAAAAAAATGAAAAATTTAATAAAACAGAAAAGAAGAAATAAAAGAAAAGAGAAAATAGAAAACAATAACTAAACTAAAACAAAAAAAGGACCCTCCCCCCCCCACGCTGGGCCTCAACCCAGCTGGCCATCCAACCGGGCCGGCCCACCTAACCCCTTCATAACCCCCCCCCCCACCGACGGAAACCCTAGCCCGGTCCACCCCCACTGCTCCCGCACGATCCCCACTCGCTCCCCCCCACTCCCCCCACGATCCCCTTCTCTTTCCCCGTCGATCTGGATCGGGATCGGCCCGATCCCGTTGCCCCCGACGCCCGACGCCCGCCAGTCGCTGTCCACCGTCGCCTGGAGCTCCGCGAACCTCACCGGAGCCACCCCGTCGCCCCCTCGCCGTCACCATCACCTGGAGGACCACCTCGCCGGATGCCATCGCCCCCGTCCTCTTCGTCGTCGACCACCCCGACGTCGACCCCGTCGCCGCCGTCCTCTCCGTCACCGTTGCCGCCTCGCCGGACCTCCCCGAGCCCACTGCCCTAGTCCCTACTCCCCCACCGTGAGCTCCCCCCTCTCCCTCGCACTCATCTCGGCCGTCCCGACGCCCGCGCACGACCACCGCGCTCCGGCTGCGCACTGGGCTCGTCCGACCCGCGTCTGTTGCCCCCGACCACGTCGCCGTGCGTCCCGCCACCGCAGCTTGCCGTCCCGGCCGCCTGGCCGGCGCCGTGGCCTCCGGCCCCGCCTTGCGCCACTAACTCCCCTGCTCCGGCCGTCTCGGCCATGGCCTCGCCCCTCTCCTGGCGTCGCCACTGGCCGTTGGCCGCACGCGCCCCACGTCCTGCACCGGCCGCTCGTGCCGCCCCTACCAAGCGGCGCTGGCCCCCAGCGCTCCCGCCCGCGCACCCCCCCTGCGGCCACCTCCGGCGCCGGTGCCCCGGTGTTTCCCCTCGCCCGTGCCGGTTCGGGCGAGCGCCCCCGACCGCGCCTGTTAAGCCCGCTCCAGTGGCCTATGTGCCACTGGCAACTGGGGCCCCTTGGAGTATGACAAGTGGGGCCCAGCCCCAGAAACGTTAAAAGAAATATTAATAAAAATAATTAAATAATTAAATAATAATTAAATTAATTAATTAATTAAGGAATTAATTAAATTAATTAATTATAATTAGATTAACCTAATCACTAATTAACCTAATTAACTGTTAAGTAAATAATTAATCTAATTAATCCTGGTTAATTAACCTAATAACTAATTAACCTAATTAACTACTGTTAATTAAAACTTAATTAGGTTAATTAGTTAACAGTGTATGACGAACGGGACCCACCTGTCAGGGTTGACCCAGTCAACCCCTGTTGACTGCTGACGTCAGCATGACATCATGCTGACGTCATAAATACATTTTTTCGAATTAATTAAATAAATAATTAAATTCCAGAAATTAATAAAATCTTTAGAAAATCATATCTTTTAATCCGTAACTCGGATTTAAATATTTTCAACATGAAAGTTGTTCAGAACGACGAGACGATTCCGGATACGCAGTCCGTTCGTCCGCCACACCCCTCTAACCTATCGAACCCGTAACTTTCCCCCTCCGGCTCCTCTGCCCGAAAACACGAAACACCGGGAATACTTTCCCGGATGTTTTTCCCCCTTCACCGGTATCACCTACTACCGCGTTAGGGCACACCGAACACCGCGTATTGCCTTGTTATATTTTGTGATGCTTTGTTTGCTCTGTATTCATTATTTCTTCCCCCTCTTCTCTCCGGTAGACTACGAGACCGACGCTGATGCCACCGAGTACGACTACGTCACCGACGACCCCTCCTTGTCTGAGCAACCAGGCAAGCCCCCCCTTTGATCACCAGATATCGCCTATTCTCCTCTATACTGCTTGCATTAGAGTAGTGTAGCATGTTACTGCTTTTCGTTAATCCTATTCTGATGCATAGCCTGTCATTGTTTCTACCGTCATTGATACCTTACCTGCAATCCTAAATGCTTAGTATAGGATGCTAGTGTTCCATTAGCGGCCCTACACTCTTGTCCGTCTGCCATGCTATACTACTGGGCTGTGATCACTTCGGGAGGTGATCACGGGCATATACTATATACTATACACTGTTACATTACCTGTGATGCTGTTCGGAGTTGGGGGCTGAAGGGGCAGGTGGCTCCATCCCGGTAGAGGTGGGCCTGGGTTCCCGACGGCCCTCGACTGTTACTTTGTGGCGGAGCGACAGGGCAGGTTGAGACCACCTAGGAGACAGGTGGGCCTGGCCCTGTTCGGCGTTCGCGGATACTTAACACGCTTAACGAGATCTTGGTATTTGATCTGAGTCTGGCTACGAGCCTATACGCACTAACCATCTACGTGGGAGTAGTTATGGGTATCCCGACGTCGTGGTATCAGCCGAAGCACTTCAGACGTCAGCGACGGAGCGGCGCGCGCCGGATTGGAACGTAAGCCTGCTCTTGTATTAAGGGGGCTAGTTCTGCTTTCGGTCGCGTACGCAACGTGCAGGTGTGCTATGGGCGATGGGCCCAGACCCCTGTGCGCTTAGGTTTAGACCGGCGTGCTGGCCTCTCTGTTTTGGCTAGGTGGGGCTGCGACGTGTTGATCTTCCGAGGCCGGGCATGACCCAGGAAAGTGTGTCCGGCCAAATGGGATCAAGCGTGTTGGGCTATGTGGTGCACCCCTGCAGGGAAGTTAATCTATTCGAATAGCCGTGATCTTCGGTAACAGGACGACTTGGAGTTGTACCTTGACCTTATGACAACTAGAACCGGATACTTAATAAAACACACCCTTCCAAGTTCCACAGACAACCCGGTGATCGCTTTTCCGCAGGGCGACGAGGAGAGGATCGCCGGGTAGGATTATGCTATGCGATGCGACTGGAGATGCGCTTGGAGATGCTACCTGGATATGCTACTTGGAGATGCTACTTGGAGGACTTCAATCTACTCTCTTCTACATGCTGCAAGACGGAGGCTGCCAGAAGCGTAGTCTTCGACAGGATTAGCTATCCCCCTCTTATTCTGGCATTCTGCAGTTCAGTCCACTGATATGGCCTCTTTACACATATACCCATGCATTTGTAGTGTAGCTCCTTGCTTGCGAGTACTTTGGATGAGTACTCACGGTTGCTTTCTCCCCCCTTTTTTCCCCTTTCCTTTCTTTCTGGTTGTCGCAACCAGATGCTGGAGTCCAGGAGCCAGGAGCCAGCGTCGACGACGACTACTACATTAGAGGTGCCTACTACTACGTGCAGGCTGACGATGACGACCAGGAGTAGTTAGGAGGATCCCAGGCAGGAGGCCTGCGCCTCTTTCGATCCGTATCCCAGTTTGTGCTAGCCATCTTATGGCAACTTGTTTAACTTATGTCTGTACTCAGATATTGTTGCTTCCGCTGACTCGTCTATGATCGAGCACTTGTATTCGAGCCCTCGAGGCCCCTGGCTTGTATTATGATGCTTGTATGACTTATTTTATTTGTAGAGTTGTGTTGTGATATCTTCCCGTGAGTCCCTAATCTTGATCGTACACATTTGCGTGCATGATTAGTGTACGATTGAATCGGGGGCGTCACAAGTTGGTATCAGAGCCGACTGCCTGTAGGAATCCCCTTTCCAACTCCTCGGCCGAAGTTGAGTCTAGCCATTGCAAAACTTTTACTAACTTGGATGTGTGCCTTACGGGCCCACGTCGCCATTGGGTGGTATTAGGATCTTTTATTCCTCGACCTATACTCTGGGACTCTTATTTCTCTTCTATTCGGGTTAAATGATTTTTGCTAAATCCAACATTAGGATCTCGTTATCACTTTCACCCGGAGAGCCCCTTATTAATGATGATCGTCTGCGGCACGTGAAGACCCTGAAGATACTCTCCGTTGTTAACCCGAGAACTTATGTTCATCGCATTTGCAATTCCCCTTCCACCGTCAACCCTTATGGATAACTACTTGCAGTTGTTATTCTTACATTCATCCCCAGTTGGTCTTGTTATTACCAGATACCTCGAAACACTCGTCGTTGTCTCGATAATCCTTTGAGCTTATCGCCTTGCTGTTCCTTGTCACCTGAATACCCCTATGGATAATTCTCGCACTTATCGAGTATCCGCTCATCCCCAGTTGTTCATGTGTTTCACAAAAGTCTAAATACTATTCGATCTTCCGAAAATCCTCTAGAGCCTTTGGCTCTTGAAATTCTTGCTTGCTCGCATTATGGTTAATCCCATAAGTCTCGTAGTCTTATTGACATTCCTTGTCATTATCATTTTGGGTCTAATGACTCAATATGTTTGCGAATACACGCAATCATCATTGATCCTTATAAATTACCTTTCCGGCTGAGCTGCCATTCTTTTAACTGGAATTGGTTCTCGACCAGTCCAATTGTCATTGATTGTATCCCTAATTCTATTCAGCTTATCCATTCTTGATCAGAGCATTTGCTCCTGATCCCTTGATTTGAAAATCATAATTACTTTGCTAATTAAGCGTTGAACTATTCAGCTGTTCTATAAACCGATGCATTTGCAATCTTTCTTCCTCTGATTGAGTATCGATACTCATATCAGCCCCATCGTGGATCGCCATATCCACTGTTGGATTATTATCTGACAGTGTCCTTCATAATTAATCACTTTGTGAGTTCCTTCTCCGATACATAATGCCTTTGGTAAATTGTATCCTTTCCTTTTGCCAACCATGCTCTGCTTTTGAGCTGGTGGTATTTACTATTGAAGCTTGTGGTATATGTTTCCATGATACCCTGCCGGGTTGAACCTATGCCTTCCTTTATATGTGTGAACTCGGAAGTTTTCACGAGTCATACTGATCTGGTATTTCACCAGGTAAAACTTTCAACACCAATGCCTTTATCAAAGCGAGAAGTGAATGGAAGGTTATACATTGAAGAAGTGGGAGTCGACCTTGAACTTTGTGTTCATGCCCATGGACACGATGTAGATCCTATCATGGAAACTTCTTGTAATAATAACTATTTTCTTGATAAATATCATCTGGTATCTGTGAATTGATCCTACGCAACCGTGGTTCCGACCATGTTGTTCTCCCTTGATTCTATTTCTCAGACAAGTTAGAGTACTTGTCTTCTGCAGAGCATTACCCCAGTCCAACCTCTACTTTGATCTGTCGTTGAGTGTTACCCCTGGTATCTCGAGATTATCATGGAACTGCATAACCTCTTATGAGTTCTTCATCAAGTGCTACCTTCCCACTGATCCCAATTTTTCACGGGCTCTGAGTTTTTAAACACTCAAAGAACACCGATAAGTGAATCGATTCCATACTCCGATTCAATAACTCTAAGTAATTCTTGTTGCTTATGAGTTTAATAATCCTTCAAGTCATCCTAGCCCTATCAGCTATATCATTATCATGCAAAATTTTAACTGTGCTACCTGGTCCTTCTTTCGGAGCACAACTTTCGACGATGAGCTAGACTTACGTCGATCTTCCTTGTCATATCATTTCGCCTTGAACATCAAGCTTGATTTCGAGTTCGTGTCGTACCCTTGGTTTTAGTAACTTTCGCTTCATCAGTCCTTTGACTTGATGTCATCGTTATTCGATTACATCTTCATGAAACCTCTCGACAAATGTGTCGTAATCATCATCTACATTCTGAGCTCTTACAGGATATCAATCGAATTCGTGATGAGAAATACCATCCTTGCCCCTCGATGATTGTGTTATCATCGACGACATTCTTGCCTTCCCCCAACACAAACTTGTTCATGTTTTGTGTTATACCTTGAGTTCCTTGCTATCCAGCCTTTGTTCTTCTTTATCTTGGAGTATTACCATCTTTTATGTCAAGAATGTTCTGAGATTTGTTCCACCTCTTGAGAATTCTTGACATAGAAATACTTCTCACCATCACCATTCTTTCTTGGTCCCCGTGTTAATTCCAACAAGTGAACGGTGTTGTTTGGATTCTTTCCTTCTAGCAACCCTATTTCTTTGAAGTGAATGGGCGATAGTTCATTCTAAGTCCTTCGCTAATTGAATCACCATTCTAACGTTGGCCGTGCAACCCAACCCATATTTCGGGTGCACCGTTCAACCAATGTTTAATTATGTATGTTTTCCTCGAGCATACCCATTATATCATTTGATCTGACAAATGTTATCTCCTTATCCACATAATTGTGGAGATCCATCTTTTGGATACCTCGATGAGTTATCGCTGAGTCCATCAGTCACCTCCTCATCCTCTCCTTGGTTTAATGATGAACTATTGCTTCAGAAACCCGCTCCCATAGTTCATTTCCCGAGAAGCTTGCAATGCCATAACGATTTGTGTTGCGCCTTTTCTTCTCGGACATCCTGAGTCTCAGGTATCCTGACACCAATCGGATCTGAATCTCGGTCAGATATGATGGTTGGGACAACTTTCCAAGAGTTATAATGTTGATCCTTTGATGACCCGGTAACATGATGTCATGCCTAGCACCCCCCCCCCCGGTTGGAGGACCTATCATTATAGATTCCTTTTCAGCAAGGTTATCCATTCGTCCATGAGGAAATTGTAAGACTTATTCTACAAGTTATTCCTGATGGATCCTTCGTGTTTCCAAAGTCTGATCTTCACCTGAAGACCATGTCAATGCTATCTCGAAGCATGTCAATGGTACTCCGATTTTCAACAGGAACATTTGAAGCACGATGCTAAATTCTATTTATCACTTATCCTAACACCGTTGTATGGGTAATATCATGAGATTCCTTCCCCCTTACCTAAATGGTTTTCTACTTTATATCCTGTCATGGATATCATGCTCTGCTTGTCATTAGGAAGGATATACCCCTGAAATATGTGTTTAAACACATTTTCCTTTCCATTGTTCTGTTTAATCTGATGATCATATTTTCCTTCCATTGGTTTGTTTAGACCTTTGCTATGATCTATATGATATAAGCAGTAAAAATCCACTGCTTGTGCAAACAACCCGATGTACAACTCTGTCAGTAAGACCCTGTTTTTATTGTTGATGACATTCCGGTAACCACCGGTGGATGAGAACTTTGCCTATTGGTCCGCCTCGTTCAACGAGCAGGAAAATGGTTCTCTTCGTCCCTCGCCCTTGGTACCAACGTTGTTGCCGACATAACTGACATGGTACTCTCTGACATGCCTTGCTTACATGATCGTGCAAGATGTCACTGTCCTTCCTACTTTTAATCCACATGGTGGGCCCATAACCCACAGTTCCACAGGATCGAAACCTGACTCTCCTGTTCCCCCCTGTACCCAAGGTTGTTCCTCGCGCGTGGCCTCGTATGTAATTCATGAGCCACCTTCAATCTGGTATCAGACAAATACTTATTCTCGTGGCTTCGAACCCCTTTCACGCCACATATCAGACATCGAACGATTGCCTGCCCGCTCGAAACTTCCCAGGATACCTCCTTACTCTGCTCTTGATATTTTCTTAAGTTTCAATTCGAGAGTTACTTCCGCCACCCTCCCCGATGTTATCGACCAGATAGTCAAACCTGCAGAGGTCCACTCTCTCGGAATAACCACCCTTTATCCTTTCGTAAGTACGATAGAACCCCGAAGAAAGGACGACAAACTTCATCATGATGACCTGAAGGAGAGGACTGAAGACATCAATGTTATGGATCGACCTCTTCGAGAAGAGCAACAACGATCAAGAAGAATCACTAGGATTTCGTAACCTATTCTCCCCCCTTACACACCTCTTAAATCTCGGGACGAGATTTCTTGTAGTGGAGGAGAATTGTGACGCCCGGATAATCAAGCTACAGTAACCCTCTAGTAATGATGCCTTGTCACCACTGTTACTGTTGTTAATCTCGCGTTAGATCGAAACCGGTTCGAATTCAAAATTCAAAATCAGGGAAACAATAAAAGTTTTCAAACGTTAAAACTAAAATTGTTAAAAATGGGACCACTAAATCCTAGGTAATAATGGTGGAGAAACCACACTTGTATAAAATGCGTAAATACTCAAAAATGAATAAAACAACAGCAAAATAAATTAATTAAATGCCTTCGTATTTTGTAAAATACTAAACTATTTTATTTAGCTGTCCAAATTAATGTGGCAGTGGTATATTTAACATACTACATTTAGGTGTTGTTCTCACATTCTATAAAGTTGAAATAAATTAAAAATTTAATAAAACAGAAAAGAAGAAATAAAAGAAAAGAGAAAATAGAAAACAATAACTAAACTAAAACAAAAAAAGGACCCTCCCCCCCCCCCCCACGCTGGGCCTCAACCCAGCTGGCCATCCAACCGGGCCGGCCCACCTAACCCCTTCATAACCCCCCCCCCACCGACGGAAACCCTAGCCCGGTCCACCCCCACTGCTCCCGCACGATCCCCACTCGCTCCCCCCCACTCCCCCCACGATCCCCTTCTCTTTCCCCGTCGATCTGGATCGGGATCGGCCCGATCCCGTTGCCCCCGACGCCCGACGCCCGCCAGTCGCTGTCCACCGTCGCCTGGAGCTCCGCGAACCTCACCGGAGCCACCCCGTCGCCCCCTCGCCGTCACCATCACCTGGAGGACCACCTCGCCGGATGCCATCGCCCCCGTCCTCTTCGTCGTCGACCACCCGACGTCGACCCCGTCGCCGCCGTCCTCTCCGTCACCGTTGCCGCCTCGCCGGACCTCCCCGAGCCCACTGCCCTAGTCCCTACTCCCCCACCGTGAGCTCCCCCCTCTCCCTCGCACTCATCTCGGCCGTCCCGACGCCCGCGCACGACCACCGCGCTCCGGCTGCGCACTGGGCTCGTCCGACCCGCGTCTGTTGCCCCCGACCACGTCGCCGTGCGTCCCCGCCACCGCAGCTTGCCGTCCCGGCCGCCTGGCCGGCGCCGTGGCCTCCGGCCCCGCCTTGCGCCACTAACTCCCCTGCTCCGGCCGTCTCGGCCATGGCCTCGCCCCTCTCCTGGCGTCGCCACTGGCCGTTGGCCGCACGCGCCCCACGTCCTGCACCGGCCGCTCGTGCCGCCCCTACCAAGCGGCGCTGGCCCCCAGCGCTCCCGCCCGCGCACCCCCCCTGCGGCCACCTCCGGCGCCGGTGCCCCGGTGTTTCCCCTCGCCCGTGCCGGTTCGGGCGAGCGCCCCCGACCGCGCCTGTTAAGCCCGCTCCAGTGGCCTATGTGCCACTGGCAACTGGGGCCCCTTGGAGTATGACAAGTGGGGCCCAGCCCCAGAAACGTTAAAAGAAATATTAATAAAAATAATTAAATAATTAAATAATAATTAAATTAATTAATTAATTAAGGAATTAATTAAATTAATTAATTATAATTAGATTAACCTAATCACTAATTAACCTAATTAACTGTTAAGTAAATAATTAATCTAATTAATCCTGGTTAATTAACCTAATAACTAATTAACCTAATTAACTACTGTTAATTAAAACTTAATTAGGTTAATTAGTTAACAGTGTATGACGAACGGGACCCACCTGTCAGGGTTGACCCAGTCAACCCCTGTTGACTGCTGACGTCAGCATGACATCATGCTGACGTCATAAATACATTTTTTCGAATTAATTAAATAAATAATTAAATTCCAGAAATTAATAAAATCTTTAGAAAATCATATCTTTTAATCCGTAACTCGGATTTAAATATTTTCAACATGAAAGTTGTTCAGAACGACGAGACGATTCCGGATACGCAGTCCGTTCGTCCGCCACACCCCTCTAACCTATCGAACCCGCAACTTTCCCCCTCCGGCTCCTCTGCCCGAAAACACGAAACACCGGGAATACTTTCCCGGATGTTTTCCCCCCTTCACCGGTATCACCTACTACCGCGTTAGGGCACACCGAACACCGCGTATTGCCTTGTTATATTTTGTGATGCTTTGTTTGCTCTGTATTCATTATTTCTTCCCCCTCTTCTCTCCGGTAGACTACGAGACCGATGCTGATGCCACCGAGTACGACTACGTCACCGACGACCCCTCCTTGTCTGAGCAACCAGGCAAGCCCCCCCTTTGATCACCAGATATCGCCTATTCTCCTCTATACTGCTTGCATTAGAGTAGTGTAGCATGTTACTGCTTTTCGTTAATCCTATTCTGATGCATAGCCTGTCATTGTTTCTACCGTCATTGATACCTTACCTGCAATCCTAAATGCTTAGTATAGGATGCTAGTGTTCCATCAGTGGCCCTACACTCTTGTCCGTCTGCCATGCTATACTACTGGGCTGTGATCACTTCGGGAGGTGATCACGGGCATATACTATATACTATACACTGTTACATTACCTGTGATGCTGTTCGGAGTTGGGGGCTGAAGGGGCAGGTGGCTCCATCCCGGTAGAGGTGGGCCTGGGTTCCCGACGGCCCTCGACTGTTACTTTGTGGCGGAGCGACAGGGCAGGTTGAGACCACCTAGGAGACAGGTGGGCCTGGCCCTGTTCGGCGTTCGCGGATACTTAACACGCTTAACGAGATCTTGGTATTTGATCTGAGTCTGGCTACGAGCCTATACGCACTAACCATCTACGTGGGAGTAGTTATGGGTATCCCGACGTCGTGGTATCAGCCGAAGCACTTCAGACGTCAGCGACGGAGCGGCGCGCGCCGGATTGGAATGTAAGCCTGCTCTTGTATTAAGGGGGCTAGTTCTGCTTTCGGCCGCGTACGCAATGTGCAGGTGTGCTATGGGCGATGGGCCCAGACCCCTGTGCGCTTAGGTTTAGACCGGCGTGCTGGCCTCTCTGTTTTGGCTAGGTGGGGCTGCGACGTGTTGATCTTCCGAGGCCGGGCATGACCCAGGAAAGTGTGTCCGGCCAAATGGGATCAAGCGTGTTGGGCTATGTGGTGCACCCCTGCAGGGAAGTTAATCTATTCGAATAGCCGTGATCTTCGGTAACAGGACGACTTGGAGTTGTACCTTGACCTTATGACAACTAGAACCGGATACTTAATAAAACACACCCTTCCAAGTTCCACAGACAACCCGGTGATCGCTTTTCCGCAGGGCGACGAGGAGAGGATCGCCGGGTAGGATTATGCTATGCGATGCGACTGGAGATGCGCTTGGAGATGCTACCTGGATATGCTACTAGGAGATGCTACTTGGAGGACTTCAATCTACTCTCTTCTACATGCTGCAAGACGGAGGCTGCCAGAAGTGTAGTCTTCGACAGGATTAGCTATCCCCCTCTTATTCTGGCATTCTGCAGTTCAGTCCACTGATATGGCCTCTTTACACATATACCCATGCATTTGTAGTGTAGCTCCTTGCTTGCGAGTACTTTGGATGAGTACTCACGGTTGCTTTCTCCCCCCTTTTTTCCCCTTTCCTTTCTTTCTGGTTGTCGCAACCAGATGCTGGAGTCCAGGAGCCAGGAGCCAGCGTCGACGACGACTACTACATTAGAGGTGCCTACTACTACGTGCAGGCTGATGATGACGACCAGGAGTAGTTAGGAGGATCCCAGGCAGGAGGCCTGCGCCTCTTTCGATCCGTATCCCAGTTTGTGCTAGCCATCTTATGGCAACTTGTTTAACTTATGTCTGTACTCAGATATTGTTGCTTCCGCTGACTCGTCTATGATCGAGCACTTGTATTCGAGCCCTCGAGGCCCCTGGCTTGTATTATGATGCTTGTATGACTTATTTTATTTGTAGAGTTGTGTTGTGATATCTTCCCGTGAGTCCCTGATCTTGATCGTACACATTTGCGTGCATGATTAGTGTACGATTGAATCGGGGGCGTCACAGTATATCTTTGCCAACTTGGCACTAGTATAGGTAGTCTTCACTGGAATGAAATGAGCTACCTTTGTCAAACGATCGACTACAACCCATATCGAGTCATAGCCTGAACGAGTTCTGGGCAATCCTGTGATAAAATCCATGCCTGGCTTATCCCACTTCCATTCAGGTATCGGAATGGCTGTAGCAATCCTGCTGGCTTCTGATGCTCTGCTTAGGGGGTTCCCTTACAGTCTTTCTGTCAAAAAAAAAACAAATGGCTACATACTCCGCAATATCCTTCTTCATTCCGGTCCAACAGAAAATATCCTTCAAATCCAAATACATCTTGGTATTTCCTGGGTGAATCGAATATGGTGAATCATGGGCCTCTTGCAGAATCGATTTCCTGATCTCCGAATCATTAGGCACATAAACATGGTCTTCAAACCATAAGGTATCGTGCTCATCCTCACGAAATCCTTTAGATTTTCCTTTGCTCATTTTTCTCCTTAATAGAAGCAATCTCCTTGTCGGTCTTCTGAGCTTCTCTGATCTTATCCATCAAAGTAGACTGAATCTCCAATGCTGCTACATAGCCTCTCAGAACTATCTCCAAACATAGCTCACGAAGATTTTCGGCTAACTCCCTTGGTAAATCTCCCGTCATTAGGGTGTTGACATGGCTTTTACGGCTCAATGCATCAGCTACTACGTTAGCCTTACCAGGGTCATAATGCAATCTCATATCATAATCCTTGATGAGTGCCAACCATCTCTTTTGCCTGAGATTCAACCCCTTTGGTGTGAAAATGTACTTCAAGCTCTTGTGGTCCGTGTACACCTCACAATGGTTTCCAATGAGAAAATGTCTCCAAGTTTTCAATGCATGCACTACGGCTACTAACTCCAAATCATGCGTAGCATAATTCAACTCATGAGGCTTAAGCTGTCATGAGGCATATGAAACAACTCTTCCTTCTTGCATAAGCACTGCTCCAAGTCCTCGACATGAAGCGTCGCAATACACCTCATAATCCTTGGTCTGATCTGGCAAAATCAACACTGGTGATGTAACCAAGCGTTTCTTCAACTCCTGGAAACTAGCCTCACATTCGTAGTTGAGGGATAGATCTTGGTTTTTGGATCTCTTAAGTTCTTCATAATGATAAGCAGATATATATCCCAAGTGACTCAAAGAATAGAGCTATGCTCCCCAGCAACGGCGCCAGAAAATAGTCTTGATAACCCACAAGTATAGGGATCGCAACAGTTTTTGAGGGTAGAGTATTCAACCCAAATTTATTGATTCGACAAAAGGGGAGCCAAAGAATATTCTCAAGTATTAGCAGCTGAGTTGTCAATTCAACCACACCTGGAAACTTAATATCTGCAGCAAAGTATTTAGTAGCAAAGTAATATGATAGTAGTGGTAACGGTAGCAAAAGGTAACAGTAGTAAAAGTAATGTTTTTGGTATTTTGTAGTGATGATAGCAATAGCAACAGAAAAGTAAATAAGCGAACAATATATGGAAAGCTCGTAGGCAATGGATCGGTGATGGAGAATTATGCCGGATGCGGTTCATCATGTAACAGTCATAACCTAGGGTGACACAGAACTAGCTCCAGTTCATTGATATAATGTAGGCATGTATTCCAAACATAGTCATACATGCTTATGGAAAAGAACTTGCATGACATCTTTTGTCCTACCCTCCCGTGGCAGCGGGGTCCTTACAGAAACTAAGGGATATTAAGGCCTCCTTTTAATAGAGAACCGGAACAAAGCATTAACACATAGTGAATACATGAACTCCTCAAACTATGGTCATCACCGGTAAGTATCCCGATTATTGTCACTTCGGGGTTAACGGATCATAACACATAATAGGTGACTATAGACTTGAAAGATAGGATCAAGAACACTCATATATTGATGAAAACATAATAGGTTCAGATCTGAAATCATGGCACTCGGGTCCTAGTGACAAGCATTAAGCATAACAAAGTCATAGCAACATCAATCTCAGAACATAGTGGACACTAGGGATCAAACCCTAACAAAACTAACTCGATTACATGATAGATCCCATCCAACCCATCATCGTCCAGCAAGCCTACAATGGAATTACTCACGCACGGCGGTGAGCACCATCAAATTGGTGATGGAGGATGGTTGATGATGACGATGGCGACGGATTCCCCTCTCCAGAGCCCCGAACGGACTCCAGATTAGCCCTCCCGAGAGGTTTTACGGCTTAGCGGCGGCTTTGTATCGTGAAACATGATGATTTCTTCTCTCTATTTTTTTCTCCCCGAAACACAATATATGGAGTTGGAGTTGGAGTCGGAGAGGCAACAGGGGGCCCACGAGGTAGGGGGAGCGCCCTAGTGGGCAGGCATGCCCCCCACCCTCGTGGAGAGGTGGTGGGCCCCATGGCCTTCATCTTTTGCAGGTATTTTTCTTATTTTCTGAAAAGTGGCTCCGTGAAGTTTCAGGTCATTTTGAGAACGTTTACTCCTGCACATAAATAACACCGTGGTCATTCTGCTGAAAACAGCGTTAGTCCAGGTTAGTTCCATTCAAATCATGCAAGTTAGAGTCCAAAACAAGGGCAAAAGTGTTTGGAAAAGTAGATACGTTGGAGACGTATCAGGGCTGTTGGTACACTCATTCTGGCGGTTCAAATAAAAGTACTCTCTAAAGAGTTCCATAGTCGGCTCCTCTTGAAGATACACCTCATAGAGAACTTGAAAATTGCAGATGTTGGATATGGAATTGGGTCCAAGATCTTGAGAGTGAAGTTTGAAAAAATGAAGAACTTCTCTGAAGAACTTTGAGCCAGGTGGTGAAAAACCCCAATTCATGTGGTCAGTGAAGACAATAACTTCACCGTCTTTGGGATTAGGCCGTTCCTCGTCCGAGTCAGGAGCACAATAAGACATAATGTTTTTCTCTGGCAAAAATCCAATGGTGACAAACTCTTTCAAGTTATCTTCAGTTACTGTGGAGGGGACCCAGTTGCAGACTGTTGGTGCTTTTGACGGCATGATGAAAAAGGGGAAGCTAAAAATAAAGTAATTTGTCGGTTCAATTTATTGATGAAGTTATAGGTTCATGATCACGATACAGATGAATAATGGCGGCTTAAATAAGGGCTAATGACATATAAAGGAAAAATAAGCCGGAGTCATAAGCCGCCATGACTAAAAAGTATTCAAAGGTTGCCAGAATCAAAATTGGCTAAGTGTTGAGACAAACAGGTTTCCCGAGCTGTGGCTATTATTATGGATCAAAATGGTCCAGAAAAGAAAAATAAAGTTAGACCTAAAAAACGGGCACAGAGGAGTTCGTCAATTCTAAAGAGGCATTTATACAAGAGAAGGGGATCTGCTAGCGTCTAAAATGGATGAGAAACAGCTACCGCGTAAGTTCTGCACTACTTTTAGATCAAAAGAGCGTGCGGTAAGAGAGGTTGCAACGAATCTACGATGAATAGTGAAGAACACAACAAGAAAACTTCCTGAACCCTAATGCAGATCTATGGGGGTGAGAAGGTGATAGTTTACGGGTGCGGAGTTGCTGCGGAGGATCACCGGCATTCTCTAGACAGAATCAGGGTGATGCAGCGGCCGAAGTTGAGGAGGACGGTGCGCTGCGGTGGCGGCGGAGCTCGAGCGGCAGAGAAGGTGCGAGAGGAAGAAGAAGAAAGAGGAAGGAATGGCCAAGCCTATTTATAAGGGGATAAGTGAACAGGCAGGCGTGAAAATCGAGGAAGACCAAAGTAATGATTATCCAGCTAAATGGACGCCTCGATTCTCGGAAGACATTTAAGGATAAGGATCCGTTGAAGATGACATCATGGCAGATTTTCATATTTTCTGAAGATGACGTCATGGCGGGTTACAAGAGCTTTTACAAATGGAGGAGAATGGATTTCGTTTAAGGTGTTAGAGATTGACAAGAACAAGGTTCAAATCAACCTGGGGCCTAATGTTGGGGATATAACTACCAGGTATGACCCGCCCAGAAGGGGCTGGGTCAATCCTAATGGCGGGTTACTAAAAGTTCAGTGAATATACAAGGCGATGGTTTAGTATAAACCTTGTAGTAGGCCCAAGCCCAGTGGTGGCTTGAGGCCCATGATTGTAAACCGCCATGAGTAAGAAAGGCTTGTAAAGAAAGGAATGTGAAGTAAGTCACCGAGCCGGACACGTTATATGAGCCGGCCGGGACTCTGTAGGCCGCCAGGCGTCAACCCATATATATAAGGGGACGACCCGGTGGCGGCTTAGGGCAAGAGACAATAGATCGATAGCCAAGCTAGCGGATTCGCTCCTTGGTCATCGAAACCTAGCAATACAACATCAACTGGACTAGGCCTTACCTTCACTGTAAGGGGCCGAACCAGTATAAACCTCTTGTGTCCTTTGTCCCGATTAACCCCTTTAAGCTTCCTAGTTGCGATGGCCCTACAACTAAGTCCTTTCGCTAGGACATCTGCCGTGACAATTCCACGACAAGTTTGGTGCTAGGGTTTTAATTTTAGGTAATATTTTAGGGTTTAGGGGTTTAGGATTAAGTTTTAATATTTGAAACTTGGTAAAAATTGACAAAAGTTAATATTATGGATATAAAGTTTTAATTGTTGAAACTTGTAAATTTTAAAACTTATCAAAATGTATTAAAGAACGGTCTTGTTTGAATGCTCTCTTCACAAGGAACAAAAATATGGAAATGAAATATAAATTGGACTTTTAGTTCAAAAGACATAGTAGATTTATAATTGGGAGTCAAAAGAAAAAGCCTAGGAAAGTGGAAGCATAGTGTGGTTGGTGGAACATGAAAGCACCTACAAAGTGTGCATTAAGTGGGCCCCCAAAGTAATAAAGAGCTTAAGTCATGCATAGGATGAATCTACTGTTTGAATCGTGCATTCCACAAAGTGCATGCATGAACTGCTACATGGTAAAAATCACCTCTCCCAGTTTTCTAGGTGCCAAAGAAAGCTATTAGGATTTGGGGACACGGAACCCCTGGTTGGGCATGTTTGATTTCGAGCGGGCAGAGCGTCGGGAAGGGCGTGCATAGCTGGATAAGTAGAAATGCCTTGTTGCCGCGATAGTTTCTATGTAGAGTAAAGCATCTTTTATAAGAATTAATGAGGCTCTCGCATGATGTTTGTAGAAAGTTACAAATTAACCATATTTCTTCATATGAGTTGTTCTATGAATAGAAGCAAGTAAAAAAGGTAGCATGCAATTGATATCAAGTTTGGAGGGTAAATATGGAGTGAGCTGGTAGACATAATGATGCTTTGCTAGCTAGCTAGCGACATAGAAAATAAATTTTAGTTCATTTGATCATAAGTAAATGCATTCAACTTACATGTCCCACACATATAATCAAATAATGCAACATATTCATTGTTGGGGAACACAGTATTTCAAAAAATTTACCTTCGATCACGCAAGATCTATCTAGGAGATGCATAACAACGAGAGGGGAGAGTGTGTCTACGCACCCTCGTAGACCGAAAGCGAAAGCGTTTATTAACGCGGTTGAGGTAGTCGAACGTCTTCGCAATCTAACTGATCCAAGTACCGAATGCACGACACCTCCGCGATCAATACACGTTCAGCTGACGTCCCTCGAACACTTGATCCAATTGAGGGCGAGGGAGAGTTCCGTCAGCACGACGGTGTGGTGATGGTGATGATGAAGTTAGCGATGCAGGGCTTCGCGTAAGCACTATAACGATATGACCGAGCTGTGTAACTGTGGAGGGGGCACCACACACGGCTAAAAGATCAACTTGTGTGTCTTTGGGGTGCCCCCTCCCCACGTATATAAAGGGGGGAGGAGGAGGCCGGCCAAGGTGTGGCGCGCCAAGGGGGGGAGTCCTACTTGGACTCCCGGTCCAAGTAGGATTCGCCCCCCCCCCCTTTCCTATTCCTACAAGGAGAAGGGGGGAAAGAGGAGAGGGAGAGAAGGAAAGGGGGCCCACCCCCACCGTAAACCAATTCAGATTGGGCTTGGGGGGGGGGCGCCTCCACCTGACCGCCGCCTCCTCACTTCCACTAGGGCCCATGAAGGCCCATTAACCCCCTGTGGGGTTCCGGTAACCCCCCGGTACTCTGGAAAATGCCCGAACCTATCCGAAACCATTCCGGTGTCCGAACATACCCTTCCAATATATCAATCTTTATGTATCATCCATTTCGAGACTCCTCGTCATGTCTGTGATCTCATCCGGGACTCTGAGCAAACTTAGGTTCATCAAAACACGAAACTCATAATACAAATCGTCATCGAATGGTAAGCATGCGGACCCTGCGGGTTCGAGAACTATGTAGACATGACCGAGACACATCTCCGGTCAATTACCAATAGCGGAACTTGGATGCTCATATTGGCTCCTACATATTCTATGAAGATCTGTATCGGTCAAACCGCATAACAACATACATTGTTCCCTTTGTCATCAGTATGTTACTTGTCTGAGATTCGATCGCCGGTATCATCATACCTAGTTCAATCTCGTTACTCGCAAGTCTCTTTAATTGTTTCGTAATGCATCATCCCGTGGCTAAATCATTAGATGCATTGCTTACAAGGATCATAGTGATGTGCATTACCGAGAGGGCCCACAGGCACCTGTCCGATACACGGAGTGACAAATCCTAATCTTGATCTATGCCAACTCAACAAACACCATCAGAGAGACATATAGAGCATCTTTATAATCACCCAATTACGTTGTGACGTTTGATAGCACCCAAGGTGTTTCTTCGATATCCGGGAATTGCATAATGTCATAGTTTGAGGAACATGTATAAGTCATGAAGAAAGCAATAGTATAAAAAGTAAACGATCATTATGCTAAGCTAACAGATGGGTCTTGTCCATCACATCATTCTCTAATGATGTGATCCCGTCCATCAAATGACAACACATGTCTATGGCTAGGAAACTTAACCATCTTTGATTAACGAGCTAGTCAAGTAGAGGCATACTAGGGACACTCTGTTTGTCTATGTGTTTACACTTGTACTAAGTTTTTGGTTAATACAATTCTAGCATGAATAATAAACATTTATCATGATAGAAATATAAATAACAACTTTATTATTGCCTCTAGGGCACATTTCCTTCAATCTCCCACTTGCACTAGAGTCAGTAATCTAGATTACATGGTAATGATTCTAACAGCCATGGAGTCTTGGTGCTGATCATGTTTTGCTCGTGAGAGAGGCTTAGTCAACGAGTCTGCAACATTTAGATCCGTATGTATCTTGCAAATCTCTATGTCTCCCTCCTTGACTTGATCGCGGATGGAATTGAAGCATCTCTTGATGTGCTTGGTTCTCTTGTGAAATCTGGATTCCTTTGCCAAGGCAATTGCACTAGTATTGTCACAAAAGATTTTCATTGGACCCGATGCACTAGGTATTACACCTAGATCGGATATGAACTCCTTCATCTAGAATCCTTCATTTGCTCCATCCGAAGCAGCTATGTATTCTGCTACCTCTGGAGCATGTGTTGGTTATACCTTGAAGAGGAAAGGGTGATGCCACAAAGTAGTGTAAGTATTTCCCTCAGTTTTTGAGAACCAAGGTATCAATCCAGTGGGAGACTACACACAAATCGCCTAGTACCTGCACAAACAATCAAGAACCTTGAAACCAACGCGATAAAGGGGTTATCAATCCCTTCACGGCCACTTGCAAAAGTGAGATCTGATAAAGATAATAAGATAAATATTTTTGGTATTTTTGTTGTATAGATTGAATAGTAAAGATTGCAAAATAAATAGTAAACTAGAATTATAGATCGGAAACTTATATGATGTAAAGTAGACCCGGGGGCCATAGGTTTCACTAGTGGCTTCTCTCAAGATAGCATATATTACAGTGGGTGAACAAATTACTTCCGATCAATTGATAGAAAAGCGCATAGTTATGAGAATATCTAGGCATGATCATGAACATAGGCATCATGTCCGTGTCAAGTAGACCGAAACGATTCTGTATTAACTACTATTACTCCACACATCGACCGCTATCCAGCATGCATCTAGAGTATTAAGTTCATAAGAACAGAGTAATGCATTAGGCAAGATGACATGATGTAGAGGGATAAACTCAAGCAATATGATATAAAACCCATCCTTTTATCCTCGATCGCAACAATACAATACGTGTCGGTTCCCTTTCTGTCACTGGGATCGAGCACCGCAAGATTGAACCCAAAGCTAAGCACTTCTCCCATTGCAAGAAAGATCAATCTAGTAGGCCAAACAAAACCGATAATTCGAAGAGACTCGCAAAGATATGAAATCATCACTATAAAAAAATACACTTCCGTGATGATACGTGTTTGTCATAGTAGGTCGTGTTTTCTGTCATGCATGTACATCCATGACAAATTTATGACAGAATCAAGATAGTCATACCTGTGCTGTCGTAGAAGTGTTCCATGACATTGCCAAAATTATCATCACGGAAGTGTCCACTTCCATGACGATAAATCGCGCGTCACAGAAGTGCTTTCGTCAAGGGTGACCGACACGTGGCATCGACCGTAACGGAATGCCGTTAAGCTATCAGGTCGGATTTTGGATCCGATAACCCGTTAATAGCCACGACCAATGCCGATTTTCCACGTGTAAAATTCTCATTGGCTAACGGATCCAACGGGCGAGATGGGCCTATGATATGTTGATGCGTGGACCAGCCCAAAAGTGGCCCACAAAGATTAAATGGGCCGGCCCAACTGAAGGCCCATAAGATTTAGCAGACCATAATGGGCCCGCCCAGCTAAAGGCCCACAAAATTTAGCGGACCATAATGGGCCGGCCCAGCTAAAGGCCCACACGATTTTGCAGACCATAATGGGCTGGCCCAGCTAAAGGCCCACAAGATTTTGCTGACCATAATGGGCCGGGCCAGCTAAAGGCCCACAAGATTCTGCCGACCATAATGGGTCGGCCCAGCTAAAGGCCCAACATTCTCTGTCAAATCGGCCCGTCAACGGCCTGTCCTAAACTTGTCATCAACGCGGCCCATGGTCACTTCTGGCCCGTTAACAGTCCGCTAAGTAATTGGGCCGAATTACGGCCCGGTGTATTTCCGGCCTGTTAAAGGTCCGGCTTCATTTGGGCCCATTTACAGGCCATCAAAACTTTCGGCCCATAAACGACCGTGAAGGATTTGGGTCATATTCGGCCATGTCTGACATTCGGCCTGTTAGAGGCCCACTATAGCTTTGGGCCACTTTCGGCCTGTTGTCATTTTCGGCCTGTTAAAGCCGGACGTAAACCATGGGCCATATGTGGCCCAACGTCATATCGGGCCCATTAACGGCCCATATAGAAATGACGATAATCTAGCCCGACCGAAGTTCCGGCCTGTTAAAGGCCCGTGTATTAGGTCGGCGCATTTACGGCCCGTCCGAATTTCGGCCTGTTAAAGTCCAGTGGGTTATTTGGCACAATCAGGGCCCAATCTCACTTTCGGTCTATTAAAGGCCCATGTATTTTATGGGCTCGAGATATTTACACCTGTAAACGGCCTATTTTTACTTGAGGGCCCAGATTATGTTTAGGCCTATTAAAGGCCCACTATGGGCACAGGCCTACCAGAAAAATATGAAACTTATGCTGATTTAGGCCTAGATATTTTTAGTGGGCTACATGCCAATTTTGGCCCATAATCGTTTTTAGCCCAATTGGAATGGGCCCGACGAATGTTGGCTTGTTGGGCTCCTACGAAGCTTTCGGCCGATTACATTACTAAGATAAACCTACACTATACAAAAATAGCGTCATAATTACTGCAGCCTGAGGCAGCATCATAAATGTTGTATCACAACAAAATAAATTCCAACCATACAACAAAATGCCTGTTGGCATAAAGTTTACAGTCCTTCCAGATAAAAGCACCATCAGATGTATAGAAGCACAGATCATTTGACCTGAGTGCTAATGTTTCAGGCTATAGAATGTGATGGAGGAGCATGATCTCCACCTTTTTTCCGCCATTGCTCTTGAACAACGAAGCGAATGTCTGATAGTCTGGTTTCAAAACCATTCATATCTTGACGACATTTCTCAACCACTATTCTTGTTTCCGAAACAACGTCCATTAGGGATTGGACTTGTGTCTGGAGCACAGATATATCACTCTGTCTAGCAGGAAGATTTTGTTGAGTAGGCGATTTGGACGAGGTTACCTTGACAACCAACCGAGAATTACGCAGGAAGGTGCTTTTTGCATTGTTAGTGGAGAGATACTGACACACTACAGCAAGAGGTGACATTGTGCCTGTAGTAGCCTCGTCACCTTCAGGTGGTTGTGGCTGTTCAATCATTTGTTCCATAACTTCCTGAAAGTTAAACGTTTATACATAACTTATTTTGGCGAACTACTGTAATACATTAGCATGTATTGTAGTGCCAACTACATAATAAAATCACTTTCGGAACATATGTCCATGTAGCATGCCTATTGTATTGTTTATTTCCTCACATTCATTGACATCTAAGGATAAAGAGACATGGTTTAAAGTAGGATGAACATAGTATGACATCATTCATATCATGGGCAAACAGATATAAAACAAATAGGCTATTTTATCATTGTGTGTGCATGTGAACATAACAACTAGATTACATATCAAGACCAAAAGAATATCCTTCATCTATTTTAAACCATGTAAGGTGAAATGATACGTTAAGACAACTGTGAATAAAAGTGAACAGAGTAACTGACATTGGCTGCAAACCAAGTAGCTAAATGAACACATCACAATACCAATCAGTTGAAGGCAGCAGGAGTAAGGACTTACAACAACGGCTTGAAAAGGTGTGCTCATGCCCTTCATCTTGCTAGTGTGGCAATCCTTGAAGATTTGCACTGCATTCGGTTCAGGTTTTTTTTGGTCCGCACGGGATTTCCTCTGTATTTGGAACAAGTCAATATAGATACGATAATATGGCACAAAAAAAAGAAGGAAGTAGCAGCTATTTACAAGAGCCTCGCAGTGTGCAATATAGCTACGAGATCCTGTGGTCTGTTGGAATTTCACTTTAGAACGGTTGGTTTTGTTCTTCAAACAGTTAGCCTAGAAGAAGATACACTTGTAAGGCACATACATAAATACAAGTTCAATATGTGGTCTGATCAAATACATATAGCCTACCTGATACTTTGGATCAGACCAGTGTTTAACGAGGGCTGTCCAGTCTTCATCTGTAATATATTCCACTGGAGATGTTTGGGCGATTTCATTGTTAGCCTTGCCTTCAAAGTGAGATTTTCTAAGGTGGTACCGATACTGTCGCAGAGCAGACTGAAAAACATGAGTGCATGCTTGTCTAGTTGCATCATCTTTCGGATCCAACTTGAACCTCATCTGTTGAAAAAAGAATGTGAGTCTTATTAGGAGGAAGCTAGAAAGTATGGGACAGAGCAAGACAATATTACTAATTGCGATGAATAACATTACTTACGGATAAATGGTCAAGGAAGGTGTTAAACTGGGTATTGTCTTTCTCATTCCTGTACTGGATCCACGTTGGGAGGATACGTGCATGACACCTAACGGCAACGGCTGCCTCTGATACTAACTTGGCTGACTCTGTAGCATCACGTGGCCTTTTTAAACCTGCCTCAAAATGGATCTCCATTCTTCCTCCTTTAGATTTTGTTAATCTGTCAAGCATTATCCCTGATGTCTGTTTCCGCTTGCGCCGTGGTGCTAGTTCAACAACGAATATGGAAAGTGTTAGTGTACATCAAACTGTGAGAGTACATATAAAGGAGCATGCAACTGCAACTTGACTCGGTCAGGTACCGTCTTGGTGTTGATGCTCATGAGGTTCATCTGATCTTGCCAAGTCCTGTTGTGTCAGCAGTGCTTCGGAAGTAGTGTTAGGTGTGAAGGCAGCTTGGGAACTGGCCAGTTCCGGAGCAAACGAACGAGTAACTGGTTGAGATGCTGGTACAGTTGAAGCGGATGCTGCAGCTGGTGGAGCAGGTGATACTGTGTTTGTAGATTTAGCCGGTGGACTTGGACCTTCTACTGCACTATAAGTACCAGCAGAATCTCGACGGCAGAACCTTTTCCGTTTCACCGGACGAGTAACAGCACTCCCTACTATATTATTTTCCTTGCTCTTTTTTGACTTTGCCATGTCAAGCTGTACCCACAACACAAAAGAATAAAATCACTCTTCAGAACTCATTGATGCATGATACAGACAAGCAATACTTTGATGTAAGACAACCGTATGAGGATGGAATATGTAAGAAAAACAGGACGACATGACATATTCACAGCTACGATGTGCAAACTAAGCAGAAGGATTTTCAAGAAAATAGAAGTAATGCAAGCTAGACACCATATGAAAGATGCAACCAATATTACTCTGCCAAGTTAAAAGTGTCTTGTCATAAGTGGCAATTCGAAAAATTAGAAGCAGTACAACGTAGAAATCAATGCAAGATGCAACCACTATCAAACTGCCATGTTAAAAGCGTCCAATCATGAGTGACTGATGCGGGATACACAACAGCAGTACTTTGATGTAAGAACATGGTATTATAGATAGATGCAGTGTATTCTAGACACAGAAAGCCATGTCATATGCACATGTATAACGTATAAACTCAGCAGGTGCAATTTAATCAAAATAGAAGAAATACAGGCTAGACAACATATGCAACATGAAACCAATTATCACACTGTCAACTTAGAGCAAGCACCTGCGATGGTGGAGTACGGGAGATGAACTCATCATGTAGACTTGGGACTTCAACTTCATTAGCAGTAGCAGTGGCAAATCTAGAGAGTCTCTGTTTGCGTCGGTGCGGAGGACCACCAACATCCCCTAACTTACTCTTTTCCTTCCTATTTTCTGATATTGCCTTATGAAGTCAAAACCACAAGAAGATGAATAAAATTAGCTCAGCATAACTGGTTGATGCATGATACAGACGAACACTACTTTGATGTAAGGCAAGCGCAGGATAGGAGGATGGAATATATACAAAAAAGACAGTGTTTCATATTCACACGTACGATAGCGTGTCTTATGGGTAAGTGATCGTTGCAGGTATAAGTTGTAAGCTACGCAGATGCAATTCAACATAATCAGAAGCAATACAAACTAGACATCATACGGAAAACGCAACCACGTATAACAGTTCCAAGTAAGAGCAAGCACCGGTGATGGTGGAGTAGGGGAGATGTGCTCATCATGTACATGTATGTTCTAGAAACAGGAACACGTGTCATATTCACAGGCATTATGTGTAAAGTAAGCAGATGCAATTCAAGTTAGAAGCAATACAAGCTAGACATCATACGCAACATGCAACCACATATAATAGTGACAAGTTAGAGCAAGCACCTGTGATGGTGGAGTAGGGGAGTCATCATCTACACAGCTACGTTGACTGTCCAGCCTTGTGTTGTCTTGCGAATCTTGTTGGGAGGATGGCGGAGTAGAATCTGTAGAGACCCCCTGTTTGAGTTGCTCCGAAGGACCACCATCATCCACTGCCGGACTAATTTCCTTCAGCTGTAATGATTTTGCATTGTGAAGTCAAACCGATAAGAAAAAGGGATTAGAAACACTGCAAGACACCATATGGAAGGTGCAATCAATATCACTCTGCCAAGTTAAAACTGTCTCGTCATAGGTGGCGTTCATCAAACTAGAAGCAATACATGCTAGAAATCATATTCAAGACGCAAACCAATATCACACTGCCAACTTAAAGGTGTCCCATCATAAGTGACTGATGCAGGATACACAAGAAGAGTAGTTTCATGTAAGAACATGGTGTGATAGACAGATATAGTATGTACCAAAAACAGGAAAGCGTGTCATATTCACATGTATCATGTGTAAGCTAAGCAGATGCAGTTTACACTAATTAGGAGCAATACGAGCTAGACACCATATGCAACATGCAACCAGATATCACACTGCCAAGTTAGAGCAAGCACCTTGGATGGTGGAGTAGGGGAGCGGAGACTTGGACCTTGTAATGCACTATCAGTACAAGGAGAATCGGTACAGATGCTCCGTTTACGTTGCTGCAGAGGACCACCATCATCGCCTTCCTTACTCTTTTCCTTCCTCTTTCTTGATTTTGCCTTGTCAAGTCAAACCCACAAGAAAAAGGAATAAAATTTGCTCTTCAGAACTCATTGATGCATGATACTGACGAACACTACTTTCATGTAAGGCAGCCGCATGATAGGAGGATGGAATATGTATGAAAAACAGGACGGCGTGACATATTGACATGTATGATGTATAAAGTGTAAACTAAGCACAAGGTGCTTGAACTTGTTAGAATCGATGCAAGCTAGAAACCATATGAAAGATGAAACCAATATCACTCTGCCAAATTAAAAGGGTGCCCTAACAAATGTATTTGACCAAATTAGAAGCAATACATGGCAACAGGCTAGAAATAATATGCAATATGCAACGAATAAAGGTGACTCATCGTAAGTGATTGATGCAGGATACAGAAGAGAGGTAGTTTCATGTAAGAACAAGGTTAACACATAGATGTAGTGTGTACCAAAAATAGGAAGGCATGTCATATTCACAGGTATAGTGTGTAAACTAAGCAGATGCAATTTACCCTAATTAGAAGCATTACAAGCTAGACACCGTATGCAACATGCAACCACATATCACACTGCCAAGTAAGAGCAAGCACCTGCGATGGTGGTGTGGGGGAATTGCGGTGATCAACTAGAGAGCTACGTTGACTATCTTCATTTAGCCTTGCTGTTTCTTGAGAATCATGTGGGGAGGATGACACTGCACTCTTTAAACGAGTATGGGGTCTCACAGTAACCCACCCGGGTGACTGTCTCATCATAAGTGATTGACGAGGGATACAAAAGAGCATTAGTTTGATGTACGAACATGGTTAATAGACATATGTAGTATGTATCGAAAACAGGAAGGCATGTCATTATCAAAGGTATAATGTGTAAAGTAAGCAGATGCAATTTAACCAAATTGGAAGCAATACAAGCTAGACACCATATGCAACATGCAACCACATTTGACAGCGCGAAGTTAAAGCAAGCACCTGGGATGGTTGTGTGTGGCAATTGAGATCATCAACTGCAGAGCTACGTTTACTGTCTCCAACTGCTGACACTGCACCCGTTAGAGCGCTGGAACGCTTAGTGCTTATCTTCGAATTACACTGGAGCGACTTCTGTCTTTTCTTTTCTGCATTCATCAACACTGCGTCAGAGTCTGAAATACCCATGCATAAAAAAACAATAGTGTGAGTATGGGTGAAGTGTGTGCACAATTAGTACAGTGTAAAGGTAGCAGATAGCAGGTCGGTGAGAAATAAATGACGGGAGACATATGATAGCTCTACAACATGCATGGCACACTAAATTACTACAGGATTCTATGAAAATAACAGTCGACTGAAAGCAAATAGGTCAGTCCATTTTTTCTGCACCGTCCGATGTACAAAGAACGGGCAGATCGCCTTCATCTACCTCCAGCCAGTCAGTGTTGACGATCTTCCTCGAAACGCCAGCGACCACCGGCCCAGTATTCCTCCCCTGCCTGCGCCCTCCCCTCGACCTCACCGCACCGCCGTGCTTGGCACCGCCCCCCCGGCCATCCATTCAAGCCCCGCCGACCTCCAGATCGGGCGCAAGCAGCTCCTGCGCCCCACACCCCGCTTCCCCGGGGAGCAGGCGGACTAGGTGCTCCGCGCGCCTAAGCGGGTGCTGCTTCTTTTAATTGCGGTTCGACTGACCCTGAATTGAAATCCAGGCGGGCTACTGACCTCTAGCAAAGGTGAAATAGTAAAAGGGAGGAAACCTTGTGCATTTAGTATCACGAAGAAGATGCAGTAAGAAGCGCTCAACTAGTTTCTTTCGTGGGATGAATACGGTGTGAGCGGAGACGTAAGATTTGCACGAATATGGGAAGAGGAGTACCTCTTTCTGCTGGCAGTGCTGTGTCCTCCTTCTGTTTTTCCGACGATCTTCTTGTTGTTCGCCGGAAACCAGAAGTTGTGGAGGACGGTGCAGCCTTGGACGAACCCATGGCCAAGTTGTTGAGTGTGGTGCGGTGGCCGTCTGTCGGCGGCGGGGAAGCAGATCCGAGGCGGCGAACGACGGCGTAGCGGGAACAGCTCCGGTGCGGTGGACGGTTGCGACAGTGGAGCCGCAGCAGTGAGGCGCAGGACGGCGTGGTCGGAGTGGTTCTGGTACGGCGCACGTCGGCGTCGGCGTCGTGGAGGCAGCTCTGCCTCGGCTTCAGCTGCTAAGTCCTTGAGGGCGTTGCGGTTGCGGTTGCGTTGGACGACGACGTCGGGGTACCGGCTCCGGCGTGATGGAGGAGGGCGGCGGTGGATTGGCCGCTATGGGGTGGAGGACGGAGGAGACTGGGGTTTCGCGGCTGGTGGAGAGGGCGTTTTCGCGCCCACGGAGTATGAATGGGGAAACGGAGGGAGGCGGGGAACTAAGGGGGAACAATGTTTCGGTTTGAGACGCGCTTGTTTGAAATTTGGGGAAAGTTACAAACTTTCCCCCCATCTAAAATTTCGGACATATTGCGGGTTGGGGGTAGGACAGTCATGTCAGGTGTCCCAAATGTGGGCGGGATAGATTTCGGCCGAGCGCATGGGTAGGCGCCCACGGCGTATGAATGCTTCTCTGGCGTCTTGGTGAAGTTACAAACCTACCCCGGTTTAGACCTTTGGACATCGGGCCGATAGGCTACACGGGCCAGAGTCAGGACAGTAATTTCCTACCACCAAAACATTAGTCTCGCGCGGTTTCGGGTGACCAGAGGCCTATTTGGCGCTTCGTTCAATATTTGGGAGCAGAAGCATTAACGTTTTCGGTTCTCTTGAATTGAACTTTCAGGATTTGTCAAACTTCACAAATCTTTACTCTTGAAAATCCTAAAGCTACGATTATTTTGGAATGGAGGGGGTACATTTGAATATACATTGTACACGAGTATATATTAAAAAATATGCAACTTACCTCAGTTCATGCATGGTTCCAGATATAATCTCCTTGGTTGCAAAAAAAGTTAGATATGCGTATGAATATATATATAGCATGTTCAAACTCACAACAAAGATTGATGCCCCCTTTTACATCTGATTTACAAATGCCATTATCTCGGGTTCAAATAGATGAATGCACTTCCTATGAATTCGAATCTTCGAAACCCCCTTTATGTTGAATTCGACATGTATTCTATTTCGTAGCTAGCAATTTGGAATGTATCCATGCAAGTGACAAATGTATAAAGTTCTTCACACTAACAACATGGAGTGCACTAATTAATGTTTATATATGAATTGCAAAAGCATCCATTGCCTGTATTTCAAACCGCTCTCACTCTATGGATCGATAATATGAAATAAACACATGCACATGCTAGAATTCAATTGCAGTTGAAGAAAGAGCCTACTCCTGGTACTGTATATTAGTGATAGGGGTGTGTACAAAGTACACGTGAATACCAGGCATTGTGCGTGTGTGGATACTATCGACGAACTAGCCCCCAAGCTTGTATAACATACTAAGGGCCTAGGGTTACAAATCATATATAGTCGGCTTATCACCAGTGGGGATAGAGTCCTCCGCGACTCTGGTAGCTTCGTGTTGTACGCCGAGTCCTCCACATGGGTCTTCGTATAACACGTCTCGGTCCAACCTATATGTGGCGCAGGATGGAACCGACCCATGAGTCTTCATGTTGACCCACCACAACTAGAAATGATGTGCCCACCACACCACACACGCAATCGGCCACTAAGAGAATAAGCATATACAATAGTACAACGGTATCTAGCTCACGATACGTCTCCATATTTTGTTGATGACACTGACGGACTTTGCATTTGATGCGTGCTCCGTATTTTGTTGACGACACTTACGGTCATTGTATTTGAAGCGAAAGCACGATATGGTCACTGGACTTCAGAATAAGCTCATCACGGTCACCGCATACATTTTGTCGTGCTAACCAACATGTGGTTGGATGGTTAGAGGACAGTGGTTTCTCGAGCCCACCAAGGTTAAAGTCCCGGTGCTCGCATTTATCTTGTGTTAATTTCAGTATTTTCCGGCGACGTACGTTCAGTGGGAGGAGACGTTCCACTCGACTACGAGGCACCTATGGTGACTTCGTAAAATCTCAAGATCATATATGCTGGCCCACTCTCTCGAAGGTGCTCATAGGGGTCGGGTTCGCGTGTGTGCGCTTATAGCGGTGAGTGCTTGCGCGTATATATGAGCCCTTGCGTCTGTACTGTGTTAAACAAATACATATCATGATTATACGGTCACTCGCTCACCCGTACAACTCCGTATTTTGTTGATGACACAATCAATTGACCAGTCAAACGTTCCACGCGGCGCAACTAGTGTTGCACCATCGGGGCGCGTAACCGTGGGGCCCACCTGTCAGCCCGTATATGAAAGAAAGAAATGGTAGTTTGAGTCTGTACTGTGTTAATAAAATAGGAGTACATTTTAGGGTGATCGTACGGTCACTGTCTCACCATACAGCTCCGTAATTTGTTGATAACACAATCAATTGACCAATCAAACGGTCCACACTCAGAAGCGCACATTACCATAGGGCCCACCCGTCAGCGCGTATGTGAAGGACAGAAATGGTAATAAATTAGTGGTCGGCGGGTATTCGAAGTCGTGAGACCTCTGGTTGGCAGTCACCGGCGGTTGGGGGCGTTCATTGGGCGGTGGGGTGGGGATCCCCGGAGAAAAAGCTCGGCGGGGGGGGGGGCTAGAGGGATGGCCGGTGCGGCGGCGGACCGGCGGTGGGGAGTGGTTTCGGGGAGGGCGGGCCGGCCGTGGGCGGCGGGGGCTGGCGGTTTGGTCGGTGGTGGCTGGCGGCTCCGGGGGTTGAGTTTGATGATAAACTGGAGGCCCTTGATTTCGTATCCAACGGCTGGAAAATCTAATGACCAGAGATGAAAAAGTCAGTCGACTGACGTGTAGCCTCACCCCACACGTACACATGCACGCACGCAAGACACGCACGCATGTAGGCGTGCAACACTGACACGTACACACGCACGCATGCTGGCGTGCAACACTGACACGTACACATGCACTCACGAACACACGCACGTACGCACCCATGCATGCAACACTGAAACGTACCCTTGCACGCACGCAACACTCGCACGCCTGCATGCACACAACACACGACGCAAGACACACGTTCAACCTATACGTGCATGCACCCTTTGTTAAGGACATGGATTGTTACGGGTATTAATCAATCTTATCTGTGATAAGCAGAACATTGATGTTTGCAGCGGTCTTTATGAATCACAACGTATCGAACGGGCTATCAACATAGTAGGCTTATCTACATGAAAAAGATGACGTCACACTCAATGAACAATCATCGGTTTATGAAATGCCCGCTTCTGACCGCCCTGGCCCACCAAAGGTTCCTCTGCTGTGCGCTGCCTGCGTTGGGTCACTGACATGCAGGCCATGCACCCAAAGAGCCCACACGTCAGTGGAAGAACGGCGCGGTGTCCTAGGTCAGAGTCGAGGGCGCCACTCGCGGCACGCCCGGCTGAACACGCCTCCGTGCCGCATTCAAATGCCTCCATGAAACCCGCCCGTGTGGAAGCCGAGAAACCCACTCTGGACACACGTCCGTTCATGACCGGGCCGGCGTTAAACGCAACGCCGGCCGAGCTCCTCCCGTCCGCCGTCTATTTAATCTCCTATTTAAACGAGGCCAAACGCCGGCCAAGAATCGCACACCTCCGCCGCTCCCCTATCTCCTCCACCATTTTGTCCACTCTTACAATGGCTTACGAAGAGTAGTTATTCCGCATCCAAGCCGGCTGGGTAGCCCGCCGGATACGAGCTATGCAGCTCGCTGATCCACCTCCCTCCCCTCGCCCGACGGAGCCAGTTGCCGCCCCAAGCCGGCGCGCGGTTCAGCAACTCGCCGCTCCAGGCCAGCTCGACGAGGAGCGGCGCACGGGCGTCGTTGCTGCCGTCCACGCCGCCGCCTCGTACCGCGTCTCCCGTTTCTGTGGCCGAGACTCCCATGCCGGCGGCCGCGCCATGCAAGCAGCGACAGAAGCCGGGTGCACGGAGAGCGGCGAGTCGGTGGCCAGCGCCTCCGCGTCCGCCGCCATCATCGAGGAGAAGTAGAACACGGGAGGCCGCCGCCGCTTGGGTCCCATGAAGGCCACCGCGGAGGCGACGCCGGCGTACACAGCAGGTGTCTTGCCGGATCCTTTTGTTGCGAGGACCTTCGTCGACCCCGCATGGGCTCCACAGAAGAGGGCAATGTTAGGATGAACTCGAGCCGGTGCCGGCCATGGCGAAGTAGTCGCCAATATTTTGGCTACCCCGGGCAAGATCCAAACAGCCCCTCCCAACAGATTCAAATCCCTCGTTCGCCGTGGAATTTTGCCATGTGTTGTTTTCATGGACTAGCAAGATGCCCGTGCATTGCACGGAACATCAAGATGCATTTTTTTACAAACTCCCGCATGCATGCAAGGGATAATTAATGTCCTCCTTTGCTAGTACCACGAGGCAAACACCATTAATATTGCATCGATTAGTGTTAGTGGCCTTGTATATCTGCAAATTGTAATTTTGATAGTGGCCCCTTGTATATAAAAATGGAGGGAGAAAGATGAGAGATAAGGCGAGGAGGAGTGGGGCGTGGTGGTGACTGGTGGTCGGACTGGGCGGAGGCATGGGGATGGACGGCGCATTATGTCTAGGTTTGTATCTCTCTCACACACACCCACGTAGGTGGGGGACGTGCACGAAGAGAAGAGGTGCACGCACGGCGCACGTACTCCCGTCTCTTTCCCAACCACACCCGCGCGGGTACACGGTGGAGCTCATTTCTGTACGAAAAAGGCAGCCCACGTGGTAATTTGGCACGTGTACTGGTTGTCCACTTGGTGGAGGGAGGATCGTCTACCACGGGTGAACAAACAAATTGCGGCTTGACGTGTTATGTTAAATTAAAAAAAGAGGCAAACCATGTGGGGCCTACCTTAGAGGCAAGGCTCTATACACTGGAGTACTTTTGATGTGTCCCGTCAACTCGCAGAACGAGGAGAAGCTTGCTTAGTACGCCGTCTCCCCCGCCCACGGGCGCGGTGGCTCGCAGGATGAGGTGAAGCTTGCTTACCACGCCTTACGCCCGCTCCCTCGCCCACGCGCGTGGTGGCTCGCAGCCCAGGAGAAAATTTTACTACTCCCTCCGTTTACTCCTTGTCCCTACTATGTACTTTGGTTAGTACTCCCTCCATTTACTTATACAAGGCCGCTATAAAAAATACATTTTGCATCTATACAAGGCCACAAATAGTAATCGAGACAAAAGTTACTACTCCCTCCTTTCCAGTTTATGGCTCAATTTCAAAATCTCTCCAACCAAGGTAGACGGTGAGTGGTCGAATTAATTTCGTAGTTTGCACAAGTAATTAGTACGCTCGTTTTTCTCAAGAAGTTGTGTTTACCGAGGCATTAATTAGAACGAATGCATGAATGACCACTAAATTTCCATGAACTTGTACATGCATTGGTTAGTTTCCTCTTGACACTGCTTGCGTCGGGTGATCTAACGCACCTCGAAATCCAACATGTAATGGTACTACTACTAGTATAGTACTCCCTCTGTCCCAGAATATAAGAACGTTTTTGATACTATGTTAGTGTTAAAAACGTTCTTATATTTTGGGACGGAGGGAGTAGAATTGAGACTTATCAAACGGAAAAACGAATGTTTTTTAGATGAGCCCTATAAACCCTAGTGGGTACGTACTCCGTAAAAACAGATTTTTCCAAAACTAAGTCGCTCCCTTTCATGAATTCTGTAGTAGTATACTCCTCCGTCGACGCTCCCTTTCATGAATTCTGTACTTCCTGTCGCCGACATGTGGGACATATAGCAACCGGGTCGACGTGTCAAGCACCAAATAACAGTGCAGAACAGCAGGGGGGACGCACCCCACTCGTACCGGCCCAGTAGTAGTAATGAGCAATGAGACGTCAAATCACAATGCCGCACTTTCCCAGACGGACGAAGCAACCCTTATTTCACACTTCGGTTCGCCATCATCTCAAACCACGTACTAGTATCGCTTCTGCCTCAAGAGGGACACGCGCATCGCCTTGGTACATCATGACACGTGGGACCGCATGACAGGCCATGCTCCCCCGCCGATCGCTCGGTAAAATCACCTCATTTTTACTATACTTCCTCCGTATCGGTTTACTACATGGCATGCACGTCGTTCTAGGTTGAGAATTTAACTGGCTATATATGTGATGAACAGTACTCTAGCCTTTTAAAAAATGTATACTTTTGTACAGTAGTACTATCGATGGATTGCGCCATGGAGCAAAACTTGAAATTAAAAAAAGGTGGTACATATAGAGAGCGCTCGTCGCCAAATTATGCATATAGTACTATTAAAAAAGCTAGTACGTGCTTAATTGGGGTGCTAAATTCAATTAAAGAAATACTAGTAGTATGTACATACTGAAGAGTTAAAGTAACGAGAAGAAACATAACATAGTTCTGCTGGGGGCTCAGCACAACACACCCCTCAAATTAAACTAAGCACACCTGAAATTAAACTATGCAACTAATCCGGTAGACACTGCATTAGAAGTTTAGAACCACCATGAGCAACGACACTGCCACCTTACTCGGAGTCCTCGTCCACGTCCTCGACTTCGTCCTTGTCCCTATTCCTCTTGGCCGATACTTCTTTGCTTGAACCGCACACTTGGCTGTTGCTCTTCATCCAACCCTTGTAGATATTGAAGCAAAGGTAGCCATCCATTGCAGCGTAGTGGATGTGGTCTATATCTAGTACATTCCGCTGCCATGCATGACGATGAAACGTGTATGGAGGTTTCACCAGTTTACCGTACGAAGGATGAACCATGGCTCCTGCCAGGGTCAGCATTGAAGGCTGACGAGAGGGCACCAGCCGATTCTTCTGGAGGTCGAAGGGGTTGCCTACAACGAGGCCTATCCGACCCAGGATTTCTTTGTCGTTACCAAAGTCTACAGTAACGAATTTGACTAGGTTGCTCCCGAGGAAGTCCTTAAAATCCTGGCACTCAACGTCGGCATGGCATATGTGGTAGACCAAGCATAAGTCATGCACGCAAACCTGGATCACGGCGGGCTTCTTCCTCTCTTCGTCCTTTAGATCCTTCTCTCGTCCCAGGACTGTGGTGTACTCAACATCTAGCCCAGCGACCCACTCATCATCTGAGTTTTCGAACATGCGTCTGAAGCGAGAAAGGCATCCTTTCACCGTCGCGGAAGAACGGGTGTAGATGACGTCGAACTCATCGCCGGTGATGGTTCTAACCTTGTACTCACCGCCGATCATGGAGATTTGGGACGCCATGGATTTGGGAGGAGGGTTAGGATTAGTGGAACTGCCGTAATGTGAATGGACGGGACGACTAGGAGCGAACCGCCGTAGTATTGAAGGACGTGCGGGGACGAGTAGGAGCGAACTGCCAGCGTGCGAACGGCAGGGTAGTGGCTTTCCATTCTCCCATGATACGGGCTTCCGAGAGCCCTTGGATCTGAGATCGAACGGTTGCATGGCGTGATTCTAGACCTATGGGTGAATATCCTATCCTGGAGGGTTATTCTGCAAATTTTCAGCAACTTAGCATGCGACCGTTTGATCTCAGATCCAAGGGCTGCCAGCAGCCCGTATCATGGTCGCGCCTACCACGACCGTCGCGTCGCTCGCGCGGTCGCGCCCTTGGAGATTTAACACGGTGCGTTAGGCTATCTGATGTTGGCATGTCATACATAGTCATCACTTAGTCACTCATACTACAACAAGGTTGGCTATAAGTGTATTTTTTGTTACTCCTCTCTATCTCTTTCTTCGTACTCAAGGAAGAAACGGTGCTAGTAAGCGCGTGTATTTATTGCATTTGCCAAGGAGTGACCTCTTCCAATGAAATGGTGTTGCTAAGTTTGCTTCATTTAATTAGCTATAGACTCAAAATTGTCTTTTCACCTAGGTACACGCGCTTAGCACCGTTTCTTCCTTGGGTCACCAAACTAGTCTCTCTCTTCTTGATTAACTTGCCACATCAGACTTTATGCCTATGTGGCAAGCTTAAGCACCTGTAGGAGCAAGTAAAAGTAAGTACAATAGTGCGCTTTACATGGCATTTTTGCATATGTGGAGGAAAGAGAGGCAAGGAAAAAGTGGAGAAGTGGGCTCTCATGCAAGAGCCAGCCTCTACTACATGGTGGAGCATTGGGAGAGGCACCTGTATGGAGGTGGTCAGGAATCTGGGAGACTCACGCCGGTCGTAGCGCCGCAGTTAAAATGATAATGGCAAGTCAAATCACGGGGCCCCACCTGCCAGCAGTAACTCGCTGTCAAATCACACAGCCCTACGTTTGCAGCAGCTACTCCCTCGTCTTCTCGCGTCTCTGTCGAACCGACTAGGCGGAACTGCCCCGCCGCCTACCGCGCAGGAAAAGCCCCGCCCTCGACTTTTAAATACAACTACATCCGCTTAAGAATCCAATGATATACTTTTTGTGACATAGTAACTCCTATTTAGTTAGTCAAATGGATGACCTAGAACTACGTGCAGGCCCTATAAACCGAGACGCCTAAAAATAAAAAAACCGAGACGGAGAGGGTAGTTCAGCACGTATCTTTTTAGATCAATATAGTCGGGATTCACCAAGGAGCAAAACCAAGTGGTAGGCTGCTCCTGTCGTGTTGGCGTAGCAACTCAAGCAGGGTCAGTCCGCACACGAAATGGCGACACACTTAACAGGACCCCTTTGGCCGACATGTGGCTCATCCACCGTCTTGTTCCACGTGCGATGCACCAAATTACAGTTCGGAGCAGCGGTTGGAATTGGAGGCACCCCGGTCGTAGCGCCGCAGTAGTAGAAAATGAGCGACGAGGGGTCAAATCACAAAGCCCCACCTTTCCCGCATTAAGCTGGACGGACGAAGCAACCATCATTTCACTCTAGGGCGCAAGAGCATAAAGAAAAGAGAAAACAATGATGCGTGCGGCAGCTACCTAGGGCACCCTAGGGTAGGGGTCTCCACTGCAGATCCTTTTTTTGAAAGCGCCTCCACTACAAATCGGCTTCTCCCTCGTCCTCTTGAAGAAAACCGATGATGAGTGCGGCGGTAGGGTTTGTAGGAGTACTACGGCGTGCGGGGCCACGTCGTAGTAAACGGGTTCGAGCCGACGCCTTAAATATGTGTGGGCCGCTTGGTTTTACGGGAACGAGGCAGCATTTTGGGTTCGGGGACCAGTGGAGATATAGTACGTACAAAAAATTGTGGACGTAGGTTCGACCGAAAGGCAATGATGCATGGGCCCTGCATTTTGATATACCCGGGGCCGCGTGAAATTTGCTACTCTACTCAAAACTACTAGTAAGGTACTCCCTCCGTCCATGAATAAGTGTACTTCTAGCTTTTGTCTTAAGTCAAAGTTTTAAAACTTTGACCAACTTTATAGGGAAAAGTAGCAGCATTTATGACACTAAATTAGTATCACTAGATTCGTTTTGAATTGTAATTTCATAATATATCAATTTTATGTCATATATGTTACTACTCTTTTGTATATATTTGGTCAAAATTTTAAAACTTTGACTTAGAACAAAGGCTAGAAGTACACTTATTCGCGGACGGAGGGAGTACACATGTATTGAACGCATGAGATTTCGAAACCAAATTATGAATAAATACACACTATAGCATGTAAAGCTTTGAGTCATATATGCATGATGTAGATGTTCGTTTAGTTCTTATAGTTCATCTCATTCAAAATCAATAAGTTTTATAAAAATGTTAAGATTCATGGGGTTGTGCATTGTACTCCCTCCGTTCCAAAATAGATGACCCAACTTTGCACTAACTTTGAGTTAGTGCAAAGTTGGGTCATCTATTTTGGAACGGAGGGAGTAAATCATAAAGTAAAAAACAAATAATGGCAATTCATTTAGAAAAAAATAATCAATTATGATACAGAAGATTCTAGAACAAAGGAGAAGTGCTTGTGTTTTGAGGTTTGTGCATTATGCTTAAGTTCAACCATGGAGTCTTCTAAATTGTACATGTGGCAGATCTGGTGGAATGTTGATGATATCCAACGGCCAGTAGTGCTCGGATTTGCCTATCTCTGCACTGTCGGGTTAGCTTCATCCAGCGACCATCTTTCAAAGTTATTGGCACACTATATAGTTCTTGTGCCATAGTTGCATGTTTTGGAAAAAAGCTACTAGTGGGTTGTACTATCTATTTAGGAATAGAAGATGTATACATGGAAGTTGTAGGGAAAGAGATGACATGGAGCATCTCAATTCCTATGAGTAGGGATTGGAAAAGAGATGTCATTTGGTTCACATCATAGGAACTTTTCTATTGAATCTAGAGATGACATGTATCTCAATTCCTATGAGGAGGGATTAGAAAAGAGATGTAATTTGGTTCATATCATAGGAACTTTTCTATTGAATATACGCTAATGTTTATTTTCCTTTGAAATTAAGGGAGTATAGGAATCCATTCATATGAACCAAGTGGCTCTAAAGCTATAGAAATGATATCATGTTTATTTCCTTTGAAATGTGGAGTATATGAATATATTCCTATGAACCAATTGGCTCTAAAGGAAAAAATCCTATAAAAATCATATCATATAGAGTTCCTATGATATTCCTCGACACTAAAGGATGCTTGAAATTGCTGCGGGTGATACGATGGTCTTTCTTTGTAGACTCCTCACCCAACTTTATAGTTACCTCTCGAAGATGAATGAAATGACATATACATGGTATTCTACATGTGCAATTTGGTACACGAAAACTCGGTAAAAGTTTGCGAGGTTCGAATTTTCAATAAAGCTATATGCACTGCATTTCGGAACGGATGGAGCATACGGCAGTTGCTAACACTCACGTGGAAGATTTGTGTGTAGGAGGAGTGGCTGTTCTGTTAAATGACATGGCAAAACTGACACTGTCGGATGCCGATCTAACGGTTCTTACGGCGTTCGTCAGGAAAAGGCTTGTGGCGAACGTTTGTCGGATAATGATTTACGGACACATGCATTGCATTGATACGTGCCCCCCTCTCTCTCACGCACACGCACCCTCACGAGTCACGACTCTCCCGAGTCCTCTCGCAGACTCGCACGTCGCACCCACCGTCTATCTGCAGGTAGACGTCACGCACATATGTGCTCTTCACACCCTACCCTCAGAACTTCTAAAAAACAAAAGACGGCGCGCACATTTTATTTTAGCTCACACGTCACACACTTGTACTATTACTCTTGCGGCGAACGTTCTTTGGGCATAGTATATTGTACTCTCACGAAGAGAAGCGGTGCACGCACGCACTAGTTCTCTCACACCCACTCGCGGGTACACGTAGGAGCGCATTTTTTTGAAGCTGGTACAACAAAATCACTCCACTATATATAAAAGCAGGAGCCTTAGCGCTTGCTTTACTAGGGTTCCTCTCGTTCACTCTCTCATGCTCTCCAGATCTAAGCAACACATAGGTGGCCACACTCTCTCTCAGCTCACGGCTGGTCACAAATCCGGCCGGACAACCTCGACCGGGGCAGGGGTGTAGGTGCATCGTTCACGCTGTCGTCGGCGGCGAGGGAGGAGACCAACGGCTGCCCGCGCGTCCCGATCGGCGGCCGTGCCGTTCTCTCCGAGAGAGCGCCGGCTCGGGAGGGCCTCCGACCCCTTCTTCCTCCCTGCGGTATTGTGGCCAAGATGCGGCCTCCCGACGCCGTCTTTGCGACATGCCGACGACCCTCAGGTATATATTCCTTCGAAACCTGCCTTGCTCTACTGCCCCAGCTCCCTTCGTGTGGATCCTTTTCTACTTCCGTCCGCTGTTCCAAAGCCACCTAGACTTCTACTATTATTAGAAGTAAAGCTATTTCATACAGTCGACTCAAAGCGTTGGTTCAAACAGGGAAGAAAGTGGGAAAGCTGTAGCATGAATCTAGGACTTGGTTCTAAGAGGAAACGGGGGAAAGTAGTAATATCTGTCACTGTTTAAATAACCGTAGTTCTTATTTGCGCAAACAGGGATGTCTGTCTCCATATCGTTTCGGGATGTCTGTCTCCGTATCGTTTCTATCCGCGCAATCAAAAGCACACACCTCAGTTTTAGTACAACTGCGCAAAATGAGATGGCTATCCCTCGTTGCCGTCGTCTAACCTCCCGTCTTCAAGGTATCCCTACATTGGTAGTAACTAAGGTAGAATGACCAACGCAATCTAAAAGAAGCTGATTCGTACGTTTTACTTCCTGATTGCAGTGCAGGGACGAGCGAAAACAACTGCATCCTAGTCCGGAATGCACTTTCTACCAGTTCATCCATGGACCGAGGACTAGCTGGCACGGCTGCACGGCGGTTTTTTGGACAGGTGCGCGGACAAGAGGCATTGTGGTCTGCTTATTTCTGCAAATAGCGGTGCTTAAATTTAGTGGAATGCACAAGAATTTCACCTGGTCAGTACACTGCATGGTTCAGTTCAGCATTCCAGCTGAGACCACAATTATAATTGGTTATTCTGGAATGAGAGAACCTAACCCTGAATGGTGGCAACAAGAAAAAACCAGAGTGAACTCCAGGAAATTTAAGCCTGCCGGGAGGCCCTTTGCTCAGAGAGAAGCCTTGCTTGTTTTTTCCTGATTTGTAAACCTTCTCACAACTTTGTCTTTTGCTGTGAACTAGTATATGTTTGATATGTTCTATGAATCATTGAGATGTATAAAATTGCTGAACTTATGCTTTTCAAGTTTTTTATGAAGACGAGTTTAATGTGAGTGTTCCACATGAGCGCTGGACTAGCGTGTGAACGTTTGGAATTTATTACATTGTGGCCTCAATTAACTGCATGAACCACTGTAACAAGATACATAGTTGCTTATATGTCAGACAGCAGATTGTTGATTGTTAGCTGGTCGATAGCCTAGTGTTGAAGCGAGCTGAGCCAATGTGCCGTGTTTTGCACAACTGCTTACAAGTGGGGTAGCACCAACAGTGTTTACAAGTACTTATGTATACGTCGGCGCACGGTTCTCGAACGAGTGCTCTATTTCATCAAAACACACACTGCTCGTATGATAAACCGTGACAACTTATGTCTTACCATGCCATATTCATGAAAAAACTAGTGAGGACGCATCTGTTTCGGCAACAATTACGATGGTTCTCACATGATTCACGGGCACACAAAAGTAGCAGCAGTTCCCATAGACGGATTCAAACAGAGTACTAGCCCCAGAGGGGTCGATAACAGGCAAGGTTCGGATAATTAGACACAATCCAAACTACTATTAAACACTAGCTGGGGCAACTATTTCATGCCTCGATCTAATTTGGGCTGGACACAAGACGGACCTTGCCATGAACATCATCGAGGACGTCCCGCAGCAGCTCAATCCTGTGAACCTTCATGAAGACAACCTTGTGGCCTTGCCACTGATAAACTTGTTTGTGGAGGCATGCCACGTCATCTTCCTGCGTAAGCTTGACAAGAACAGTATTCCTCACAAACGAAGGAGTAGCTTTGAACTTCTTGTGCTTCAGTACACCCTGGACAACACGCCTGACAACAGTGAGGCTGGAATACAACTCTTCATTGGTATAACCGCAAATGGCTTCCAGGATCCAACAGCCTAAGAACTCTGTTTTCCCAGTGCGTATATTCAGGTCGTCCGCCTCATAGCGAGTGACATGTACAACCACACAATCCTTGTCTGCATCAGGGCTCTAATTGAAACAGAAACAAATTCTGAATTACTTTTCAGTATAAGAAACACAAGTTATTTAAACCACTACGTATACCATGGCATCGAAGCTAATAAAATTTTGCATTATTAATCACCACATACTTCCTTTTCTAAAAAAATCACCACATACTTAGATGAAAAACCACAATCGAGATCGGCAAAGAAGGAAATCACCTTGGGCAGCTCAGCGGGGGGGGGGGGACACATCCTCGAAGGGGGAAAACTGCTCCTGCAGTGCCACGGGGGCTGTAACCTCAAACGGGGCGTTGACCATCTCAGTATCTGGGGTCGCCTCGGTGGTTGCCTCCATCTTCTTGGAGCTCTCTGTCTCGTGGGGATCAGCCTCCCGCGTCTGCTCCAATATCGGCAGATCTTTGCCTGGTTCTCCTTGGTCCATCATGAAACTGACGAATACTAGGAGACCACTGAAAGGAAAACACAATCGCAATGACAATGAAACAAAAAAGAGAGTGAGGATCGGTTACTGCTTTGCAAAAGTTCTTTTTTTCCTCTGAACGAAAATATACCAACATCACGGATCCGCTTACCTTCCCTTCGTTCGGAGAGAAGAACAGTGGCAGATGCAAGTGTTGCCTTTCTTGAAGACGGTGAGGGAGAAGGGGATTCAGCGAAGAGTGAAATGATGGTTGCTTCGTCCGTCAAACTTAGACTGCGGGGAGGTGGGGTTTTGTGATACGACGGCTCGTTACTGCCGCGCTACGACCGGGGTGACTCTCCGCCTGCATACTGCCTTCTAATTTGGTGGATGGCATTTGGGCCCGCGCGCTGCATGGCCCGCATGTCGGTGAACAAAAGTATAACGGCATTCAGTAGAGGGAGACGTTTCAATGACCTAGGAGGAGCCAGAAGCGGTAGAGTGTCTCCACTGTACTAGTAGTAATTGTTTTTCTGGGTAGCTGTAGAGTGTCTCCACTGTACTAGTAGTAATTGTTTCTCGGGTCCCAAGACAAAACATCCCATCCACACTAGTAAATAGTAAAATCAATTCAAAAGCCCATATATTTACTGAATGAGATGCGCTACCCACACCCAGCACACCGCCCCCCCCCCAAAAACCTGGGTGCTCTTCTTCCTCCTCGCTCCTACAGAAAACCCCAGCTCCCCTTCTTCCTCACTCCTACAGAAAACCCCCAGCTCCCCTTCTTCTTCGCTCGCACTACAACTAGGCTCGTCATTCGTTACTCTACTGAAATCCGTGAGCGTGACGCGACGCCCTCGAGGAAAATGGAGTCGGCTGATCCCAGCGCCAAGAAGATGAGGCTCCCGCCAGCGGCGACGCCTGTTGTAGATCCCGCACCCGGCAGCGCGGGGAGAAGCGGCGACCCCGCCCCCACCGGATCCCAGGAACCCGTAGAATCTCGGGTGGACCGCATCAGCGATCTCCCGGACGCCATCCTTGGGGAGATCATCTCGCTTCTCCCCACCAAGGATTGCTGCCGCACCCAAATCCTCTCAATTCGGTGGCGCCCTCTATGGCGCGCCGTTCCCCTTAATCTCGACTGTCGTCAGCTATCTCTCTTCAATGATTTTGAAATCCCCAGAGCCATCATCTCCTCCCACCAGGGCTCCGTTCAAAGCCTCTGCATCCCGTCATGCTACCTGAGCAAGCATACCATGCCCTGCACGGTGGACGCCTGGCTGGAATCCCCTGAATTCACAGAACTACAGCTGCTTGAGTTCTACTATTCCCCTGGAAATCACATACCACATACCGAACGCCATGAACTTGTGCCCTCAGCACCGATGTCCATCTCGGGGTTTTCGTCCTCTCTCCACACCGCCACCTTTGCGCAGTGCTACCTACCAGACAATCTGGTACTAAACCTTCGACTCCCATTTCTCAAGAAACTTTCACTTGTGCGGGTTCGTATATCGGAGGCCTCATTGCACAGCATCATCCACTCCAGTTGCCCTGCGCTGGAGTGCTTGGTGCTTGTTTTCACAGTTAGAATCGGTTGTCTCCAAATAAAGTCGCCTAACCTTGTAAGAATTGGAATTTCTTTTGACGGAAGGCAGCTCATCATCCAAGATGCCCCTTCACTTCAAAGGTTGATCCTTGATTCTAGTTATTCACCGTTGCAAATAACCGTCCTCTCTGCGCCTAAACTGGAGACCTTGGGTGTAATACATGATCTCTGTGCTCATTTCAATATGGTGTTTGGCTCCACAGTTCTTCAGGTACTTTATATTATCATCTACACTTGTAACCATAAGCTGCATTTTAAATTTCTGCGCATAATTTATATATCATCTTGGAGTACACATTTTGTACTAATATTATGTTCTATGCTCAATGAAGAGTTTCTCCATGGATGGCCTATCAATGGTGCTGGATTCTGTCAAGATCTTATATATCCAAATGAATAGTTTTGATCTGAACAAGATTATTGGCTTGCTGCAATGCTTTCCATGTCTGGAGAAGTTGTATATAAAGGTGATAATTTCACGCACATTGGAAGCCCGCATATAGTGTACTAGAATTAACCGTTCAGCTGTTGCTCTTTCGACACTCTTCTTTTAGACCTTAACTGTTTTCAATCTTCATGTCTATTTAGGCAACAGGATGGGGTAAGAAAGTTATAACCAATCGGTGGATTCGTAAGCATCGGGATTTTCTCACTTCTCATGAGATTCGATTGAAGACAATAACACTAGAACGATATGTAGCCAACTGTGCAAACACAAGATTTGTCACATTCTTCCTGCTGAATGCGAGGTTACTATTGTCCATCAGGCTTAAGTTTATCAGCAGCATGGTTTTGACGGATGGGTATGTCGAAGAGAAAAAAAAGGAGTTTCAGGTGGGCAAAAGAGCTTCTGAACGTGCCGGGCTTCTATTTACAACATATTGTGGTCGTAATCCAGTAAATATTACGACCCAGGATGTTCATTCTATGGACCTGACCGATGCATTTGACTGTGACTGCCGAAAACAGTGCTGGAGTTAGATGTTGTTCCCTTTTCAATCTGGTTTTTTTGTAAACCTGATGAACAATTAACCCTCGTGCTTTTGTACAGTTTGTAAGCTGGAGTTAGATGTTCCTGCCCTTTTCAACTCGGCTGTGACTGTCATATTTTCTTTGAAACAAGGCAAATGGCTTGCCATTCATTTAATTTAGAGTGAAATATTGTAACAAATCCAAACCAAGGGAAATAACATCACTCTCACCGGCTGCTTGAGCTCACTGTGCATTACAGAAGCCAAGTGATTAGCCCCCACCAGCACCCACAAACTTATTTCGAACTAGCACATCAAATGGGCTCTAAGTTTTCATAGGAAAGGCTGGACATCTGGGGCTCACGCCATTGTCAACGTAGTCAATAAACGAGAGAATTACACTACGAGCGGCTGACACCAGGGACCCAGCAAGTCGCGCAGTTTTTTTTGAGGAACAAGCAGTTGTTATTTATACTAGTTTTAGCGACGGATCAGGGTAACAACGGGGCTGTGCGGGGGCTGTGGCCCGTCTAGCCAGGGTTTTATTTATGTTTACCACATCATGAGCCCAGTTGTGTTTTTTTCTTGCTGAAAATGGCTAGCCCAGTTCTATTTTTTAAAGAAATACCCAAACAAGGCCTACTTGCTTTATCGGCCCTGCTGGGCTGCAAATCTTTCAAGACGAGGAGAGTTTCATTCGGTTTGCCCAGAAATGGGCTGTACATTTTTAAAACACATCAAACCGGGAATTAGTTTCAATTTTTTTCATTACAAGATCTTAAATTCCATTGATTTTTATGCGTGGACAATTATTTGGATTTTATATTTATATAAATTATTTTTCAAAATAGTTTGCATGTGAATCGATATTTCTGGATTAAAAACAGTTGACCGCACCGAAATATGCAAAATTTCGTATACTTTTTAACCGTGGCCACAATATGGGGTGTGATGCTAACAAAAAGAAGATGGGCTCCAAAAAATTCTTAAGAATTAGCAAATGGGTTGTACATTATTAGAAATAATGGCAGATAGGCTGTATGCTATTTTCCACAGATTTGAGGCTGACTTGTGCGCCTACTACAGGTTGACGCGTATGCTTTCATAAAAAAAAAGGTTAACGCACACGCAACGCCCTGTCAACTTAGTCAACACACGAGAGCAGGGATTGTTGGATGTCCATCCAACGGCTGTCGTGCTTCTTCAATCTCTGCTCTTCATGCTCAAGCCGCTCAAACAAGCGCCGGCAGGATTGCCTGCTCCCTCCTTCGCGCGGCAGGCTGTGCTGCCGCGCAGGCCTCACCGCCCGACTGTACTCCCATCGCTGGCCTAGCCATCCCTCTACTCACGCACACCTGCTGTTATTCTCTGGCGACGGCAGACGAACCAGTAAACCCTCATACAGTCGTACTCCCCTCCACGTGGGAAACAACTGCCGAGTATTCCCTGGCTCCGTGTCGTTCCCTTCCTAGGCCTCGCCGTCATCCACCGCCCTGGTGCTCTCGGCGCGGCCTGGTCAACGTGGTCAATGAACAACATCCATCGGAAGTGGACTGTACGTGGAGAGGTTGACAGCTGGGTCCACGGCCGCACGCAAGGAAATGCCTCCTTTTTACGCGCAAAATAATGACTCCTCCACCTGACAGCTAGGACCCACAGGAAGGGCCTCTGTATTTCGTGAAAAAAACATTCCCCCCGCTGACAGGTCGGACCCACCAGCTATATCTTCGCACGCAAGGAAGTGCCTCCTTATTACGCCCAAAAAATGAATACCCCCCTGCTAGCTGGGACCCACCATATTGTTGGGCTGACTTGTGGGCCTACTAAGTTGACAGGGTCGGAGAGCTTTGTCAACTTAGTCAATACTCCAGTGACCGTATGATGTCCATCCAACGACCATAGTGCTTCTTCAACCTCTGGTCTTCTTGCTCCGGTCGTGCCGCCTGCTCCTGCCTCCCGTGGCCGGCTGTGCTACCGCGGAGGCCTCACCGCCCCCATACTACTCCCACCACTGGCCAGGCCATCCCTCCACTCACCCACACGCCATGTTATTCTGCGGTGATGGCAGCCTCACACCACAGCCGAACCAGTGAACGCTCGTACTCCTCTCCGCGTGGGCATCCACTGTCGCGTCTTGCACGGCTCCGCGTCGTCTCCTTCCTAGGCCTCGCCGTCGTCCACCGCCGTGGTGCTCTCGGCGCGGCGTGGTCAATGTGGTCAACGGCCGACTTCCATCAGAAGAGTACTGTACGTGGAGAGGCTGACAGCCGGGTCCACGGCAGCTGCAAGGAAGTGCCTCCTTATTACGCGGAAAATAATTATTCCTCCACCTGACAGCGAGGACCCACTGGACGGGCCACCGTTATTTTGCGAAAAAGATCATTTCCCCCTGACTGCTGGGACCCACCGGACGGGCCACCGTATTTCGTGAAAAAAAACGTTCCCCTCGCTGTCAGCTCGGACCCACCGGAAGTGCCTCCTTATTACGCACAAAAAAATGAATACTCCCCTGGCTAGCTGGGACCCACCTTGCTGGGAGGGTGACTTGTGGGCCTACTAAGTTGACGGGGATGAAGGGTTTGTCAACTTAGTCAATATGAACGATTCTAGCTCCAGTGAGCGTACGTTGTCCATCCAACGGCCATAGTGCTTCTTCAACCTCTAGTCTTCTTGCTCCAGCCGCCCAAAGCAACGCCGGTCGTGCCGCATGCTCCTGCCTCCCGTGGCCGGTTGTGCTGCCGCAGAGACCTCACCGCCCCCTACTATTCCCACCGCCGGCTAGGCCCTGCGGCGACGGCAGCCTCACACCGCAGCCGAACCAGTGAACCCTCGTAGTCCTCTCTGTGCGGGCTTCCACTACTGCGTCGTCCCCTTCCTAGGCCTCGTCATCGTCCACCGCCGTGCTGCTCTCCGCGCGGCGTGGTCAAGGAATGACTTCCATCGGAAGAGTACTGTATGTGGAGAGGCTGATAGCTGGGTCCACGGCCACAGCCCAGTTTTTTTGTGATTTGCCAAGTAAGTCGCTTTGTCAGGCCTGTTGGGCTGCAAATCTTTCAAGACGAGGAGAGCTTTCATTCGGCTGGCCGAGAAAATGGCCCATCAGTAATGAGAAATGGGTTCTACATTTTTAAAACACATCAAACCAGCAATTAGTTTCAAATATCTTTTTTTTCATTTCAAGATTTTAAATGACATTAATTTTTATGCATGGAGAATTTGTTGGATTGTATATTGATATACATTTATTTTTGAAATCAGTTTGAATGTGAGTTGAAATTTCGGGATTAAAAACAGTTCAGACCGCACCGAAATATGCAAAATTTCGTATATTTTTTAACCGTTGCCACAATATGGGCTGTAGTGCTAACAAAAAAATATGGGCTCCAAAGAAAACCTTCAGAATTAGCAAATGGGCTGTAAATTATTAGAAATAATGGCAGATGGGTTGTATGCTGTTTTCCACAGATTTGAGGCTTTCCTAAAAAAAGGTTGACGCACAAGCACTCACTGTTAGATGTCCATCCAACGGTCATCGTGCTTCTTCAATCTCTGCTCTTTCTGCTCCAGCCGCTCAAACAAGCGCCGGCGGGACTGCCTGCTCCCTCCTCCGCGCGGCCGGCTGTGCTGCCACGCAGGCCTCACCGCCCGACCATACTAACATCGCTGGCCTAGCCATCCCTCTACTCACCCAAACCTGCTGTTATTCTCCGGCGACGGCAGACGAACCAGTAAACCCTCATATAGTCGTACTCCCCTCCGCGTGGGAAACAACTGCCGAGTCTTCCCTGCCTCGGTGTCGTCCCATTCCTAGGCCTCGCCGTCGTCCACCGCCCTGGTGCTCTCGGCGCGGCGTGGTCAACATGGTCAAGGAACGACTTCCATCGGACGTGGACTGTACATGGAGAGGCTGACAGCTGGGTCCACGGCGGCAGCAAGGAAGTGCCTCCTTATTACGCGGAAAATAATGATTCCTCCACCTGACAGCAGAGACCCACCAGACGGGCCACCGTATTTCGCGAAAAAATGTTTCCCCCCTGACTGCTGGGACCCACCAGCTACACCTTCGCATGCAAGGAAGTGCGTCCGGGCAAAAAAAACGATTCGCCCCCCTGACTGGTGGGACCCACCAGCTACATCTTCGCACGCAAGGAAGTGCGTCCGGGCAAAAAAACCAAAACGATTCGCCCCCCTGACTGCTGGGACCCACCAGCCCCCCGACTGCTAGGACCCACCAGCTACATCTTCGCACGCAAGGAAGTGCGTCCGGGCAAAAAAAACAAAACGATTCGCCCCCTGACTGCTGGGACCCACCAGCTACATTTTCGCAGGCAAGGAAGTGCCTGACAGTCGGGACCCACCTGGTCGAAGCGTACGTAGCCTTGACATTCTGGTCGCGAACGTGTACATACATACTGGTCGATGTAGATGCACGCACGTGTCGTAGTAGAGGCGCGCACGTGTCGTAGTAGAGGCGCACACGTAGCACGTACACGTACGTACAGCGACCAGGGTGCAAGAAAGAAAATACGGTCACGTATGTGTACATACGGGCGGTGTCTCGAACGCCTACTCGCGCATACGTACGGCGAGGGCTCGTGTACATGGTTGGGTCGGAACGGAGAAACAACGTCATCGTCATGTTCATGGGTCAGAACAGAATGTGTGGTCGTGTTCATCGGGAGGGCTTGGACGGAAGAGGCGATGGAAACAAGGCCTGGCGTACTGCATAACGGAGGAAATGGACCTCCTACAGTCAAAACGGGGGTCCTGTTGATCGGGAGGGGTGTGGCGTACCGCAAAACGGAGGAAATGGACCTCCTACAGTCAAGACGGGGGTCCTGTTGATTGGGAGGGGTGTGGTGTACCGCAAAACGGAGGAAACGGACCTCCTACGGTCGAAACGGGGGTCCTGTTGATCGGGAGGGGTGTGGCGTACTGCAAAATGGAGGAAACGGACTTGTTTTGGAGCGCTACGATCGAAACGGGGGTCCTGTTCATCGGGAGGGGTGTGGCGTACCGCAAAACGGGACTCCACGGGATACTGTTCATCTCCACCGTCAACCCCCTCCAGCCTCCACGAGCTACTATTCATCCACCGTCGACCTCCTCCAGCCTCCACGGGCTCCTGTTCATCCAGCCTCCACCGCGCGCATACTCCGCCGGCTACTGTTCAACCACCCCTCCACCGTCTACTATTCATCCAGCCCTCCACACCACGGGGTCCTGTTCAACCACCCCTCCACGGCACCCCTCCCCATCTACTATTCATCCTGCCCTCCACACCACGGGGTCCTGTTCATCCACCCCTTCCACGGGCACCCCTCCACGTCTACTGTTCATCCAGCCCTCCACCACACCATGGGGTCCTGTTCATCCAGAGGCAGCACCACCGCTCACTGTTCATCCAACCCCCCCCCCCCCCCGCAACGCTCACTGTTCATCCCATCGATCGGCTTCAGTTAGCAGCAATAGCCAAGGAATCGCTTCGATCGGGTTTCAGTTAACAGCCATCGATCGATCGCTCGGGTTCAGTAACGCGTAGCCTGCAGTGCAATCGCTCGGGTTCAGTTAGAGCCCAACGCCTCGCTCGGGTTCAGTTAGAGCCAACGCCTCGCACACACACGCGTATGTGTACGAGAGGAACGCGCATCGCTCGGCCCCCGACCTCCCACCGTAACCGGGAACTCCCCAAAATTTTCCTCCCCCTCGCTTCTACCATGGTTTTTTCCGTCATGGACGGCCCAAAGAATGTCATGCAACAGCGTCTCCGGCCCGCCCAGGACGAAAAGCCCATTTTCTGTCATGATTTTTTGTCATAGAAGTAGGAGCCCACCACATCTATGATGATACCGGGTTTTGTCACAATTATCGTCATAGAAGTGTCATATGTATGACAGAATTTTTTTTCGTTTGGCCCAAAATGTCAAGGATGTGTATTTTTTTGTAGTGCATGCATATAGGAATTCAGAGAAGAATCAAATATTGTTCATAGATAATCTGTATCATAAACCCATAATTCATCGGATCTCGGCAAACACACTGCAAAAGGTATTACATCGAATAGATCTCCAAGAACATCGAGGAGAACTTTGTATTGAGAACCAAAGAGAGAGAAGAAGCCATCTAGCTAATAACTATGGATCCGAAGATCTATGGTAAACTACTCACACATCATCGGAGAGGCTATGGTGTTGATGTAGAAGCCCTCCGTGATCGAATCCCCCTACAGCAGATCACCGAAAAAGGCCCCAATATGGGATCTCACAGGTACAGAAGGTTGCGGCAATGGAAAAGTGGTTTTGTGGCTCTCCTGGATGTTCTCAGGGTATAAGAGTATATATAGTTGAAAGAAGTTGGTCGGTGGAGCTACGAGGGCCCATGAGGGTGGGGGCGCCTACCCCCAGGGCGCGCCCTCCTACCTCGTGGCCGCCTCGTTGTGTCTCTGACTTCCATTCCAAGTCTCCTGGATTGCGTTTGTTCCAAGAAAGATCCTTGTGAAGGTTTCGTTCCGTTTGGATCCCGTTTGATATTCCTTTTCTACGAAACACTGAAATAGGCAAAAAACAGCAATTTGCACTGGGCCTTCGATTAGTAGGTTAGTCCCAAAAATAACATAAAATAGTATATTAAAGCCCATTAAACATCCAAAACAGATAATATAATAGCATGGAGCAATCAAAAATTATAGATACGTTCAAGACGTATCAACATCCCCAAGCTTATTTCTTGCTCGTCCTCAAGTAGGTAAATGATAGAAGCAGAATTTTTGATGTGGAATGCTACCTGTCGGTGTCAAAACCAGCGGATCTCGGGTAGGGGGTCCCGAACTGTGTGTCTAAGGCGGATGGTAACAGGAGGCAGGGGACACGATGTTTTACCTAGCTTCGGGCCCTCTTGATGGAGGTAAAACCCTACGTCCTCCTTGATTATTCTTGATAATATGAGTAGTACAAGAGTAGATCTACCACAAGATCAGAGAGGCTAAACCCTAGAAGCTAGCCTATGGTATGATTGTATGTTGTCCTACGGACTAAACCCTCCGGTTTATATAGACATCGGAGGGGGCTAGGGTTACATAGAGTCAGTTACAAGGAAGGAGATCTACATATCTGTATTGTCAAGCTTGCCTTCCACGCCAAGGAGAGTCCCATCCGGACACGGGACGAAGTCTTCAATCTTATATCTTCATAGTCCAACAGTCCGGCCAAAAGGATATAGTCCAGCTGTCCGGATACCCCTAAATCCAGGACTCCCTCACTACCTAACATAATTTTCAATGTAATTCTCTTTATTGCGGCATGAATGTTTAGATCCAAAAGATTCTATACAAAATTTTAATATTGACATAAAAATAATAATACTTCAAGCATGCTAACCAAGCAATTATGTCTTATCAAAATAACATAGCCAAAGAAAGCTTATCCTTACAAAATCATATAGTTTGGCCATGCTTCATTTTTGTCACACAAAATGCTCCCATCATGCACAACCCCGATGACAAGCCAAGCAATTGTTTCATACTTATCCTTTTCAAACTCTTTCAACTTTCACCAATATATGAGCGCGAGCCATGGATATAGCACTATGGGTGGAATAGAATATGATGATGGAGGTTGTGTGAGAAGACAAAATGAGAAAGTCTCACATTGACGCGGCTAATCAACGGGCTATGGAGATGCCCATCAATTGATGTCAATGCAAGGAGTAGGGATTGCCATGCAACGGATGCACTAGAGCTATAAATATATGAAAGCTTAACAAAATAAACTAAATGGATGTGCATCAAACTTGGTTTCTCACGAAGACCTAGGGCATTTTGAGGAAGACCATCATTAGAATATACAAGCCAAGTTCTTGTAGCGACCCGACCTCAAACGGTCAAGTCTCTGTGCTTCAATGTCATCCTTGGATCGGTAATGCTGACACACACAGTACTCGAAGGATTTATAACAGAGTAGCAATCACACACTTATTACATAGAATGTCTCAAAAGAGAACTTAATACAATAAATATGGCTTAAGTCCATCTAATATGATAACAGTGGAAGGCTTGGAAGATAAAGTGAGTCCATCAACTCCAAGGCATAGCTGAGCTGCACGGTAACGACCTAACGAACCTTACTCCTCGTCTGAAAAGTCTGCAACATAATATGTTGCATCCCGAAAACGGGTCAGCACATGGAATATGCTGGCAAAATAACACAGCAGTGCAAGAACAGAATAATGCTATCACTACATGCATATTTGGCTGGTGGAAAGCTCTATGGTTAAAGTTTTGCGAAAAGCCAATTTTTCCCTACGACAAAGGAATATATTTTATTTAACTATCATGGTAGTTGAAACATCATTGAGAAGGTTCCTCCAACTCAATCCCAATTAAAAGTAATTATCAACCCAACAATATTAATTTAAAGTGATGAGATACATATGACAATCCAAGTACTCAAGATGTCCATAACCGGGGACACGGCTAACCATGATTAGTTTGTACACTCTACAGAGGTTTGCACACTTTTCCCCACAAGACTCGACCTCCTCCGTTGGATTTCTCGCACTACATGGTGTTTGAGAAACAGATGACCGAGACACAGTCTTTCAGAAGCATTAACTTTAACCCCGGGTAGACAGTACCAACCTACATCCCTCTACATCTGCTAGCCTACCACTGGAAGAGGTCATGCAACTTACTCAACTATGCTAGAGCCCATAATAGCTTGTGGCTGCACACGGAAGTTTCTAGCATGAAATATCTCAGTTCCCTTTGAGCCTGGGTGGCGGTCCTTAGGATTATCACACGAGTACTCCGGGATATCCTAGGACAACACTGGATTCTCCAGGTGCCCGACAAGCAATCCACCCAGATGTTTATTAAAGTTGCCACCTTAAGTTGAACCATTAATTAACAATCTCACATCTGTCATGGATTCACTCACCCAAACCACGTCTACGAGCATAGCATGGCAATATAAGCAATACGTATAAGTAACTCCCAAGGGTTTGATAATAACAGGGCAATAGGTTCTACCTCATCAACTACTTCCCAATCCCACATGTTATCAAGTCCTAACCATGCAATGTTTGAGGTTTGAAACTAATGCATAAAAACTGGGTGATAAAGGGGTATGATCAAAGTGTTACTTGCCTTGCTGATGATCCGCAAAACCTAGAGAATCGTAGTAGCACGCTTCGCACTCCGGGTGTTCTATCGCAAACAAACCATAGCATACATAAGCAATCAAGAAAATACACACGGGTAAAACACGAATAAGAAGATCTAACCAGAAAGTTCAAGTTAAGAACTCCGGTTTGCAAAAAGAATCAAATCGAACGGAGTAACGAAACTCAAACTACGAAAGAAACAAGATCCGATTACTAATCTAGACTAAAGTCAAATTTTACTGTACCAAAATCTTGTTCAAGTTGGTTAAACGGGAAGAGGGTTTCGAGACGAAGATCTAGGCGCTTGAATCGCCTAATTCCAATAAACGAGCAAAAAGATAAACTAAAACGAAAATCGGATCAGAAATCGCGATCGAGAATAATCGCGGAAAATCTGAAAAAAATTGACGAACAGGCTAACGAACGAACGTTCGCTATCTGTGGCTAACGAGTGAACTCCGTTCGTTAAAACGAACGTACGGACAAACTCCGCTAAGTAACTAAACCGAGAAAACCGGCAAACCGATCTAAAAATAAGAAACTAGGATTTAAAAAAACTGATGGTTTTTACCTAAACCGGAAAAAAACCGGACGGCGAGATTCGAACTCCGGCGCGGCTCCGGCGGCTTCCGGTGAGCGGGGCGGTGGCGCGGGCAACGATGGGGTGCAGCGGGGCGGCACGGGGTGGCGCGGGGCGGCTCAGCGGCGGCGGCGGCGAGTGGCAGCGTGCGGTGGCGTCGGTGCAGGGCGGCGGAGCGGCTTGCGGGCGGCGGCGGGTGCGGCTTGGGGCTTCAGGGGGGCCGGGTCAGCTTTTAAAGGGGGTGGCTTGCAGGAGGGGGCGGGGAGGCGTGGCGGGCTCGGTCTCGGCGGCGGCGGCGTGCTGGTCGCGGTCTCCGCAAGGAAGACGGCGGCGTGGCGGCGGCTGGGCCAACTGGGCCTCAACCCAGTTCGGTCCGGCGGGCTTCTCTTTTTTTTAAATAACGTTCCGATAAAAATAAATCCTAGAAAAATAAATTAAAATCTAAAGATGCCAGAACAAATTTTCACCATCTAAATAAAATATTTAGAACAAGATGAACATTTTCTTGGCCCTAAAATGCAATTTTGAAAACGTGCATTTTATTCTAATGCAAATAAAATTGCAATAAAATCCGAATAAAAGCAAATATTTGATTTTAATATTTTTCCTCCAATATTTCATTTATTTTGGAGAAGTCATATTATCTCCTCTCATATATTTTAACCTGAAATATTTTCGGAGAGAAAAATAACTAAAACCAAAAATCCTCGTTTCAATATTTGATAAAATTCAAATATGAAAACAGTGAAATCCCTAACTCTCTCTTCGAGGGTCCTTGAGTTGCTTAGGATTTCGAGGATCAAGCCAAAAACAGTTCTATAATGAAAAAATCCCACTAGTATATGAAAGTGACATAATAAGAGACTCTGTATCATGAAGATCATGGTGCTACTTTGAAGCACAAGTGTGGAAAAATGATAGTAACATTGCCCCTTCTCTCTTTTTCTCTCATTTTTTTATTTGGTCCTTTTTCTCTTTTTATGGCCTCTTTTTTTATTTGGGCTTCTTTGGCCTCTTTTTTTTCGTCCGAAATCTCATCCCGACTTGTGGGGGAATCACAGTCTCCATCATCCTGTCCTCACATGGGACAATGCTCTAATAATGAAAATCATCACACTTTTATTTACTTACAACTCAAGAATTACAACTCGATACTTAGAACAAAATATTACTCTATGTGAATGCCTCCGGCGGTGTACCGAGATGTGCAATGAATCAAGAGTGACATGTATGAAAGAATTATGAAGGTGGCTTTGCCACAAATACGATGTCAACTTCATGATCATGCAAAGCAATATGACAATGATGGAGTGTGTCATAATAAACGGAACGGTGGAAAGTTGCATGTCAATATATCTCGGAATGGCTATGGAAATGCCATAATTGGTAGGTATGGTGGCTGTTTTGAGGAAGATAAGGAGGATTATGTGTGGTAGAGCATATCATATCACGGGGTTTGGATGCACTAGCGAAGTTTGCACCAACTCTCGAGGTAAGAAAGGGCAATGCACGGTACCGAAGAGGCTAGCAATGATGGAAGGGTGAGAGTGCGTATAATCCATGGACTCAACATTAGTCATAAAGAACTCACATACTTATTGCAAAAATCTACAAGTCATCAAAACCAAGCACTACGCGCATGCTCCTAGGGGGGTAGATTGGTAGGAAAAGACCATCGCTCGTCCCCGACCGCCACTCATAAGGAAAGCAATCAAAGAACACCCCATGCTTCAAATTTGTCACACAACATTTACCATACGTGCATGCTAGCTATGGGACTTGCAAACTTCAACACAAGTATTTCCCAATTCCACAATTACTCAACTAGCACAACTCTAATATTACCATCTTTATATCTCAAAACAACTATCAAGTACCAAACTTCTCATAGTATTTAATGCACTCTATATGAAAGTTTTTATTATACCCATCTTGGATGCCTATTATATTAGGACTAATTTTATAGCCAAAGAAAATTACCATGCTGTTCTAAAAGACTCTCAAAATAATATAAGTGAAGCATGAGAGATCAATAATTTCTATAAAATAAAACCACCACTATTCTCTAAAAAGGTATAAGTGAAGCACTAGAGCAAAATTATCTAGCTCAAAAGATATAAGTGAAGCACATAGAGTATTCTAATAAATTTCGATTCATGTGTGTCTCTGCAAAAGGTGTGTACAGCAAGTATGATTGTGGTAAACTAAAAAGCAAAGAAGCAAATCATACAAGACGCTCCAAGCAAAACACATATCACGTGGTGAATAAAAATATAGCCTCAAGTAAAGTTACCGATAGACGAAGACGAAAGAGGGGATGCCTTCTAGGGCATCCCCAAGCTTAGGCTTTTGGTTGTCCTTGAATTTTACCTTGGGGTGTCTTGGTCATCCCCAAGCTTAGGCTCTTGCCACTCCTTAATCCAAAATCCATCGTATCTTTACCCAAAAACTTGAAAACTTCACGACACAAAACTTAAACAGAAAATCTCATGAGCTCCGTTAGTATAAGAAACCAAACCACCACTTTAATGTACTAAAATGAACTCATTATTTATTTATATTGGTGTTAAACCTACTGTATTCCAACTTCTCTATGGTTCATACCCCCTGATACTAGCCATAGATTCATCAAAATAAGCAAACAACACACGAAAAACAGAATCTGTCAAAAATAGAACAATCTGTAGCAATCTGGAGGTTTCGAATACTTCTGTAACTCCAAAAATTCTGAAAAATTAGGAAGACCTAAATAATTTTTATATTGATCTACTGCAGTTGGAATTGGTATTTTACCACTCTCTGGTAAAAAAATGAAAATTATTCTCATGAGCATACTTTCTGTTTTTTTCCAGCAAGATCAAACAACAATCATCCAAGAAGATCCTAAAGGCTTTACTTGGCACAAACACTAATTAAAACATAAAAAACACAATCATAACAGAGGATAGATGATTTATTTATTACTAATCAGGAACAAAAATCAAGGAACAAAAATAAAATTGGGTTGCCTCCCAACAACCGCTATCGTTTAACGCCCCTAGCTAGGCATAAAAACAAGAATAGATCTAGGTATTGTCATCTTTGGTGTGCAATCCATAAGTGGCTCTCATAATAGATTTGTAAGGTAATTTAATTTTCTTCCTAGGAAAGTGTTCCATGCCTTTCCTTAATGGAAATTGGAATCTAATATTTCCTTCTTTCATGTCAATAATTGGACCAATCGTTCAAAGGGAAGGTCTACCAAGAATAATAGGACATGTAGGATTGCAATCTATATCAAGAACAATGAAATCTACAGGCACATAATTCCTATTTGCAACAATAAGAACATCATTAATCCTTCCCATAGGTTTCTTAATGGTGGAATCCGCAAGATGCAAATTTAAAGAACAATCATCAAATTCACGGAAACCTAACACATCACACAAAGTTTTTGGAATCGTGGAAACACTAGCACCCAAATCACATAAGGCATAGCATTCATGATCTTTAATCTTAATTTTAATAGTAGGTTCCCACTCATCATAAAGTTTTGTAGGGATAGAAACTTATAATTCAAGTTTTTCTTCATAAGATTGCATTAAAGCATGAACGATATGCTTAGTAAAAGCTTTGTTTTGATCATAAGCATGAGGAGAATTTAACACGGATTGCAACAAGGAAATACAATCTATCAAAGAGCAATTATCATAATTAAATTCCTAGAAATCCAAAATAGTGGGTTCATTGCTATGTAAGGTTTTGACCTCTTCAATCCCACTTTTACCAATTTTTGCATCAAGATCAAAAAACTCTGAATCATTGGGACGCCTTTTAACTAAAGTTGACTCATCTCCACTCCCATCTTTATCAAGATTCATATTAAAAAACAAAGATTTAATAGGAGACACATCAATCACTTTTAGATCTTCATCATTATTATCATGAAAACTAGAAGAACACGCTTTCACAAAGCAATCTTTTTTAGCACGCACCCTAGCGGTTCTTTGTTTGCACTCATCAATGGAAATTCGCATGGCTTTGAGAAACTCATTGATATAATGCTTAGGTGGAATAGATCTAAGTTTCAAAGAATCAACATCAAGAGAAATTCTATCCTCGTTCCTAGCCAACTCATCAATCTTAGGCAATTTTTCTTCAAGCAAAGCATTGAAATTCTTTTGCGAATTCATAAATTCTTTAACACTAGTCTCAAAATCAGAGGGCATCTTATTAAAATTTCCATAAGAGTTGTTGTAGGAATTACCATAATTATTAGAGGAATTACTAGGGACGGCCTAGAATTAAAGTTTCCTCTATACGCGTTATTACCAAAGTTGTTCCTACCAACAAAATTCACATCCAAGGATTCATTATTATTCTCAATCAAAGTGGACAAAGGCATATCATTAGGATCAGAAGAAACACTCTTATTAGCAAAAAAAATCATAAGTTCATCCATCTTTCCACTCAAAACATTAATCTCTTCTATCGCATGAACCTTTTTACTAGTGGATCTTTCGGTATGCCATTGAGAATAATTAACCATAATATTATCTAGGAGTTTAGTAGCTTCTCCTAAAGTGATTTCCATAAAAGTGCCTCCTGCGGCCGAATCTAAAAGATTTCTAGAAGCAAGATTCAATCCGGCATAAATTTTTTGTATAATTATCCATAAATTCAAACCATGTGTAGGACAATTACATATCATTAATTTCATCCTCTCCCAAGCTTGTGCAACATGCTCATGCTCAAGTTGCTTAAAATTCATAATATCGTTTCTAAGAGAGATGATCTTAGCGGGAGGAAAATACTTAGAGATAAAAGCATCTTTCCACTTATTCCATGAATCAATACTATTTTTAGGCAAAGAAGAGAACCAAGTTTTAGCACGATCTCTAAGCGAAAATGGAAATAGCTTCAATTTAACAATATCATTATCCACATCTTTCTTCTTTTGCATATCGCACAAATCAACAAAGGTGTTTAGATGGGTAGCGGCATCTTCACTAGGAAGGCTAGAAAATTGATCTTGCATGACAAGATTCAACAAAGCAGTATTAATTTCACCAGATTCGGCATCGGTAATAGGAGCAATCGGAGTGATAATAAAATCATTGTTGTTGGTATTGGAAAAGTCACATAATTTAGTATTGTCTCGATCCATTGTGACAAACAACCAATCCAACACACAAGCACAGAAGAAGCAAGCGAAAAAAAGAACGGAAAATGGGCGAATAAAATGGCAAAGGTGAAGTGGGGGAGAGGAAAACGAGAGGCAAATGGCAAATAATGTAATGCGAGGGATAAGAGTTTGTGATGGGTACTTGGTATGTCTTGACTTGAGCGTAGATACCCCGGCAACGGCACCAGAAATCCTTCTTGCTACCTCTTGAGCATGCGTTGGTTTTCCCTTGAAGAGGAAAGGGTGATGCAGCAAAGTAGCGTAAGTATTTACCTCGGTTTTTGAGAACCAAGGTATCAATCCAATTGGAGACTACACGCAAATCGCCTAGTTCCTGCACAAACAATCAAGAACCTTACAAGCAATGTGATAAAGGGGTTGTCAATCCCTTCACGGCCACTTGCAAAAGTGAGATCTGATAAAGATAATAAGATAAATATTTTTGGTATTTTTGTTGTACAGATTGAAAAGTAAAGATTGCAAAATAAATAGTAAACTAGAATTATAGATCAGAAACTTATATGATGTAAAGTAGACCCAGGGGCCATAGGTTTCACTAGTGGCTTCTCTCAAGATAGCATATATTACGGTGGGTGAACAAGTTACTGCCGAGCAATTGATAGAAAAGCGCATAGTTATGAGAATATATAGGTATGATCATGAACATAGGCATAACGTCCGTGTCAAGTAGACCGAAACGATTTTGCATCTACTACTATTACTCCACACATCGACCGCTATCCAACATGCATCTAGAGTATTAAGTTCATAAGAACATGGTAACGCATTAGGCAAGATGACATGATGTAGAGGGATAAACTCAAGCAATATGATATAAACCTCATCTTTTTATCCTCGATGGCAACAATATAATACGTGTCGGTTCCCTTTCTGTCACTGGGATCGAGCACCGCAAGATTGAACCCAAAGCTAAGCACTTCTCCCATTGCAAGAAAGATCAATCTAGTAGGCCAAACTAAACCGATAATTCGAAGAGACTTGCAAAGATATCAAATCATGCATATAAGAATTCAGAGAAGAATCAAATATTGTTCATAGATAATCTTGATCATAAACCCACAATTCATCGGATCTCGGAAAACACACCGCAAAAAGTATTACATCGAATAGATCTCCAAGAACATCAAGGAGAACTTTGTATTGAGAACCAAAGAGAGAGAAGAATCCATCTAGCCAATAACTATGGACCCGAAGGTTTGTGGTAAACTACTCACACATCATCGGAGAGGCTATGGTGTTGATGTAGAAGCCCTCCGTGATCGAATCCCCCTCCAATAGATCACCAGAAAAGGCCCCAAGATGGGATCTCACGGGTACAGAAGGTTGCTGTGGTGGAAAAGTGGTTTGGTGGCCCTCCTGGATGTTTTCAGGGTATAAGAGTATATATAGGCGACAGAAGTAAGTCGGTGGAGCTACGAGGGGCCCACGAGGGTGAGGGGCGTGCCTACCCCCTGGGCGCGCCCTCCTGCCTCGTGGCTGCCTCGTTGCGTCTCTGACTTCCACTCCAAGTCTCCTGGATTGAGGTTGTTCCAAGAAAGATCCTCGCGAAGGTTTCATTCCGTTTGATATTCCTTTTCTGCGAAACACTGAAATAGGCAAAAACAACAAGTTGCACTGGGCCTTCGGTTAATAGGTTTGTCCCAAAAATAATATAAAAGAGTATATTAAAGCCCATTAAACATCCAAAACAGATAAAATAATAGCATGGAATAATAAAAAATTATAGATACGTTGGAGACGTATCATATTCCGCTTCACATGTAGATCCCGCCACGACGCTCTCCTTAGAACTGCACCAACTGATAGCTCCACCATTCAATAAAAATACGTATCCGGTTTGTGACTTAGAGTCATCTGGATCAGTGTCAAAGCTTGCATCGACATAACCGTTTACGACGAGCTCTTTGTCACGTCCCTGCTAAACTTTGACCGTTGTCGAGGATTTCAGGATGTTCTTTTCAGGTATTTCAGGATGGTCTTGACCGCTGTCAAGTGATCCACTCCTAGATTACTTTGGTACCTCCCTGCTAAACTAATAGCAAAGAACACGTCAGGTTTGGTACACAACATTGCATACATGATAGAACCTATGGCTGAGGCATCGGGAATAACTTTCATTTTCTCTCTATCTTCTGAAGTGGTCGGGCATTGCGTCTGACTCAACTTCACATCTTGTAACACAAGCAAGAACCCTTTCTTTGACTGATCCATTTAGAACTTCTTCAAAACTTTATCAAGGTATGTGCTTTGTGAAAGTCCAATTAAGCGTCTTGATCTATCTCTATAGATCTTGATGCCCAATATATAAGCAGCTTCACCAAGGTCTTTCATTGAAAAAATCTTACTCAAGTATCCTTTTATGCTATTCAGAAATTCAGTATCATTTCCGATCAATAATAGGTCATCCACATATAATATCAGAAATGCTACGGAGCTCTCACTCACTTTCTTGTAAATACTGGCTTCTCCAAAAGTCTGTATAAAACCATATGCTTTGATCACACTATCAAAACGTATATTCCAACTCCGAGAGGCTTGCACCAGTCCATAAATGGATCGCTGGAGCTTGCACACTTTGTTAGCACCTTTAGGATCGACAAACCTTCTGGTTGCATCATATACAACTCTTCTTTGAGATATCCATTAAGGAATGCAGTTTTGACATTCATTTGCCAAATTTCATAATCATAAAATGCGGCAATTGCTAACATGATTCGGACAGACTTAAGCATCGCTACGGGTGAGAAGGTCTCATCGTAGTCAACTCCTTGAACTTGTGAAAAACCTTTCTCAACAAGTCGAGCTTTGTAGACAGTAATATTACCGTCAGCGCCAGTCTTCTTCTTGAAGATCCATTTATTCTCTATTGCTTCCGATCATCGGGCAAGTCAACCGAACTCCATATTTTGTTCTCATACATGGATCCCATCTCAGATTTCATGGCCTCAATCCATTTCATGGAATCTGGGCTCATCATCGCTTCCTCATAGTTCATAGGTTCGTCATGGTCAAGTAACATGACCTCCAGAACAGGATTACCATACCACTCTGGTGCGGATCTTACTCTGGTTGACCTACGAGGTTCGGTACTAACTTGATCAGAAGTTTCATGGTCATCACCATTAGCTTCCTCACTAATTGTTGTAGGAATCACTTGAACTGATTTCTGTGATGAACTACTTTCCAATAAGGGAGAAGGTACAATTACCTAATCAAATTCTACTTTCCTCCCACTCACTTCTTTCGCGAGAAACTCCTTCTCTAGAAAGGATCCATTCTTAGCAATGAATATCTTGCCTTCGGGTCTATGATAGAAGGTGTACCCAACAGTCTCCTTTGGGTATCCTATGAAGACACATTTCTCCGATTTGGGTTCGAGCTTATCAGGTTGAAGCTTTTTCACATAAGCATAGCAGCCCAAACTTTAAGAAATGACAACTTGGGTTTCTTGCCAAATGACAATTCATATGGTGTCATCTCAACGGATTTCGATGGTTCCCTATTTAACGTGAATGTAGCCGTCTCTAAAGCATAACCCCAAAACGATAGCGGTAAATCAGTAAGAGACATCATAGATTACACCATATCTAATAAAGTGCGGTTACAACGTTCGCACACACCATTACACTGTGGTGTTCCAGGTGGCATGAGTTGCGAAACTATTCCGCATTGTTTCAAATGAAGACCAAACTCCTAACTCAAATATTCACCTCCACGATCAGATCGTAGAAACTTAATTTCTTGTTACGATGATTTTCCCCTTCACTCTGAAATTCTTTGAACTTTTAAAATGTTTCAGACTTATGTTTCATCAAGTACATATACCCATATCTTCTCAAATCATCTGTGAAGGTCAGAAAATAACAATACCCTCCACAAGCATCAACACTCATCGGACCGCATACATCAGTATGTATTATTTCCAATAAGTCAGTTGCTCGCTCCATTGTTCCGGAGAACGGAGTCTTAGTCATCTTGCCCATGAGGCATAGTTCGCAAGCATCAAGTGATTCCAAAAGCCCATCGACATGGAGTTTCTTCATGCGCTTTACACCAATATGACCTAAACGGCAGTGCCACAAATAAGTTGCACTATCATTATTAAACTTATATCTTTTGGCTTCAATACTATGAATATGTGTATCACTACTATCGACATTCAATAAAAATAGACCACTCATTAAGGGTGCATGACCATAAAAGATATTACTCATATAAATGGAACAACCATTATTCTCTGATTTAAATGAATAACCGTATCGCATCAAACAAGATCTAGATATAATGTTCATGCTTAACGTTGGCACCAAATAACAATTATTCAGGTCTAAAACTAATCCAGTAGGTAGATGTAGAGGTAGCGTGCCGACCGCGATCACATCGACTTTGGAACCATTTCCCATGCACATCGTCACCTCGTCCTTAGCCAATCTTCGCTTAACCCGTCGCCACTGTTTTGAGTTGCAAATATGAGAAACAGAACCGGTATCAAATACCCAGGCGCTACTGCGAGCATTAGTAAGGTACACATCAATAACATGTATATCAAATATATCTTTCACTTTGCCATCCTTCTTATCCGCCAAATACTTAGGGCAGTTCCGCTTCCAGTGACCAGTCCCTTTGCAGTAGAAGTACTCAGTCTCAGGCTTAGGTCCAGACTTGGGCTTCTTCACTTGAGCAGCAACTTGGTTGCCATTCTTCTTGAAGTTCCCCTTCTTCCCTTTGCCCTTCTTCTTGAAACTAGTGGTCTTGTTGACCATCAACACTTGATGCTCCTTCTTGATTTCTACCTTCGCGGCCTTTAGTATTGCGAAGAGCTCGGGAATTTTCTTATCCATCCCTTGCATATTATAGTTCATCACGAAGCTTTTATAGCTTGGTGGCAGTGATTGAAGAACTCTGTCAATGACACTATCATCAGGAAGATTAACTCCCAGTTGAGTCAAGTGGTTGTGGTACCCAGACATTTTGAGTATATGTTCACTGATAGAACTATTCTCCTCCATCTTGCAGCTATAGAACTTATTGGATACTTCATATCTCTCAATTCAGCCATTTGCTTGAAATATTAACTTCAACTCCTGGAACATCTCATATGCTCCATGACGTTCAAAATGTCGTTGAAGTCCCGATTCTAAGCCGTAAAGCATGGCACACTGAACTATCAAGTAGTCATCAGCTTTGCTCTGCCAGACGTTCATAACATCTGGTGTTGCTCCTGCAGCGGGCTTTGCACCTAGCGGTGCTTTCAGGACGTAATTCTTCTGTGCAGCAATGAGGATAATCCTCAAGTTACGGACCCAGTCCATGTAGTTGCTACCATCATCTTTGAACTTAGCTTTCTCTAGGAACGCATTAAAATTCAAAGGAACAGTAGAGCACGGGCCATTAATCTACAACAATATAGACATGCAAAATACTATTAGGTACTAAGTTCATGATAAATTAAAGTTCAATTAATCATATTACTTAAGAACTCCCACTTAGATAGACATCTCTCGAGTCATCTAAATGATCATGTGATCCATATCAACTAAACCATGTCCAATCATCACATGAGATGGAGAAGTTTTCAATGGTGAACATCACTATGTTGATCATATCTACTATATGATTCATGCTCGACCTTTCGGTCTCAATGTTCCGAGGCCATATCTACATATGCTAGGCTCGTCAAGTTTAACCCGAGTATTCTGCATGTGGGAAACTGGCTTGCACCCATTGTATGTGAACGCTGAGCTTATCACACCTGATCATCACGTGGTGTCTCGGCACGATGAACTGTAGCAATGGTGCATACTCAGGGAGAACACTTATACCTTGAAATTTAGTGAGAGATCATATTATAATGCTACTGTCGTACTAAGAAAAATAAGATGTATAAAGGATAAACATCACATGCAACCAAAATAAGTGATATGATATGGCCATCATCATCTTGTGCCTTTGATCCCCATCTCCAAAGCACCGTCATGATCACCATTGTCACCGGCTTGACACCTTGATCTCCATCGTAGTATCGTTGTGGTCTCGCCAACTATTGCTTCTATGAATATCGCTACCGCTTAGTGATAAAGTAAAGCAATTACATGGCGATTGCACTTCATATAATAAAGCAACAACCATATGGCTCCTGCCAGTTGCCTATAACTGTTTACAAAACATGATCATCTCATACAACAATTTATATCATCATGTATTGACCATATCACATCACAACATGCCCTGCAAAAACAAGTTAGACGTCCTCTACTTTGTTGTTGCAAGTTCTACGTGGCTGCTACGGGCTTCTAGCAAGAACCGTTCTTACCTACGCATCAAAACCACAACGATATTTTGTCAAGTGTGATGTTTTAACCTTCAACAAGGATTGGGCGTAGTCAAACTCGATTCAACTAAAGCTGGAGAAAAAGACACCCACTAGCCACCTGTGTGTGAAGCACGTCGGTAGAACCAGTCTCATGAACGCGGTCATGTAATGTCGGTCTGGGCCGCTTCATCCAACAATACCGCTGAATCAAAGTAAGACATTGCTGGTAAGCAGTATGACTATTATCGCCCACAACTCTTTGTGTTCTACTCGTGCATATAACATCTATGCATAGACCTGGCTCGGATGCCACTGTTGAGGAACGCAGTATTTCAAAAAATTTACCTACGATCACGCAAGATCTATCTAGGAGATGCATAACAACGAGAGGGGAGACTGTGTGTACGTACCCTCGTAGACCGAAAGCGGAAGCGTTTAGTAACACGGTTGATGTAGTCGAACGTCTTCGTGATCCAACCGATCCAAGTACCGAACGCACGGCACCTCCGTGGTCAGCACACGTTCAACTCGATTACGTCCCTCGAACACTTGATCCAGCTAAGGCCAAGGGACAATTCTGTCATCACGATGGCATGGTGACGGTGATGATGAAGTTAGCGACGCAGGGCTTCGTCTAAGCACTACAACGATATGACCGAGGTGTGTAACTGTGGAGGGGGGCACCACACATGGCTAAAAGATCAACTTGTGTGTCTTTAGGGTGCCCCCTTTCCACGTATATAAAGGGGGGAGGAGGAGGAGGCCGACCAAGGTGTGGTGCGCCAAGGGGGGGAGTCCTACTTGGACTCCCGGTCCAAGTAGGATTCGCCCCCCCCCCCCTTTCCTATTCCTACAAGGAGAAGGGGGGAAAGAGGAGAGGGAGAGAAGGAAAGAGGGGCCGCCCCCAACCCTAACCCGATTTGGATTGGGCTTGGGGGGCGCGCGCCTCCACCTAGCCGCCGCCTCCTCTCTTCCACTAGGGCCCATGAAGGCCCATTAACCCCCCCCCCCCGGGGGGGGGGGGTTCCGGTAACCCCCTCGTACTCCAGAAAATGCCCGAAACTATCCGAAACCATTCTGGTGTCCGAACATACCCTTACAATATATCAATCTTTATGTCTCGACCATTTTGAGACTCCTCGTCGTGTCCATGATCTCATCAGGGACTCCAAACAAACATCGGTTTATCAAAACACGAAACTCATAATACAAATCGTCATTGAACGTTAAGCGTGCGGACCCTACGGCTTCGAGAACTATGTAGACATGACCGAGACACATCTTCGGTCAATAACCAATAGCGGAACATGGATGCTCATATTGGCTCCTACATATTCTACGAAGATCTTTATCAGTCAAATCGCATAGCAACATACGTTGTTCCCTTTGTCATCGGTATGTTACTTGCCCGAGATTCGATCGTCGGTATCATCATAACTACTTCAATCTCATTACCGGCAAGTCTCTTTACTCGTTCCGTAATGCATCATCCCTTGGCTAACTCATTAGACACATTTCTTGCAAGGCTCATAGTGATGTGCATTACCGAGAGGGCCCAGATATACCTCTCCGATACATGGAGTGAAAAATCCTAATCTTGATCTATGCCAACTCAACAAACACCGTCGGAGACACCTGTAGAGCATCTTTATAATCAGCCAGTTACGTTGTGACGTTTGATAGCACACAAGGTGTTCCTCCAGTATTCGGGAGTTGCATAATCTCATAGTCCGAGGAACATGTATAAGTCATGAAGAAAGCAATAGCAGAAAAACTAAATGATCATTATGCTAAGCTAACGGATGGGTCTTGTCCATCAGATCATTATCTAATGATGTGATCCCATTCATCAAATGACAACACATGTCTATGGCTAGGAAACTTAACCATCTTGGATTAACGAGCTAGTCAAGTAGAGGCATACTAGGGACACTCTGTTTATCTATGTATTCACACATGTACTAAGTTTTCGGTTAATACAATTCTAGCATGAATAATAAACATTTATCATGGTATAAGGAAATATAAATAACAACTTTATTATTGCCTCTAGGGCATATTTCCTTCATTCATATGAGTATTTTGTACCATCAAACAAAAGTTTTTTCACAAAATCATGGTAATTAATGTCAGATTTATCTTATAGCTCTCTTAGTATTAGCCATTGGACTAATTCATAAAAAATATTCCTTTTCGGTCCTAAGAGATTGATAGCGATGAGTTGGTACAAGTGTTTATCCATGATTTTCCTAGATCATGCAAACCACCTTATTACATAATAAATAAGAACTCAAAACAATGACAAAATGTGCTTAGTTCTCCGACAACAGCCCCAGAAATAGCCTTCATGTCCAAGAAGCTATGATCTACGAGTAGTGCCTAAATTGCACATCCTGATTTCCATTAATTACTGCATCATCCATGGCCCGTGGGAGGTAGATTCAAGAAATTTCATGCTGATAAAAAATCTGTCAAGACATTCCATAATTTCAACAACATGGTCTTATTACTTAGATTTGATATTACCTGCACTTTTCTCAGTCTCTTGTACCTTTCTTCTTCAAGTTAAGCAGAATAGATTTGGACCAAGCTGATGCTCACGGGTGGCACTAGCTCTATTGAATGAAAGGTGCCACTACGCATGTGCTTATTAATGGACATCTTGACTCAAGGATTACAAGGGTATATACTGAGCTTGCGGTCGAAGGGGGAGCCTCGGTTATCACACAACCCTCAAACATCCTGACCACATGGCCTCCCCTTTGATTTGTGGTGGGGAAACATGGGGCCCCTGTTGGAAATAAGCCCTAGAAGCAATAATAAATTTTATTATTTATTCCCATGCTCGTAATTAATGTTTATGTTCTATGCTATAATTGCAATGGTTCTCGAGACTGCAATAACCATGAGGCTTAGAGGGAAATCCATGTGCATGTGTAGAATAATAAATGGTAAATTAGGTTCCTAGTCTCGGCTCTACGACTATCTCAAGTGTTGCATGATGATCATGTTTTCTTGATCATGGGCATGACAATACCAGCATCTTTGAGGACACAATGTTAGAAGAATACTTGTGTTGAACAGACCCAATTGATTGTTATACTATTAGATCACTCGCCACAAGTTAATGGTTTATAACATAGAGAAAGTTAATGATTGCATAATTCCTTAGACCATGAGAGTATTGAGTTCCTCCATACTAGATGATGTACTTTGGGGTTTGTCTAACGTCAAGCATAACAGGGTGCTCATAATGACAACTTGTGGGTTCATCAAAAAAGTATGGCAAGGAACTAGATAGCTCAAGAACGAGAGTTGCTCCTCTGACGATGGAGAGATATTATTTGGTCCTTCTCATTGTCCATCATTGTCTGCCCAGACACAGTGTCATTTGAACAAAGGGATATCGGAACATGGGAACAAGAAAAGAGAACAAAACTGGTAAGGAGGACACTGGCATAGTGAACAAGTTGTTCATTCACGGGGATGGCAATAAATCTCACCTCAGGTTTTGTAAACAAATCTCGAAGCAAAAGGTATAGCACGCGAGAACTAAAGGTTCACTTGAATATCATTCATGTGGGTATGGGGGTCAATATGGATGTCCATGGTTCCACTATTGACCATTGGTCGAAAAGAGTCCCAAGTCATGTCTATGCTTCATCGAACCTGTAGGGTGACATGCTTAAGGGTCATCAATCTATACTGAGTACTTTGTGGTAAGTGGTACATCTCAAATGTATCTATAATTTTTTATTGTTCCATGCTATTATATTATCACTTTTATATACTTTTATAGCATTTTATATTATTTTTATGGACTAACCTATTCATCTAGTGCCTAGTTCCAGTTGTTGTTTTCTGAATATTTTTGGTTTTAGATAAAATCTATATCGACGGATGTCAAAATACCTTGACGATTTAATACAATTTTTTGGGGGCACAAAGGACCCATGAAGTTTTGAGGGAGAACGGGAAGAGGAAAGGTGGGTCCACATGTCCACCAAGCACGCCCAAGGCCTAGGGCGTGATGTCTACTACACAACCTTCTTCTTATAGACGTTGTTGGGCCTCCAAGTGCAGAGGTTTGTAGGACAGTAGCAAATTTCCCTCAAGTGGGTGACCTAAGGTTTATCAATCCGTGGGAGGCGTAGGATGAAGATGGTCTCTCTCAAGCAACCCTGCAACCAAATAACAAAGAGTCTCTTGTGTCCCCGACACACCCGATACAATGGTAAATTGTATAGGTGCACTAGTTCGGTTAAGAGATGGTGATACAAGTGCAATATGGATGGTAGATAAAGGTTTTTGTAATCTGAAATTATAAAAACATCAAGGTAACTGATGATAAAAGTGAGCACAAACGGTATTACAATGCGCTAAAACAAGGCCTAGGGTTCATATTTTAACTAGTGCAAGTTCTCTCAACAATAATAACATAATAGGATCATATAACAATCCCTCAACATGCAACAAAGGGTCACTCCAAAGTCACTAATAGCAGAGAACAAACGAAGAGATTATGGTACGGTACGAAACCACCTCAAAGTTATCCTTTCTGATCAATCTATTCAAGAGTCCGTAGTAAAATATCATGAAGCTATTCTTTCCGTTCAATCTATCATAGAGTTCATACTAGAATAACACATTAAGACACAAATCAACCAAAACCTAATGTCGCCTAGATACTCCAATGTCACCTCAAGTATCAGTGGGGTATGATTATACGATATGCATCACAAAGTCTTAGATCATCTATTCAACCAACAGAAAAAACTTCAAAGAGTGCCCCAAAGTTTCTACCGGAGAGTCAAGATGAAAACGTGTGACAATCCCTATGCATAAGTTCACGAGGTCACGGAACTCGCAAGTTGATCACCAAAACATACATCAAGTGGATCACGTGATATCCCATTGTCACCACAGATAAGCACATGCAAGACATACATCAAGTGTTCTCAAATCCTTAAAGACTCAATCCGATAAGATAACTAAAGGTAAAACTCAATTCATCACAAGAGAGTAGAGGGGGAGAAACATCATAAGATCCAAATATAATAGCCAAGCTCGCGATACATCAAGATCGTGCCGACTCAAGAACACGAGAGAGAGAGAGAGAGAGAGAGAGAGAGAGAGAGATCGCACACATATCTACTGGCACATACCCTCATCCCCGAGGGTGAAATACTCCCTCCTCTTCATGGAGAGCACCGGGATGATGAAGATGGCCGCCGAAGAGGGATTCCCCCCTCTGGCAGGGTGTCGGAATGGGTCTAGATTGGTTTTCGGTGGCTACAGAGGCTTCTGGCGGTGGAATTCCCGACCTAGGTTATGTTCTGGAGGTTTCAGTATATATAAGAGGTTTTGGCGTCGAGAACAAGTCAGGGGGATCTCCGGGCTGTCCACGAGGCAGGGGGCGCGACCAGGGGGGTGGGCGCGCCCCCCACCCTCGTGGGCAGCCCGAGACTCTTCTGGCCCAACTCGTTTACTCCATGGCCTTCTTCTGGTCCAAAAATAAGCTTCGTCAAGTTTCAGGCCAATTGGACTCCGTTTGGTTTTCCTTTTCTGCGATACTCAAAAGCAAGAGAAAAACAGAAGCTGGCACTGGGCTCTAGGTTAATAGGTTAGTCCCAAAAATCATATAAATTAGCATGTAAATGCATATAAATCATCCTAGATGGATAATATAATAGCGTGGAACAATCAAAAATTATAGATACGTTGGAGACGTATCAAGCATCCCCAATCTTAATTCATGCTCTTCCTCGAGTAGGTAAATGATAAAACAGAATTTTTGATGTGGAATGCTATCTAACATATTTACCAAATGTAATTTTCTTGTAGTTTCCTTTATTGTGACAAGAATATTCAGATCCATAAGATTCAAGACAAAAGTTTAATATTGACATAAAAATAATAATACTTCAAGCATACTAACCAAGCAATTATGTCTTATTAAAATAACACAGCCAAAGAAAGCTTATCCCTACAAAATCATATAGTTTGGCCATGCTTCATTTTCGTCACACAAAATGCTCCCATCATGCACAACCCCGATGACAATCCGAGCAATTGGTTCATACTTTTTAACGCATTTCGGCCTTTTCAACCCTTACGCAATACATGAGCGCAAGCCATGGACATAGCACTATGGGTGGAATAGAGTATGCTGATAGGGGTTATGTGAGAAGACAAAAAAGAAGGAAGTCTCACATTGACGCGGCTAATCAACGGGCTATGGAGATGCCCATCAATTGATGTTAGTGCGAGGAGTAGGCATTGCCATGCAACGGATGCACTAGAGCTATAAATATATGAAAGCTCATCTAAAGAAACTAAGTGGGTGTGCATCCAACTTGCTTGCTCACGAAGACCTAGGGCATTTTGAGGAAGCCCATCATTGGAATATACAAGCCAAGTTCTATAATGAAAAAAATTCCCACTAGTATATGAAAGTGACAACATAGGAGACTCTCTATCATGAAGATCATGGTGCTACTTTGAAGCACAAGTGTGGTAAAAGGATAGTAGCATTGCCCCTTCTCTCTTTTTCTCTCATTTTTTGTTTTTTTGTTTTTTGGGCCTTCTCTTTTTTATGGCCTCTTTTTTCTCTTTTTTTTTATTTTTCGTCTGGAGTCTCATCCCGACTTGTGGGGGAATCATAGTCTCCATCATCCTTTCCTCACATGGGACAATGCTCTAATAATGATGACCATCGCACTTTTATTTACTTACAACTCAAGAATTACAACTCGATACTTAGAACAAAATATGACTCTATATGAATGCCTCCGGCGGTGTACCGGGATGTGCAATGAATCAAGAGTAACATGTATGAAAGAATTATGAATGGTGGCTTTGCCACAACGACGATGTCAACTACATGATCATGCAAAGCAATATGACAATGATGGAGCATGTCATAATAAATGGAACGGTGGAAAGTTGCATGGCAATATATCTTGGAATGGCTATGGAAATGCCATAATAGGTAGGTGTGGTGGCTGTTTTGAGGAAGATATAAGGAGGTTTATGTGTGATAGAGCGTATCATATCACGGGGTTTGGATGCACCGGCGAAGTTTGCACCAACTCTCAAGGTGAGAGAGGGCAATGCTTGCTACCGAAGAGGCTAGCAATGATGGAAGGGTGAGAGTGCGTAATATCCATGGACTCACATTAGTCATAAAGAACTCATATACTTATTGCAAAAGTTTATTAGCCCTCGAAGCAAAGTACTACTATCCATGCCCCTAGGGGGATAGATTGGTAGGAAAAGACCATCGCTCATCCCCGACCGCCACTCATAAGGAAAGCAATCAAAGAACAACCCATGCTTCAAATTTGTCACACAACGTTTACCATACGTGCATGCTATGGGACTTGCCAACCTCAACACAAGTATTTCTCAATTTCACAATTACTCAAATATCATAACTCTAATATTACCACCTTTATATATTAAAACAGTTATCAAGTATCAAACTTCTCATAGTATTCAATTCACTTTATATGAAAGTTCTTATTATATCCCTCTTGGATGCCAATCATATTAGGACTAATTTCATAACCAAAGAAAATAACCATGCTGTTTAGGACTCTCAAAATAATAAAAGTGAATCATGAGAGTTCATATATTTCTTCAAAATAAAACTACCATCATGCTCTAAAAAGATATAAGTGAAGCACTAGAGCAAATGACAAACTACTCCAAAAGATACAAGTGAAGATTAATGAGTAGTCGAATAATTATGCAACTATGTGAAGTCTCTCTAACATTTAATAATTTCATATCTTGGTATTTTATTCAAACAACAAGCAAAACAAAATAAAATAAAATGACGCTCCAAGCAAAACACATATCATGTGGTGAATAAAAATATAGCTGCAAGTAAAGTTACCGATGAACGAAGACGAAAGAGGGATGCCTTTCGGGGCATCCCCAAGCTTAGGCTCTTGGTTGTCCTTAAATATTACCTTGGGGTGCCTTGGGCATCCCCAAGCTTAGTCTCTTGCCACTCCTTATTCCAAAGTCCATCGAATCTTTACCCAAAACATGAAAACTTCACAACACAGAACTTAACAGAAAACTCGTAAGCTCCGTTAGTATAAGAAAATAAGTCACCACTTAGGTACTGTTGTTAACTCATTATAAATTCATATTGGTGTAATATATACTGTATTCCAACTCAAATATGGTTCATACCCTCCGATACTACTCATGGATTCATCAGAATAAGCAAATAACACATAGAAAACATAATCTGTCAAAAACAGAACAGTCTGTAGTAATCTGGAATTCTAGATCAAACATATACTTATGGAACCCCAAAAATTCTAAAATAAATTTCTGGACTTGAGGAATTTATCTATTAATCATCTGCAAAAAGAATCAACTAAGTATCATTCTCCAGTAAAACATAGCAGCAAATCTCGTGAGCGCTAAAGTTTATGTTTTTTACAGCAAGATCATAAAGACTTCACCCAAGTCTTCCCAAAGGTTCTACTTGGCACAAACACTAATTAAAACATAAAACCACATCTAAACATAGTCTAGATGAATTATTTATTACTAAATAGAAGCAAAAATCAAATAACAAAAATAAAAATTGGGTTGCCTCCCAACAAGCGCTAACGTTTAACGCCCCTAGCTCGGCATGATGATTTCAATGATTCTCACATAAAAGATAAGAACTGAAACATAAAGAGAGCATCATGAAGAATATAACTAGCACATTTAAGTCTAACCCACTTCCTATGCATAGGGATTTTGTGAGCAAACAACTTATGGGAACAAGAAACAACTTGCATAGGAAGGTAAAACAAGCATAACTTCCGGATTTTAAGCACATAGAGAGGAAACTTGATATTATTGCAACTCCCACAAGCATATATTCCTCCCTCATAATAATTTTCAGTAGAATCATGAATGAATTCAAAAATATAACTATCACATAAAGCATTCTTTTCATGATCTACAAGCATAGAAAATTTACTGTTCTCCACATAAGTAAAATTCTTCTCATGAATAGTAGTGAGAGCAAACTCAACAAAATAACTATCATGTGAGGCATAATCCAATTGAAAATTAAAATCATGATGACAAATTTTATGGTTATCATTATTATTTATAGCATACATGTCATCACAATATTCATCATAGATAGCAACTTTGTTCACATAATCAATTGGAACCTCTTCCGAAATAGTGGATTCATCACTAAATAAAGTCATGACCTCTCCAAATCCACTTTCACAATTATAATCATCATAAATAGGAGGCATGCTATCATCATAATAAATTTGCTCATCAAAACTTGAGAGACTAAAATATCATCTTCATTAAACATAGCTTCCCCAAGCTTGTGGCTTTGCATATCATTAGCATCATGGATACTCAAGGAATTCATACTAACAACATTGCAATCATGCTCATCATTCAAATATTTAGTGCCAAACATTCTAATGCATTCTTCTTCTAGCACTTGAGCACAATTATCGGAATACTTATTCTCACGAAAGACATTAAAAAGATGAAGCATATGAGGTACCCTTAATTCCATTTTTTTTGTAGTTTTCTTTTACAAACTAAACTAGTGATAAAACAAGAAACAAAAAGATTCGATTGCAAGATCTAAAGATATACCTTCAAGCGCTAACCTCTCCCCGGCAACGGCACCAGAAAAGAGCTTGATGTCTACTATGCAACCTTCTTCTTGTAGACGTTGTTGGGCCTCCAAGTGCAGAGGTTTGTAGGATAGTAGCAAATTTCCCTCAAGTGGATGACCTAAGGTTTATCAATCCGTGGGAGGCATAGGCTGAAGATGGTCTCTCTCAAGCAACCCTGCAACCAAATAACAAAGAGTCTCTTGTGTCCCCAACACACCCAATACAATGGTAAATTGGATAGGTGCACTAGTTCGGCGAAGAGATGGTGATACAAGTGCAATATGGACGGTATATAAAGGTTTTTGTAATCTGAAATTATAAAAACAGCAAGGTAACTAATGGTAAAAGTGAGCACAAACGGTATTGCAATGTGTTGAAACAAGGCCTGGGGTTCATACTTTCACTAGTGCAAGTTCTCTCAACAATAATAACATAATTGGGTCATATAACAATCCCTCAACATGCAACAAAGAGTCACTAATAGCGGAGAACAAACAAAGAGATTATGGTAGGGTACGAAACCACCTCAAAGTTATCCTTTCTGATCGATCTATTCAAGACTCCATAGTAAAATATCATGAAGCTATTCTTTCCGTTCAATCTATGATAGAGTTCATAATAGAATAACACATTAAGACACAAATCAACCAAAACCCTAATGTCACCTAGATACTCCAATGTCACCTCAAGTAACCGTGGGTATGATCATATGATATGCATCACACAATCTCGGATTCATCTATTCAACCGATAGAAAGAACTTCAAAGAGTGCCCCAAAGTTTCTACCAGAGAGTCAAGACGAAAACGTGTGACAACCCCTATGCATAAGTTCACGAGGACACGGAACTCGCAAGTTGATCACCAAAACATACATCAAGTGGATCACGTGATATCCCATTGTCACCACAGATAAGCACATGCAAGACATACATCAAGTGTTCTCAAATCCTTAAAGACTCAATCCCATAAGATAACTTCAAAGGGAAAAATCAATTCATCACAAGAGAGTAGAGGGGGAGAAACATCATAAGATCCAAATATAATAGCAAAGCTCGCGATACATCAAGATCGTGTCGACTCAAGAACACGAGAGAGAGAGAGAGAGAGAGAGAGAGAGAGAGATCAAACACATAGCTACTGGTACATACCCTTAGCCCCGAGGGTGAACTACTCCCTCCTTGTCATGGAGAGCACCGGGATGACGAAGATGGCCACCGGAGAGGGATTCCCCCCTTCGACAGGCTGCCGGAACGGGTCTAGACTGGTTTTCGGTGGCTACGGAGGCTTCTGGCGGCGGAACTCCCGATATGGGTTATGTTCTGGAGGTTTTAGTATATATAAGAGGTCTTGGCATCGAGAACAAGTCAGGGGGGCTTCGAGCTGTCCACGAGGCAGGGGGGCGCGCCTAGGGGGGTGGGCGCCCCCCCCCCCACCCTTGTGGGCAGCCCGAGACTCTTCTGGCCCAACTCTTTTACTCCATGGCTTTCTTCTGGTCCAAAAATAAGCTCCGTCAAGTTTCAGGTCAGTTGGACTCTGTTTGGTTTTCCTTTTCTGCGATAATCAAAAACAAGAAAATAAACAGAAACTGGCACTGGGCTCTAGGTTAATAGGTTAGTCCCAAAAATCATATAAAATAGCATATAAATGCATATAAAACATCCTAGATGGATAATATAATAGCATGGAACAATCAAAAATTATAGATACGTTGGAGACGTACAAGGCGCGCTGCATGATTGTGTAGGGCCTACCCGCACGCATTTCATCCATTCAACTGCCATTAACTCCTTTAAATACTGAAACCCTCCATCGTATTTTAAAAGAACTTTTCCGCCGCTGCAAGTTCCTAACGATTTTGCTCTTGTTTTGGAGTTTAATTTGCATCGTTTGAATGAAACTAACCCGGACTGGCGTTGTTTTTAGCAGAACTACCATGGTGTTGTTTTATGCAGAAATAAAAGTTCTCGGATTTGGACGAAACTTTTTGGAGAATTATTTTACAATAAATAAAAATACTGGAACCAAGACCCACTGGAGGGGGGCCCTGGCTGCCCACAAGACACCAGGCGCACCACCCGCTTCTGGCGTGACCTGGTGGGTGGTGGGGCCCTCGAGGCTCCGTTGACCCTAATTCCAGCGCTATACAATCCTATTTTTTCCAGAAAAAAAATAAGAGAGGAAGTTTCATCGTGTTTTACCATACGGAGCCGCCGCCACATCTGTTCTTCGTTGGGAGGCCAGATCTGGAGCCCATTTAGGGCTCTAGAGAGGGGGATCTTCGGTCTTCGTCATCACCAACCCTCTTTCATCACCAATTCCATGATGCTCCCCACTGGGAGTGAGTAATTCCTTCATAGGCTTGCTGGTCGGTGAGGATTTGTATGAGATTCATCATGTGATCGAGTTAGTTTTGTTAAGGCTTGATCCCTAGTATCCATTATGTTTTGAGATTGATGTTGCTATGACTCTGTTATGCTTAATGCTTGTCACTAGGGCCCGAGTGCCATGATTTTAGATCTGAACTGTTTATGTTTTCATCATTATATCAATGTTCTAGATCCGACCTTTCAAGTCATATGCACCTGCTATGTGTTGTGATCCGTAAACCCTAGGGTGACAGTAATTGGGATAATTTTCGGTGATGACCGTAGTTTGAGGAGTTCATGTATTCACTATGTGTTAATGCTTTGTTCTGGCTCTCTATTAAAAGGAGGCCTTAATATCCCTTAGTTTCCTTATGGAATTCGCTGCCATGGGAGGGTAGGACAAAATATGTCATGCAAGTTCTTTTCCATAAGCACGTATGACTATTTTTGGAATACATGCCCACATTATATTTATGAACTGGAGCTAGATTTGTATCGCCCTAGGTTATGACTGTTATATGATGAATATCATCCAACGAATTCACCAATCCAATGCCTATGAGTTTTCCACATATTGTTGTTGTTGCGTTATTATTGCTATTGCTACTGGTACAACTCCTATAAAATTATTGCTATCAGTGTCACCGTTACTATTACTGTTACCACTCCTATCAAAACTCTCATATTATTGTGCTACTGATCACTATGCTGCAGATAGTTAATCTCCAGGTGTGGTTGAGTTGACACGCAACTACTAATAATTACAAATATTCTTTGGATACCCTTGTGTCGAATCTATAGATTTGGGTTGAATACTCTACCCTCGAAAACTGTTGCGATCCCCTATACTTGTGGGTTATCAAGACCTTTTTCTGGCGCCGTTGCCGGGGAGCATAGCTATATTTTTGAGTCACTTGGGATTTATATCTATTTATCACTATGAGGAATATGAAAGATACCAAAACCAAGATCGTTCCTATAAGACGAGGGGAGGTAAGGAGCTGCCATCTAGCTTTGCACTTGATTCACCTTCTATTTTGAGTAATCTTGCAACACCACCACATGCTATTAATCCTGATATGTCGCAAGTTATTGATGATGCTACTTGTGCTATGAATGATGCTTATGATGATGCTAGTACCTTGCTTGATGATAATGTACCACTAGGTGAATTTCTTGATGAACAAATTGCTAGAGCTAAAGATATTGAGAATGCTAAAACTGATGAAGTCTTTGAAACTGAGAATTATGAAACACCTATTAGACCTAGCTCTCCTAGATTTGAATTTTCTAATACACGTGAGGGTTATGTTATGGATGAGGAGGTAGCTAGAGATTTTCTTGCTTGCAAAGATAGAGATGATATTAAGAAATTATCATGCAAACTGAAAGAAGAATCTTTGAATGCTAGAATGAAATGTGATCCTAAGTTTGCTACTTCACCTATCTTTGTTACCAATAAGGATTATGAATTCTCTGTCAACCCAGAGTTAATTACTTTGGATGAATCTGATCCTATCCGTGGCTATGAAGCTGAAACTGTTGTGGCACATCTTACTAAATTAAATGATATAGCCACCCTATTTGCCCATGATGAGAAAATTCACTACTACTATATTCTCAAGCTATTTCCATTCTCGTTAAAGGGTGATGCTAAGATATGGTATAGTACTCTTGCTCTTGGTTGTGTGCGTAGTCCCCAGGATATGATTTATTACTTCCGTGAAAAATATTTTCCTGCTCATAAGAAACAAGCTGCCTTACAGGAAATATTTAACTTTGTGCAAATTGAAGAAGAGAGTCTCCCACAAGCTTGGGGGAGGCTTCTCTAATTGCTTAATGCTTTGCCTGATCATCCTCTTAAGAAAAATGAAATACTTGATATCTTCTATAATGGACTAACTAATGCTTCTAGGGACTTCCTAGATAGTTGTGCTTGTTGTTATTTCAGGGAACGAACTGTTGAACAAGCCAAGGAATTATTGAATAACATATTGAAGAATTATGATGATTGGACTCTTCATGAACCACCGCCTAAACCCACTCCAAAGAAGAGGGGTATCTTATTTCTCAGTCCTAAAGATATGCAAGGGGCAAAGAAATGTATGAATGAAAAAAGGTATTAAAGTTGAAGAGGTTAAGAATTTACCACCTATTGAAGAAATACATGGACTTGACACACCACCACCATAGGTGGTAGAGGTAAATTCTTAATTAAAGTTTGATCATGGTTACATCCCTTATAATAAACATCCTAATCAATGCTTATATGAATTTTATAACTACATTAGAAAGCAAGATCACTTCAATGAAAATGTTATGAAACAATCAAAACAAAATTCTGATATGATTGCTCACTTGAGTGACTTATTATTTAGAATCACTAATGATGTTAGAGGTGTAGGAAACATGCTTGTATGGTTCAAACTCAGTTAGAACAAGTTGCTAAATCTCAAAGAGAATTGCTTAGTGAAATGAACAATAATATAAACGATTATGTTGTTAGAGTAGCAAGTAGAGGAGGCAAAATGACTCAGGAACCACTTTATCCTGAGGGACACCCTAAAAGAATTGAACAAGACTCTTAGAGAGTTAATGCTGATGCACCTAGTCCTTATAAAAAGAAAAAGAAAAGGAAAAATGATAGTACTTTGCACACCTCTAGTGAACCTAAAATTGAAAACCTCCTGGAGATAATAGTGATGTCTCCATCTCTGATGCTGAAACTCAATCTGGTAATGAACATTCACCTAGTGATAATGAAAATGATAATGATGATGTTCATGAAGACACTCAACCAGACAATGAAAAAGAACCAGATAATGATATTGAAATAGAACCTGTTGTTGATCTTGATAACCCATAACCTAAAAATAAAGGATATGACAAAAGAGACTTTGTTGCTAAAACATGGTAAAGAAAGAAAACCATGGGTTCAGAAACCCATTCCCTTTCCACCTAAGCCATCAAAGAAAAAAGATGATGGAGAATTTGAACGCTTTCCTGAAATGCTTAGGCCAGTCTTTTTTCGTACCCGTCTGACTGATATTTTAAAGATGGCCCCTTATGCTAAATATATGAAAGAAATTTTCACCAATAAAAGAAAAATACATGAAGCTGAAATCTCCACCATGCTTGCTAATTACTCTTTTAAGGATGGAGTACCTAAAAAACTTGGAGATCCAGGAATACCAACTATAGCATGCTCTACTAAAAGAAATTATGTCAAAACTGCTTTGTGTGATTTAGGAGCTGGTGCTATTGTTATGCCTTTCCCTTTATATAAAAGACTTGATTTGAATAAACTCACACCTACCGAAATATCATTGCAAATGGCTAATAAATCTACTGATACTGATCGGTATTTGTGAGGATGTGCCCGTTGTTGTTGCAAATGTTACTATCTTAACAGACTTTGTTATACTTGAGATGTCCGAGGACGACAACATGCTGATTATCCTTGGTAGACCCTTTTTGAATACCGTAGGGGCTATTATTGATTGCAATAAAAGCAAAGTCACTTTTCATATCAATGGTAATGAGCATATGGTGCACTTTCCGAAGAAACAATTCCAATTGAATGGTATCAATGTTATTGAGAAATCTCTGACAGTTACTATTGGAAGTTTTCAACTCCCTTTACCTACTGCCAAAAAGAAACATGACATACTTATTGTTGGGGATATGCATATCCCCGTTGAGGTAACTTAGTGTTTTACAAAAGTTCTTCGTGTTCATGTTAATCGAAAGTGATTGTTAATAAGACTTGATCAACCTTATTAATGGATTTTTTTGAGAGGCATGTGGTCGATAAATATAGTAAGCACAACCTTCTGCTCCTACCTTTTGTTTTCTATTATTCTTAGTTAAATAAAACAAGATGCCATGTTTAGCCTGTTTTCTGAATTTTCCATGCGATAAAAAAGACCCAGAAACAAAAGTGCTCAGAATGTCGTGGAATTTTAACACGATTGTTTTCTGAATATTTGATAATTTCTGGTACAAATAACATCAGAGGGAGGTGCCCCTGGTGCCCACTAGGGCGCTCCAGCCACCCAGGCGCACCTTGCTGGGTGGTGGACCCCATGTGGGTCCCCTCACTTATCTATTTAGCCCATGTCATCTCCTTCCTCCAGAAAAAAAATCACCATAGGTCTCTCTCTCATGTTCTTGCTCTCAAACCCCCAGATTTCGATCTCTTTGCTCGAAACTCCATTTTTGAAACTGTTTTGGGGCATTGCTACTTGGTATGTGACTCCTCCATTGCTCCAATTAGTTTTTGTTGCATTGGTTTATATTTTGAATAATTAGCTAACCTTGATGCTACTGTAAATGGGCTTGCATGTTGAATTCTTAAAGTTCTAAGTAGTTTGAATGCTTGATATGGCTTCTAGGCATCCTTATGAGTAGTTGCTATCAATCTTGTGAAGTTTTGTTGACAAAAAATTTGTGGACCAAAATTTTCAGAATTTTATTCATAGGAATAAGATGAGTATCTTCAGGAAGTTTTCCTCCAAAAAGAATGCTAAGGAAGTCATTTGAGAATCATCGGACAATGACCTCAATAGTCCGAGAACGGTAGAGGTGCGGCCGTGCGAATGGCCACATAATGCCTTCATGGAGGAGGCCGGGTTCCATCAGGAGTTTGCCCAGTTAATTGCAAATGCTGGGCTGACTGACTTCCTCGTAGCTGAGTGTGACCAACACCACCTCCTTACAAATTTCTTTGTGCAATTTTTTTATTTTTTGAATAGGAACAACCCTCCTGAGGCGGTTTAATTTATATTCTGAAACCCATCAGATACTGCTCACTGACTTTTGTGACATATGTTTGATTCCCTCTGACGGGGAATTAAGAGAGCCTAGACCGACGGAGTTTGAGGACTTCCTCCTCACTTTGACAATGGGTGAGGAAAGAGGGATGTCGAAAGCCACCGCCACTAGTTTGTAGTTTCCTTCTATGCATTACTTTGCTTTATTCAATGCAAAGTGTTTAACATATAGAGAGAAAGCTGGTGCATAGTGCTCCCGACCTCGCCATTTTACGCCTTGTAGTGCACAATGATCGCACCTTCAGCCTAGGGGCTATTATTGCACGTCGCCTGCGCCTCAATAGAACTAAGGGAAAAATTCATGGCGGTATTTATGCCACTTGCCTAGCGAGTCATTTTAATGTTCAGATACGCCAACATGATTATCCTTTGCCCTGACCTTATCTAGATCACCAGGAGATGGTAGCTCACTAGTTTACTGATGCTACTAACCCCTTTCATAACATTCGTTATAACTTGGTATTCAGCAAGGATAACTGTGATATTATCCCGTTGCCTGCACCTGCTTTGTTTGATTCTTTTGCTAGGCACGGATATAGGGTCATGCCCGAGGACATTACTGCCTACCGGAATACCCAGGCAGCGGAGGAGCAGGAGCCTCGGGATTGGGACGCTCAGGTGCCGCCAGCCCAGCACTTTCACATGGGACCAGATGGCTACTTTGGGTGGTGATTACCAAGCTAGGATGTCGGTGTCAAAACCGGCGGATCTCGGGTAGGGGGTCCCGAACTGTGCGTTTAAGGCGGATGGTAACAGGAGGCGGGGGACACGATGTTTACCCAGGTTCGGGCCCTCTTGATGGAGGTAATACCCTATGTCCTGCTTGATTGATCTTGATGATATGAGTATTACAAGAGTTGATCTACCACGAGATCGTAGAGGCTAAACCCTAGAAGCTAGCCTATGGTATGATTGTTGTTGTCCTACGGACTAAGGGGCTGTTTGGATCACACCCCAGTCTGCCTTGCCAATAGCGGGCTCGCCAAAAAATTGGCGAAGGAATCCGCAGCCGTGGTTTCACCAACTCACGGGCGTAAAAACTGAACGAAGCTGCTGAAATTTTGGCGTGGTCGCGAAACGTTGGTCCCGATCCAAACGGCTGCCCGGCGTGCTAGTCAACGCCGAAAAATTGGTAGGGCGCTCGTCGGCTGTATTCCAAACAGCCCCTAAACCCTCCGGTTTATATAGACACCGGAGGGGGCTAGGGTTACACAGAGTCGGTTACAAGGGAGGAGATCTACATATCCATATTGCCAAGCTTGCCTTCCACGCCAAGGAGAGTCCCATCCGGACACGGGACGAAGTCTTCAATCTTGTATCTTCATAGCCCAATAGTCCGGCCAAAGGATATAATCCGGCTGTCCGGAGACCCCCTAATCCAGGAGTCCCTTAGTAGCCCCTGAACCAAGCTTCAATGACGATGAGTCCGGCGCGCAGATTTGTCTTCGGCATTGCAAGGCGGGTTCTTCCTCCGAATACTCCATAGAATATTTTGAACACAAGGATAGTGTCCGTCTTTGCAAAACAAGTTCCACATACCACCGCAGAGAGAATAATATTTCCACAAATCTAATCTGCTGACACATTTAGCAACATGACATCACGTCATGGCCCGGTCATTATTCGAACCGTTTTTCTCAACTAGCACTGCACATGTTGCGAGGCGGTTTTCTTGACACGTCTTGTCGAACCAGAGATCGTGTCCCCCTTATTACGGGATTCTCATCAATACGGACGTGGGTAACCCAATCGTGCCCGTTGGTATGACTCCTCAATTTTAGGCAAGTCCCAAACGGCCATGAGGAGGACACTTGATATTCACCCTCTTCATAAAGAGGCCAAGGCTTGTCCTTTTTTCCCTCTCGTACTCAATCGAATCCTTTCCCCACCTCGAGTTCCAACACCCAAGGCTCAGATTAGGCGCTTCGGAACTTCAACCATGTCCGGATCCAACCTTCAAGGTCGGTGGACGCCTTCCTCTGTCACAGAGGAAGACATCAAGAAGCTAAGAGAGGCCAGGTATTTGACCCTCGAAATCTCGCACAGGCTGCCTGCTCGAGGGCAGGTCATCCCCACTCCCAAACCCGGCGAGAGCGTTGTATTCATCTCTCACTTCCTCCGAGGGCTAGGCCTCGCTCTGGATCCCTTTGTTAGGGGGAACATGTTCTATTATGGGCTGGATTTCCATGACCTGGCCCCAGATTCCCTCCTTCACATCTCATCGTTCATCGTCGTGTGTCAGGCCTTCCTCCGCATTACCCCACACTTCAGCCTGTGGCTCAAGACTTTCAATGTGAAGCCAAAGGTAATCGAGGGGCGACACGCAGAGTGCGGAGGTGCCGTAATAAGCAAAAGTGCTGATGTTCCGTGGCCAGAGGGTTCCTTCCCAGATGTGTCCGGTTTATGGCAATGGGAGTGGTTTTATATCACAGCTCCTCGGAGTACCAAGTGGGTAGCCGCCCCTGCCTTTCGCTCGGGCCCCCACCACAACTGACGTCATGGATCAACTAGGGGTTGGACTGGAGGCCAGTAAATGATGTGCCGATATTGCAGAGTTGTGTCTGAGATCTCCTCGAGAGAGATGTCAGCCTGGTCATGGTAATGCAAGTCATGCTAGTTCGTCGAGTCCCATCTTGTAAACGTCGACCCCTCCGTATGTGGGAGTTCAACCCGGAAGGACCGCGAACTATTCAGCACTTCCTCAGCATGACGCTCGAAGAGATGTACAAATTGTTCTTCGGACCACAAATAAAGTGTCCGGACACCACCGAGGACGCGGGTCTGAGCTGTAATAGCCCAAATACCGAAGTAAGTAATCCCGTGGCCGAACACGTTGTCTTTTTATTTATCATAACATCATTCTGACAAGTCGCTCTTTGATCAGGACTGGGTAACAAAGGCGAAGATGATCAGGTGTTCTGCCCCCCTTCCTGAAGGCTCGGCAAATCCAGTACTGGCCAGAATGCTCGAGGCGGCGCCTTATCAAGCGCCCTCAGGGGAAGATAAAGGGGGGAATAAAGAGGCTGAAAGCAGGCCTCACTCATTATTCATCCAAACCGGGGGAATTAGCACCTCCGCGAAGGAGGATAACCAGGGAGAAGAATCTGAAATTCCCTCTCCCCAAGGAAGGAAGAGGACCACCTCTGAAGACCCGGAAACAAAGGTTTCCAAACGGGGGAAGAAATCTTCGCCAGAGGGTCCTGCCTCGGAGGGTACTCTTGCCGCACAACGCCCACAAGGGGATCAGCCCTCTACCGAGCTGTAGGTAAACAAAAAGTACTTAATAGTAAAAATATCCTACATTACTTCTAAAGACAATAACCGAAGCATATATCTTGTAGTTCGGATCGTAGTCCTTCTCGACAGAGTTCGTCTGGGATCTTCTTTCGGAGATGATGGAGAGCGAAACACCTCCCCCTACCACCCTGCCTTATGAGGCGGGCGACCCTAAAGTGTCGTCGCGGAGGGTTTCTCCTGATCCGCCAAGGCCAGAGGGTAATGGACCAGAGAGGCCATGGAGGCCATGGACCAGAGAGGAAACCCTTCTCCCACCTAGGGAGGGGGTCAAGGAAGAAGAAGAAGGAGGAGGGTTCTCTCTCCCTCGCTTCCGGTGCCACCGGAGTGCCACCGGGGGCCATCATCATCACCGCAATCTTCACCAACAACTTCACCGCCATCATCACCAACTCTTCCCCCTCTATGCATCGGTGTAACCTCTTTCATAACCACTGTAATCTCTACTTAAACATGGTGCTCAATGCTATATATTATTTCCCAATGATGTATGGCTATCCTATGATGTTTGAGTAGATCTATTTTGTCCTATGGGCTATTTGATGATCAAGATTGGTTTGAGTTGCATGTTTTATTATTGGTGCTGTCCTATGGTGCTCTCCGTGTTGCGCAAGCGTGAGGGATCCCTGATGTAGGGTGTTGCAATACGTTCATCATTCGCTTATAGTGGGTTGCGTGAGTGACTGAAACACAAACCCGAGTAAGGGGGTTGTTGCGTATGGGATAGAGGACTTGATGCTTTAATGCTATAGTTGGGTTCTACCTTAATGATCTTTAGTAGTTGCGGATGCTTGCTAGAGTTCCAATCATAAGTGCATATGATCCAAGTAGAGAAAGTATGTTAGCTTATGCCTCTCCCTCAAATAAAATTGCAATAATGATTATCGGTCTAGTTATCGATTGCCTAGGGACAAATAACTTTCTCATAACAACAAGCTCTTTACTAAACCTAGCTTAGTTGTGTCTTTATCTAAACAGACCCTACCTTTTATTTACATGATCTTTATTACCTTGCAAACCTATCCAACAACAACTACAAAGTACTTCTAGTTCCATACTTGTTCTAGGTAAAGCAAACATTAAGCGTGCGTAGAGTTGTACCGGTGGTCGATAGAACTTGAGGGGATATTTGTTCTGCCTTTAGCTCCTCGTTCGGTTCGACACTCTTACTTACCGAAAACTGTTGCGATCCCCTATACTTGCGAGTTATCACCGAGCTCCATAGGTTATCCGGGCTTGCCATGAGGTCTGTTGTGGATCATCTATGGCCGGAAGGGCCAAGGCCGAATAGTTATTTTAGTTTAGTGCAACAGTTGCTTGGTGCTGTGCCGCACATCGACGCTATGAAGAGGTCAGTGTGCATAGAGGGTGTGCGTATGGCACTTGCCCGTGTCAAGACATACTGGGCAGAGATGGAGGCCACCGCTACTGCAACCCAGAGTTCGGCCGTAGGCCGAGTATCTGCCGAGCACTACTTTGAAGAAGTCCTTGAAGGCGCTCATTCAATAGAGGTTCGGTGCTTGAAGAATATTATGTTCTAGTGACATGTATTCCCATTGTAAAAACAATGTTTTATTGAATTATAAAGGTTGTGTTTATACTTTTGCCTGAAAGTATTATGATGCCTCTTGTGCAGCCGCTTATGTATATATGTATATAACCTGAAAGTTTGCAGTCGTCGGCTTCAGCCCCCACGCATATAATGCAGGGGTGTTCGCAAAAAACATGTATTCACACTTGATCCAATGTCTTGGTCCATTAAGGAGGTGGTAGCGCAGCGAACGAGGCAATCGGACTATATTGCTTTAACACTTTCACTTAGCCATAGGAGTTTGACGGTGGGACTACTATATAGCCCCTAGTACCTCCGTGCTCGTCTGGATACGGTGCGTGTACGTACATGACCGAGAAACGACCCTTCGTTAATGAGGAGGAGTCCCGAAGATTCCGCTAAGTCATCGGGTGGTTGACTAGTCTCGCGCTTTATCATGACAGTCAGTTTTGGGCTTTCTCCACTGAGGTGCTCATCCGGATGAACCAGGGCACAATTGCAGTAGTTCTCCTGGTGTCGCCTTAGCCGATAGAGCAGAACGTAAGGTAGCAAAACACGCGAGCCGGGCAAACCCAACATTTGACCAAAGACATGATTCGAAGCTGATGCATATAAGGCCAAACTCGCGACGCCGAACACTCCCTAAGGTATTCGGTCTTTATAACATATGACGGGCTGAACAATGCCCTTAATAATAAACCCCGAGTGTCTACGTACGTGCAATATTCTGACATGGCGAAATGCCAATAACGTCAGCATCCTTCTCAGTTGTATTGAGTATCCTGAGGATGTGAACAACAAGAGACAGTAAAAAAGGTTTACGCAGGGTCTTAATCTAAAAAGAAACCTTTGAGTGAGTCCCTGCTGCACGTCTGCGCCTGTGTCTCCGTTGTGCCGTGTCCTGGACGGGTGCAGCGCGATTGTCATCTGTAAAAGAGAAGAACTTAGGTGAAAGTTGTCGTGCCAAATAATTGATTATTCTCGATAAACCATTAAAATTCAAGATAAGTCAAGTTGAGCCGAACTAGCCCTGATTACACGCGGGAAGCCCCTGGTACCGTCTATGTAGGCTTAACCATCAAACCAATCTCAGGTATATCTAGTGATGCGCCGGACTCGTCGAACCGTGTCCGCAGTCTTGATGACCTGTCATTTATTCTGGTTGGTGAGGCCGTCTAGTGCTCGGCTGTTAAAGCCGCCGCACGCTCTTCCGCGCGTAGAGAACTTTCAATATTTACACTAACTGTGATGGTGCCACGTGGACCAGGCATCTTAAGCTTAAGAGAAGCGTAATGTGGTACCGCATTAAAACGAGCGAAAGTTGTTCTTTCGAGTAGTGCTTGATAGCCGCTTCGGAATGGAGCAATGTCAAAGTCTAACTTCTCACTTCGGTAGTTGTCGGGTGAACCGAATACAACCTTTAGTATTAGAGAGCCCATGGAGCGGGCCTCTGGGCCTGGTATTACTCCCTTGAAGGTAATATTACTGTGGCTGATTTTTGTTGGATCTATCCCCATTTTACGGACTGTGTCTTGATATATCATATTTAGACCACCGCCTCCGTCCATAAGGACTCGTGTGAGATGGTATCCGTTTATTATTGGGTCTAACACCAAGGCAGCCAATCCTTCATGCTAGATGCTTGTCGGGTGATCCCTGTGATCAAAAGTGATCGGGCAAGCCAACCAGGGGTTGAACTTAGGGGTGACGGGCTCTACGGCGTGTATGTCTCGGAGTGCATGTTTGCTTCTCCTCTTCGTCATGTGGCTCATGTTTACTGTTTTAACCTCTGGTGGGAATTTTTTCTGTCCTCCAGTGCTTTGCTGGCGAGGTTCGTCCTCGTCTTCGCTTGGTGTTTCCCTCCCCTTGTGTTCGGCGTTGAGCTTACCGGCCTACTTGAAGACCCAGCATTCTCTGTGGGTGTGATTTGCAGGTTTATCGGGGGTGCCATGAATCTGACATAATTTGTCTAGAATCTTATTTAGGCTGGACGGTCCATCTCTGCTGCCTTTGAAAGACTTTTTCCGCTGACCTGGTCGAGAGCCCCTGAATCTGGCGTTTACCGCCGTATTATCTGGGATGTCTTCTTTATTTCAACGCTTGCTTTTACTGCGTCGTGGTTTTCCATTGCCATCCCTGACTTCGGATGTGCTTGGGTCGCTGGTGCTACTGCGGGCTAACTAGCTATCTTCGCTCGCGCAAAAGCGGGTCATGAGGCTTGTCAGGGCTGCCATTGTTCTCGGTTTTTCTTGGCCGAGCTGTCTGGCGAGCCATTCATCTCGGACACTGTGCTTGAAGGCTGCTAAGGCTTCGGCATCCAGACAGTCGATGATTTGGTTCTTCTTAGTGAGAAACCTGTTCCAAAGCTTTCGGGCTAACTCTCTGGGCTGTTGAATTATATGACTTAAATTGTCTGCATCCGGAGATCGGATATAGGTCCCTTGAAAATTAGCCCGAAAAGCATCCTCGAGCTCCTCCCTACTTCCAATTGAGTTTTTGGGGAGGCTTTTCAGCCAGTGCCGAGCTGGTCCTTTAAGTTTGAGGGGCAAGTACTTGATGGCATGGAGATCGTCTCCGCGAGCCATATGGATATGGATGATAAAGTCCTCAATCCAGACCCCAGGGTCTGTGGCCCCGTCGTACGCCTCTATGTTCACTGGTTTGAATCCTTCTGGAAATTCATGGTCCAGCACCTCATTGGTGAAACATAGGGGGTGTGCGGCACCCCTGTATTTGGATGTATCATGGCGTTCGGACGGTTGTAGTATTCGGTTTTGATTTTGTGCCGGAGCGCTCTTCCTAGATCCATAGATGGATCTGGTCATACTAGATTTTTGGCGCAAGTCCTCACGTAGATCGTGTGTTGACTTATATGCGGCCTTGTTAGCCGCTCTATCGTGGCCACAAGGTGGTTGATCCGGCCGGTTGGCCGTTTTATTTTTCGGCTGCATGGGCTCTAAGGCCTCATCGTCGAACTCAGGTAATAGCTTGCGCTTTGGATAGCTCTTTGTGTGGTAACTGCCACCATACTTTTCTTCGTTGTCGATCACTTTGTTCCACTTGTTGTTGAGCGTATTTTTTGCGGCCTTAAGCCTTTGCTTCTACTTCTTCAGACTCCTCGCTATGGCAATAAGCCTGCTGCGGAGGTTCTCTTGTTCCAATTGCCTTTCCGGGATGATGTGTGCATCTTCGTCCGGGCTGTTTTCCTCCCCTGAGGGGGGTTGATGAGGTTTATCCGTGGCGTCGCCGTGTTCGGACATCGGATTCGTACTATGTTCGCCGTTTGCAGTTTCATCGTGCTCTGCCGCTGGGTCAATGTGGTCGTCGTTTCCTCTGGAGTCGACTGGAGTGTTATTTTCTCTTGCGCTGTTATTGTTGTTTTTGCCGAGGCGGGATTTGGGGTGGCGCCTACGCCGATGCTTTGTTTGCTTCTTGGAGGGGTCATCCTCCGCTGTCTTGTCGCCATTGCCTTCTTTAGGTGTATCCACCATGTATATGTCATGTGATGAAGTGGCTGTCCAGCGCTCTGTGGGCACTGGTTCCTGTTCCTCTCCTGCATCGTCATCCGTGTCGTTGATGTCTTCGGAGTCGAAATTGAGCATGTCAGTTAAATCGTCGAAAGTGGCTAATAAGTGGGTGGTGGGTGGGCAGCGAATTTCTTCGTCGTCCGCATCCCCTTCTAGCCGGACATAGTTTGGCCAAGGTCCTCCTGACAAGGAGAGAGACCTTAATGAATTTAGTACATCACCGAAAGGCGAGTGCTAAAAGATATCCGCAGAGGTAAACTCCATGATCGGTGCCCAATCGGATTCGATAGGCACGAACGCAGGTGGCTCGGAGCCTATGGCCGGGGACGAATCCAATGGTTCGGCAACACGGCTCTCGCAAGGGGTGAAGTCAGTATTCGACTCTATCGCGACTGAGAGTGCGGCCTCCATGGCGGGGTCTATCCACCCATCCTTGGATGGCGCACTTTGCTCCGGATTGAGGGCTGGAGTAGTTGCAGATGTGATCTCCCGAACACTGTCCAACGGCAGAGTTACGTCATGCTCGTCGTGATTGTGCGGCGCACCTGACATGGGCTCGAATCCGTCGAAGATCAAGTCTTCGTGGATGTCAGCGGTGTAGTTTAAGTTTCTGAACTTGACCTGATGGCCAGGGGCATAGCTCTCGATCTGCTCCAGAGATGGCCAAGCGAGTTGGCCCGCAGCGCGAAGCCGTCGAATACAAAAATCTGTCTGGGGAGGAAAACCTCACCCTGAATAGCATCGTTACCGATGATCAAAGGAGCCATCAAGCCTTTATGGTGACGGCACAGTGGAACTCTCAATGAAAGCACCAATGTCGGTGTCAAAACCGGCAGATCTTGGGTAGGGGGTCCCGAACTGTGCGTCAAAGCTGGATGGTAACAAGAGGCGGAGGACACGATGTTTACCCAGGTTCGGGCCCTCTTGATGGAGGTAATACCCTATGTCCTGCTTGATTGATCTTGATGATATGAGTATTACAAGAGTTGATCTACCACGAGATCGTAGAGGCTAAACCCTAGAAGCTAGCCTATGGTATGATTGTTGTTGTCCTACGGACTAAACCCTCCGGTTTATATAGACACCGAAGGGGGCTAGGGTTACACAAAGTCGGTTACATGGGAGGACATCTACATATTTGTATTGCCAACCTTGCCTTCCACGCCAAGGAGAGTCCCATCCTGACATGGGATGAAGTCTTCAATCTTGTATCTTCATAGTCCAACAGTATGGCCAAAGGATATAGTACGGCTGTCCGGAGACCCTCTAATCCAAGACTCCCTCATAGGCCAAAAGCCAAAGGTTGAGGGAGTATGTATTTCCACCGACATTATGTTCATGTTCACAATTTCATTCCAGTTGTCGTTGTCCATACTTTTTCATTGTATTATCCATGCTAGATTTATATTTTCTCGTTTTCTTCTTGTGTGTTCGAAAAAACTTTGAGAAAATACAAAAATATTTCCTGCTTCTTTTCGGTTTTCGTTTCTAGTTTATTTAGTTTTAGTATTAAAAGAAAAACCCAAAAAGATTTCCCGGTACTTCTTTTGCTTGTTGGGAGCTTTCCCGTGTAAATAGTTTTCTCATTTTTTTTCTTCCTTCTTTAATTTGCTTTCTTCAAGAAAAATTAAAAACTCCAAAAATATTTCAGTGTGTCTCTCTGAATTTCCTTTCCTTTTCTTTTGGTGAGTCATACCAAGGAGAAGACTGATACATTTGTGTCTTATCTACTTTTCCTAGCACTTTTTCTCTTGTTTTGGACTCTAATTTGCATGATTTTAATGAAACTAACCCAAACTGACGTTGTCTTCAGCAGAACTACCATGGTGTTGTTTTAATGTAGAAATAAAAGTTCTTGGAATGGAATGAAATATTTTGGAGAATTTTTATACAACAAAATAAAAATACTTGAGCCAAGAACCACCGGACGGGGGGTCCCTGGGGGAGCACAACCCACCTGGGCGCGCCCCCTCCTCGCACGCCCAGGTGGGTTGTGCCCACCTGGTGGCCCCGCTAACCCAATCTGCGACGCTACAAAATCCTATTTTCGGAGAAAAGAATAGGGAGAAAGAATTATCATGTTTCATGAGACGGAGCTGCCGCCACCTCCTGTTCTTCATCGGGAGGCCAGATCTGGAGTCCATTTGGGGCTCCAGAGAGGGGGATCTTTGATCTCTGTCATCACCAACCCTTCTCCATCGCAAATTCCATGATGCTCCCCATCGGGAGTGAGTAATTCCTTCGTAGGCTCGCTGGTCGGTGAGGGAGTTGGATGACATTCATCATGTAATTGAGTTAGTTTTGTTAGGGCTTGATCCCTAGTATCCATTATGTTCTGAGATTGATGGTGCTATGACTTTGCCATGCTTAATGCTTGTCACTTTGGACCCGGGTGCCATGATTTCAGATCTGAACTGTTTATGTTATCACCATTATATCTATGTTCTAGATGCAATTTGCAAGTTATAGTCACCTATTACGTGTTATGATTCGTAAACCCCAGAGTGACAATAGTCGGGATACTTTCCGGTGATGACCGTAGTTTGAGGAGTTCACATGTTCACTATGTGCTAATGCTTTGTTCTGTTTCTCTATTAAAAGGAGGCCTTAATATCCCTTAGTTTCCTTATGGACCCCGCTGCCACGGGAGGGTAGGACAAAAGATGTCATGCAAGTTCTTTCCATAAGCACGTATGACTATTTATGGAATACATGCCTGCATTATATTTATGAACTGGAGCTAGTGTCTTATTGTCCTAGGTTATGACTGTTATATGATGAATATCATCCAATGAATTCACCGATTGAATGCCTACGAATTTTCTATATATTGTTCTTGCTAAGTTACTATTGCTATTACTTCTGTCACAACTGCTAAAAAATCATTGTTATCATTGTTACCGTTACCGTTAATATTACTACCATTATCAATATTATCATATTACTTTGCTACTGATCATATTGCTGCAGATAATTAATCTCCACGTGTGGTTGAATTGACAACTCAGCTGCTAATACTTGCAAATATTCTTTGGCCCCCTTGTGTCGAATCTTTAAATTTGGGTTGGATACTCTACCCTCGAAAACTATTGCGATCCATATACTTGTGGATTATCAAGACCTTTTTCTATCGCAGTTGCCGGGGAGCATAGCTATATTTGTTGAGTCACATGGGATTATTATAAATTTATCACTAAGATGAATCTGAAGGATACCAAGACTAAGATGTTTTCCCTCTAGGACGAGGGGAGGCAAGGAACTGCCATCAGACTCTGCACTTGATTTGCCTTCTATTTTGAGTAGACTTGCAACGCCACCACATGCTATTAATCCTGATATGTCGCAATTTATTGATGATGGTACTTGTATGAATGTTACTCATAATGATGCTAGTACCTTCCTTGATGATGGTGTGCCACTAGGTGAATTTCTTGATGAACAAATTGCTAGGGCTAAAGAGAATAAAATTGCTGAAATTGTTGAAACTGATGAAATGCCTGAAACTAAAAATCTTGAAATACCTATTAGACCTAGCTCTCCTAGATATGAATTCCTAAGGTACCAGAAGGTTATGTTATGGATGAGGAGACAGCTAGAGATGTTCTTGCTTGTAGTGATAGAGATGATCTTAAGAAATTATAACTCAAACTGAAAGAGAAATCTTTGAATGCTAGAATGAAATGTGATCCTAAGTTTGCTACTTCACCTATATTTGTTAATGATGAGCATTATGAATTCTCTGTTGACCCAGAGTTAATTACTTTGGTTGAATCTGATCCTTTCCATGGCTATGAAACTGAAACTGTTGTGGCACACCTTACTAAATTGAATGATATAGCCACCCTATTTGCGCATGATAAGAAAATTCGCTATTATTATATTCTCAAAGTATTTCCATTCTCATTAAAGGTTGATGCTAAGATATGGTACAATACTCTTGCTCGTGGTTGTGTCCATAGCCCCCATGATATGATTTATTACTTCTCTGAAAAATATGTTCTTGCTCATAAGAAATAATCTGCCTTACAAGAAATATTTAACTTTGTGAAAGTTAAAGAAGAGAGTCTCCCACAAGCTTGGGGGGAGGATTCTCCAATTGCTTAATTCTTTGCCTCATCATCCTCTTAAGAAAAATGAAATACTTGATATCTTCTATAATGGACTAACCGATGCTTCTAGGGACTTCCTAGATAGTTGTGCTGGTTGTGTTTTCAGGGAATGAACTGTGGAACAAGCTGAGGAATTATTGAATAATATATTTGAAACTTATGATGATTGGACTCTTCCTGAACCACTGCATAAACCAACTCCAAAGAAGAGGGGTATCTTATATCTCAGTCTGGAAGATATGCAAGAGGCAAATAAATCTATGAAGAAAAAAGGTATTAAAGCAGATGATGTTAAAAATTTACCTCGTATTGAAGACATACATGGACTTGATGAAGGAAATATGCCCTAGAGGCAATAATAAAGTTGTTATTTATATTTCCTTATATCATGATAAATGTTTATTATTCGTGCTAGAATTGTATTAACCGAAAACTTAGTACATGTGTGAATACATAGACAAACAGAGTGTCACTAGTTTGCCTCTACTTGACTAGCTCATTGAATCAATGATGGTTATGTTTCCTAACCATAGACATGAGTTGTCATTTGATTAACGGGATCACATCATTAGAGAATGATGTGATTGACTTGACCCATCCGTTAGCTTAGCACGATGATCGTTTAGTTTGTTGTTATTGCTTTCTCCATAACTATACATGTTCCTATGACTATGAGATCATGCAACTCCCGAATACCGGAGGAACACTTTTTGTGCTACCAAACGTCACAACGTAACTGGGTGATTATAAAGGTGCTCTACAGGTGTCTCCGATGGTGTTTGTTGAGTTGGCATGGATCAAGATTAGGATTTGTCACTCCGATTGTCGGAGAGGTATCTCTGGGCCCTCTCGGAAATGTACATCACTATAAGCCTTGCAAGCAATGTAGCTAACGAGTTAGTTACGGGATGTAGCATTATGGAACGAGTAAAGAGACTTGCCGGTAACGAGATTGAACTAGGTATTGAGATATCGACGATCAAATCTCGGGCAAGTAACATACCGATGACAAAGGGAACAACGTATATCATTATGCGGTTTGACCGATAAAGATGTTCGTAGCATACGTAGAACCAATATGAGCATCCAAGTTCCGCTATTGGTTATTGACCGGAGACATGTGTCGGTCATGTCTACATAGTTCTCGAACCCATGGGGTCCGCACGCTTAACGTTCGGTGATGATCGGTATTACGAGTTTATGTGTTTTGATGTACCGAAAGTAGTTTAGAGTCCCAAATTTGATCATGGACATGACGAGGAGTTTCTAAATGGTCGAGACGTAAAGATCGATATATTGGAAGCCTATGTTTGGACATCGTAATGGTTCCGGGTGAAATCAGGAGTATACCGGAGCACCGGGAGGTTACAGGAACCCCCCGGGAGGTATATGGGCCTTATTGGGCCTTAGTGGAAAAGAGGGAAAAGAAGCAAAGGAGGGGTCGCGCCCCCAAGCCCAATCTGAATTGGGAGGGGGGCCGGCCCCCTTTCCTTCCTTCTTCATCTTCCTTCCTTCTCTCCTAGAACCAACAAAGGGAAGGGGGGAATCCTACTCCCGGTGGGAGTAGGACTCCCTTGGGGCGCGCCTAGAGAGGTCGGCCCCCTCCCCGTCCTCCACTCCTTTATATACAGGGGAGGGGGCACCCCATAGACACACAAGTTGATCATGGATCTTTAGCCGTGTGTGGTGCCCCCTCCACCATAATCCACCTCGGCAATATCGTAGTGGTGCTTAGGCTAAGCCCTGTTCCGGTAGCAACATCATCACCATCATCACGTCGTCATGTTGATGAAGCTCTCGCTCGAAGCTCTACTGGGTCATGAGTTCACGGGACGTCACCGAGCCGAACGTGTGCAGATCGCGGAGGTGTCGTATCTTTGGTACTAGATCGGTCGATCATGAAGACATACGACTACATCAACCGCGTTGTCATAACGCTTCCGCTTGCGGTCTATGAGGGTACGTAGACGATACTATCCCCTCTCGTTGTTGTGCATCACCATGATCTTGCGCGTGCGTAGGATTTTTTTGAAATTACTACGTTCCCCAACAGTGGCATCCGAGCCATGTTTATGCATAGATGTTATATGCAAGAGTAGAACACAAAGGATTTGTGGGCGTGGGTATATACATATTGCTTGCCATCACTAGTTGATTCTTGATTCGGCGGCATTGTTGGATGAAGCGGCCCAGACCGACAATATGCATACGCTTACGCGAGACTGGTTCTACTGATGTGCTTCACACACAGGTGGCTAGTGGGTGTCTGTTTCTCCAGCTTTAGTTTAATCAGATTCCATGAACATGGTTCTTTCTCAAGATCAAAAAGCAATCACTATAACGCGTTGTGGTTGTTGATGCGTAGGTCAGAACGGTTCTTGCTTGGCCCGTAGCAGCCATGTAAAACTTGCAACAATAAAGTAGAGGATGTATAACTTGTTTTTGCAGGGCATGTTGTGATGTGATATGGTCAAGACATGATGCTAAATTTTATTGCATGAGATGATCATGTTTTGTAACACCGTTATCAGCAACTGGCAGGAGCCATATGGTTTTCGCTTTATTGTATGAAATGCAATCGCCATGTAATTGCTTTACTTTATCACTAAGCGGTAGCGATAGTCGTAGAAGCAATAGTTGGCGAGATGACAACGATGCTTCGATGGAGATCAAGGTGTCAAGCCAGTGACGATGGTGATCATGACGGTGCTTTGGAGATGGAGATCAAAGGCACAAGATTATGATGGCCATATCATATCACTTATATTGATTGCATGTAATGTTTATCCTTTATGCATCTTATTTTGCTTAGTTCAGCGGTAGCATTATAAGATGATCTCTCACTAAATTTCAAGGTATAAGTATTCTCCCTGAGTATGCACCGTTGCTATAGTTCGTCGTGCCGAGACACCACATGATGATCGGGTGTGATAAGCTCTACGTTCACATATAACGGGTGCAAGCCAGTTTTGCACACGTGGAATACTCGGGTGAAACTTGACGAGCCTAGCATATGCAGACATGGCCTCGGAACACTAGAGACCGAAAGGTCGAGCGTGAATCATATAGTAGATATGATCAACATAGTGATGTTCACCATTGAAAACTACTCCATCTCACGTGATGATCGGACATGGTTTAGTTGATATGGATCACATGATCACTTAGCTGATTAGAGAGATGTCTATCTAAGTGGGAGTTCTTAAGTAATTTGATTAATTGAACTTTAATTTATCATGAACCTAGTACCTGATAGTATTTTGCATGTCTATGTTGTTGTAGATAGATGGCCCGTGCTGTTGTTCCATTGAATTTTAATGTGTTCCTAGAGAAAGCTAAGTTGAAAGATGATGGTAGCAACTACACGGACTGGGTCCGTAACTTGAGGATTATCCTCATTGCTGCATAGAAGAATTACGTCCTGGAAGCACCGTTAGGTGACAAACCCGCTGCAGGAGCAACGCCAGATGTTATGAACACCTGGCAGAGCAAAGCTGATGACTACTCGGTAGTTTAGTGTGCCATGGTTTACGGCTTAGAACCGGGACTTCAACGACATTTTGAACGTCATGGAGCATATGATATGTTCCAGGAGTTGAAGTTAATATTTCAAGCAAATGCCCGGATTGAGAGATATGAAGTCTCCAATAAGTTCTATAGCTGCAAGATGGAGGACTGTTAGTGAACATATACTCAGAATGTCTGGGTACCACAACCACTTGACTCAACTAGGAGTCAATCTTCCTGATGATAGTGTCATTGACAGAGTTCTTCAATCACTACCACCAAGCTACAAGAGCTTTGTGATGAACTATAATATGCAAGGGATGGATAAGACGATTCCAGAGCTCTTCGCAATACTAAAGGCTGCGGAGGTACGAATCAACAAAGAGCATCAAGTCTTGATGGTCAATAAGACCACCAGTTTCAATAAAAAGGGTAAAGAGAAAAAGGGGAACTTCAAAAAGAGCAGCAAGCCAGTTGCTGCTCAAGAGAAAACACCAAAGTCTGGACCTAAGCCTGAGACTGAGTGCTTCTACTGCAAAGGAACTAGTTACTGGAAGCGGAACTGCCCCAAGTATTTGGCGGAGAAGAAGGATGGCAAAGTGAAAGGTATATTTGATATACATGTTATTGATGTGTACCTTACTAATGCTCGCAGTAGTGCCTAGGTATTTGATACTGGTTCAGTTGCTAACATTTTCAACTCAAAACAGGCGCTACGGATTAAGCGAAGATTGGCTAAGGACGAGGTGACGATGCCCGTGGGAAATGGTTCCAAAGTCGATGTGATCGCCGTCGGCACGCTACCTCTACATCTACCTTCGGGATTAGTTTTAGACCTGAATAATTGTTATTTGGTGCCAGTGTTGAGCATGAACATTATATCTGGATCTTATTTAATGCGAGACGGTTATTCATTTAAATCAAGGAATAATGGTTGTTCTATTTATATGAGTAATATCTTTTATGGTCATGCACCCTTGATGAGTGGTCTATTTTTACTGAATCTTGATAGTAGGGATACACATGTTCATAGTATTGAAGCCAAAAGATGCAGAGTTGATAATGATAGTGCAACTTATTTGTGGCACTAGCATTTAGGTCATATTGGTGTAAAGCGCATGAAGAAACTCCATTCTGATGGACTTCTGGAATCACTTGATTATGAATCAGTTGCTACATGCGAACCATGCCTCATGGGCATGATGACTAAAACTTCGTTCTCCGGAACAATGGAGCGAGCAACAGAGTTATTGGAAATCTACATACTGATGTATGTGGTCCAATGAACATTGAAGCTCACGGCGGATAGCGTTATTTTCTCACCTTCACAAATGATTTGAGCAGATATGGGTATATCTACTTGATGAAACATAAATCTGAAACATTTGAAAAGTTCAAAGAATTTTAGAGTGAAGTGGAAAATCATCGTAATAAGAAAATCAAGTTTCTACGATCTGATTGTGGAGGTGAATATTTGAGTTATGATTTTGGACTTCATTTGAAACAATGCATAATAGTTTCGCAACTCATGCCACCTGGAACACTGATACGTCCATTTTGCATCATGCTTTTATATCGATATTTATTGCATTATGGGCTGTTATTACACATTATGTCACAATACTTATGCCTATTCTCTCTTATTTTACAAGGTTTACATAAAGAGGGAGAGTGCCAGCAGCTGGGATTCTGGGCTGGAAAAGGAGCAAATATTATAGACCTATTCTGCACAGCTCCTAAAGTCCTGAAACTTCACGGAAGTCATTTTCAGAATATATAAAAAATATTGAGCGCAAGAAGTTCCAGAGGGGGGCCACACCCTGCCCACGAGGGTGGGGGCGCGCCCTACCCCCCTGGGCGCGCCCCCTGCCTCGTGGCCCCCTGGTGGACCTTCGATGCCCATCTTCTGCTATATGGAGTCTTTCGATGAGGAAAAAATCATAAGCAAGCTTTCGAGACCAGACCCATCGCCACGAGGCGGAACCAATCTAGGGCTCTGGCGGAGCTGTTCTGCCGGGGAAACTTCCCTCCGTGAGGGGGAAATCATCACCATCGTCATCACCAACGATCCTCTCATCGAGAGGGGGTCAATCTCCATCAACATCTTCACCAGCACCATCTCCTCTCAAACCCTAGTTCATCGCTTGTATCCAATTCTTGTCTTCAAGTCTAGGATTGGTACCTGTGGGTTGCTAGTAGTGTTAATTACTCCTTGTAGTTGATGCTAGTTGGTTTATTTGGTGGAAGATCATATGTTCAGATCCTATATGCATATTAATACTCCTCTGATTACAAAATGAATATGCTTTGTGAGTAGTTACATTTGTTCCTGAGGACATGGGCGAAGTCTTGCTATTACTAGTCATGTGAATTTGGTATTCATTTGATATTTTGATGAGATGTATGTTGTCTCTCCTCTAGTGGTGTTATGTGAATGTCAACTACATGACACTTCACCATTATTTGGGCCTAGAGGAAGGCATTGGGAAGTAATAAGTAGATGATGGGTTGCTAGAGTGACAGAAGTTTAAACCCTAGTTTATGCGTTGCTTCGTCAGGGGCTGATTTGGATCCATATGTTTCATGCTATGGTTAGGTTTACCTTAATACTTTTGTTGTAGTTGCGGATGCTTGCAATAGAGGTTAATCATAAGTGGGATGCTTATCCAAGTAAGGGCAGTACCCAAGCACCGGTCCACCCACATACCAAATTATCAAAGTACCAAACGCGTATCATATGAACGTGATGAAAACTAGCTTGACGATAATTCCCATGTGTCCTCGGGAGCGCTTTTCTCTATATAAGAATTTGTCCAGGCTTGTCCTTTGCTACAAAAAGGATTGGGCCACCTTGATGCACTTTATTTACTTTTGTTACTTGTTGCTCATTACCAATTATCTTACTACAAAACTATCTGTTACCTATAATTTCAGTGCTTGCAGAGAATACCTTGCTGGAAACCGCTTAACATTTCCTTCTGCTCCTCATTGGGTTCGACACTCTTAGTTATCGAAAAGACTACGATAGATCCCCTATACTTGTAGGTCATCAAGACTCTTTTCTGGCGCCGTTGCCATGGAGTGAAGCGCCTTTGGTAGGTGGAATTTGGTAAGGAAAAATTTATATAGTGTGCTGAAATTTACTGTCACTTGTTACTATGGAAAGTAATCCTCTGAGGGGCTTGTTCGGGGTATCTTCACCCCAACAAGTAGAGCAAAGAGTTGCTCCTCAACCTATTGAACCTACTGAAAATGAAAATGTCTACTTTGAGATTCCTTCGAGTATGATAGAAAAATTGCTAGCTAATCCTTTTGCAGGAGACGGAACAATGCATCCTGATGAGCACCTAATATATGTGGATGAAGTTTGTCGATTATTTAAGCTTGCAGGTGTGCCCGATGATGTTATTAAGAAGAAGGTCTTCTCTTTATCTTTGAAGGGAGATGCATTGACATGTTATAGGCTATGTGATGATATGGGATCATGGTATTGGCCTCGCAAAGGAGAAAGCATCGCTCAAGCTTGGGGGAGGCTTAAACCAATGTTATATTCATGCCCCAATCATGAGCTTCCAAGAGAAATAATTATTCAAAATTTATTTGCTCGGCTTTCTGATAACAATCGCACCATGCTCGATACTTCTTGTGCTAGCTCTTTTATGATGAAGACTATTGAATTCAAATGGGATTTATTGGAAAGAATTAAACGCAACTCTGAATATTGGGACCTCGACGAAGGTAAGGAGTCAGGTATGACACCTAAGTTTGATTGTCTTAAATCTTTTATGGATACCGATGTTTTCCATAAATTTAGCACTAAATATGGACTTGACTCTGAAATAGTAGCTTCTTTCTGTGAATCTTTTGCTACTCATGTTGATCTCCCTAGGGAGAAGTGGTTTAAATAGCATCCTCCCATAGAAGTGAAAGTAGCTGCACCTATTAAAGTTGAAGAAAAGACTGTCACTTATAATGATCCTATTGTTCCTACTGCTTATGTTGAGAAACCACCTTTTCATGTTAGGATAAAAGATCATGCTAAAGCTTCAACTGTGGTTCGTAAAACCAATATTAGAACCTATACACCTCCTGAGCAAATTAAAGTTAAACCTAATATTGCTATTGTTAAAGATCTCTTGTCTGATAATATTGTTGGGAATGTTATTCATTTCTGTGATGAGACTGCTAGAATTGCTAAACCTTGTGCTAAAGATAAACATAGACCCGTGGTAGGCATGCCTGTTATTTATGTTAAAATAGGAGATCATTGTTATCATGGCTTATGTGATATGGGTGCTAGTGCTAGTGTTATACCTCATGACTTATACAAAGAAATTATGCATGATATTGCACCTGCTGAGATAGAAGATATTGATGTTACCATTAAGCTTGCCAATAGAGATACCATATCACCCATTGAAATTGTTAGAGATGTTGAAGTCTTGTGTGGGAAAACTAAATACCCTGCTGCTTGTTCTTGGTTCCCCACAAGATAGCTTTTGTCCCATTATATTTGGTAGACCCTTCTTGAACACAGTTAATGCTAAGATAGATTGCGAAAAGGATGTTGTTACTATTGGTTTAGGTGATATGTCTCATGAATTTAATTTCTCTAAATTTCGTAGACAACACCGTGAAGAGGAATTGCCTAGTAAAGATGAAATTATTGGTCTTGCTTCTATTGCCGTGCCTCCTAGTGATCCTTTGATACGTCTCCAATGTATCTATAATTTATGAAGTATTCATGCTATTATATTATCAACCTTGGATGTTTTATATGCATTTATATGCTATTTTATATGATTTTTGGGACTAACCTATTAACCTAGTGCCTAGTGCCGGTTTCCGTTTTTTCCTTGTTTTTGAGTTTTACAGAAAAGGAATATCAAACGAGTCCAATTGACGTGCCAATTTTTTGACGATTTTTTATGGACCAAAAGAAGACCCCGAAGTAAAAGAGTTGGGCCAGGAGAGTCCTGTGGCGTCCACGAGGGTGGGGGCGCGCCCCCCCCCCCCCCCCCCCTCAAACATGTGGTCCTGCCTCGTGGATGCCTCGGGCACCTCCTTGACGTGAGACCGACGCCAAAAATTCCTATAAATATAGAAACCTCGGAAAATTAACCTAGATCGGGAGTTCCGCCGCTAGAAGCCTCCGTAGCCACCGAAAACCAATCTAGGCCCTCTCTAGCACCCTGCCAGAGGGGGCCATCATCACCGGAGGGCATGGAGGAGCATCTCGGAGGGGCCATCATCACCATGAAGGCCAAGGACCAGAGGGAGAACCTCTCCCCATCTAGGGGGGAGGCCATGGAGGAGGAAGCACAAGGGGTAGAACCTCTCCTCCTCTCTCTTGGTGGCACCGGAGTGCCATCAAGAGGGGAATCATCGCCGCGGTGATCGTCTTCATCAACATCACCATCATCATCACCATCCTCATCTCTTTTACGCGGTCCACTCTCTCGCACCCTACTGTAATCCCTACTTGAACATGGTGCTTTATGCCACATATTATGATCCAATGATGTGTTGCCATCCTATGATGTTTTCAGTAGATATCCTTTGTCTTTGGGTTGATTGATGATCTAGATTGGTATGAGTTGTATGTTTTACTTTGGTGTTGTCCTATGGTGCCCTCCGTGTCGCGCAAGCGTGAGGGATTCCCGTTATAGGGTGTTGCAATACTTTTATGATTCGCTTATAGAGTTGCGTGAGTGCCTGAAACACAACCCCGAGTACGGGGGTTGTTGCGTATGGGATAAAGAGGACTTGATGCTTTAATGCTATGGTTGGGTTTTACCTTAATGATCTTTAGTAGTTGCGCATGCTTGCTAGAGTTCCAATCATAAGTGCATATGATCCAAGTAGACAAAGTATGTTAGCTTATGCATCTCCCTCATATGAAACTGCAATAGTGATTACCGGTCTTGTTAACGATTGCCTAGGATAATTCCGCACACCGATCCACCATTATTCCACACTCGCTATTTATAATATTTAGTAATATATTCTAACTTCATGATAACAGCACCTACTTTTATATTTTAGCTCTCCGATATCATACAAAGTTATCCTCTTCATACCCACAACCTAGTTTTATTTCTCGTTGCTAGTTGGAAGCAAACGTTCAGTGTACGTAGAGTCGTATCAGTGGCAGATAGGGCTTGAGAGAATATTGATCTTACCTTTAGCCCCTTGTGGGTTCGACACTCCATACTTATCACTTCCACCTTTGGAAATTGCTATGATGATTCCTTGCACTTGGGGATTATCATCCTTGAGAATAGTATTTGCTAGACCATGAAAACGATATGTTTATGAATGAAAGAGGGGGAATAGATGAAGTATTCTTTAAACAGGAACCCATCCTGAAACCCAATTTGCCCGTAGAAATCCTAGGGGATCCTCCTCCACCCAAGGGTGATCCCGTGTTTGAGCTCAAACTGTTACCTGATACTCTTAAATATGCTTATCTTGATGAGAAAAAGATATATCTTGTTATTATTAGTGATAACCTTTCAGAGCATGAAGAAGAGAGATTATTAAAAACTCTAAAGAAGCACCGAGCTGCTATTGGATATACTCTCGATGATCTTAAGGGCATTAGTCCCACACTATGTCAACACAAAATAAATTTGGAGAAAGATGCCAAACTAGTTCGTGATCACCAACGACGGCTGAATCCTAAGATGAAAGAAGTGGTAAGATGTAGCATCCCAAATTTTCAATTTGGAATGTTATACATTAGATCATCATTGCATATCATATTTTATTGCTTTTCTGGTTGATCCTAGAAAATTCTACACAACTCAAGGACCCTCGGAGAGAGTTGGGGATTTCGTTATTTTCATATTTGAGTTTTTCTCAAATTTTGAAGATAGGATCATTTGATTTTATTTATTTTATCTTCAATTATTTCTATATTAAAAATATGAGAGAGGGAATAAAATGACTTCCCAAAATAAAGAAATATTGAGGATTTAATAAAAAATCAAATAAGATTTTATTTTGGTTTTATTTGCTATTTTATTCGAATTTAGGAAAAATTGCACGTTTCCAAAAATTGCACTTAGAGCCAAAAAACTGTTCATCCTGTTCTAAATATTTTATTTAGACGAACAAAATTTGTTTTGGCATTTTTAGATTTTTATTTATTTTTCTAGAATTTTTTTAGGTGCAGCGAAATTGTTTTAAAAAAACCCGCGCCCGACTGGGCCAAGGGCCCAGCCGAGCCAGGCCGGCCCAAGCCGTCGCCGCCTTCCCCGCCGGACTCGGAGAGGAGTCCGAGCCGGAGCCGCGCCGCCCATCGCCCCTTCCCCAAGTCAACTCCCCCTTCCCCTCTTAAATAGTCGCCCCGCCGCCGCCCTCTCCTCACCCCGCCGCCCCGCACCGCAGCACGCCGCCGCCGCACGCCGCCGCCGCCTGCGCTACCGCACGCCACCGCCGCTGCCTCTTGCCGTCGCCGCCGCTGCCGCTTGCCGCCGCCCCGCCGCCCTGCCGGAGCCCCGCTGGAGAGCCGCCGCCGCCGAGGTAGTCGTCGGCCGGTTTTTGGAAAAAAAACGATTTGGTTTTTTTTTAAACCCTAGTTCCGTTTTTTTAATAAATAGATCGGTTTTATACGGTTTATTTATTTTGCGAGCGCCTGTTCGTCCGTTCGTTTTAACGAACGCGTTTTTTCGTTTAGTTTCTGTTAACGAACGTTCGTTCGTTAACTGTTCGTCATTTTCTTTTTCTCGGATTAAATCCGCGGTTTTTCTGATCGCGATCTCTGACCCGATGTTCGTTCTAGTTTAACTTTTTGCTCGTTTATCGGAATCAGGCGATTCAAGCGCCTGGAGTTTCGTCTCGAAACCCTCTTTCCGTTTAACCAACTCAAACAAGTTTTTGCCACTGTAAAATTGCCTTAGACCCAGAATAGTAAATGAAGCTTGTTTCTCTTGCCGTTTGTCTTTCGTTGCTTCGTTCGTTTTGATTCTTTTTGCCAACCGGAGTTCTTAAGTTGAACTTTCTGGTTAGTTCTCTAGTTCGAGTTTTACCTGTGCATTAGTTGAGTACTTATTGTCTATTTGTTTATTTACGATAGAGTACCCGGAGTGTGCCGCTTGCTACTTTGAATCGCTAGGTTTCCTGGATCATCAGCAAGGCAAGTAACACTTTGATCATACCTCCTACTACCCAGTTTTATTGCATTAGATCAATCCTCACACATTGCATGATTAGGATCTAATTAAATTGTGGGTTTGGGGAGTAGTTGAGGTAGAACCTATTACCTGTTTATTATCAAACCTTTGGGAGTTACTCTACGTTTGCTTATTATTGCTATGCTATGCTAGTAGACGTGGATTGGGTGAGTGTATCCATGACAGATGTGAGCTTTGTTAATTAATGGTTTATTTAAGGTGGCAACCTAAACACACATCTGGGTGGATTGAGGCACCTGGGTATTCCAGCGATTGCCTGTTTTCTTTTGGACCGCCACCCAGGCTCAAAGGGATCATGAGATTATTCATACTAGAAACTTCCGTGTGCAGCCACAAGCTACTATGGGCTCTAGCATAGTTGACTAAGTCGTGCGAACTCTTACAGTGGTAGACTAGCAGATGTAGGGGATGTAGGTTGGTACGGTCTACCCGTTCGTAAGGTGCTAGCGCTTCTGAAAGACTATGTCTCGGTCATCCGTTTCTCAAACACCATGTAGTGCGAGAAAACCAACGGAGGAGATCGAGTCTTGTGGGGAAAAGTGCGCAAACCTCTGCAGAGTGTATAAACTAATCATGGTTAGCCGTGTCCCCGGTTATGGACATCTTGAGTATCTAGTACCTGGATTATCATGTGAATCTCATCATGTTACTCTAAAGTTAATTGTTGGGTTTTAATGATGATGCTTAATTGGGATTGAGAATGCTATCAACCATTCTCAATGTTTAACAACTACCATGGTAGTTAAATAAAATATATTCCTTTGCAGTAGGGAAAAATTGGCTTTACGCAAAACTTTAACCATAGAGCTTTCCACCAGCCATATATGCATATAGAATAGCCTATTTTATTCCATCACTCTCTATGTGTTACACTGCCAGCATATTCCATGTGCTGACCCGTTTCGGGCTGCAACGTTAATGTTGCAGACTTTCCAAACGATGATTAAGGTGCCTTTAGGTCGTGGTTCTATACTCAGTGATGTTGTTGGAGTTGATGGACTCACTTATCTTCCAAGCCTTCTGTTGTTATCGTTTTTAGATGGCCTTAAGCCATATTTAATGTAATAAGTTCTCTTTTGAGACACTCGATGTAATAAGTGTGTGATTGCTACTCTGTTATAAATCCTTCAAGTACTGTGTGGTGTCAGTATTACTGGTCCAGGGATGACACCGGAGCATAGAGATTGGACCGTTTGAGGTATGGTCGCTACAAGATGGTATCGGAGCACACGCTGACTGTAGGACACAACCACTAAGCTAAAGCCCTAGATCACTACTTACTCTTCTCCTTCTGACCTCTCATCTTTTCTACTCTTTTAGGATGGCGGATGCAAGGAACAAGTTCATACAACCGGATGAAGATACACCCTTTGGACGTCACTTGAAGCAAGTCACTAGATACCTAAACATAGGAGTACCAAGCTTCACCGGAACCTACAACGCCACATTACCTGAAGAAGAGAGCTGGATGATTCAAGTTCAAGTTCCAGGAAGGACGTTCATGCCAGTCACTGAGCCCATAGAGTTTTCTTTTGATGCACCAACTTGCAGTCTAGGAAAGAGCATGGCAGCTCACATTGCCATGGGACGCATTGGAGAAGTTTACCGCAATGATCTCAAGGATACTATCTACCAGATTTGTGGGCGCCGAGATGAGCACTGGGAGATGATCAGCACCAGGAAGGATAGATCAATTGCAGCTTTTATCCAGGAGTTAAACCAGCACATTCGACGTCAGGAGAACCAGATGTGCGCAGACATGATAGATCTGAAGAAAGCAAGGAAAAGAATCAAGGAACTGGAGGAAGAACTCAAGGCTACACGTGAAGATTATGAAGAGGAAATCGAAGTATTAGTGGAAAAGAATGACGATCGGATCAAGAAGATTGGAATATTCATGGGAGACCCTACACCAGTAGAAGAAGACGAAGAACCCAAGGAGATTCGCCCGGAAGACTACATCATCATCGACGACACCGACTCGGATCCAGATGATAGCGATGATGACTATGTTGATGAAGCTGGAGCAGATATCATGGAGTCTGCAACCGAAGAATATTTCTAGTAGACCACCCCAACAGTAGTAGTAGTCCACCATGTAAATATAGTAGTCCGAGCACTTTTGCGATAGTTAGATCGATTGTATGCCCTTGTTTGATTGATTGAATGAAGTGAATTGTTTTCTTTTGCCTCATGTGCATATGGGTAGTGTTTTCTCTTTAGACCCCCTCTATTCTTAATCTCATCTTTTCTAAACCCTCAGATGCCTCCGAGACGTGACCCCGGATTTACCTTCCCATCGGAGCTCACTCAGTTGATCCAGCAGCAAAACACATTGATGCAGTTACTAGTCCAGAATCAGAATCAGGGGAACAACAACAACCCACCACAACCACCTGTTGATCACTTAGCCTGTTTTCTTAGGCTGAATCCGCCGGTGTTTTCCAGTAGCACCAAGCCGATAGTAGCAGATGATTGGCTCCGCAAGACAGCTAGAGAGTTGACCACAGCAGGATGCACAGATGCCGAAAAGGTGAAGTTTGCCGCACATCAGCTTGAAGGATCCGCAGCCTCATGGTGGGAGAATTTCACAGCCACTTTCCCTGTCGACACTGTCACGTGGGACCAGTTTCAGCAGGCTTTTCGTACTGCCCATGTTTCAGCAGGAGCTATGGCCATGAAGAAGCGAGAGTTTCGCAACTTACGCCAAGGAGGACGGACAGTTGGCCAGTATGTGGAGGACTTTAGTAAGTTAGCATGTTATGCCCCAGATGACGTTGCTACGGATGCAGCTAAACAGGAGAAGTTTCTGGAAGGACTGAATGACGAGTTGAGCATGTAGTTGATGGTAGCAACCTTCAACAACTACCAGGAGTTGGTAGATCATGCTCTCATGATTGAAGGGAAGCAGCAGCAGATCGAGAACCGCAAGAGGAAGTATGGACAAGGGAAGTACAATTCTGGAGCTTAGCAGAAGCCACGTTTTACCCCTAGACCGGGAGGACATTTCCAGCATACCCATGGAGGAGGTAGCTCGCACAATCACAATGGCCCCAAGACTGGTAATGGGAATGGAGGAAGCAACGGCCAGAACCGCACCAACCCATCAACCCCAGCCAAGAAAGACCTGAGCCAAGTCACTTGTTTTAAGTGCCAGAAGACCGGACATTATGCCAACGAATGTCCTGAATCACAGAATGGAAATGGCAATGGAAGCTCTGGGAAGAAGCCGAACCCTTTCAACAGGGGACAGGTGAACCACGTTAACGTGGAGGAGGTTGAAGAGCAGCCGGATGCAGTAATCGGTAAGTTTTTGGTTAAGTCATTTACTGCACTCGTTCTTTTTGATACTGGTGCATCGCATTCATACATATCAAGGGGATTTTTGGATAAGTATAAACTGCCAACCCAAGCCCTTAGGTCACCCATGTTAGTAACCTCGCCTGGAGCAGAGTATATGGCTAGCCTATGGTGTGATCGGTTACCATTAAGGATTGGTAACTACGTATTTCCCTTAGACCTAATAGTGTTGGAATCTCAAGGATTGGATGTGATATTAGGCATGGATTGATTATCAAAGTATGAAGGGAATATTGAATGTGCCAGTAAGTCAATTTTTCTTACCACCCCAGAAGGAAGAAGGATCAAGTATGTATCACGGCATGTGCCAAACAGGACTCAAGTAAATTGCCTAACAGGAGTTGTGCAGGAGGAAGTACCAATAGTGAAGGATTTCCCTGATGTATTTCCCGACGAATTGCCAGACATGCCACCGGATAGAGATATTGAGTTTTTGATTGAGCTTTTGCCAGGCACAGGGCCAATATCAAAGCGACCATATAGGATGCCCGCAAAGGATTTGGTGGAGATTAAGAAGCAGATTAAGGAGTTACTGGATAAGGGTTATATTCGCCCAAGTTCTTCACCTTGGGGATCGCCAGTACTTCTAGTAGAAAAGAAGGATGGATCGTTAAGGATGGTTGTTGATTATCGAGGTTTGAATGAAGTAACCATCAAGAACAAGTACCGACTACCAATGATCAATGATCTGTTTGATCGATTGCAAGGAGCTAAGGTATTTTCCAAGATCGATCTGCGATCAGGATACCACCAGTTGAAGATTCAAGAACAAGATATACCTAAGACGGCTTTTACCACCAGGTATGGGCTGTACGAGTATACCGTTATGTCATTTGGTCTGACTAACGCACCAGCATATTTCATGAACATGATGAACAAGGTGTTTATGGAGTTTCTGGATAAATTCGTGGTAGTGTTCATTGATGATATCCTGGTTTACTCAAAGAATGAAGAGGAGCATAAGGAACATTTGCGTTTCGTGCTTGGTAAACTCAGAGAACATCAATTATATGCCAAGTTTAGTAAATGTGAGTTTTGGTTGAAGGAAGTTGGATTTCTCAGACACGTTATATCGGGAGAAGGTATAGCAGTAGATCCCACTAAAGTTGATACCGTGACCAATTGGGAAGCGCCAACAACAGTTGGAGAGATCCAGAGTTTTCTTGGACTCGCAGGATACTACCGGAGATTCATTGAGAATTTCTCAAGGATTGCGAAGCCTATGACGGAGTTGTTGAAAAAGGATACCAAGTTCATATGTACTGAGGAATGCGAGGCCAGTTTCCAGGAATTGAAGAAATGTTTGGTTACATCACCTGTGCTGATTTTTCCAGATCAGACCAAGGATTATGAGGTGTATTGCGACGCTTCACGTCAAGGACTTGGAGCAGTGCTTATGCAGGAAGGAAGAGTTGTTTCCTATGCCTCACGACAGCTTAAGCCTCATGAGTTGAATTATGCCACGCATGATTTGGAGTTAGCAGCCGTAGTGCATGCATTGAAAACCTGGCGACACTTTCTCATTGGAAATCATTGTGAGGTGTACACGGATCACAAGAGTTTGAAGTATATTTTCACGCAGAAAGAGTTAAATCTCAGGCAAAGAAGATGGTTGGAGCTCATCAAGGATTACAATATGAGATTAGATTATCACCCCGGAAAGGCTAATGTAGTAGTTGACGCGTTGAGCCGTAAAAGCCATGTCAACACCCTAATGATGGGATATTTACCAAGGGAGTTAGCTGAAAACCTTCGTGAGCTATGTAGCAGCATTGGAGATTCAGTCTACCTTGATGGATAAGATCAGAGAAGCTCAAAGGACTGACAAGGAGATTGCCTCTATTAAGGAGAAAATGAGCAAAGGAAAAGCTAAGGGATTTCGTGAGGATGAGCATGATACCCTATGGTTTGAAGACCGTGTTTATGTGCCTAATGATTCGGAGATCAGGAAGTTAATTCTGCAAGAGGCACATGATTCACCATATTCGATTCTCCCAGGAAATACCAAGATGTATTTGGATTTGAAGGATACTTTCTGGTGGACCGGAATGAAGAAGGATATTGCGGAGTATGTAGCAGTTTGTGATGTATGTCAGAGAGTAAAGGCAGAGCATCAGAAGCCAGCAGGATTGCTACAGCCATTGCCGATACCCGAATGGAAGTGGTATAAGTTAGGCATGGATTTTATTACTGGTTTACCCAGAACTCGTTCAGGCTATGATTCAATATGGGTTGTAGTCGATCATTTGACAAAGGTAGCCCATTTCATTCTAGTGAAGACTACATATACCAGAGCAAAGTTGGCAAAGATATACATGACCAGAATCGTATGTCTGCATGGAGTTCCAAAGAGCATTGTATCAGATAGAGGAACCCAATTTACCTCAAAGTTCTGGAATCAGTTGCATGAAACTTTGGGTACCAGACTAGAGTTTAGTACAGCCTTCCATCCGCAGACAGATGGACAGACCGAGAGAGTCAATCAGATTTTGGAGGATATGCTGAGAGCTTGTGCGCTAGATTACGGATCTAGTTGGGACGAGAATTTGCCATATGCAGAGTTCTCTTACAACAACAGTTATCAATCCAGTTTGAAGATGGCCCCTTTCGAAGCCTTGTACGGAAGGAGGTGCAGGACCCCATTGTCTTGGGATGAAGTTGGAGACTGTCAGTTGTTTGGACCGGATCTGATTAAGGAGTCTGAACAGAAAGTGAAATTGATTCGCGATAGGCTCAAGGTAGCCCAGTCCAGGCAGAAGAGCTACGCAGATTCTAAACGCAAGGAGACAGTTTACGAAGTCGGAGACCGAGTTTATCTTCGAGTATCACCACTTCGAGGAGTTAAGCGCTTTGGAGTTAAGGGAAAGTTAGCGCCACGTTTTGTAGGCCCATACAAAGTTTTGGAGCGTATGGGAGAAGTAGCCTATAAGTTGGAATTGCCCGAAGGATTGTCAGGAGTTCACGACGTGTTCCACGTTTCCCAGTTGAAGACGTGCCCCGCAGAGATGGCTGATATACCGCTAAGAGATACAGTGCCACTGGAAGCAATTCAGTTGGACAGTGATTTGACCTATGAGGAGAAACCAGTTAAGATTCTAGAGTATGCCAGTCGAGTCACCCGCAGCAAGGTTATCAAGTTTTGCAAAGTTCAGTGGAGCCACCACACGGAGGATGAAGCCACCTGGGAGCGAGAGGAAGAATTGCTGAAGGACCACCCTCACCTATTTTCTAACCAACCCGAATCTCGAGGGCGAGATTTATCTTAAGGGGGGTAGGTTTGTAACATCCCAAATTTTCAATTTGGAATATTATACATTAGATCATCATTGCATATCATATTTTATTGCTTTTCTGGTTGATTCTAGAAAATTCTACGCAACTCAAGGACCCTCAGAGAGAGTTGGGGATTTCGTTATTTTCATATTTGAGTTTTTCTCAAATTTTGAAGATAGGATCATTTGATTTTATTTATTTTATCTTCAATTATTTTTATATTAAAAATATGAGAGAGGGAATAAAATGACTTTCCCAAAATAAATAAATATTGAGGATTTAATAAAAAAATCAAATAAGATTTTATTTTGGTTTTATTTGCTATTTTATTCGAATTTAGGAAAAATTGCACGTTTTCAAAAATTGCATTTAGAGCCAAAAAATGTTCATCTTGTTCTAAATATTTTATTTAGACGGAGAAATTTTGTTTTGGCATTTTTAGATTTTTATTTATTTTTCTAGAATTTTTTTAGGCGCAGCGAAATTGTTTTAAAAACCCCGCGCACGACTGGGCCAAGGGCCCAGCCGAGCTAAGCCGGCCCAAGCCACCGCCACCGCCTTCCCCGCCGGACTCGGAGAGGAGTCCGAGCCGGAGCCGCGCCGCCCGTCGCCCCCTTCCCCAAGTCAACTCCCCCTCCCCCTCTTAAATAGTCGCCCCGTCGCCGCCCTCTCCTCACCCCGCCGCCCCGCACCGCAGCCCGCCGCCGCCTGCGCCGCCGCCGCTGCCGCTTGCGCGCCCCGCCGCCCTGCCGGAGCCCCGCCGGAGAGCCGCCACCGCCGAGGTAGTCGTCGGCCGGTTGAAAACCCTAGTTCCGTTTTTTTAAATAAATAGATCGGTTTTTTCCGGTTTATTTATTTTGCGAGCGCCCGTTCGTCCGTTCGTTTTAACGAACGCGTTTTTCGTTTAGTTTCTGTTAACGAACGTTCATTCGTTAACTGTTCGTCATTTTCTTTTTCTCGGATTAAATCCGCGGTTTTTCTGATCGCGATCTCTGATCCGATGTTCGTTCTAGTTTAACTTTTCGCTCGTTTATCGGAATCAGGCGATTCAAGTGCCTGGGGTTTCGTCTCGAAACCCTCTTTCCGTTTAACCAACTCAAACAAGTTTTTGCCACTGTAAAAATTGCCTTAGACCCAGAATAGTAAACGAAGCTTGATTCTCTTGTCGTTTGTCTTTCGTTGCTTCGTTCGTTTTGATTCTTTTTGCCAACCGAAGTTCTTAAGTTGAACTTTCTGGTTAGTTCTCTTGTTTGAGTTTTACCTGTGCATTAGTTGAGTACTTATTGTATGTTCGTTTGTTTGCGATAGAGTACCTAGAGTGCGCCGCTTGCTACTTCGAATCGCTAGGTTTCCCAGATCATCAGCAAGGCAAGTAACACTTTGATCATACCTCCTACTACCCAGTTTTATTGCATTAGATCAATCCTCACACATTGCATGATTAGGATCTAATTAAATTGTGGGTTTGGGGAGTAGTTGAGGTAGAACCTATTACCTGTTTATAATCAAACCTTTGGGAGTTACTCTACATTTGCTTATTATTGCTATGCTATGCTAGTAGACGTGGATTGGGTGAGTGTATCCAAGACAGATGTGAGCTTTGTTAATTAATGGTTTATTTAAGGTGGCAACCTAAACACACATCTGGGTGGATTGAGGCACCTGGGTATTCCAGCGATTGCCTGTTTTCTTTTGGACCGCCACCCAGGCTCAAAGGGATCATGAGATTATTCATACTAGAAACTTCCGTGTGCAGCCACAAGCTACTATGGGCTCTAGCATAGTTGACTAAGTCGTGCGAACTCTTACAGTGGTAGACTAGCAGATGTAGGGGATGTAGGTTGGTACGGTCTACCCGTTCGTAAGGTGCTAGCGCTTCTGAAAGACTATGTCTCGGTCATCCGTTTCTCAAACACCATGCAGTGCGAGAAAACCAACGGAGGAGATCGAGTCTTGTGGGGAAAAGTGCGCAAACCTCTGCAGAGTGTATAAACTAATCATGGTTAGCCGTGTCCCCGGTTATGGACATCTTGAGTATCTAGTACCTGGATTATCATGTGAATCTCATCATGTTACTCTAAAGTTAATTGTTGGGTTTTAATGATGATGCTTAATTGGGATTGAGAATGCTGTCAACCATTCTCAATGTTTAACAACTACCATGATAGTTAAATAAAATTTATTCCTTTGCAATAGGGAAAAATTGGCTTTACACAAAACTGTAACCATAGAGCTTTCCACCAGCCATATATGCATATAGAATAGCCTATTTTATTCCATCACTCTCTATGTGTTACATTGCCAGCATATTCCATGTGCTGACCCGTTTCGGGCTGCAACGTTAATGTTGCAGAATTTTCAGACGACGATTAAGGTGTCTTTAGGTCGTGGTTCTATACTCAGTGATGCCGTTGGAGTTGATGGACTCACTTATCTTCCAAACCTTCCGCTGTTATCGTTTTTCGATGGCCTTAAGCCATATTTAATGTAATAAGTTCTCTTTTGAGACACTCGATGTAATAAGTGTGTGATTGCTACTCTGTTATAAATCCTTCAAGTATTGTGTGGTGTCAGCATTACTGATCCAGGGATGACACCGGAGCATAGAGATTGGACCATTTGAGGTCTGGTCGCTACATAAGAAAGGAAATAATAAAGCTCCTCGAGGGTATAATTTATCCCGTTGCTGATAGTCAGTGGGTAAGTCATGTCCATTGTGTCCCTAAAAAGGGAGGTATTACTGTTGTTCCGAATGATAAAGATGAATTGATTCCGCAAAGAATTATTACGGGTTATAGGATGGTAATCGATTTCCGCAAATTAAATAAGGCTACTAAAAAGGATCATTACCCCTTACCTTTTATTGATCAAATGCTAGAAACATTATCCAAACATACACATTTTTGCTTTCTAGATGGTTATTCTGGTTTCTCTCAAATACTTGTGTCAGCTGATGATCAATCTAAGACCACTTTTACTTGCCCATTCGGTACTTTTGCTTATAGACGTATGCCTTTTGGTTTATGTAATACACCTGCTACCTTCCAAAGATGCATGATGGCTATATTCTCTAACTTTTGTGAAAAGATTTGTGAGGTTTTCATGGACGATTTCTCCGTCTATGGATCCTCTTTTGATGGTTGCTTAAGCAACCTTGATCGAGTTTTGTAGAGATGTGAAGAAACTAACCTTGTTTTGAATTGGGAGAAGTGCCACTTTATGGTTAATGAAGCTATTGTCTTGGGGCATAAAGTTTCTGAAAGAGGTATTGAAGTTGATAAAGCTAAGGTTGACGCTATTGAAAAGATGCCATGTCCCAAGGACATCAAAGGTATAAGAAGTTTCCTTGGTCATGTTGATTTTTATAGGAGGTTCATTAAGGACTTCTCAAAAATTTCTCGGCCTCTGACTAATTTATTACAAAAAGATATACCATTTGTTTTTATGATGATTGCGTAGAAGCATTTGAAATACTTAAGAAAGCATTGATCTCTGCACCTATTGTTCAGCCACCTGATTGGAATTTACCTTTGAAATTATGTGTGATGCTAGTGATTATGCTGTAGGTGCTGTTCTAGGGCAAATAGTTCATAAGAAATTAAATGTTATTCAATATGCTAGTAAAACTCTAGACAATGCTCAGAGAAATTATGCTACTACTGAAAAAGAATTTTTGGCAGTTGTATTCGCTTGTGATAAGTTCAGACCTTGTATTGTTGATTCTAAAGTAACTATTCACACGGATCATGCTGCTATTAAATATCTTATGGAGAAGAAAGATGCTAAACCTAGACGTATTAGATGGGTTATCTTGCTACAAGAATTTGATTTACATATTATTGATAGAAAGGGAGCTGAGAACCCCGTTGCAGACAACTTGTCTAGGCTAGAGAATGTTCTTGATGACCCACTACCTATTGATGATAGCTTTCCTGATGAACAATTAAATGTCATAAATGCTTCTCATACTGCTCCACACTACTAGGGAAAAGCCTAGCAGCAGCGCGGGTTTTGGGTGTATCAGTAGCACGGGTGCCCACGCTACTGATACGGCGCCACAGCTAACTTGTAGCAGTAGCGCGTGTTGACACACGCTACTGCTATACATGGTTAGCTGTAGCGTGCGTTGCAAACAGCGCTACTGCTAATTAGCTGTGGCAGGTCTTATACCCCGCGCTACTGCTATTACTTTCAAAAACAAAAACAAATCTTGATCCCGTGTGTGCTGTCAATGGCAGCAATGGTAAGATCTAGCGATGATTGGCGTCGCCGGAGGCATGAATGGACAGCGGAAGACCAGATCCAGCAGTGGCTGTTGGAGAGGGCCTGTTTCTATGGCAGAGCCAGGCCGCGGCGTGGGGCTCCTCTTCCCGACCATGCCAGATAGCTCCGGGTCATCCATGGCGACGACCTGCATGGGCATGGACATGGGAGGGTGAGTCAAACCATAGGGAGAGAGAGAAAAGGAAAACTGAGGGAGAGAGGAAGGTGATGTAGGGAGCAGCGGAGCTAGTCACCGGTGGTGAGGTGCTCTAGTGTGGTGGCGCGGGGCGGCGGCCTCCTAGACGTCGGTGGAAGACCGGCGAGCTCCTAGACGCCGGTGGCGCGAGGCGACGGCCTCTTTCGGCGCCATGGAGGAGGATGGGTGCATAGGCAAGAGGTCCATGTGAGAGCATATGGAAAGTAAGAGGAGAGAGTGGTGGAAGAGAGGAGGGATTTGGGGGAGGAGATGGGGATTCGGCCGAGGATATGGCTACTTCACCTACCTCATACTTAGTAGTAGCGAGGGGTATAAAACCGCGCTACTACTATCAACTTAGTAGTAGCACGGGTTTATACCCCTCGCTACTACTATGGCATGTGTCGGGGGGCATGGTAGAGACCGCTTAGTAGTAGCGAGGGTTAAAAACCCGCGCTAGTACTATCAACTTAGTAGTAGCGAGGGTTAAAAACCCGCGCTACTGCAAATTAGCAGTAGCGCTTCTTTTTGTGCCGCGCTGCTGCTAAGATTCTGTGTATAAGGTTTTCCCTAGTAGTGCCATGGTATGCTGATTATGCTAATTATATTGTTGCTAAATTTATACCACCTAGTTTCACGTACCAGCAAAAGAAAAAGGTTTTCTATGATTTGAGACATTACTTTTGGGGTGACCCACATCTTTATAAAGAAGGGGTAGATGGTGTTATTAGACATTGTGTACCTGAGCATGAACAGAAACAGATCCTACGCAAGTGTCACTTCGAAGCTTATGGAGGACACCACGCTGGAGATAGAACTGCACATAAGGTATTGCAATCCGGTTTTTATTGGCCTACTCTCTTCAAGGATGCACGTAAGTTTGTTGTATCTTGTGATGAATGTCAAAGAATTGGTAATATTAGTAGACGTCAAGAAATGCCTATTAATAATTCACTTGTTATTGAACCATTTGATGTTTGGAACTTTGATTATATGGGACCTTTTCCTGCCTCCAATGGATACACACATATTTTAGTTGTTGTTGATTGCGTTACTAAGTGGTTAGAAGCTATTCCAACTAGTAGTGCTGATCATAACACCTCTATTAAGATGCTTAAAGAAGTCATTTTTCCAAGGTTTGGAGTCCCTAGATATTTAATGATTGATGGTGGTTCACATTTTATTCATGGTGCTTTCCGTAAAATGCTTGCTAAATATGATGTTAATCATAGAATTGCATCTCCTTATCACCCACAGTCCAGTGGTCAAGTAGAATTGAGCAATAGAGAACTCAAATTAATTTTGCAAAAGACTATTAATAGATCTAGAAAGAATTGGTCCAAGAAACTCGATGATGCATTATGGGCCTATAGAACTGCATATAAAAATCCTATGGGTATGTCTCCGTATAAAGTGGTCTATGGAAAAGCATGTCACTTACCTCTTGAACTAGAACATAAGGCTTATTGGGCTATTAAAGAGCTCAACTATGATTTCAAACTTGCCAGTGAGAAGAGGTTATTTGACATTAGTTCACTTGATGAATGGACAACCCAACCCTACGAGAATGCCAAATTATTTAAATAAAAAGTTAAAAGATGGCATGACAAAAGAATACAAAAGCGTGAGTTTAATGTAGGTGATTATGTATTGCTATACAACTCTCGTTTAAGATTTTTTGCAGGAAAACTTCTCTCTAAATGGGAAGGCCCTTACATTATCGAGGAGGTCTATCATTCTGGTGCCATAAAAATCAACAATTTCGAAGGCACAAATCCGAAGGTGGTGAACGGTCAAAGAATTAAACATTATATCTCAGGTAATCCTATAAATGTTGAAACCAATGTTATTGAAATTGTAACCCCGGAGGAATACATAAGGGACACTTTCCGGAATTTTTCAGACTCCGAAAAGGAATAGGTATGTGGTATGGTAAGTAAACCGACTCCAAAACTGTTCAAATGGCAATTTTCTTCTGTTTTGGAATATTTAGAAAAATAAGAAGCAGTCCGGGAAGGACACGAGGACTCCACGAGGGTGGAGGGCGCGCCTAACCCTCTGGGCGTGCCCCCTACCTCGTGGGCACCTCGTGTGCTCTCTGGACTCCGTTTTCTTGCACGATACATATTTTGCTTGGTAAAAATTCAGTATATAATCTCCCGGAGGTTTTGACTCCCGTATCACGCAAAAGTCTCATGTTCTTGTTTCGAGCTATTTTCTGCACAGGTTGTTAAAGCCAAGCATCATGTCATCTCCCTCCTCCTCCAACAATGAGGGCAACGATGCTTGGCTAATGAAGATAGAGCTGAATAGAGAAGAACCCATGGAGATCAACAAGGATGAAGGGATCAAGAAGGCCACGGAGGACCAAGTTCCGGCAACAGAAGACATCCTTCAACTTGATCACAATCTTCTTACCCCAACTGAGATCGAAGCTTTCAAGATGATTGAGTTAGCTCGTATACAAAATAATTATCTCACACGTGAAAATATTTTGTCGAAGGAGCATGTCATCGCACTCAAAGGCATTATCCGCAAGTTAGAAGACCTCCTACGCTCGATGTGCGACTATCCATCATCACCATCAACTCCTTCACCGGCAAAAGAGATATAATCACATGGGTATGGGCACTCCCCTTGGCAACTGACAAGCTTGGCGGAGTGCCCCGGTATCGTATCACCATCACTTTTATCTTTACCGCTTTTCTTAGTTCGATCCTTTTGATAATATTTTGATCTAGTAGAATAAAAGTTCTTAGTATGATCTAGTTGTGAGTTTTGCTTTATGATCCTTCTATGTAATCGAGTCCGTGAGCTATAGTGTTGAGTCAAGGGCTTGATTATTTTGCCATGATCTTGAGTGAATAAAATAAAAGAGAAAGAATAAAAAGAAACAAAGAGATCATATGGATCTTATGGAGAGTAATGAGCTCACATAGAAAGAGTATGATGAATAAAAGTTGTTGAGAGTTGACAAACATAGTTTTGGTCATCGTTGCAATTAATAGGAAGTAATAAAGAAAGAGAGGTCTTCACATATAAATACACTATCTTGGACATCTTTTATGATTGTGAGCACTCATTAAAATATGACATGCTAAAGGGTTGACGTTGGACAAGGAAGACAACGTAATGGGTTATGTTTTCTTACATCTGAGATAAATTATATTGTCATGGATCATCCAACATGATTGAGCTTGCCTTTCCCCCTCATGCTAGCCAAATTCTTTGCACCAAGTAGAGATACTACTTGTGCTTCCAAACACCCTTAAACCAGTTTTGCCATGAGAGTCCACCATACCTACCTATGGATTGAGTAAGATCCCTCAAGTAAGTTGTCATCGGTGCAAGCAACAAAAATTGCCCTCTAAATATGTATGACTTATTAGTGTGGGAGAAAATAAGCTTTATACGATCGTGTGATATGGAAGAAATAAAAGCGACAAACTGCATAATAAAGGTCCATATCACAAGTGGCAATATAAAGTGACGTTCTTTCGCATTAAGATTTTTTGCATCCAACCATAAAAGCGCATGACAACCTTTGCTTCTCTCTGCGAAGGGCATATCTTTTACTTTTATCTCCTACCTTGCATAAGAGTCATGGTGATCTTCACCCTTCCTCTTTAAATTTTATCTTTTGGCAAGCACGACATGTTGGAAAGATCCTGGTATATATGGCTAATTGGATGCAAGTTTTCATGAACTATTATTGTTGACATTACCCTTAAGGTAAAATGTTGGGAGGCAAAACTATAAGCCCCTATCTTTCTTTGTGTCCGATTAAAACTCCATACCCATAAGTATTGCGTGAGTGTTAGCAATTGTGAAAGACTATATGATAGTTGAGTATGTGGAATTGCTGAAAAGCTCTTATATTGACTCTTTCCTATGTTATGATAAATTGCAATTGCTCCAATGACTGAGATTATAGTCTGTTAGTTTTCAATGAAGTTTATGATTCATACTTGAAATTGTGATTTAATTGTTAGTCTAGCATAAGAGATCATATGAGAAGAATTATATAAGTTGTTGTTCTAAGAATGATCATGATGCCCTCATGTCCATATTTTATTTTTTATCGACGCCTCAATCTCTAAACATGTGGACATATTTTTCGATTTCGGCTTTCGCTTGAGGACAAGCGAGGTCTAAGCTTGGGGGAGTTGATACGTCCATTTTGCATCATGCTTTTATATCGATATTTATTGCATTATGGGCTGTTATTACACATTATGTCACAATACTTATGCATATTCTCTCTTATTTTACAAGGTTTACATAAACAGGGAGAATGCCGGCAGTTGGGATTCTGGGCTGGAAAAGGAGCAAATATTAGAGACCTATACTGGACAGCTCCAAAAGTCCTGAAACTTCACGGAAGTCATCTTCAGAATATATAAAAAATACTGAGCGCAAGAAGTTCCGGAGGGGACCACACCCTGCCCACGAGGGTGGGGGCGCGCCCTACCCCCTGGGCGCGCCCCCTGCCTCGTGGCCCCCCTAGTGGCCCTCCGATGCCCATCTTCTGCTATATGGAGTCTTTCGATGAGGAAAAAAATCATAAGCAAGCTTTTGAGACGAGACTCCGCCGCCACGAGGTGGAACCAATCTAGGGCTCTGGCGGAGCTCTTCTGCTGGGGAAACTTCCCTCCGGGAGGGGGAAATCATCGCCATCATTGTCACCAACGATCCTCTCATTGGGAGGGGGTCAATATCCATCAACATCTTCACCAGCACCATCTCCTCTCAAATCCTAGTTCATCTCTTGTATCCAATTCTTGTCTTCAAGTCTGGGATTGGTACCTGTGGGTTGCTAGTAGTGTTAATTACTCCTTGTAGTTGATGCTAGTTGGTTTATTTGGTGGAAGATCAAATGTTCAGATCCTATATGCATATTAATACTCCTCTGATTACGAACATGAATATGCTTTGTGAGTAGTTACGTTTGTTCCTGAGGACATGGGAGAAGTCTTGCTATTAGTAGTCATATAAATTTGGTATTCGTTTGATATTTTGATGAGATGTATGTTGTCTCTCCTCTAGTGTTGTTATGTGAACGTCGACTACATGACACTTCACCATTATTTGTGCCTAGAGGAAGATATTGGGAAGTAATAAGTAGATGATGGGTTTCTAGAGTGACAGAAGCTTAAACCCTAGTTTATGCGTTGCTTCGCAAGTGGCTGATTTGGATCCATATGTTTCATGCAATGGTTAGGTTTACCTTAATACTTTTGTTGTAGTTGCGGATGCTTGCAATAAAGGTTAATCATAAGTGGGATGCTTGTCCAAGTAAGGGCAGTACCCAAGCACCGGTCCACCCACATACTAAATTATCAAAGTACCGAACGCGAATCATATGAACGTGATGAAAACTAGCTTGGCGATAATCCTCATGTGTCCTTGGGAGTGCTTTTCTCTATATAAGAATTTGTCCAGGCTTGTCCTTTGCTACAAAAAGGATTGGCCCACCTTGCTGCACTTTATTTACTTTTGTTACTTGTTGCTCGTTACCAATTATCTTATTACAAAACTATCTGTTACCTATAATTTTAGTGCTTGTAGAGAATACCTTGCTAGAAACCGCTTATCATTTCCTTCTGCTCCTCGTTGGGTTCGACACTCTTACTTGTCAAAAGGACTACGATAGATCCCCTATACTTGTGGCTCATCAAACACCACAGCGTAATGGTGTGTCCGAATGTCGTAATCATAGTTTACTAGATATGATGCAATCTATGATGTCTCTCACTGATTTACCGTTATCATTTTGGGGATACGCTTTAGAGACAGCTGCATTCACGTTAAATAGGGCACCATCTAAATCCGTCGAGACGACAGCTTATGAACTGTGGTTTGGCAACCAAGTTGTCGTTTCTTAAAGTTTGGGGCTGCAATGCTTATGTGAAAAAGCTTCAACCTGATAAGCTCGAACCCAAATCGGAGAAATGTGTCTTCATAGGATACCCAAAGAAGACTGTTGGGTACACCTTCTTTCACAGATCCGAAGGCAAGTTATTCGTTGCTAAGAATGGATCCTTTCTAGAGAAGGAGTTTCTCTCAAAAGAAGTGAGTGGGAGGAAAGTAGAACTTGACGAGGTAATTGTACCTTCTCCCTTATTGGAAAATAGTTCATCACGGAAATCAGTTCCAGTGATTCCTACACCAGTAAATGAGGAAGCTAATGATGATGATCATGAAACTTCTGATCAAGTTACTACCGAACCTCGTAGGTCAACCAGAGTAAGATCCGCACCAGAGTGGTATGGTAATCCTATTCTGGAAGTCATGTTACTTGACCATGACGAACCTACAAACTATGAGGAAGCGATGATGAGCCCAGATTCCGCAAAATGGCTTGAGGCCATGAAATCTGAGATGGGATCCATGTATGAGAACAAAGTATGGACTTTGGTTGACTTGCCCGATGATCGGTAGGCCATAGAGAATAAATGGATCTTCAATAAGAAGACTGACGCTGATGGTAATGTTACTATCTACAAAGCTCGACTTGTTGCAAAAGGTTTTTGACAAGTTCAAGGAGTTGACTACAATGAGACCTTCTCACCCGTAGCGATGCTTAAGTCCGTCTGAATCATGTTAGCAATTGCCGCATTTTATGATTATGAAATTTGGCAAATGGATGTCAAAACTGCATTCCTTAATGGATACCTTAAAGAAGAGTTCTATATGATGCAACCAGAAGGTTTTGTCGATCCAAAAGGTGCTAACAAAGTGTGCAAGCTCTAGCGATCCATTTATGGACTGGTGCAAGCCTCTCGGAGTTGGAATATATGCTTTGATAGTGTGATCAAAGCATATGGTTTTGTATAGACTTTTGGATAAGCTTGTATTTACAAGAAAGTGAGTGGGAGCTCCGTAGCATTTCTGATATTATATGTAGATAACATATTGTTGATTGGAAATGATACTGAATTTCTCAATAGCATAAAAGGATACTTGAATAAGAATTTTTTAATGAAAGACCTCGGTGAAGCTGCTTATATATTGGGCATCAAGATCTATAGAGATAGATCAAGACGCTTGATTGGACTTTCACAAAGCACATACCTTGATAAAGTTTTGAAGAAGTTCAATATGGATCAGGCAAAGAAAGGGTTCTTGCCTGTATTACAAGGTGTGAAGTTGAGTCAGACTCAATGCCCAACCACTGCAGAATATAGAGAGAAAATGAAAGGTGTTCCCTATGCTTCAGCCATAGGCTCTATCATGTATGCAATGTTGTGTACCATACCTGACGTGTTCTTTGCTATTAGTTTAGCAGGGAGGTACCAAAGTAATCCAGGAGTGGATCACTGGATAGCGGTCTAGAACATCCTAAAATACCTGAAAAGGACTCAGGATATGTTTCTTGTATATGGAGGTGACAAAGAGCTCGTCGTAAATGGTTATGTCGATGCAAGGTTTGACACTGATCCGCATGACTCGAAGTCACAAACTAGATACGTGTTTTTATTAAATGGTGGAGCTGTCAGTTAGTGCAGTTCCAAGCAGAGCGTCATGGCGGGACCTACATGTGAAGCGGAATACATAGCTGCTTCGGAACCAGCAAATGAAGGAGTCTGGATGAAGGAGTTCATATCCGATCTAGGTGTCATACCTAGTGCATCGGGTCCAATGAAAATATTTTGTGACAATACTGGTGAAATTGCCTTGGCAAAGGAATCCAGATTTTACAAGAGAACAAATCACATCAAGAGACGCTTCAGTTCCATCTGCGATCAAGTCAATGAGGGAGACATAGAGATTTGCAAGATACATACGGATCTGAATGTTGCAGACCCGTTGACTAAGCCTCTCTCATGAGCAAAACATGATTAGCACCAAGACTCCATGGGTGTTAGAATCATTACAATGTAATCTAGATTATTCACTCTAGTGCAAGTGGGAGACTGAAGGAAATATGCCCTAGAGGCAATAATAAAGTTTTCATTTATATTTCCTTATATCATGATAAATGTTTATTATTCATGCTAGAATTTTATTAACCGGAAACTTAGTACATGTGTGAATACATAGACAAACAGAGTGTCACTAGTTTGCCTCTACTTGACTAGCTCATTGAATCAATGATGGTTATGTTTCCTAACCATAAATATGAGTTGTCATTTGATTAATGGGGTCACATCATTGGAGAATGATGTGATTGACTTGACCCATCTGTTAGCTTAGCACGATGATCGTTTAGTTTGTTGCTATTGCTTTATCCATAACTATACATGTTCCTATGACTATGAGATCATGCAACTCCCGAATACCGGAGGAACACTTTGTGTGCTACCAAACGTCACAATGTAACTGGGTGATTATAAATGTGCTCTACAGGTGTCTCCGATGGTGTTTTTTGAGTTGGCATGGATCAAGATTAGGATTTGTCACTCCGATTGTCAGAGAGGTATCTCTGGGCCCTCTCGGTAATGTACATCACTATAAGCCTTGCAAGCAATGTAGCTAATGAGTTAGTTACAGGATGTAGCATTACGGAACGAGTAAAGAGACTTGCTGGTAACGAGATTGAACTAGGTATTGAGATGCTCACGATCTAATCTCGGGCAAGTAGCATACCAATGACAAAGGGAACAAGTATATCGTTATGCGGTTTGACCGATAAAGATCTTCATAGAATATGTAGGAACCAATACGAGCATCCAGGTTCCGCTATTGGTTATTGACCGGAGACATTTCTCGGTCATGTCTACATAGTTCTCGAACTCGTAGGGTCCGTACGCTTAACGTTTGGTGACGATCGGTATTACGAGTTTATGTGTTTTGATGTACCGAAGGTAGTTCAGAGTCCCGGATTTGATCACGGACATGACGAGGAGTCTCGTAATGGTCAAGACGTAAAGATCGATATATTGGAAGCCTATGTTTGGACATCTGAATTGTTTCGGGTGAAATCAAGAGTATACCGGAGCACCGGGAGGTTACCGGAACCCCCCGGGAGGTATATGGGCCTTAGTGGAAAAGAGGGAAAAGAAGAAAAGGGTGGGGGCGCGCCCCCCAAGCCCAATCCGAATTGGGAGGGGGGTCGGCCCCCCTTTCCTTCCTTCTTCCTCTTCCTTCCTTCTCTCATAGAACCAACAAAGGGAAGGGGGAATCGTACTCCCGGTGGGAGTAGGACTCCCTTAGGGCGTGCCTAGAGAGGCCGGCCCCCTCCCCCTCCTCCACTCCTTTATATACGGGGGAGGGGGGCACCCCATAGACACACAAGTTTATCATTGATCTTTAGCCGTGTGCGGTGCCCCCCTCCACCATAATCCACCTCGGTAATATCGTAGCGGTGCTTAGGCGAAGCCCTATTCCGTTAGCAACATCATCACCATCATCATGTCGTCCTGTTGACGAAGCTCTACTGGATCATGAGTTTGCGGGACATCACCGAGCCGAATGTGTGCAGATCACGGAGGTGCCGTATCTTCGGTATTAGATCGGTTGATCATGAAGACATGCGACTACATCAACCGCGTTGTCATAACGCTTCCGCTTACGGCCTACGAGGGTACATAGACGATATTCTCCCCTCTCGTTGCTGTGCATCACCATGATCTTGCATGTGCGTAGGAAATTTTTTGAAATTACTGTGTTCCCCAACACTTGACACACCACCACCCAAGGTAATTAAGCTCAATACTATCATATTACTTTGCTACTGATCATATTGCTGCAGATAATTAATCTCCCAATGTGGTTGAATTGACAACTCAGCTGCTAATACTTGCAAATATTCTTTGGCTCCCCTTGTGTTGAATCTATAAATTTGGGTTGAATACTCTACCCTCGAAAACTATTGCGATCCCCTATACTTGTGGGTTACCAAGGACTACGATGAAAATGTTGAGTGGCTCTCATATGCATCATTGTTGATCTAATAAAGAGCCCATATTATTTTGTCTTCTCCTTTGAATAAAATATTACAGATTCCAACTTAGTCCACAGCACTCTTGCACTATTTTTATTTTCATATCGTTCGGTCGTGCAAGTGAACAGCAATAATGATGATATTTAATGAAGTGAATGTGGCAGAGAAAAGCGGGTATGAACTCAAGTTGTTTTTGTTTTTGTAAATATGTTTAATTCAGTATCCATGATTCGGCATATTATGATTAAACATGTTTGCAATGACAATTAGAGATTATAGTTTCTCATGCCATTCTTAAGTATCTAGGAGTGGATAATGATTTATCTTTGGTGTCAACATGCATTAAAATGATTGTGATGTAGTAAGATGATATGGTATCATCCTCTGAATGTTTAAAGTGGCTTGACTTGGCACATGTCCACACATGTAGTTGAATCAAAACCAACATAGCCTCCACGATATTTAAGTTCATGGTGTTTATATCCTACTAATGCTAGTATTCAATGTTGATTATTCATAAAGCATGTTCATGATTGTTTTCTCTCTCTAGCTAATCGCTTCTCAATCTATTTGCTAGCCTTCACCTGCACTAAGTAGAAATACTACTTGTGCATCAAAATCCTTAAACCAAAGTTATTCCAGATGAGCCCACTACATCTACCTATATGCGGTATTACCCTGCCATTCCAAATAAATTTGCATGTGCCACCTCTAAAATTTCAAATGAACATTTGTTTTGTGTGTCTGGAACCGCTCATGGAGTGATAGGGGGCAGTCAGTATCTTCCATGCTAAGCGGGTTATTCTCATGATGAGTGTTTATTCACTCGTCCTTGCACGAGAGGGGCCATTAATAGGGATGCCCAGTCCCGAAATAAAAAGTTGCAAATAATTAAACAAAACTCCCCCAGGATTGTTGTTGGTATGGATGGTACCCGTGGATTATGTTTGTTTGTGGAGGGGGAGTAAACCTTTACTTTTACCGCTTGGGAACCGCCACTGATGTGTTTAACATGGAAGATATTGATAACTCTTGGTCGTAACGTTGACAGGAAGGGTGCACCTCCCAAAATATATTTATCTCTGATTTAAGCTTTGAACTCTGGCACCTCTGCAAATCCCTGATTCCCTCTGCGAAGGGGCTATCTATTTTTTTATGTTGACTCATCAGCTTCTCAAACAAGCACCAGACCTGAGATCTATAGTTAATGTTGTATGCATTATGACTGGATCTATTCTACCATGAATTACAATGTTTAGTCGCCGCTTGAACTATGGAGGTGCTCTGCATTTATGTTTTGCAGTCTCAGAAAGGGCTAGCAAGATACCATTGTTGTCATATTATATCATGATTGTTTTGACGAAGTGTTGGCATTTGAGATATCTTATTATTGCTCGCTAGTTAATTATGCCATTGATATGAGTTAATATAATTTTTAAGCGTTATTGTTGACATAGTTAGTCATAATCTTTGATGAAAACCTGGGTGTTACTTAAGCATATATATGTAAACAAGAATAAAAGAGTTCGTAAAAGTTTTTCTTTATCACTTTCAGTTTATCAACTGAATTGCTTGAGGACAAGCAATGGGTTAAGCTTGGAGGAGTTGATACGTCTCCATCGCATCTACTATCCTAACGCTTTTGCTCTTGTTTTGGACTCTAATTTGCATGATTTAAATGAAACTAACCTGGACTGACACTGTTTTTAGCAGAACTACCATGGTGTTGTATTTTGTGCATAAATAGAAGTTCTCGGATTTGGACAGAACTTTTTGGAGAATTATTTTACAATAAATACAAAATACTGGAACCAAGACCCACTGGAGGGGGGTGGCTGGCTACCCACAAGACACTAGGGAGCGCCACCCCCCTCGGGCACGCCCTGGTGGGTGGTGGTCCCCTCGGGGCTCCGCTGACCCTAATTCCAGCGCTATAAAGTCCTATTTTTCCGGAAAAAAATAAGAGGAAGTTTCATCATGTTTTATGATACAGAGCCGCCGCCACATCTACTTCTTCATCGGGAGGCAAGATCTGGAGCCCGTTCGGGGCTCCGGAGAGGGGGGATCTTCAGTCTTCGTCATCGCCAACCCTCCTTCATCACCAATTCCATGATGCTCCCCATCGGGAGTGAGTAATTCCTTCGTAGGCTTACTGGTCGGTGAGGAGTTGGATGAGATTCATCATGTAAACGAGTTAGTTTTGTTAGGCTTGATCCCTAGTATCACCTATGCTCTGGGATTGATGTTGCTATGACTTTGCTATGCTTAATGCTTGTCACTAGGGCCCGAGTGCCATGATTTCAGATCTAAATAGTTTATTTTTTCACCATTATATCTATGTTCTAGATCTGATCTTGCAAGTCATATGCACCTGCTACGTGTTGTGATCTGTAAACCCCAGGGTGACAGTAACTGTGATACTTTCTGGTGATGACCGTAGTTTGAGGAGTTCATGTATTCACTATGTGTTAATGCTTTGTTCTGGTTCTCTATTAAAAGGAGGCCTTGATATCCCTTAGTTTCCTTATGGACCCCGCTGCCACGGGAGGGTAGGAAAAAAGATGTCATGCAAGTTCTTTTCCATAAGCATGTATGACTATTTATGGAATACATGCCTACATTATATTTATGAACTGGAGCTAGTTTTGTATCACCCTAGGTTATGATTGTTATATGATGAATGTCATCCAATGAATTCAGCAATCCAATGCCTACGAGTTTTCCACATATTGTTATTGCTGCGTTACTATTGCTACTGCTACTATTACAACTGCTACAAAATTATTGCTACCTCTATTATCGTTACTATTACTATTACCACTGCTATCAAAACTATCATATTACTGTGCTACTGATCACTTTGCTGCAGATATTTAATTTCTAGGTGTGGTTGAATTGACAACTCAACTGCTAATACTTAAAAATATTTTTTGGCTCCCCTTGTGTCGAATATATAAATTTGGGTTGAATACTCTACCCTTGAAAACTATTGCGATCCCCTATACTTGTGGGTTATCATGGCCCCCCTACTCCCTAGGCTCAAGGCATGTGGCTAGGACGTGTTGGCCCTATGCTTCCCTAAGTCCTAGTTTTGGCATGTGTCTCCTCCAATGAATAATATTTGATTTTTTATGGATTTTACTGAGTTCAGGAAGGTTCATGTACCCACAGAGACAAAAACATGCAACTAGCCCGACTGACACTTTATTAACAGGGTAATCCAAATGAATATAATACAATGTTTAATTTGATAAGAAAATGGCATGAGAACTTCAAAAACTATAGATAAGTTTAGGGCATATCCCGCGCTATGAGGAGAGCGGCTGAGCGATACGTTATGTCGCATGATGAAATTATTAATCAGGAGGAAGATAATTACAACGCATTGTGCATGTAAAACGAGATCAATTAGAACCGTTGAATGATGTTTATTTAAGTGTCAAGATGTGTTTTTATAAACTCCAACTTGTACCTTTCATATTAGTAGGGAGAGAATACTAGAGCATGGATACTTACATTAAGCCCTCTAGTAGACTAGTTTGAAATATCAAGGTGATTGCATTGGTTGAGAAACTTAGGATATGCTTCAATATCCTAATAGGCACATATTTCCAATAAGTTTCTCACTACTAGACATCTAAACACTACTGACACTGACCGGCCTGTCAAGCATTAGTGATGAGGATCAGCGCTGATCGGCCAGTGAAAGCACGTTAGTGATATGTCCCTGGTCTCGGTTTGAAGCTTATCATTGACTGATATAAAAATGACTGGTACGTGATATGTTGTACCGATGAGCACAAATGAGCAATTATAACCATTGAATGACGTCTCCACCTCACCCATCTATATAGTCAACTTAAATCTGACCCTTTTATTTTTCCACTAGTCAGTGTTGTTCTGTACATAGCATGTTATAATCATCAGGCACTCCCTATTTCCATTCCTTACCTTCATCACCACCGTCCAGTCCCTTTCTCCCATTGGTTTCCCTATTATCCCTCCTCTCCCTCTGGCCGCTTATCGGTGGAGGGCTCTCCAACGGCAAGGCCATATCGTCATGATGATGCCACTACAAGTCGTCTAAACGTCGTGGCGGCGCTCTCTCGTCGGATCGTTGCTGCATTCCCGGACACTCGTTGCTTTGCCCTGGGGATCTTCCTTGCTGCTGGCTGTGTCTCCCGTGCCTCGGTGCATTGTGGTAGACCCGACATGTATTGCACTGTTCTTCGGTTGCAGCGCTGACCACGGCGGTGAACTCCATCCCTTCACAACTATGTTGCAATTCAGTTATGATATGGATGTCAACGATGTGCTACAATTCTATGATGCATTCTTGCTATGAATCTTACAATTTCTATGTGTTTCACGTACGTATGAATATGTTAGAAATATACTCTGCCATATATATGTTAGGAAATGATCTTGCCGGGGTTGCTCTGCCCTGGAGTATATATTATGCATGTTATATGTGACAATATAGTGATGAATATTTCATTGAAAATAGTATAAATGCAACCAACTCCCTCATTAGGAGATATAGTGCAATATTGTTCAATGACATACTTGGTGCATACTATTTGACTCGTCCATGTCTAATGAAACTCAACTAGGTCTAAATAAAATAATTCTATTGCAGCTGCCATATATTTTAGTTGCACTACACGAAATGAAAGAAGACATGAGAAAGTCTTAGGGCTAGTAGGCCCGAGCTACTTCGGAATCCTCATTTTGGATACGGGTGTGCATAAGTGGCAGAATCATGCGAGGCAAATAGTTTCTTAGGATCTGAAAAGGGTTGGAAGATTCTGTCATCTCCAGACACACAACAAATATCCATTTGCTGCTTCTTGGAGAAACCGAGAGAGTCCTCGAGCGGAGTCTATTAAACTTAGATATTATATTCTTGACTACATTTGTATTAAATGAACCAATGAATATAAGTTAATTTTCTTGAAAAATTCTTGTGAGCGGACTTACATTTTAGTGGCACTGCACAATAGAAGATGACCAAGGGGTTTATGAAGTAGGAGAGAGATCGGTGAGAAAATATATGACCTCTCCCTAATTTGTTAAGAGGCTCAAAGTGTGTAGCTTTGGCTAGTATTCTTGATTTGTTGGTTCACAATCTAGTATGTTAAGAGGCTCTATGAAGCGTGTATCTTTGGCTAGTATTCTCTGAATTGTTGGATGTAAGCCGTGTAAATGTACATGTGAATTTTGTTACGAAAATAAAAGCAATGTGCAAATGAAAGATGATGCCTATGTATTATGTTACTATTTTTCTATAAATTTTGTTTGCATTGCTAGTCACATAGATAAATAAAGCGCATGCATGCAAATGGTGAACGATATTGTTATCACTGACCAACTGGCGTTCAAACCTAGTACGATATCATTGACCGGCGGCCGGTTGGCCAGTCTTTGATGAGCAAGTCCTCACTGACCCCAAGGCACTGACCCGCTAGAAACCAATCAGTGATGATGTAATTTGGCTGGTCAGTGTTGTTCAGGTTTGTAGTAGTGTATTGTGATAGATACCAAGCATGGTGTTAGGCAACTCCAACGCGGATCACAAAATCGCCACTAAATGTCCTAACAAGAAAATCTGATCATTTTCTACCATCAGATGTCGGCCATGAAATTTGTTTGGACAAGTCAAAACTTTTGAAATCTTACAAATCAAAACCAAATGTAGGGGAGGTTTGCAGGCTCCAGACGTCCGCCACATAGGCCCTTGACAACGGGGACCCATGAAAAGAAAAACCTTGTCCCGGTCAGAGTGGACGCGCTCGGATGAGATGACAGGTTGTTTCGCTACACTCATTCATGTCTGCTAATAGGCCAATCTCCTACAAGACATGCACACCTGCACATCAAGCGAGAAGTCTACTCTCGCGCTGGCTGCGTTGAAGTAAAGTCCGTCAGACTGCGTCGGCTATTTAAGCCGACCGTCCGCGGATGCAAAACATACACCGCCACCTCCCCTTTCCCCTAATCCACACAACTCCAATTTCGACCGCCGCAATGGGCAAGTTAGACAGTTTGAAGTAGTTCTCTGCGCCTGCACCATCTCGGGGTTGAGGGGTCCTCCAGCTCCTGGAGCCACCGACTGCATTCTTTGGGCCCATTGGCGTCGAGCCAACTTGTTTGCGCCAAGCAAAGCCAGCAGAGTGGCTACGTGGCGAGCGCACTGCGTTGGTCAATCAAGGCTGCCACAACACTTGGCAGGCCTTCCTCCACCGTAGGGACAACGACGGCTCCGACGACAACGATGGCCCTGACGGCGACGACGGAGGGGCCGACAGCCTTGGAGGCCATACCTATGAGGTCACCCTCTAGTACCTCACAAAGTTTAGTTTATATTTAGTTAGTTCATTTGATTTACTTGAAACTTTGTTAAATTTCATCAATTTTGATTGTAATATATCGAATTTTAACAGATATCATCAATTTAGCATGAATTTTATTCATTTTTGAAAGATCCATTTGAAATGAGACAGACATTTCACGCATGCGGTTGGATAACCTCTGCCCCATAGCCAGACGTGTACGTAGACATTTGGTGAGGTTTGTTTTGGTGACCCAACCGGGAGCAACTAATTAAGGAGTACTTATTCGGTAGCCCTTCCAATGGTCACTTGGGTTGGGCTGGGAGCCCTCCACTTGACGCGCTCTCAACCGTTGTCACATGTCGCACTCTCGGTGCGTCCTTTCGATTTTCTTTCATTTTTTATACGCGTTTTCGGCTTTTAGATGTTTTTTTGGTTTGTTTTGGCTTTCGATCCTCCCCCGGTTTTTCTTAGATTTAGGACTAAATAAAAAAATCAAAAAAAAAAATTCCGCAAAAAAACGAGTTTTCATTTTTCTTCTTCTGGAGGGGAGGCATAAATTTACTTCTCACGGAGGCACAGATTTGCTTATGCGCGAGGCACGTCCGTGCCTCTCGCAGAAGGGAAAAACATGTATTTTTTCCTTTCACCATAGGCATGATTTACTTCACGTGGAGGCACGAATTTGCTTCTGCGAAAGGCACGGTCGTCCCCATCAGGAAAGTAAAAACATATTTTTTTTTCTTTCACGAGAGGCATGGATTTGCTTATGAGAGGCAAAAAAACATGAGAGGCACAGTTGTGCTCTCGCAAAAGGGGGAAAATATGTTTTTTTTCCTACTGCGAGATGCACGGGTTTACTTCTCGTGAAGGCACGGATTTGTGACCGTGAGGGGCACAGTCGTGCCTCTCGAAAAGGAAAAACCGTGGTTTTTCCTTCCCTGAGAGGCACTGATTTACCTCTTGTGGAGGCGTGAATTTTCTTCCGCGAGAGTTCATGCCTCTCAGAAAAAGGGGGAAATGTATTTTTTTTTCCTTCCGCGAGAGGCATGATCGTGCCTTCGAAAAAGAAAAAAAAACCATGTTTTCATTTTTTCCATCTGCGAGAGGCACAGATTCACTTCTCGTGGAGTCATGGATTTGATTCCACAAGAGGCATGATAGCGCCTCTCGGAAAAAAAAATTCTTCCGCGAGAGGCACGGAGTTATTTCTCATGGTGGCACGGATTGTTGCAACCTCAGGTGATGGGAGTGATCTTTACAAAGAGTGCTTCTTAATTAATGATTTAAAAGTCACTCCCACCTCCCGGGTTGTAGTGCGCCACTTGTCGCAACTTTCATAGATTCTTTTATTCAAACATTTTATCACTTAAACCATGGGTTCAAATATTGAACCCTTTTAATCGTTGAATTCCCCGCGTCGAGATTTTAAAACTAAATCCCATGTTGATAGGTTTTGACAAACTTCTTTTTCGCGAAGAAATCAAAAGAAAAAAACCGAACCCGGAGCACACTTTTTTCCTTTTCGAAGGAAGCACACACGACTGTGTCTATAGCCGAAGCAAATCCGTGCCTCCACAAGAACTAAGGCCTCCTTTGGTTTGGAGGAATCTTGTAGGATTTCTAGAGGATAGGATTTTGTAGGAAAAATTCCTACGAAGCCCTTTGGTTTGTAGGAATGGATTTCTATTCCTATATATGTTAGGAATCAATCCTTCACATTTCAAAGGGAAAAAAACATTAACCTAGACTCAATGGAAAAAAATCCTATCATATGAATCAAGTGATATCTCTTTCCCTATAGGAACTGAGATGCATGCCACCTCACTTTCTATGATTTTCCTATTCCTATGATATTTCTATCCTATGAACCAAAGGAGGCCTAAACCTATGCCTCTCGCGGGAGGACAACAAATATTGTTTTTTCCATTTCCAAGAGGCACGGCCCTGCCTCTCGCAGAAGCAAAACCATGGCTCTCGCGAAAGAAGAAAAACATGTTTTTTCTGTTTCCAAAACATGTTTTTTTAAGTGCTTTTTTAAAAGCTAAGAAAGACCAATAAAAACCTTAAAAATCATCTAAAAGGCGAAAACACGTGCAGATTTTTTTAGAAAAGAAAAAATTTGAATGAAGCGCCCAAAGCGCGACATGTTGCAGGCTTGCACCGGCTGAGAGCGCGCCGCTTCTCTCAGTCCACCCCCATGTAATTGTTGGGGAGACTCCCGAAGGAGCGCTCCTCGGTTGATGAAACAGGCGCCTGCAGCGCCTCAAGCTCGGCCGGCCCATATTATTTCCGCAAACTCGCAAAAAAAGTGCTGCGATCAGCGTCGAACACGCGACCTTAGGGCTTGAAGGGAAGGGCACTAACGATTCAGCCATCCCAACCCATTGTGGAAAACATTCATTTTTCTCCTTTTGTTTCTTTCTTCAATCGTGGTTTTTCTTCTAGACTTTTTCATTCGGTTTTTCATTTTTTTTCCTTGTTTTCCCTTTTTTAAATGCATGGATTCTTGAACAAATCATGAAATTTTTCGTCAAAATTGATCAACATTTTGTCCAAAATCTATGAACTTTCATTCAAATTCATGAACTTTTTTCCAAAATCGATGATTTTTTAAAAAAATTGTTAACTTTTCTAAAAATGGATGAACTATTTTGAAAATTTGATGAACTATTTTTCAGATTGAATAAACTTCTTTCAAGTTCAATGAAAGTTTTTCAAAATTTTGATGAACTTTTTCAAATTCAATGAACTAGTTTTTAAATTGATCAAATTTTTTTCAAATTTCGATGAACTTTTTTCAAAATTGATGAATTTAAAAAAATTGTGTGCTTTTCTAAAAATTGATGAATTTTTCAAGTAATTTTTAAATTTAAGTTAAGGTTTTATTAAAAGCAATAACTAATACTGTTTCTGTTCAAGGACACCAAGGCGAGCTTTGTCCAGTGGTTGTTGCGTTAGACTGTAGACCTGACGTGGTGAGTTTGAACCCAGCTCTCCCGTTGTTGTTTTTTTTTCACGTTTTCCTTTGTCAGCAGGTAATGGGCCAGATTTTAAACCGGCCCGATCGAGAAACGTACAGGCGCCAAGTTTCTCTAACCAGCGCTGAAGGCGCCGACTAGGGCGAAATCACTAATTAAGGAGTACTCGTTGTAAAGAACATTCCACTTTCCTAGATCGCGACAAATAGCGCACGCAACTTGGGAGTTTTCCCTTTTTTCGTAAATCCGTTTATTCTAAACGTTTTATCTTTTAAACCGTGCGTCCAAATCTCGAACCGTTTTCACCATTGGACTCCTCGCGTCGAGATCTTCAAAACTAGATCCATGTTGATAGGTTTTGACAAACTTTTTTTTCACGAAAAAACAAGACAAAAAAACCGGACGAAAAAACCGAATCGGGAGCACGGTTTTTTTCCCTTTCCGAAAAAGGCACGCCCGTGCCTCTAGCAAAATCACAACCGTGCCTCTCGTGGAAACAAAACCGTGACTCTCGTGTAAGGAAAAAAAACAGAAAAACGTGTTTTTTTCCGTTTTCGAGAGGCACGGTCGTGCCTCTCGCAAAAGCACAACCATGCCTCTCGCGAAAGCAAAACCGTGACTCTCGCGAAAGAAAAAAAAGACAGAAAACGCGTATTTTTTCCCTTTCCGAGAGGCACGGCCGTGACTTTCGCGTAAGCACAACCGTGCCTCTCGCGGAAGCAAAACCGTGACTCTCACGAACGAAAAAAAAAACAGAAAACATGTTTTGTTTTTTTCTTTCCGAGAGGCATGGCCATGACTCTCGCGAAAGCACAATCGTGCCACTCGCGAAAGCAAAACCGTGACTCTCGCGAAAGAAAAAAAAACAGAAAACGCGTTTTTTTTTCGTTTCCGAGAGGCACGGCCATGACTCTCGCTAAAGCACAACCGTGCCTCTCACGGAAGAAAAACAGTGACTTTCACGAAAGGAAAAAAACACATTTTTTCGTGATCGAAAAGGTAAGAAAGACCGGGGAAAACCAAAACATCGAAAAAACCCGAAAAAAACCGTTTAAAAAGCCGAAAACGCGTGCGGAAAAATAAAAAAATAAAATCCGAAGGGAGCGTCCAGAACGCGACACACGGCGAATGGCTGAGAACGCGCCAAGTGGCGCTGATCTTTGCGAGGCTCCCGAAGGAGCGCTCGTTAACTAGTTGCTCCCCTAATCCCTCCTTGGTTAGTTGCTCCCAAATGAATGGGCCAGAAACTGTGTACGTGTTGAAAGCCCATAACACAAAATAGATATATGTATATACTGATGGAGGCCCGAAAGCACACAATGCACAGCCGAACTCTCTCGTTCAACAAGGTCAAAACGGCTAGATGGACTCCTGCTTGTGTTCCAAGTAATTCTTCGTGATCTGCAGGCGCGTGACTCTGGAGCCTATAAATCCACGCGTGCCGCTGCCCACACGGATCATAAAACCCTGACAAACACGTCTGCTTCCGTTGTATCGATGGCGGCTCGCGTTTTCCTCTCGTCGTCCAGGATCGCCGGCCAGCTCGCAGCCGCAAATAAGCGTGGCGTCCGTTCGTACGCTGCAGCGGCGGCGGCCGTGACGCGGCAGGAGCCTTCAGCAGCCGGGGCGGCGAGCAGGCTGGCGGCGGCGACAGAGGAGGCGACCCCGAAGAAGGAGTTCTTCTGGATGAGGGACCCAAAGACGGGCTGCTGGATGCCGGAGAACCACGTCGACGTCGCAGACCCTGCCGACCTCCGCGCGCGGCTGCTCGTCTCCAAGAAGTAAAGGATCGGTTGGTGTGACGACGATCCGACTCGATCGACGAATTCGGAGGATTACATTAGACGGGAGATGTGTATGGTGGAGTCTTCTGGAATTGAAAGCTGCCTGCTCGACGGATCTTTCTTGTTTTTAACACATGTTATCACGAAGTGGAGGAGATTTGTACTGCAGATTGATTGACATGCATGATATTTTCATTATATTAGCCTCTCTTGTGTTTACTCTCTATTCATACTAATTATGTATATGCATGATTTAATTTCCTTGGTCTATCCGTGTTCTTGACCAAATTCGAGAGCACCTTTCAAAAAGTTAATTAGATTTTATTCGTTTGTCTATTTCTACTCCCTCTAGCAATCCACACGCTAAATCCAATTTTTTTTCTCGAAATGAATTGCTTCGTCGATTAATTAAGAAAAAAAATTGCTTTGTTAATTTACGAAAAACCAGGCTAAAATCGTTACAATCATACCATAATTGAAGTACTCACCAATCATGAGACCTCACGAGCACACATGCAACCAGTGGCGGAGCCCGGGGGGCGAGCAGGGGCCTGGCCCCCCCTATCGATCGACAGTTTATTAAGAGGCTACGAGTAATTAGCTACTGGGCTGAGAAATATACGTACTATGGCCCCCCTCAACCCCCGAGGTTATGAAGAAATCTGGGGGAAAGGCCCATAAAAAAGCCCACTCGTGGCCGTAGCAATAGACTCTAATACTTGGCCCGTGGCGTTACCCTAAATCAAGCCACCCCCCGAGCGTGATTAACCTAAAGCGATTAGCACTGCCGGCGGCCGCTGCCTCGTGCCCTTACTACTTGCGAAGTCAATTAAAATCAGTAGACACATGCTTCTGAACTGGCGAATCATACAGATCCCTCAGCTCTGTGAATTCTCTTGTTGTTCAGCACTTCAGCCACAAGGTTAGTACTATTGAGAACTACTGTATCTACTAATCCCTCTCAACTTTAATCTTATACATTTTCAAGTTGTCATTTGATGCTGTGAGTTATGATGTTAATTTATTTTATTTCATTGGTAACTAAGGCATATATAGATATACCATAGACAGACCCTATTTTAGTTGTGTTGAAGCAACACAATAATATAGTATTATCGTACTTATTTTTCCGCGGTGAGCATTTTCCTTTAATCAACATAACTTCCCCCCCCCCCCCCCCTATATCCAAATCCTGGCTCCGCCCCTGCATGCAACCCGCCAAACCTTCCCAGCACATAACAACCGTAACTCCCGACGCTTGTACAACACAATGAAACCCGACAAAAACATCTCAACAAAAGATAGACCACACCATAATCACAATGACGACCCAAATCGTGAGCATGAGCCAAGGGGACAAAAATTTCCATTAAGCAGCCGTGGGCGCCTTACCTATGGCGCCACTCTTCTTGCCTTTGCACCTTAGTGACTTCTCCTTCACTATACCAGTCCAAAGGCAATCACTCGCCGTGCATTTACGGGTTGAATCATGTCCCTCACATGTGGTTGCATGTGTGTCAACCATCGTATGCTACACTGATAGAGGCGCTGGAGGCACAACCACGGCAATGGCCCCTCCCTCAGCGAAAGACATTACAGTGGGCAAGGCAGTCGACGATGGCGAGTTGCCTGCAGCTCTAGGGAAGAAACAACCATAGAGCTCCGCAACCTTGTTCTCCACTGAGCCACCAACATCGACCTTGCTAGGAGGAGCAGTGTAGGAGTGGACTACAACAAAACTGGCACAAGAGAGAGCTTTCCTAGAGCAGCCTCTGCCCGCTCTAGAAAGCTCCCAACGTGCACCAGCAGCTCAGCTTGGGCTGCTGGAGTGGATTGCAGCAGTACAACGGACGGGGTTGCCGAGTCAACGTGAGCGGAAACGGCGGATGCCTAAGACCTGCGATGAACCAACTTGGAGGAGAGAGGGGATTCCATTGGACCCCCATGCCACGTCTCCAACGTATCTATAATTTTTCATTGTTTTATGCTATTATATTATCTGTTTTGGATTTTTATATGCATCATTATGCTATTTTATATTATTTTTGGGACTAACTTATTAACCCAGAGCCCAGTGTCAGTTTTTGTTTTTTTTCTTATTTTTGAGTTTCGCAGAAAAGGAATATCAAACGGAGTCCAAACGGAATAAAACTTTACGATGATTTTTCTTGAACCAGAAGACACCCAGAGGACTTGGAGTCCAAGCCAGAAGAGCCACGAGGCGGCGGTAAGGGTGGAGGGCGCTCCTTGGGGGGGGGGGCTACCTTGTAGCCCCCTCGAGACTCCTCTAACCTATCTCTTCGTCCTATAAATTCACATATATTCCAAAACCCTCAGGGGCAGCCACGAAAACACTTTTCTGCCGACGCAACCTTCTGTACCCGTGAGATCCCATCTTGGGGCCTTTTCCGGCAATCTGTCGGAGGGGGTTCAATCACGGAGGGCTTCTACATCAACCATATTGCCCTCCCGTTGAAGCGTGAGTAGTTTACTCAGACCTACGGGTCCATAGCTAGTAGCTAGATGGCTTCTTCTCTCTCTTTGATTCTCAGTACCATGTTCTCCTCGATGTTCTTAGAGATCTATCCGATGAATTGTGGATCTATGATCAGATTATCTATGAATATTATTTGAATCTTCTCTGAATTCTTATATGCATGATTTGATATCTTTGTATTTCTCTTCGAATTATCGGTTTGGTTTGGCCAACTAGATTGGTATTTCTTGCAATGGGAGAGGTGCTTTGTTTTGAGTTCAATCTTGCGGTGTCCTCACCCAGTGACAAAGTAGGGGTAGGAAGGCACGTATTTGTATTGTTGCCATCAAGGATAAAAGAGATAGTTTTTTTATCATATTGCTTGAGTTTATCCATCTACATCTTGTCATCTTACTTAAGGTGTTACTCCGTTCTTTATGAATTTAATACTCTAGATGCATACTGGATAGCGGACGATGTGTGGAGTAATAGTAGTAGATGTAGGCGGGAGTCAGTCTACTTGAGACGAACGTGATACCTATATGCATAATCATTGCCTTGGATATCGTCATAACTTTGCGCTTTTCTATCAATTGCTCGACAGTAATTTGTTCACCCACCGTATTATTTACCTTCATGAGAGAAGCCTCTAGTGAAACTTATGGCCCCCGGGTCTATTTTCTATCATATTTGTTTCCGATCTACTACTTTGCAATTTTTTATTTTTAGATCTATAAACCCAAAAAAACAAAAAATATTTAGTTATCTTTTATTTAGTTTTATCGATCTCTATCATATCTCACCTTTGCAATTGATCATGAAGGGATTGACAACCCCTTTATAGCGTTGGGTGCAAGCGTTTGATTGTTTGTGCAGGTGCATAGATTGGGGACTTGCTTGTACCTCCTACTGGATTGATACCTTGGTTCTCTAACTAAGGGAAATACTTATCTTTACTTTGTTGCATCACCCTTTCCTCTTTAAGGGAAAAACCAACACAAGCTCAAGAAGTAGCACCCCACAAGGAGTTGGAGCTCATCAATGCTGGGTACCAAGGCGAGACAGTGGCGGCATGGCAATGCATGCTAGTGAGCTGAATGGAAGCCAAGCATTGCGACATCCTCACACCAAGTGGTCGTTCTCCAAATAGCGGGAGCACCTCAATGGATCTCTTGAATCAGCCGCTTGATGCCCAAGAGCAAGACACTGGAATAGGACGAGGGGGCAATGCCAGTGTTGGCGACGCAGGACGGCGCCGACGACGCCGAGGCAACACCTCTTGCCATCCTCCACTCGCCACTACCTCATGCATCACACACAGCTCAGCCAGCAGAGAGCTTTTGGCAGCCAGCAGCGTCAATGGGGCCAACTCCTTCTCATCCCCATCGTCGACATGCTTGTTAGTGAGGGAGGCCCAAGACACAGGCTGCCCTGTGTCCAAGCTCACGGTCGTCACAAGGACGGGGAGAGCGTCAGAGAAGCGATGAGGCAAGCTCTAGAGGAAGATGGGCCACTGTCAGGGATGAGTCAGAGATGGGCACTGTCAAGGACGAGTCAGAGATGGGCGCTGCTAGTGACGACAGTGGTAGGATGGAGGCCGGACCGGCAGGAGGAGCGGGAGCGGAGGACGCCGTTGCTGGCATAGACGTTGTTGCCTCCTTCCCAAGGAGTGTATGAGTCACCCTCCGCCCATGGACGGCTAGGTCGGAGCGGCGAGAGTGGTGTTTGGAGCTGGAGCAGCGGGCGGTGGGGAGCCGGTGCATGACATGGTTGTAGCGGTCGTCTTCGTCATGGCCGGCGTAGATGCGCGCCAAGGTCGAGGATGGACAGGCATGGCGCCATCCCGTCCATCTCCTCCAGTACCGTCGGCCTCGGCTCCATGGTCACGTGTCATCCTTGTCTCCACTTCAACAGGGCCGCTGCTGTCGTGGTTCTAATCTGACAGTAGAATGGGGGTAGGAATGTAGAGGCAAGATCTTACCTATGGAGGAGTTGTACACGAGAGTTTTACGATTTCAGGCCCTTCTCAGAGGAAGTAATAGCCCTACGTCTTGGAGCCCGGAGGCGGTCGACTGGATTATATGCGTGTGTGTTACAGAAAGTGCGAATGAGGGAGTCCTGGATTAGGGGGTGTCCGGATAGCCGGACTATACCTTCGGCCGGACTCCTGGACTATGAAGATACAAGATTGAAGACTTCGTCCCGTGTCTGGAAGGGACTTTCCTTGGCGTGGAAGGCAAGCTTGGCGATTCGGATATGTAGATCTCCTACCATTGTAATCGACTCTGTGTAACCCTAGCCCTCTCCGGTGTCTATATAAACCGGAGGGTTTTAGTTCGTAGGACGAACAACAATCATACCATAGGCTAGCTTCTAGGGTTTAGCCTCTCTGATCTCGTGGTAGATCTACTCTTGTACTACTCATATCATCAATATTAATCAAGCAGGACGTAGGGTTTTACCTCCATCAAGAGGGCCTGAACCTGGGTAAAACATCGTGTCCCCTGCCTCCTGTTACCATTCGGCCTAGACGCACAGTTCGGGACCCCCTACCCGAGATCCGCCGGTTCATTGAGAGTTCCTCTGTGTCGTTACTTTTAGGCCCGACGGCTTCTCCGATCATCAACAGCGATGCGATCCAGGGTGAGACTTTTCTCCCCGGACAGATCTTCGTATTCGGCGGCTTTGCACTGCGGGCCAATTCGCTTGGTCATCTGGAGCAGATCGAAAGCTACGCCCCTGGCCATCAGGTCAGATTTGGAAGTTTGAACTACACGGCCGACATCCGCGGAGACTTGATCTTTGACGGATTCGAGCCACAGCCGAGCGTGCCGCACTGTCGATGGGCATGATTTAGCTCTGCCGCCGAACAGTGCCCTAGAGGCCGCACCTGTGTCCGCTCCGACCCTTAGCTCGGAGCCGATCACACCAATAAAGGATGGGTGGTTAGACACCGCCTCGGGGGCTGCAATCTCTACGGCAATCGAGCCGAACACCAGCCCTATTCTCTGCGAAGCCCGTGACTCCAAGGAGCCGGACTCCTCTCCTGACTCCGAGCCCTCTGCGCCCATACCGATCGAACCCGATTGGGCGCCGATCATGGAGTTCACCGCCACGGACATCTTTCAGCACTCGCCCTTCGGCGATATTCTGAATTCACTAAAGTCTCTCTCTTTATCAGGAGAGCCCTGGCCGGACTATGACCGGCAGGATTGAGATGTGGACGACGAAGAAATTCGATGCCCACCCACCACCCACTTCGTAGCCACTGTCGATAATTTAAACGACGTGCTCGACTTCGACTCCGAAGACATCGACGGTATGGACGACGATGTAGGAGACGAACATGAACCAACGCCTATAAGGCACTGGACAGGCACCTCATCTCATGATGTATACATGGTGGACACACCCAAAGGAAGCGACAACGAGGAACACAGGGATGCAACGAGGGATCGTTCACTCGAAAAGCAATCAAAGCGGCGATGTAAGTGCTGCTCCAAGCCCCACCTCGACAGAGACAACAGCCATACAGACCCAGCCATAGAGCAGGACGAGCCGGCAGACGACGAACATGCCTTCGAGCAAGCGTCCGAACAGGGCAACTTAGATAAACAAACCGAACACCCCGTCCCCGGCAAAAACAACAGTCCGGACGACCTTACGTCGGATAAACTCATGGAGCAGAAGAACCTCCACAAAAGGCTCGTCGCCACTGCGCATAGCCTGAAAAAGCAGAAGCGGAAGCTCAGAACTGCAGAAGATACACTCGGCATCAGATGGAGCAAAGTACGCAACACCGCAGACAAATATGGCGGTAGTTGCCGCACAAAAAGCTATCCAAAGCGAAAGCTACTGCCTGAATTCGACGAGGAGGCCTTAGAGCCCCCGCAGTCAAAAAATAGGAAAGCCATCCAGACGGATAGACGACCACATGGCTAGCACGGAGCGGCAAGCGGCGCTGCACACAAGCTGGCACGCGATCCACCAAAGGATCCGCATCAAAAATACGGCCCAGCCAGATCTATCTATGGGCCAAGAAAGCAAGCTCTAGTAAGTAATGCAACAAAACAAATATCCGAACATCATGGCACACCCAAATACAGGGGTGCCGCACACCCCCTATGTTTCACCGATGAGGTGCTGGACCATGAATTTCCAGCAGGATTCAAGCCCGTAAACATAGAGGCGTACGACGGAACAACAGACCCTGGGGTCTGGATCGAGGATTATATCCTCCACATACACATGGCAAGAAGAGATGACCTCCACGCCATAAAATACTTACCCCTCAAGCTTAAAGGGCCAGCCCGGCACTGGCTCAAAAGCCTTCCCGAAAACACCATTGGAAGTTGGGAAGAGCTTGAGGATGCTTTCCGGGCAAATTTTCAAGGGACCTATGTCCGCCCTCCGGATGCAGACGATCTCAGTCACATAACTCAACAGCCCGGAGAGTTAGCCCGGAAATTCTGGAACAGATTTCTTACTAAAAAGAATCAGATAGTCGGCTGTCCGAACGCCGAAGCCCTAGCAGCTTTTAAGCATAACGTTCGAGACGAATGGCTCACCAGACACCTCGTCCAAGAAAAGCCAAGAACAATGGCCGCATTAACAAGCCTCATGACCCGCTTTTGCGCAGGAGAGGACAGCTGGTTGGCAAGATGTAGCACTAGCAACCCAAGTACATCCGAAGTTAGGGATGGAAACGGAAAACCCTGACGCAGCAAGGACCAGCGCCGGAATAAGGGAAATGGCCCAAAGAGCACGGCGGTCAACGCCGGATTCAAAAGCTCGTGGCAGAATCAGAGAAAGCCGCCCCTCAAGGATAACAGGGACGAGCTATCCAACTTAAACAAAATCTTGGACAAGATATGTCAAATACACAGTACTCCCGGGAAGCCTGCGAACCATACCCACAGACATTGTTGGGTTTTCAAGCAAGCCGGCAAGCTCAACGCCGAACACAAGGGGCTCGACACACCAAGTGAGGACGACGACGAACCCCACAAGCAGAGCACCGGGAAACAAAAGGATTTCCCACAAGAAGTCAAAACAGTAAACTTACTTCACGTGACGAACAGAACGGTGCCACCAGAGATACGCGCCATACGGCCTATCCCAAAGGAGTCTCGCCAATGGTTGTTAAAACCAATCACCTTCGACCATCAGGATTACTCTAGAAGTATCTGGAACGCGGGCTGGACTGCCTTGGTATTAGATCCAATAATCGGCGGACTCCACTTTACAAATGTCCTGATGGACGGCGGCAGTGGTCTAAACCTGTTATACCAGGACACAATCCGCAACATGGGGATAGACCCAACAAAAATTCGCCATAGCAAAACCTCCTTTCAAGGGGTAACGCTAGGCCCGGATGCCCGCTGTATGGGTTCTCTCCGGCTAGAAGTTATGTTCGGCTCCCCCGATAACTTCCGTCGCGAACAGCTAACTTTCCACATCGCCCCATTCTCAAGTAGCTATCAAGCACTGCTGGGACGCGAAGCTTTCGCCCTCTTTAACGCAATACCGCATTATGCATCTCTTACGCTTAAGATGCCCGGTCCACGAGGCATCATCTCGTTAAAGGGAAAACATTGAGTGTTCCCCCCGCGCGGAAAATAGTGAGGCTGCCTTGACAGCCCCACAATAAAGTGGCTTCACCAGCCAAAGCATCTAAATAGGTCGTCAAGACCACGGACACGGCTAGACGAGTCCGGCATAAACATACAATTGATAAAGGCTTAATAGTCGTATACCCCTGTACTAGGGGCTCCGCGCATATAAAACAAGAGACAATAAAGCTCAATTTTACCCATTTCAATTTATACTTCGTTTATTTAGTATAACTTATGTTCGGCACGATCTTTCTTTAACTAAGTTCCTCTCTTTTACAGATGAACACCGTGCTACGCCCGTCCAGGATACGGCACAACGGAGACACAAGCGCAGACGTGCAGCAGGGACCCGCTCCAAGGATTCTTTTCAGATTAAGACCCTGCGTAAACCTTTTTTTACTGTCTCTTGTTGATACACATCCCCTTGTTTCTTGATATAACCAAGGAGGAGCCTGGCATTTTGGCATGTGGCCACGTCAGAATTTTGCGCGTACCTGGACACTAGGGGCTTACTACTAAGGGCGTTATCCTGCCCGCCCTCATAAAGACCAAATACCTTAGGGAGTGTTCCGCGTCGCGACTTTGGCCTTATATGCATCAGCTCCGAATCATGTCTTTGGTCAAATGTTGGGTTTGCCCGGCTCCTGTGTTTTGCTGCCTTACGTTCCGCTCTATTGGCTAAGGCGGCACCAGGAGAACTACTGCGATTGTGCCCCGGTTTGGCCAGGCGAGCACCTTAGTAGAGAAAGCCGAAAACTGACTGTCATGATATAGCGTGAGACTGGTCAACCGCTTGATGACTTACCGGAATCTTTAGGATTCCTCCGCATTAACGAAGGGCCGTTTCCCGGCCAGGCACATACGCGCCCCGAGTTCGGGCGAGCGCAGGTGCCACCAGGGGCTATATAAGTAGCCTCACTATCAAACTCCTATGACTAAGTGAAAGTGATAAAGCATCATAGTCTGATTGCCTAGTTCGCTGCGCTATCACCTCCTTTGTAGGACCAAGACGTTGGGTCAAGTGTGAAAATGCGCCTTCTGCGAACACCCCCGCACTATGTGCGTGGGGGCTGAAGCCGACGACTGCCATCTTTCAGATTATATATATATATATATATATATATATATATATATATATATATATATATATATATATATATGTTAAACGGCCGCACAGGAGGTATCATAATACTTGCAGGCACAAGTATAAAAAGCTTCTACTCCCTCCGTTTCGAATTACTTGTCGTAGGTATGGATGTATCTAAATGTATTTTAGTTCTAGATACATCTATTTCTGCGACGGGTAATTTAGAACGGAGGGAGTACAATTTATCAAAATATTGTTTTACAAATAATATATGCTATTCGAATATAGTATCCTTCGAGCACTGCATCTCTATTAAACGAGCGCCTTGCAGAACTTCCTGAAAATAGTGCTCGGCAGGTACTCTGCTTCCATCCGAGTCTGGGGATGCAACAGCGGTGGCTTCCATTTCCGTCCAGTATGTCTTGACACGGGCAAGAGCCATCCGCGCACCCTCTATGCACGATGACCTCTTCATCGCATTGATATGCGACGCCGTGCCAAGGAACTGCTGCACCAAGTTGAAATAACTTTTCGGCTCTGGCCTCTCTGGCCATAGATGACTCATGACATACTTCATGGCGAGTCTGGACAACCTATTTAGCTCGGCCCACTCGGCCAAACAATCGGCCAATGACAGTGGACGCTCTAGATTGTGGAACTGCGGCCAGAAGAGCTTTTCCACTTCGCGATCTTCTTGATCTCGGAAGTGTTCGGCCGCATCTGCGACACTCACTGCTAAATCCAGATAGGTGTCCGCCGTACTCCACATCTGGTCTAACGGAGCATGTTTAGGATCACAGAACTTCCTCCACGGCATAAAGGGCTTTCCAGCCGCGATCTCTCCGGCCTGACGCAGCTCCTCCTTCATAGCTCTCATCGCAGAGCGAGCATCCTTGGCATCGGCAACTGCCTTCTTCAGGTCCGTCTGTTCCGCCCGATCTTCTTTTTCAAGAAGCTTGCAACGGTCAGCAGCGTTCTTCAGCTTCACGGCCATCTCGGCCATTTCCTTCTTGCTTCGGCAGTGAGCAGCCTGTTCGGCTTTCAGCGCTTCAATTGCCTTTACGGCAGCCGCATCACTTTTCCTGGCTTGCTCCTTGGCTCGGGCAAGTTCCGCCTGAAGATTCTCCATGGCAGCGGCACCATCTGCATCAAGCGCGCACATTGTAAGATACTGGCATAAAGCTCCTCTTACCAGGTGCCGTCGAAGGAATTACATACCTTGTGCCTCGTCAAGCCGCTTGTTGACAAGTGCGATGTCGGCATCTGCCACGTCAAGTTGCCACTTTAGCTCGGCAAGTTCATCAGTCCGGCTGGCCACCGGACACTTCGCCACCTACGTATAAAGGCGGCATGTTAGACCTGAGATTATGATCCTCTGTGCGCCATCACTTTTGACAACGCACAGAGTCTCAGGGGCTACTATCTACACAGGGTGCATCTTATTTATGCGCAACTGTCCAAAAAGGGTACATTATCTCACGTACCTCAAAGCCCGTCAGTAAACTCCTGACGGCCGCATGCAATCCGCTCTCCACAGATGAAATCCTCTCAATCACCGTACCCATCAATGCACGGTGCTCCTCTGAGATAGATGCTCGCCCTAGCAGATCCTTCAGCTCCTCCGACCGTGCACTAGATGGTGCCGGACTCGTCCGATGGCCCTTTTCGAAGGCCGGACGTGGAGGGCTTTGGGGGGCCATATGACTACCTTCCGGCCCTGCCGGATTCGGAGAAACCCTCCACGACGATACCTCAGGGTCGCCCGCCTCGCAAGGTGGTACGGCAGGGGGAGGCATTCCGCTCTCCATCATTTCCGGAAGAAGATCCCCCAAAGATGAGCTCTGCTGAGAATGGCTAAGGTCCGAGCTACAAGGTAAATTTCCGATTACTTTTCTCAGATATAAAGCAAGGATTTCTCTCATCTCTTAAAAAGAAAAACTTCTCTCTACTTACGGCTCGATGGAGGGCTGATCCCCTTGAGGGCATAATTCGGCCGAAGCATCCCCCAGCACAAGACCCTCTGGCGAAGATTTCTTCCCCCGCTTTGAGGCCATGGTCTCCGGGTCTTCAGAGGCAGTCCTCTTCTTCCCCTGAGGAGAGGAATTTTCGATTCCTCCCTTCCAAAAAGCCTCCTTCGAGGAGGCCGTAGCTTCCTTGTCCCCTCCCTCGCTTTCCTTCGAAGGCACAATCTCCAACATCCTGACTAGCACGGGACCCGGCATGGTCTCGGGGAGGGGGGCCGGACACCTGATTAGCTTTGCTTTCGCTATCCACTCCTGTTTAAAGGACAGCTCTTTTAAGGGCAATTTTATGATAAAAATGCGGATTGCGAGTCTGGGCACGAGGCTACTTACTTGAGTATTCGGGCGGTTGCAGCTCAGACATGCGTCCTCGGTCAGGTCCGGACACATTGCTTGTGATCCGAAGAACAATTTGTGCATCTCCACGGGCGTCGCGCCCATAAAATGTTGGAGAGCTCGTGGTCCCTCTGGATTGAACTCCCACAGGCGGAGGGGGCGACGTTTGCAGGGCAAAGCTCGGCGAATCAGCATAACCTGTGTCGTCGCGACCAAACTGATATCTCTTTCTAGGAGATCTCGAATGCGGCCATGCAACAAGGGCACGTCCTTGGACGGCCCCCAGTCCAGTCCTTTATTAACCCATGAGGCTAGCTGTGGTGGGGGACCCAGGCGAAAGGAAGGTGGCGCCACCCACTTGGGGGGCCTAGGAGCGGTAAATAAAAACCACTCTCGTTGCCATAAGCTGGACTCCTCTTGAAAAGAGCCCTCGGGCCATGGAGCACCAACATTCTTGCTTATAAAAGCACCTCCGCACTCCACGTGTCGTCCCTCGATCATCTTCGGCTCTACTTTGAAGGTCTTGAGCCATAGTCCGAAGTGAGGAGTGATACGGAGGAAGGCTTCACACACGACAATGAATGATGAAATATGGAGGATGGACTCCGGGGCTAAGTCGTGAAATTCCAGCCCATAATAATACATGAGCCCCCTCACGAAGGGATCCGTCGGGAAGCCTAGCCCCCAAAGGAAGTGGGACATGAACACCACACTCTCACCAGGCTTGGGAGTGGGAATGACCTGCCCTTGAGCAGGCAGCCTATGCCAGATTTCGTCAGTCAAGAACCTGGCCTCTCTCAACTTCAGCACGTCCTCCTCCGCGGCGGACGAGGGCATCCATCGGCCTTGAAGGTCGGAACCGGACATTGTCGAAGGTCCGAAGCGCCTGAAATCTGGAGCCTTGGGTGTTGGAACTCGAGGCAAAGGGAGAACTCATTTGAGATTGGAAGAAAGGAGTAAGGCCTTGGTCTCTTTATAAGAGGTTGAATACCAAGGGCCCTCCCCGTGACCGTTTGGGACTCGCCTTTGATCGAGAAAACATACCAACAGGTACGACTGGGTTACCCACGCCCGTATTGATGAGAATCCCGGGATAAGGGGACACGATCTCTGCTTTAACAAGACGTGCCAAGGAAACCGCCTCGCTAAACGCGCTGAGGTGGGACAGTAAAACGATTCGAATAAAGACTTGGCCGTAGTGTGATGTCATGCTGCGGAATACGACAGCAGATTAGATTTGTGTAAATATTATTCTCTCTATGGCAATATGTGGAAACTTATTTTGCAGAGCCGGACACTACCTTTGTGTTCAAAATGTTCTATGAAGTACTTGCAGGAGGAACCCGCCTTGCAATGCCGAAGACAATTTGCGCGCCGGACTCGTCGTCATTGAAGCCTGGTTCAGGGGCTACTGAGGGAGTCCTGGATTAGGGGGTGTCCGGATAGCCGGACTATACCTTCGGCCGGACTCCTGGACTATGAAGATACAAGATTGAAGATTTCGTCCCGTGTTTGGAAGGGACTTTCCTTGGCGTGGAAGGCAAGCTTGGCGATTCGGATATGTAGATCTCCTACCATTGTAACCGACTTTGTGTAATCCTAGCCCTCTCCGTGTCTATATAAACCGGAGGGTTTTAGTCTGTAGGACGAACAACAATCATACCATAGGCTAGCTTCTAGGGTTTAGCCTCTCTGATCTCGTGGTAGATCTACTCTTGTACTACCCATATCATCAATATTAATCAAGCAGGACGTAGGGTTTTACCTCCATCAAGAGGGCCCGAACCTGGGTAAAACATCGTGTCCCCTGCCTCCTGTTACCATCCGGCCTAGACGCACAGTCCGGGACCCCCTACCCGAGATCCGCCGGTTTTGACACCAACAGCGAACCCTTGTCCCTGAGGAGGGGGGTGGCTTATATAGAGTTCGCCAGACCCCTCCCACCCTCAGTTACAAAGGGTTTAAGGTACATAAAGATGGAGATGTTACTGGTAATGCATGTAATAAAGATACATAATGACCATTAAAGCTGTGACTTAATTCCCGACCGTTGCAGAGTGGAGAGGCTCTAGATCTTCTGGTACTCGAGTGATTATCTATACGGTCGAGTGTCTTCAGGATTGTCGAGTGGAACATAACTTCATGGTCGAGTGGATGATGATTTTTCTTCGAATGCTCCTGGTACCTTTAGGGATGTCCTTGGGGAGGGTATCTTGAACAGATCCATGACCCTACCCTAGGTACATAGATTCATCATTAGCCCCCGAATGGATCAGGGTTTGAGTGAGGAAGGAGTCGAGAACACTTCCGACTCATTTTTCGTGTTATGAGTATATCTTGCTCTGGATCAATGAACTGAGGGGATGACACCAACTTCTCTTTCAGTTGCCTTGGTCCATTCTTAGTTTTTGTCGAGTGAACTTTTATGGAAGAGTTCTGAATGATGATGCGGAGGATGTCTTCCATCTGACAAGTTGTTCTGCTGTCCGCGGATTTCGTGGGATTCGAATTTTGGGAAGCGTGCCGGACGGGCGAGAACGTGGTAATCGGGACGAATTAGGCAGGTCGCCTCGATTCCCGCGCCACCTTTTTTGCCACGTATCGCGCGCGCGACTGTTGCGGGATTTGATAAGATCGTCCGGGCCTACAAGTCAGTCACTCGGAAGTGACCTTATAAAAGGCACCGGACCGTGCTTTTGAACAGTGCGCCCTCATTCTCTTTCTTCTTCCTCAGATTTCTCCGCTGCACCTGCTTCCGCTCTCGGTGTCGTAGCCTCGCTCGGACTCGATCCGCCCCCATGGGAAAGGAGAAGACGGTGGCGTTGGAGTGCGTGAAGAAGGCGACCACGAAGGCGAAAGGAAAGAGGACCAGCCGGGGTGGATCCTCGTCAAGGTCCGGCCTGCCGCCGGGCTGGATCCAGGGCGATTGGATCCGCTCGACAATCAGCCAAGACGACCTCGACGACCTGGTTGAGGGGGGATTGATCCCCCATGAATCGGCACGGCTCCTGGGGAACGAGACTGAGCTGCGGCCGCTGGAGGGTGAGTGCGTTCTCCTCGCCACTCATGTCGACCGCGGGTTCTCTTTGCCTCCCCATCCTTTCTTTTGTGGTTTTTTGAACTTCTTCGGGGCTCAAGTCCACCACTTCACTCCAAACACCATAGTGTATCTTGCTGCCTTTGTGTCAATGTGTGAAAATTTCTTGGGTTGTGGACCGCACTGGGGTCTCTTCAAGCACATATTCACCTGCCGCTCCTAGTCGGTCAAGAAGGCCAACCCGAGTGACGAGAGGACGCATGTGATCCAGATGTGTGGGGGCCTTGGAATCCAAATGAGGAACAAGAGCACCTTCCTAGCTATGATCCTTCCCGACTTGGTCCGGGGCTGGCAGTCGACCTGGTTTTACTGTAAGGACCAGCCGACCCCGGGTCAGTCGACTGGACTTCCCCCCTTTTCCTTGGCTCGAGTGGAGAAGCCCTCCTCCTTGAGGGTGATCCCGGAAGAGATGGCGCAGGTGAAGGCGTTGGTCGAGCGGGTCATCCAACTTGTCCGTGACGGGGTGACTGGAATGGACCTGTTGGAGCTCTTTCTCAGTCGGCGCATTCAACCACTCCAAGCCCATGACCATCCGATGTGGATGTACTCGGGACTCGAGGACTCCACTCGGATCCACCCGGAGGACGTTAGTGAAGACACGGTGGAGAAATGGCTGAGAGGAATCACCGGCAACAAAGATAATCCCCGGGGGTCTAGGAGGGTGATTCCATTCGACCATTCGCGCCAGCCGGAACAGGTATGATTCTGCATTGTCAAGTATCTTCTCGATTCACTGTGTAACACCTTGTTGACGGTCGACTGTATTTCTTTCGTTCGTTGTCTTTTCAGGCTCTCATTGATATGTACTCGATGCCCAATGGAGTGCAGGAGCAAGACGTCGAGGAAGGGGCAAGCGGGGGCGAGAGTGGCAAGTGGCACTCGGATGTAGAGGAGGATGAGGAGAGCGACGACTCGAGTGATGACGAAGAGGTCGACTCGCCTCCTCGCAGAGAGAGGAGGTCCAAGCACGCTCAAGACCCGGCGAGCACCCTGGTCCTGGCGGCCGCACTGACTGGGCATTCTTCGAAGCGCCCTCACACGTCTTCCCCAGCACCGACTGAGAAGGTATCTAAACAGCTCAAGATTGTGCCGCCTCCTACGCCCAAAGCATCGAAAGCCACCTCCTCTAAACCACCGAAGGCTTTGCCCAGAATCTAAGTGACCGTCCCCACCATCTCCGGGTAATCATCTGATCCGTTCTTTTGGTCGATTCGAGCAACAGAACATAACCGACTGAATGTTGACATTTGCAGTGCTGCTACATCTGGAACTTCTTCTTACCAATATCGAGACGAGGAGATGGAGGACGCGGTTACCTCCAACCCAGGTAAAAACTCTTATGATCTTGTTCTTTGATTACTTGGTCGATTGAATTCTAGCGATTCACTTGGGGTCGACTGATTTCTCTACAGCTCCACCCAACGTCATCGATCTTCCAGATGATGATGAAGATATGGCCCCTAGGCCCAGAAAGAACAAAAAGGTAGCAGCTGGCAAGACGTCTCAGCAGGGACAGACGACAACACCAACCGTTCGGCAGTCTGAAGAGGCAGGTGGGGCCTCTGTAACTTTCGTTGTACCATTTTCGAGTGAGTGCCCTGCACCGTCGATTGTACCGGTGTTTCCTTCAGTCGTCCAACCTCACACTTCGGAGCTCCAAGATGCCGCACCTGGGTCGTCTACCCCCTTCTTCACCAACTGCCATGTTCCGGAAAACCAGTCGGACGCGGCTGCGGAAGCCATCCGTCAGGCTAACGTGATGATGGAGCAGATGAAGACGGTGCACGAGAATAGCCAGGCTGCTTACGACGCCAGCGCTGCTCTCCGGGCCAATATCCAGGTAAGTAAACTTTCGACTGATCTTGTTCTATTAGGATATGCTACCTGAAATATTTTCTTCCATACAATCTCTTATTGTTTGCGTCGAATCTGTACACCCACTAGGTGTTTTGTTGTCTTTGGTATTTGCGCTCTTCCACTCGGCCTGGGCGAGTGGGATCTGAACCGGTGGGGGCACGCTAAGTGCACCCACTGGGTGTAGTCCCCGAGACCGCAGTCGACTGCGGGCAATCGATTGGGGTCTGAGTTCTTTTTTCTTTCTTTTCTTCCACTCGACCCGGGCGGACCAGTCGAATGAGATCTGAACCAGTGGGGGCACGTCAAGTGCACCCACTAGGTGTAGTCCCCGAGACCGCGGTCGACTGCTGGCAGTTGGCCGGGGTCTGAATAGTTCTTTTCTCTTCTTTTATTTACTCGACCCGGGCGGACCGGTCGAGTTGGGTCTGAATCAGTGGGGGCAAGCCAAGTGCACCCGCTGGGTGTAGTCCCCGAGACCGTAGTCGACTGTGGGCAGTCGGCTGGGGTCTAAGTAAACTTTTAAGTTTCATTCACTCGGAAGTAAATAACCTTTGATCTTGTCGTTTGACACGTCTTTTACCTCCTGCAGAAATCTTGTACTCTCATTTCTAAGTTTGCTGAATTTGAGGAGAAGCAAAGGCAACTCAACCTCGACTTGGAGCTGGCCCAACAGAAGTTGAAGAAAGCTCAAGATGAAGCTGTTGGTATGGAAGGTAACTGTCTGTTGACTGTTCACGTCGATCGTCTTTTAAGATATTCCTTCGATCTCTTGTTTGATCCGATTGCTTCTTTTGCAGAGAAAATGAGGTTGGCACTGGAGAAGAAGGACTTGGACCTTGCAGCTGCGCAGAAGGAAGCCCAAGATAAGACTGCCCTTGCAGACCAGAAGTTGGCTTCAGTTGGAGCGTTGGAAGGGGAGGTGAACAAGCTGAAGTCTTGTCTCAATGAGTCTAACCGAGAAGTGAGTCGTCTGAAGAAGGACAAGATTGCCCTGAATGAGAAGCTGGAGTCCGCGGTCCGTAAGAGAAATGACACGGAAGCTTATCTGAGAACTCTTGCTAAGAAGCTCTATCTTATGTTGTAAGGTACTCCTTTTAATCCGACCGCTTTGCTGCTTGCGAGTTAATCCTGTCCAGTTGACTCACTAACTCTTTGACCGCAGAATTCTGCCAAAACTTTGACGAGGAAACCGGAAGGATCGAGACGGGTCTGGACCCTATCGTTTCTCCGGTTTGCGACGAAACTGCCATGAACGTGCTTCGACTGGAATCCCGTGTCGCGAGCGTCACAAGTTACCTCGCACGTCTAAAGGTGGCAGTTTCATGGATTGACTCATCACTCTGGCCAAGGGCGATGCTTCAAAATGACCTGGAATCTCTGATGGCTCGGCTCAACGAGATTCCTGGTCGAGTGCAAGAATGGAAGAAGTCCTCTACCTGGTGTGGTGCTGGCGTGGCATTATCCTTGGTAAGAGTCCACTGCAAGGAAGCTCGTGAAGACAAGCTGGCGGCAATCAAGGCCGCCAACACCAAAAGGCATGACTTCCAGTCCTTTATGGGGACTTTCATCGCTGCTGCCACTCGGATCACAGATGGAATCGACTTGGACGAATTCGTCGAACCCGCCAGCCCTCCTCCTTCCGAGTGAACAAACTATGAGATTTAAACCTATCTTAAATTTGCCTCGAAATGCCGAGTGGTTGCTGTAACCATTAAACTCCTTCGGGCTTGAGGCTCGAATACTCTTGATTTGTTGCTTGGAACTTTAGGATTTATCCAAACTGCCTTTGATTATGCTTGTGATTGCCTTTGGGATCTGCTCCCTACTTAGAGTGACTTCAATCGAACTGCGCCTTGTCGTCTTTGCGGACAAGGATGAAACGCATGTTGTATTTGTGGTGTAGCTCGAAGGAGAAGGTTGCAGTCGACTTGCGCCTCGTCGTCCTTGCGGACAAGGACGGAGCGCACGTTGTGTTTGTGGCGTAGCTCGAAGAGAAGGTTGCAGTCAACCTGCGCCTCGTCGTCCTTGCAGACAAGGGTGGAGCGCACGTTGTATTTGTGGCGTAGCTCGGAGAGGAGGGTTGCAGTCGACTTGCGCCTCGTCGTCCTTGCGGACAAGGGTGGAGCGCACGGTGTATTTGTGGCGTAGCTCAGAGAAGAGGGCCGCGGTCGACCTGCACCTCGTCGTCCTTGCGGGTAGGGATGGAGCGTACGTTGTACTTGTGGCGCAGCTCTTAGGGAGAGGATTTTACAAACTTAGGCGAGTACTGGATTGCAGCTAAGCCCCCGAGTGGGAGGACTGCTCATCACTCGGTAGGATTTTACAATCTTAGGTGAGTACTAGACTGCAGCTAAGCCCCCGAGTGGGAGGATTGCTCACCACTCGGTAGGATTTTACAAACTTAGGCTAGTACTGGACTGCAGCTAAGCCCCCCAGTGGGACGATTGCTCACCACTCGGTAGGATTTTACAAACTTAGGCGAGTACTGGACTGCAGCTAAGCCCCCGAGTGGGAGGATTGCTCACCACTCGGTAGGATTTTACAAACTTAGGTGAGTACTGGACTGCAGCTAAGCCACCGAGTGGGAGGATTGCTCACCACTCGGTAGGATTTTACAAACTTAGGCGAGTACTGGACTGCAGCTAAGCCCCCGAGTGGGAGGATTGCTCACCACTCGGTAGGATTTTTACAAACTTAGCCGAGTACTGGGCTGCAGTTAAGCCCCCAAGTGGGAGGATTGCTCACCACTCGGTAGGATTTTACAAACTTAGGCAAGTACTGGACTGTAGCTAAGCCCCCGAGTAGGAGGATTGCTCACCACTCGGTAGGAATTTACAAACTTAGGCAAGTACTGGACTGCAGCTAAGCCCCCGAGTGGGAGGATTGCTCACCACTCGGTAGGATTTTACAAACTTAGGCGAGTACTGGACTACAGCTAAGCCCTCGAGTGAGAGGATTGCTCACCACTCGATAGGATTCTACAAACTTAGGCGGGTATTGAATTCGCAGCTAAGCCTCCGAGTGAGAGGCTTGCTCATCACTCGGTAGTCTTTCGAACTTAGGCGAAACGGATTTGTGGCTAAGCCCCCGAGTGAGAGGCTTGCTCATCACTCGGTAGGATTTTCTTTCGAACTTAGGCGAAATGGATTCGCGGCTAAGCCCACCCACTGGGGGATTTCAAAGGTAAATAAAAACAACAACAATCGTACGAGAATACTGTAAAGCTCTTGTCTTTGATGAACAAATTATGAAGGTATTTCTTATTACATTTTATTCGAACAAGTGCTTAAGTATAAAAGGGGCGGAGCAGCTCCGCGTTCCAAGCCCGTGGCTCGTCCTTCTTATGCTCGACACTGTAAAGGTGGGATGCTCCATTGTGGAGCACTCTGGTGACAATGAAGGGACCTTCCCAAGCTGGGGCGAGCTTGTGTTATTTCTGCTGATCCACTCGAAGAACCAAGTCTCCCTCTTAAAAGGCTCGACCTTTCATGTGTCTGGCATGGAATCGACGCAAGTCTTGTTGATAAATGGTCAACCGGATCAAGCCCATCTCTCTTTCCTCCTCTAGGAGGTCAACTGCGTCTTGCCGAGCTTGTTCTGCTTCATCTTCAAAGAAAAGCTCAACTCGTGGTGCATTATGAAGCAAGTCGCTCGGGAGAACAGCTTCAGCTCCATAGACCAAGAAAAATGGAGTTCGACTAGTTGACCGATTAGGAGTTGTCCTCAATCCCCAGAGAACTGATGGAAATTCATCAACCCAGGCACCCGCTACGTGCTTGAGATCTCGCATCAGTCGGGGTTTTAGTCCTTTGAGAATCAGGCCATTTGCTCTTTCTGCTTGTCCATTCGACTGGGGATGGGCGACTGAAGCATGGTCGACTCGTGTGCCTTGTGAGGAGCAGAAGGTTCTGAACTCATTGGAATCGAAGTTCGATCCGTTGTCAGTGATGATGCTGTGCGGAACCCCATATCTAAAAATCAACTCTCTGATGAAACTGACAGCAGTACTAGCTTCAAGATTCTTAATAGGCTTGGCTTCGATCCATTTGGTAAACTTGTCGACTGCTACGAGCACATGAGTGAAGCCGCTCCTACCAGTCCTCAGTGGCCCAACCATGTCCAATCCCCAAACAGCAAAGGGCCAGATGAGTGGGATGGTCTTCAGGGCTGACGCAGGTTTGTGTGACATATTGGAGTAGAACTGGCAGCCTTCACATCTATCGACTATATCTTTCGCCATTTCATTTGCTCGTGGCCAATAAAATCCAGCTCGGTATGCTTTAGCCACAATGGTCCGAGAGGACGCATGGTGGCCATAGGTCCCCGAATGGATGTCGTGGAGGATCACTCAGCCTTCCTCTGGTGTTATGCATTTCTGGCTGACTCCAGTTGCACTTTCTCTGAACAGTTGGCCCCTTATTACAGTAAAGGCCTTGGATCGACGGATGATCTGCCGAGCCTCTTCTTCATCCTCTGGGAGCTCTTTCCTAAGGATATATGCAATGTATGGCACTGTCTAGTCGGGGGTGATGACCAACACCTCCATGATTAAGTCGACCACAGCTGGAACCTCGACTTCAGTCGGATCTGTGGCACTCCTAGGCTGTGGGGGCTCTTCGGCGAAGGGATCTTCTTGAACCGAAGGTGCATGAATGTGCTCCAGGAACACGTTGCTGGGAATAGCTTCTCTCTTGGAGCCTATCTTTGCTAAATCATATGCTGCTTGATTTTTCAGTCGGGGTACATGATGGAGCTCTAACCCCTCAAACTTCTTTTCCAAATTCCTCACCGCGTTGCAGTAACCAGACATGGCTGGGCTTCTGACGTCCCACTCCTTCATCACTTGATTGACTACTAAATCTGAGTCGCCATAGACCATGAGGCGACGGACACCGAGTGAAATGTCCATACGCAACCCATACAAGAGTGCTTCATATTCTGCTTCGTTATTGGAGGAATCAAAGTGAATCTGGAGGACATATCTGAGCTTGTCTCCTTGGGGGGATACCAATACCACCCCAGCGCCGGAACCATTCAGCATCTTGGAACCATCAAAGAACATGGTCCAGTGCTCCGAGTGAACTTGAGTCGGCAGTTGTTGTTCAATCCACTTGGCGAGGAAATCTGCTATTGCTTGGGACTTGATAGCTTTCTTTGCCTCGAACTTGATATCCAAGGGAAGGAGTTCAATCGCCCACTTTGCCACTCGACCAGTTGCATCTCTATTGTTCAAAATCTCTGATAATGGAGCGTCGCTAACGACTGTAATGGAGTGATCAGAGAAGTAATGTGCAGCCTTCTTCGTGGTCATATAAATCCCATAAACAAGCTTCTGATAATGTGGATATCTTTGCTTTGATGGGGTCAAAACTTCTGAGACATATTATACTGGGCGCTGAACATTGTAGGCTTTTCCTTCTTCTTCCCGCTCGACCGTAAGTACTGTACTGACGAATTGTCCAGTGGCTGCAATGTAAAGCAGTAAAGGCTCTTTGCTGATTGGAGAAGCAAGCACCGGCTGGGTGGAAAGCAGGGCTTTAAGCTCTGCAAATGCTGCATCAGCTTCGGGAGTCCACTTGAACTTATCTGACTTCTTCATCAGTCGGTAAAGAGGCAGTGCCTTTTCACCGAGGCGAGAAATGAATCGACTTAGAGCGGCCAAACAACCAGTAAGCTTTTGGACATCGTGCACACGCACAGGGCGTTTCATCCGGAGTATGGCACCCACTTTCTCTGGGTTAGCGTCGATCCCTTGTTCGGAAATGAGAAAACCAAGTAATTTTCTGCCTGGTACTCCAAATGTGCACTTTGATGGATTAAGCTTGATATCATACCTTCTGAGGTAGGCAAAGGTTTCAGCAAGGTCAGCCAGTAGGTCGGAACCTTTATGTGACTTGACCATAATGTCATCCATGTATACTTCCACATTCCGACTGATCTGAGTGAGCAAGCACTTCTGGATCATCCTCATGAATGTGGCTCCAGCGTTCTTCAAACTGAATGGCATAGTGACATAACAGAAGCACCCAAATGGGGTGATGAAAGCTGTTTTTATCTCGTCGGATCCGTATAGACGGATCTGGTGGTACCTGGAATAAGCGTCCAAAAAGGACAAACGCTTGCACCCCGCAGTCGAGTTGACTATTTGGTCGATGCGAGGGAGAGGAAAGTGATCTTTCGGGCAGGCCCAATTGATATGTTTGAAGTCGATGCACATGCGAAGTGAGTCGTCCTTCTTTGGGACCATGACAACATTAGCTAACCACTTGGAGTGGTAAATCTCACGGATAAACTCAGCTGCCAGAAGCCGAGCCACCTCTTCACCGAATACCTTCCTCTTCTGTACGGAGGACCATCGAAGATGTTCTTTGACTGGTTTCACTTTTGGGTCGACTCGCAAACGATGCTCAGCTAGTCCCCTGGGAACACCTGGCATGTCCGAAGGTTTTCATGCAAAGATGTCCCAGTTCTCACGGAGGAACTGGATGAGCGCTTCTTCCTATTTGGAGTCGAGTGTTGTTGAAATGTGAGTCAGAGCAGCATTGGGATCCGTCGGGTGAATGTGAATCAACTTTGTTTCTTCAGACAACTGGAATGCTGAATCTGTGGCAGGCTTCTTGGCTCACAACAAATCACTCGGATCTGCATTTTTTTGATATTCCTGCAATTCCACTACGGCCATCTATGCATCGGCAATCTTTGAGCCCTTCTGGAAGCACTCTTCCGCCTTCTTCCGACTACCAGTGATAGTGATCACCCCTTTGGGACCAGGCATCTTCAATTTGAGGTACACGTAACATGGTCGAGCCATAAAACATGCATAAGCTGGCCTGCCCAGAATAGCATGATAGGCACTCTGGAAATCCACAACTTCAAATGTCAACTTTTCTTTGCGGTAATTTTTGGAGTCACCGAACACTACATCAAGAGCGATCTGACCGAGTGATGCAGCCTTCTTGCTGGGAATGACTCCATGGAAACTCATATTGCTTTCACTAGTTTGGACATCGGAATGCCCATTCCTTTCAAAGTCTCTGCATACAGTATATTCAGGCCACTACTGTTGGAAATATGCCCTAGAGGCAATAATAAAAGTGTTATTATTATATTTCCTTGTTCATGATAATTGTCTTTTATTCATGCTATAACTGTATTATCCGGAAATCGTAATACACGTGTGAATACATAGACCACAATATGTCCCTAGTGAGCCTCTAGTTGACTAGCTCGTTGTGATCAACAGATAGTCATGGTTTCCTGGCTATGGACATTGGATGTCGTTGATAACGGGATCACATCATTAGGAGAATGATGTGATGGACAAGACCCAATCCCGAGCATAGCACAAAGATCGTGTAGTTCATTTGCTAGAGCTTTGCCAATGTCAAGTATCTCTTCCTTTGACCATGAGAGCGTGTAACTCCTGGATACCGTAGGAGTGCTTTGGGTGTATCAAACGTCACAACGTAACTGGGTGACTATAAAGGTGCACTACAGGTATCTCCGAAAGTATCTATTGTTTTATGCGGATCGAGACTGGGATTTGTCACTCCGTGTAAACGGAGAGGTATCTCTGGGCCCACTCGGTAGGACATCATCATATGCGCAATGTGACCAAGGAGTTGATCACGGGATGATGTGTTACGGAACGAGTAAAGTGACTTGCCGGTAACGAGATTGAACAAGGTATTGGATACCGACGATCGAATCTCGGGCAAGTAACATACCGATAGACAAAGGGAATTGAATACGGGATTGATTAAGTCCTTGACATCGTGGTTCATCCGATGAGATCATCGTGGAACATGTGGGAGCCATCATGGGTATCCAGATCCCGCTGTTGGTTATTGACCGGAGAACGTCTCGGTCATGTCTACATGTCTCCCGAACCCGTAGGGTCTACACACTTAAGGTTCGATGACGCTAGGGTTATAAAGGAAGTTTGTATGTGGTTACCGAATGTTGTTCGGAGTCCCGGATGAGATCCCGGACGTCACGAGGAGTTCCGGAATGGTCCGGAGGTAAAGATTTATATATGGGAAGTCCTATTTTGGCCACCGGAAAATGTTCGGGATTTTTCGGTATTGTACCGGGAAGGTTCTAGAAGGTTCCGGAGTGGGGCCCACCTGCATGGGGGGACCCACATGAACGTGGGTAGTGGGGGCAAGGCCCCACACCCCTGGTCAAGGCGCACCAAGATCCCCCCTTAGAAGGAATAAGATCATATCCCGAAGGGATAAGATCAAGATCCCTAAAAAGGGGGGATAACAATCGGTGGGGAAGGAAATAATGGGATTTCTTTCCTCCCACCTTGGCCAACGCCCCAATGGACTTGGAGGGCAAGAAACCAGCCCCTCCACCCCTATATATAGTGGGGAGGCGCATGGGAGCTATACACGAAGTTCTGGCGCAGCCCTCCCCCTCTCCCAAGTACTCCTCCTCTCCCGCGGTGCTTGGCGAAGCCCTGCAGGATTGCCACGCTCCTCCACCACCACCACGCCGTTGTGCTGCTGCTGGATGGAGTCTTCCTCAACCTCTCCCTCTCTCCTTGCTGGATCAAGGCGTGGGAGACGTCACCGGGCTGTACGTGTGTTGAACGCGGAGGTGCCGTCCGTTCGGCACTAGGATCATCGGTGATTTGAATCACGACGAGTACGACTCCTTCAACCCCGTTCACTTGAACGCTTCCGCTTAGCGATCTACAAGGGTATGTAGATGCACTCTCTTTCTACTCGTTGCTGGTTTCTCCATAGATAGATCTTGGTGACATGTAGGAAAATTTTGAATTTCTGCTACGTTCCCCAACAGTGGCATCATGAGCTAGGTCTATTGCGTAGATTCTTTGCACGAGTAGAACACAAAGTAGTTGTGGGCGTTGATGTTGTTCAATATGCTTACTGTTACTAGTCCAATCTTGTTTCGACGGTATTGTGGGATGAAGCGGCCCGGACCGACCTTACACGTACTCTTACGTGAGACAGGTTCCACCGATTGACATGCACTTGGTGCATAAGGTGGCTAGCGGGTGCCAGTCTCTCCCACTTTAGTCGGAACGGATTCGATGAAAAGGGTCCTTATGAAGGGTAAATAGCAATTGGCATATCACGTTGTGGTCTTGCGTAGGTAAGAAACGTTCTTGCTAGAAACCCATAGCAGCCACGTAAAACATGCAAACAACAATTAGAGGACGTCTAACTTGTTTTTGCAGGGTATGCTATGTGATGTGATATGGCCAAAAGGATGTGATGAATGATATATGTGATGTATGAGATTGATCATGTTCTTGTAATAGGATTCACGACTTGCATGTCGATGAGTATGACAACCGGCAGGAGCCATAGGAGTTGTCTTTATTTATTGTATGACCTGCGTGTCATTGAAGAACGCCATGTAAACTACTTTACTTTATTGCTAAACGCGTTAGTCATAGAAGTAGAAGTAGTCGTTGGCGTGACAACTTCATGAAGACACGATGATGGAGATCATGATGATGGAGATCATGGTGTCATGCCGGTGACAAGATGATCATGGAGCCCCGAAGATGAAGATCAAAGGAGCTATATGATATTGGCCATATCATGTCACTACTCTATTTGATTGCATGTGATGTTTATCATGTTTATGCATCTTGTTTGCTTAGAACGACGGTAGTAAATAAGATGATCCCTTACAACAATTTCAAGAAGTGTTCTCCCCTAACTGTGCACCGTTGCTACAGTTCGTCGCTTCTAAGCACCACGTGATGATCGGGTGTGATGGATTCTTACGTTCACATACAACGGGTGTAAGACAGTTTTACACAGCGAAAACACTTAGGGTTAACTTGACGAGCCTAGCATGTACAGACATGGCCTCGGAACACGGAGACCGAAAGGTCGAGCATGAGTCGTATAGTAGATACGATCAACATGAAGATGTTCACCGATGATGACTAGTCCGTCTCACGTGATGATCGGACACGGCCTAGTTGACTCGGATCATGTAATCACTTAGATGACCAGAGGGATGTCTATCTGAGTGGGAGTTCATAAGATGAACTTAATTATCCTGAACATAGTCAAAAGACCTTTTGCAAATTATGTCGTAGCTCGCGCTTTAGTTCTACTGTTTTAGATATGTTCCTAGAGAAAATATAGTTGAAAGTTGATAGTAGCGATTATGCGAACAGTAGAAAGCTTATGTCCTTAATGCACTGCTCAGTGTGCTGAACCCCAAACGTCGTTTGTGGATGTTTCGAACATCGAACATACACGTTTTGATAACTACGTGATAGTTCAGTTAAATGGTTTAAGTAGAGGCACCAAAGACGTTTTCGAAACATCGCGGAACATATGAGATGTTTCGAGGGCTGAAATTGGGATTTCAGGCTCGTGCTCACGTCAAGAGGTATAAGACCTCCGACGATTCTCTTAGCCTGCAAACTAAGGGAGAAAATCTCAATCGTTGAGCTTGTGCTCAGATTGTCTGAGTGCAACAATCACTTGAATTGAGTGGGAGTTGATCTTCCAGATGAGATAGTGATGTTTCTCCAAAGTCATTGCCACCGAGCTGCTAGAGCTTCGTGATGAACTATAACATATCAGGGATAAATAAGATGATCCTTGAGGTATTCACGATGTTTGACACCGCGAAAGTAGAAATCAAGAAGGAGCATCAATTGTTGATGGTTGGTGAAACCACTAGTTTCAAGAAGGGCAAGGGCAAGAAGGGATACTTCATGAAACGGCAAATCAGCTGCTGCTCCAGTGAAGAAACCCAAGGTTGAACCCAAACCCGAGACTAAGTGCTTCTGTAATAAGGGGAACAGTCACTAGAGCAGAATTACCCTAGATACTTGGTAGATGAGAAGGCTGGCAAGGTCGATAGAAGTATATTGGATATACATTATGTTAATGTGTACTTTACTAGTACTCCTAGTAGCACCAGGGTATAAGATACCGGTTCGGTTGCTAAGTGTTAGTAACTCGAAATAAAAGCTACGGCATAAACGGAGACTAGCTAAAGGTGAGCTGACGATATGTGTTGGAAGTGTTTCCAATGTTGATATGATCAAGCATCGCACGCTCCCTCTACCATCGAGATTTGGTGTTTGCGTTGAGCATAGACATGATTGGATTATGTCTATCGCAATACGGTTATTCATTTAAAGAGAATAATGGTTACTCTATTTATTTGAATAATACCTTCAATGGTCTTGCACCTAAAATGAATGGTTCATTGAAATCTCGATCGTAGTGATACACATGTTCATGCCAAAAGATAGTAATGATAGTACCACCTATTTGTGGCACTGCCACGTAAGTCATATCGGTATAAAATGCATGAAGAAGCTCCATGTTGATGGATCTTTGGACTCACTCATTTTTGAAAAGTTTGAGACATGCGAACCATGTCTATTGGTATATATGCATGAAGAAACTCCATGCAAATGGACCGTTTGAACTCACTTGATTTTGAATCACTTGAGATATGCAAATCATACCACATGGGCAAGATGACTGAAAAGCCTCGGTTTCAGTAAGATGGAACAAGATAGCAACTTGTTGGAAGTAACACATTTTGATGTGTGTAGTCCAATGAGTGCTGAGGCATGCAGTGAATATCATTATGTTCTTACTTCACAGATGATTCGAGTAGATGTTGAATATATTTACTTGATGAAACACAAGTCTGAATTATTGAATGGTTCAAGTAATTTCAGAGTAAAGTTGAAGATCATCGTGACAAGAGGATAAAATGTCTATGATAAGATCATAGAGATGAGTATCTGAGTTACGAGTTTTGGCACACAATTAAGACATTGTGGAAATTGTTTCGCAATTAATACCGCCTGGAACACCATAGTGTGATGGTGTGTCCGAACATCATAACTGCACCCTATTGGATATGATGCATACCATGATGTCTCTTATCGAATTACCACTATTGTTCATGGGTTAGGCATTAGAGACAACCACATTCACTTTAAATAGGGCACCACGTAATTCCGTTGAGATGACACCGTATGAATTATGGTTTAGAGAAACCTAAGTTGTCGTTTCTTAAAAGTTTGGGGCTGCGACGCTTATATGAAAAAGTTTCAGGTTGATAAGCTCGAACCCAAAGCGGATAAAATGCATCTTCATAGGAAACCCAAAACAGTTGGGTATACCTCCTAATTCAGATCCGAAAGCAATATGGATTGTTTCTTGAATCGGGTCCTTTCTCGAGGAAAAGTTTCTCTCGAAAGAATTGAGTGGGAGGATGGTGGAAACTTGATGAGGTTATTGAACCGTCTCTTCAACTAGTGTGTGGCAGGGCACAGGAAGTTGTTCCTGTGGCACCTACACCAATTGAAGTGGAAGCTTATGATATTGATCATGAAACTTCGGATCAAGTCACTACCAAACCTCGTGGGATGACAAGGATGCGTACTACTTCAGAGTGGTACGTAATCCTGTCTTGAAGGTCATGTTGCTAGACAACAATGAACCTACGAGCTATGGAGAAGCGATGGTGGGCCCGAATTCCGACAAATGGTTAGAAGCCATGAAATCCGAGATAGTATCCATATATCAGAACAAAGCATGGACTTTGATGGACTTGCCCGATGATCGGCAATCCATTGAGATAAATGGATCTTTTAAGAAGAAGACGGACGTGGATGGTAATGTCACCATCTATGAAGCTCGACTTGTGGCGAAGTGTTTTCCGACAAGTTCAAGGAGTTGACTACGATGAGATTTTCTCACTCGTAGCGATGCTTAAAGTCCGTCGGAATCATGTTAGCATTAGCTGCATTTATGAAATCTGGCAGATGGATGTCAAGACAAGTTTCCTTACCAGTTTTCGTAAGGAAAGGTTGTATGCAATACAATCAGAAAAGTTTTGTCGATCCTAAGGATGCTAAAAGGTATGCTAGCTCCAGCGATCCTTCTAAGGACTGGAGTAAGCATCTCGGAGTTGGAATGTACGCTTTGATGAGATGATCAAAGATTTTGGATTTATACAAAGTTTATGAGAAACTTGTATTTCCAAAGAAGTGAGTGGGAGCACTATAGAATTTCTGATGAGTATATGTTGTTGACATATTGATGATCAGAGATGATGTAGAATTTCTAGAAAGCATATAGGGTTATTTGAAAGGTGTTTTTCAATAGAAAACCTGGATTAAGCTACTTGAACATTGAGCATCAAGATCTATAAGGATAGATCAAAATGCTTAATAATACTTTCAAATGAGCACATACCTTGACATGATCTTGAAGGTGTTCAAGATGGATCAGTCAAAGAAGAAGTTCTTGCCTGAGTTGTAAGGTACGAAGTTAAGACTTAAATCTCGACCTCGGCAGAAAAGAGAGAAAGGACGAAGGTCGTCCCCTATGCTTAAGACATAGGCTCTACAGTATGCTATGCTGTGTACCGCACCTGAAGTGTGCCTTGCCATGAGTCAGTCAAGGGGTACAAGAGTGATCCAAAAATGGATCATAGGACAGCGGTCAAAGTTATCCTTAGTAACTAGCGGACTAAGGAATTTTTCTCGGTTATGGAGGTGGTAAAAGAGTTCGTCGTAAAGGGTTACGTCGATACAAGCTAAACACCTATCCGGATAGCTCTGAGTAGAGAGACCGGATACATATAATGGAGCAACAATTTAGAATAGCTCCAAGTAGAACAGTTATTTGGAATAGCTCCAAATAGAGCGTGGTAGCTGCATCTAGGAGATGACATAGAGATTTGTAAAGCACACACGGATCTGAAAGGTTCAGACCCGTTGACTAAAACCTCTCTCACAAGCAACATGATCAAACATAAAACTCATTGAGTGTTAATCACATAGTGATGTGAACTAGACTACTGACTCTAGTAAACTCTTGGGTATTAGTCACATGGCGATGTGACCTGTGAGTGTTAATCACATGGCGATGTGAACTAGATTATTGACTCTAGTGCAAGTGGGAGACTGTTGGAAATATGCCCTAGAGGCAATAATAAAAGTGTTATTATTATATTTCCTTGTTCATGATAATTGTCTTTTATTCATGCTATAACTGTATTATCCGGAAATCGTAATACACGTGTGAATACATAGACCACAATATGTCCCTAGTGAGCCTCTAGTTGACTAGCTCGTTGTGATCAACAGATAGTCATGGTTTCCTGGCTATGGACATTGGATGTCGTTGATAACGGGATCACATCATTAGGAGAATGATGTGATGGACAAGACCCAATCCTGAGCATAGCACAAAGATCGTGTAGTTCGTTTGCTAGAGCTTTGCCAATGTCAAGTATCTCTTCCTTCGACCATGAGAGCGCGTAACTCCTGGATACCGTAGGAGTGCTTTGGGTGTATCAAACGTCACAACGTAACTGGGTGACTATAAAGGTGCACTACAGGTATCTCCGAAAGTATCTATTGTTTTATGCGGATCGAGACTGGGATTTGTCACTCCGTGTAAACGGAGAGGTATCTCTGGGCCCACTCGGTAGGACATCATCATATGCGCAATGTGACCAAGGAGTTGATCACGGGATGATGTGTTATGGAACGAGTAAAGTGACTTGCCGGTAACGAGATTGAACAAGGTATTGGATACCGACGATCGAATCTCGGGCAAGTAACATACCGATAGACAAAGGGAATTGAATACGGGATTGATTAAGTCCTTGACATCGTGGTTCATCCGATGAGATCATCGTGGAACATGTGGGAGCCATCATGGGTATCCAGATCCCGCTGTTGGTTATTGACCGGAGAACGTCTCGGTCATGTCTACATGTCTCCCGAACCCGTAGGGTCTACACACTTAAGGTTCGATGACGCTAGGGTTATAAAGGAAGTTTGTATGTGGTTACCGAATGTTGTTCGGAGTCCCGGATGAGATCCCGGACGTCACGAGGAGTTCCGGAATGGTCCGGAGGTAAAGATTTATATATGGGAAGTCCTATTTTGGCCACCGGAAAATGTTCGGGATTTTTCGGTATTGTACCGGGAAGGTTCTAGAAGGTTCCGGAGTGGGGCCCACCTGCATGGGGGGACCCACATGAACGTGGGTAGTGGGGGCAAGGCCCCACACCCCTGGTCAAGGCGCACCAAGATCCCCCCTTAGAAGGAAAAAGATCATATCCCGAAGGGATAAGATCAAGATCCCTAAAAAGGGGGATAACAATCGTGGGGAAGGAAATAATGAGATTTCTTTCCTCCCACCTTGGCCAACGCCCCAATGGACTTGGAGGGCAAGAAACCAGCCCCTCCACCCCTATATATAGTGGGGAGGCGCATGGGAGCTATACACGAAGTTCTGGCGCAGCCCTCCCCCTCTCCCAAGTCGTCCTCCTCTCCCGCGGTGCTTGGCGAAGCCCTGCAGGATTGCCACGCTCCTCCACCACCACCACGCCATCGTGCTGCTGCTGGATGGAGTCTTCCTCAACCTCTCCCTCTCTCCTTGCTGGATCAAGGCATGGGAGACGTCACCGGGTTGTACGTGTGTTGAACGCGGAGGTGCCGTCCGTTCGGCACTAGGATCTCCGGTGATTTGGATCACGACGAGTACGACTCCTTCAACCCCGTTCACTTGAACGCTTCCGCTTAGCGATCTACAAGGGTATGTAGATGCACTCTCCTTCCCCTCGTTGCTGGTTTCTCCATAGATAGATCTTGGTGACACGTAGGAAAATTTTGAATTTCTGCTACGTTCCCTAACAACTGCCACCATCCATCAGAACCTTAGTCAGTCGAGTGCCTTTGACTACTGGGTCAACCACCAACGCTTGCCTCCCAGGGGTGGCTATGTGCACTCGGTGATCAGACTGGTCGAATGTAATGGCAGTCTGGGACCACTTCAAATAACTGGGTGTCACCGGAGCGACCATGTTCACTTCTCTGTTGATGACTTTCAATCGACTCTTACTCTCAACGTCAGCGAAAATCATCAGAGTGGAATTCACGTGGGGATAACCATCATCATCCTCTTCCTCTTCCTCAACCTTGTCTACTTCTTTCTCCTTTTCCTTGGGTTTTTTCTCTCGGAATTGCTGGATTAGGAGTCGACACTGTCGAGTGGTATGCTTCGGGTAAATGAAATTACCCTCTTCATCTTTTTTGGTGTGAATGTGGCATGGTAAATCCAGCACATCATTTCCATCTTGATCTTTTACTTTCTTGGGGTTCCACGGCCCTTTGGGCTTCCCCTTGAACTTTCCTTGAGTCACGGCTAAGGCTTCACCAGGAGCGGCTGGCTTGGCTTTGCGCTTCTGCTTCCGACTGGAGTTTCCTCCTCCGGTTTTGTGGGCGACTATTTTGTGCTTGCCACTCCGGAGACGGTCTTCTTCTTCACTGTTGGCGTACTTGGTGGCAATTTCCATCATCCGAGTCAGTCATATCTCTTGTCCGACCGAATTTCAAATTCAACTCCCGATATTTGACGCCTTCTTTAAAGGCACAAATTGTCTGATGATCAGACACATTCTCAACCGTATGGTGCAATGTGATCCATCTCTGGATATAATCTCTCAAAGTTTCATTCGGTTTTTGAATGCAACATTGTAATTCTGTCAGCCCTGTCGGCCGTTTGCAAGTACCTTCAAATGTTCTGACAGATATTCGAGCAAGATCTTCCCAAGTATAAAGGCTACCAGGCGCTAACTGATTCAGCCACGCTCTGGCTGAGCCCTCCAACATCAAAGGAAGGTGTTTCATGGCCACCTCATCATTGCCACCACCGATCTGAACAGCCACTCGGTAATCTTCAAGCCAAGTATGAGGCTTGGACTCTCTAGTGAACTTACTGACTCCAGTCGCCAACCTGAAGTTGGGAGGAATCAATGCAGCCCTGATGGCTCTACTGAAGCACTCTGGACCTGAGACATGCACTCTGCTGCTGGTTGGAAAATCTCTGTCGGGACCTTCTCTGTGAGCTCTATTTTTGTCGACTAGACCCTGAACGAGAATAGATCTCGCGTCAAAGCCCGGTTCATTGGGGTCGACTGGAATCCTTCGCCCACCACTATGAGGGCGTCTGTCATCCTGTTGTTGAGGCACGTACGATCCACTCCTTGGGGGAGGCGTGGGCACTCGACGACGATCGTCGTGATCGAGTCGGTGATCATACTGCTCGCGGCTTCTGTACTGGTCTCGCCGGTCTCCACGTCCTTCATGCCTCGGGGGCGATCTTGGACTGTGAGCCGACTGGACAGTGTCTGCTACCACGGATCTGCTATGGATCCTATTCCGCGACTGAGATACTGCTGTATTCTGCTCTCCTGCTGCACGGAGCAAGGCCCGGATCTGCACCAGACCTCGACCATCTTCTAACTGGGAAGGTTGGATTGACTCCTCTATTCGGGCTGCAGCTGCGAGATTCTGGATCGGGTTCGGTATACCTGAGTCGGAGGTGGAAAAAGTTGGCGTCGACTGGACTCGGGGATACGCTGTCGAGCATGCTCGTCGAGTGCGCGCTGGAAGTTCTCCAGTCGAGTGCGCTCAGCCAAGTTGGATAGGCGCGCCTCCTCCAAGGCCTGAGCCTCAGGGGGTTTCTCCAACGATAGGAGTGTGAAGTGCATCCATGTTCCGGCGGCGAAGTTTCTCCCTCCTCTGTGAAGAGAGGGGTTCGGGTCGGTACTCTTCGTGGACACGTGACGGATCGCCACCACCATTGCCTCCGTCCTCACGGGTGAAGCCAGGAGGACTACGTGGTGACCATCAAAACTTCTGCCGCGGGGTCACTGCTGTCGCACTCGGATGCAGTCTCTACGGAGCCAGTCGAATAGGCCGTAGAGAGTTTCATCGGGCTCGATTGCCGCGACCTGGGGGTAGCCGATTGGCGAGCCACTGCATGCCTCACCCACCGCTGAAGCCTCAACCGCCCAGAACATTTGCCCCGGCGGGCTGCGGGGAGGGAGGTCGGCACGGGAGCCGACCGATACTGAGTCGACGGCTGCCGAAGGAGGATGCCACGGACGCACGCGCGAAAGTGCGTTGCCCCGCGGACCGGGAGCGCCTCGACGTCGAGTGGCGCTTCCTGGAGCCAAGCGGAGTCGTCGGCGATGAATACGAGCGCAGCGAGACGGATCTCGTGGCCCTTGGCCAAACCTCCGCCTGAAACCATGTCGATGAGGATCGGAAAAAATCGCAACTTCTCCAACAAGTCGCTAAGACACCTGCCCCAAGGTGGGCGCCAACTGTTGTGGTTCTAAGTTTGACAGTAGAATGGGGGTAGGAATGTAGAGGCAAGATCTTAGCTATGGAGGAGTTGTACACGGGAGTTTTACGAGTTCAGGCCCTTCTCAGAGGAAGGAACAGCCCTATGTCTCGGAGCCCGGAGGCGGTCGACTGGATTATATGTGTGTGTGTTACAGAAAGTGCGAACCCTTGTCCCTGAGGAGGGGGGTAGCTTATATAGAGTTTGCCAGACCCCTCCCGCCCTCAGTTACAAAGGGTTTAAGATACATAAAGATGGAGACATTACTGGTAACGCCTGCAATAAAGATACATAATGACCATTAAAGCTATGACTTAATTCCCGACCGTTGTAGAGTGGAGAGGCTCTAGATCTTCTGGTGGTGGAGTGATTATCTATACGGTCGAGTGTCTTCAGGATTGTCGAGTGGAACATAACTTCATGGTCGAGTGGATGATGATTTTTCTTCGAATGCTCCTGGTACCTTTAGGGATGTCCTTGGGGAGGGTATCTTGAACAGATCCATGACCCTACCCTAGGTACATAGCTTCATCAGTTGCCTCGTGCTCCACGGCCTAGGTGTTCTTCACTGGCCGCATCTCCGCCAAGACCGCAAGGTATTCGGTGCTTTGCCTGCAAGGTACAATGAATAGTGGAAATGAGTATTTGTTCAAAAACTTCATTTGTTCAGCGGACGATTCATCATCAGATGGTGAGTAGCTTGTGGTTGTGGCTTTGGTCATCAATGACCACATTGCTAGGTAGTAGCCGAGGTTCAGGGGATCAATTCCAAGCCATGCTCTGACATTGAACTGCAATAGAAAGAGCGGCCATTTCCTACTCTTCGCCGATTACTTTTAGTGCATGTCCCCACTCTTCAAACCCAAACCTTTTTGGCATCGCTTCCAGATAGCAAGACATGTGTTCAATCGTATTCAGGAAAGAGTGGTGGCATATGATGACTACTTTGAGTGCAAGGCGGATGCCCTTAGAAAGGTTGACTTCTCCTAATATCATAAATGCACTACGGCTATTCATATGCTTGCATACAGAATTCCCGGTGATCTTGTGGATGAGTACGTCCGCATGAGTGACTCCACATGTCTCACTTCATTGGACAAGTTCTACAAGGCGGTGGTAGCAGTGTTTGGCCCTAAGTACGTGAGAGAGCCAAATATTGCCGATCCAGCCCTGTTGTTGGCGATCAATGCAAATAGAGGCTTTTTAAGAATGGTTGGTAGCATAGATTGTATGCACTGGAAGTGAAAGAACTGTCAATTTGCTTGGCAGGGGGCAATACAAGGGGCATATGAAAGCTTGCACTATCATACTTGAAGCAGTGGCTTCACAAGATTTTTGCATTTGGCACTTTTTTCGTTATGGCTGGCTCTCACAATGACATCAATGTGCTTCAGCACTCTCCAGTGTTCGAAAGGCTTGCAGAAGGCAAAAACCCAAAGGTCAACTTTGAGATCAATGGCCACCACTAAAACAAGAGATAGTACCTAGCTGATGGTATCTATCCTCAGTGGTCAACTCCTGTGAAGACAATATCCAATCTAGTAGGAGAGAAGAGGCACACATTTGCCCAAGCACAAGAGAGTGCTAGAAAGGATGTGGATCATGCTTTTGGTGTGCTTCAATCTCGATGGCTATTACTCAACACCCTGCTAGAACATGAAGCACCAAGATGCTCTGGAAGATGATGACTTCTTGTGTGATCATGCACAACATGATTGTGGAGGATGACCGTGATGACATCATCTTCGATTAGGGGTTTCAATTTCATGGTGAAAATGTTGTGCCTGAGCACCAAGAACCGGTAACGTTTGCATAGTTCACCCAATTTCATCATAAAATGTGTGATTGAAAAACTCACATTCAGCTCCAAAATGACTTGACTGAGCACATGTGGACTCACCTTGGAAACCAGTAGATGAATCGGGTCTTTTTCTTCCAATGTATTTGTGACAATTTAAATTTGGTTGTATACTTTAAGAATTTTATTGGATTGTGACTATTTATTATGGTGGTACTATCTGATTTATTTGGTTGTAAACTATATGCAGTTTTTCTTTTTAGTTAGACATATGCACGGAAAAAATTATGTGCAATTGGCTGCTGGCTAGCCAGGCGGTCCAAATACGTCTTCCGGTTGGGCGCACTACCCATCAAACACAGAATAACCCGGACACAGCCCCTTTGGCCGCCCCAAACAGTCAGATACCATACAAAATCTACACCTGTTTGGGGTTATTTCTTATACAAGCTCTTTCATTTCTTATTATATATTGCTTCCCTACCTTGCTTATCATCATATAGGTTGTATCACGTAGTTGAATTTAGGAGAACCTTATTTATCTGCACTGCTCTTAAATTGAAGAAAAATGTTTAAAAAAGTAACTTAGACAAATCTCATAAATTGATGTATAAAAAGATGCAAGGTCTTTTCTTTTAGGGAATAAGATGCAGGATCTGCACAAAGTTGAACTAATTAACCAAACACATGAACACATGCAGCATGCCCACGCACCGCCATGGAAGGAACCAGTGCCAAAGAACACACACGTAGTGACCTGTGCAAGAATTTAGATACATTAAAACTGAGCACCCTCCCAACCTTCTTAGGCCATCAACATTTCTAATCGTTGGATTGCCACTTTTAATCATTTTCGGCCGTCAGATTTGTTGTTAGGCCCACCTAAATCTCGTGTGTAGGCTAACTCGCGCGTCAGGTTGCGATGAACTTTTCGGGCAGCTGCTCCGGTGGCTTTTTTGAGCGCCTTACATTCAATTGGGCCTACTGGCCTACTGGGCATGTGCTACCATCGTAAAATAAAATGTAGAAATTGTTCGGTCACTACGTCTGCTTGAGAAAGGAGAAGGGGATCCGGCTGCTATGAATCCGGAGTGCTGTTGTGACCAAGTGCAGCCAAACAGCTCACTAAATACTCCCTCCATTCACAAATATAAGATGTTCTAATTTTTTTTGTTGAATCGGATGTATATAAACCTGTTTAGAGCGTTTGTTCACTCATTTTAGTCCACATGTAGTCCATATTGAAATATCTAAAACATCTTATATTTGTGAACGGAGGAAGTAGTATTTTTGCAGTGTTTTTGACTATTGTTATTTATACTAAATTTTCATTTTTTGTATTGATCAGAATAGAAAGGTTATTGTTGCGTTTTGGTTCAATATATGTATTATTTATGTTTTTATTTTCTATACAAATATACATGATTCAAGCATTGAAAGTATCGAGCGTCCACATGCCCATTGACTAATGCATCTGCTACTTAGTAGTATCAGATATTCCATCCTCTAATGATATTGCTTATCTCCTTTACATATATGTAACTGAGGGAAAATATGACTTTGTAAGGATGTCATTTTACTGTATCTTGCTGAGAAGTTTTGTCAAAAGTAGCACGGTGGTCAACAAAAAAAAGTTAGAACATCTTATATTTGTGAATGTTGGGAGTATTTAGTGAGCTGTGTCGCTGCACTTGGTCACAACAGCACTCCGGATTCATAGCAGCCGGATCCCCTTCTCCTTTCTCAAGCAGACGTAGTGACCGAGCAATTTCTACATTTTATTTTATGATGGTAGCACAGGCCCAATAGGCCAGTAGGCCCAATTGAATGTAAGACGCTCAAAAAAGCCACCGGAGCAGCGGCCCGAAAAGTTCATCGCAACCTGACGCGCGAGTTAGCCTACACACGAGATTTAGGTGGGCCTAACAACAAATCTGACGGCCGAAAATGATTAAAAGTGGCGATCCAACGATTAGAAATGTTGATGGCCTAAAAGGGCTGGGAGGGTGCTCAGTTTTAATGTATCTAAATTTGGCTTCATTTTCCTTCCATGGTCACCTTTTGGTACATTGGTTGTCATAAATGCTGGGTTGTAGATTTATGATCCAATATATGAGATGCTACCAAAATCTTGGTAGACATGAAACCAAGAGAATGACCAATATCATCTTAAAAAAAAGAGTGGCCAACATGACATGAAAATTATAGAAGATGACAGTTACCAAAAATGATAAATATTTGGTTCGCCTACATGATGGTTCATAAGCAGGGACGGATGCAAGGGGGATGAGGGGGGGCGAGACCCCCACTGACGATCGTGTCGCCGCTTAATATCGATCGGTTGTTTGCTAGTTTTTCTCGCTATATAACTGCAAGTGGCTTGCTTCGCCCCCCCCCCCCCCCCATTCCTTTCTTAACCAGGGCCCGTGTACTATTCTCTCTTTCTTTCTTTCTTTTTTTGAAAAAAGGGCCCGTGTACTGTTTACAACGAAAATTGCACGTAAAAGGCCCAAATCCCAGAAAAAGTAAAAAAGGGAAGTAGCCCACCATGAAAGCAAAGGGGCCAGGCTAGGAAGCAGTACGCACGTATTTGCAGTTTAGATCTCCCCTTTAATCACTTCGTTTCCAACCCGCTCCTGCGATCGAGCCTGCCGCCGTCCGCCCGCTAGATCGTATGTCAGCCGCCTGCTTCAAGAAAGGAAGGGGATATGCAAGCGCGCCGTGTGATCCGCCGCGCGTTCTGTCCGGCCGGCCGCACGGATGAGCGATCAAACGATGAAAAGGTTAGTTTATATTTAGCATTGGATTGGATTAGTTTGTGCATTGTAAACAGTATAAGTATAATTGTATAACAACAGACATCAACAACTAGCAGTTAGAAATTATCGATCTTTGATATGTAAAGCAACAGACATCAAGAACTAGCAGTTAGAAAGACCTTTTGTTCTTATTGGAAAACAACGGAGACATATATAGACTATCTTAGGGGCCTCTTTGGATCAAAGCCCCAAAGAACCCGACCAAATATTTGACGTTGATGAGATTGAAGGCTTCTGTTTGGTTGAGATTAAATTATTTGGCCCGCCCGAACCCCATCATCTCTTCCCTTTTATTGCGGAGACAGAAGTTTTACGAAACATTGGCAGCCATTTCCTCCACCAAAATTTCAGCGTGCGGTTGGTTGACAGGGTGACTACAGAAAAAAAAACGGATCCAACATCTTCCAATATTTACTATGTTATGTGACTATATATCCTATGATTTGATGCTTCCAGTTCTTGCCCCCTCCTATCTTGATTTTCTGGCTCCGTCCCTGTTTAGAAGTTCTTTCACTGAAAATAAAAATTATTTCTTTCAGATCTATATATTTGTAAAAGTTACTATCAATATATTGAAAAAATAGATGAACGTAACAACGTGCGCTAATCATGATCTAGTTGGCTTATATAGCTCAGCACACAGGAGCACAGCCCACACGCCGCATGCATCTAACCACGGACGCGCACACTAACTAATCGACCTGGCATGCACTAACCACTAGCCATATGCACGCAACGCCGTGCCTCCACTCTCGCTAGCCCACCCGACAAGCACGCCCTGGCCGACTCGCATGACGCGCTCATACGTGTCTGCTGCGTCTGGACTCCCAACACATCGTCAACGGCTGCAACCCTACACGGTGGACTCAGGGTGCACACACACCATCGCGGCACACACACACACTGCACCCGCCCTGGACTCGATCTGGGCGCGCTCACGCCGGTCGTCACCACCACGGGCCAACACTCACCCCTCTAAGCCATGACATCGCCGCCCATCCTGACGTACAAGACGCCGGCTTGTCGTTGACTATTGTAGGGAATGCTCCTTCCTCGTCTTTGGTGCGCTTCATGCTCACCGTCGCCGGGTTTGACGCTGCTGCTCCCATCGTCGTCATTGCCACGAATGCGGACTCGACTTGGTGCGTGGACACCGGTCGCCGTGATTGCTTCTTCCTCTTCAGCGACATACGTCGAGCTCCTTCTCCGCCGGCGACACATGTCTGGTGTCCCTCGGCGACAAACGCCGCGCTCCTTTTCCACCAGCGACACACGCCTGGCGTTTGGCGATATACGCCGTCGATGCCGTCACGCTCATACATGAGCCTTTTCGGACGCCGCTTCATGGCATCGCACCTCGCCGCTGTGGTCTCCGCCGCCGCGCAGCACCTCCATGCCGCCACGCCATGCCGCACATCCGTCGCCGCGGGTGTTTGTTGCCCGGCAAAATTTGTCTTCTTGTGTTCTTGCGATTTGTTCATCGATCCTTGGTTGCAACAACAGAAAAGTGTGCCTGCGCATCTACACAAATCGATCATCTAATCAAAGAGGAATCATCGTCCTCGGTGGCCATACGCACCTCGTTGTCTGGACGGGCACGGGGCTTGAAGGCCGGGGAAGTAGCGGAGGACGAAGCCGAGGCTGCTCAAACCTAAAACTACTACCAGATTCAAAAAAAAATTAAAGTGCACATGATTTAAAATATACATGTATTCATAAACAACAAGCATCCCTCAATTTTTTTATACAAAGGGGTTAAAATTGCCGCAGTCGCTATCGCCATTGCATTATCTAGTGATGCTCAAAGCTACGCGAGACCTCTTTTTTCATCTTTTCGCCTAATCAGTGTTATTCGTCCTTATTGCTACCACAACAACTGGGGTAAAAGACACAAACGATGTGCACACATCTAACATTACAAATTAGTGATAGATTAGAATTGAAATGATAAAATATCTACTTGGTACTCCAAATCTACATGCTACTTGTCCTTGAAATTTATACCACTACATGTACTCGTCCACAAGGCTCGGTAATATAATCCAACAAATTTCACTGTATTCATCTCATTATCAAACAGATGGGAGTGCCAAAAATACGCGTGGTGCTCACACCCTGGCACTCGTTCACCCCACATATGTGCGCCCGGCGCTGCTCCCTCCTATGTCTGGTGAACTCGACGAAAGATAGAGCAGTTGGTCTCCAGCAAACAATGCATGTATTCTAGTAGGTCTGTTTGAAATACAGTTGCCTTAAAAGGGAAATTTTCCAAACGCATTTGTTTGCTGAACTTAATTAACATGCACAAGGGGTAAAGGATAAAAGAGATAAGTGAAGATGTGTGACAAAGGTGAGGAGGCACCAGGCAGTTTACTTATAACAATGAAAAGGAGGAACTTTTTCTTGCATCTTTGTTTAGACAAATGGTGAAACTTAAAAACAAAATACTATCTTTCTAATACAGTGACATAGAGACCTAAAACAGTCTGCTTGATCGTTACCGATCTTATGCGTGTCATAGCACATTCCTAGTAGCTAAAACACACCCATATACCTATGTGTTGTGTTGCAGTACTCCTACAATGTTGCATTCTTTTTCAGAGAATATTGCACTCAAGAGAAGGTTTCTTGATCTTATCTTTCAAATGGATTATATACCACGAAACTTGAAAGCATCGATGACATGGTGAACTCGAGACAGATACAATCACTGTGCAACAAATGTCCCGACATAGCCCACACCGACGATGAAGAATGCAATGGATTGCATAAAGAGAAAGATGAAGTAACGATTGTTCCCAAATGATATGTCGTAGCACCCGCAAAGGAAGAGGTAGGCTGCAACACCAAGCTCCCAAAGATGCAACCTGATTACGTATTATAGTTTAGATAGTAGAATCAAGAAATGCACATGAATTAAGGAAATTATCATTGTGTACCTTTCTCCTATCCTCATCCTCAGTTTTTTCAAAGCTTTACTTGGCATTTTAGCCTTCAGAGTGTCACCAAGCTTTTCCGTTACCACCCATTCATTCACCGTCCCTGCTTCCAATAGACCGATGAAGGTGGCCTTTGCTCTATGTAATGACATGACATTCTCAAATAGTACCCAAAAGACAACTAAGTGAACAGACCTGCACCATTTGTTCATGATTTCTCATGTTAATATGCATGTCTCTCTATCCCGGAAGTGAGCAAGTGTATGTTCATCAACTTTTAAACAAATTGCATAGATGTTTAGATGATTGGCACCTTGGAGTCCCAACAGCATTGAGAAGGGTGATAATAGTTGGAATATATACGCAACCCCACTTTGGTACCTCAACCTCGGGAACTAAGACCGTGGCCGGGATAACAAGGCAGTAGAACACGAAGGTCACAATGTGCGCAACAACCTTGCGCACCAAGAAGAAACTGTAGACGACATGGATTTTCTTCCAAAGAGTCACTTTCTGCATCAAGATCAATATATAGCTGGTTAGTAAGTAGATTCTACATGTACTATTTTTTTTCTTCCAAAATATAGCTTGGCGCAAGTGACCTTATTTCTGATGATCTCCATCACCATTTTCCTGAACAGATTTGCGGGCCCGCACGACCATCTATGTTGCTGGTACCGAAATGCTTTGAACGTACTTGGGAGCTCATTTTTTACCTGGAAACCACGATTATAAGTTCAGCACATGGTTCCTTCTACATTTATTTGGACCTTCATAGCAATTCACATATACATTAAGCAGTCGAGTGATGCTCTAATGTTTTGCATAAACTTGTAGGTTAATGGTGCATATTTACCTTGAGATCACCAAGATACACAAACTTCCATCCCTTGAGACTGGCTCGGACTGCCAGGTCCATGTCTTCAACTGTGGTTCGGTCCTTCCAACCACCTGCCTCGTTCAGAGCAGATATGCGCCACACACCAGCAGTTCCTGTTCAATTATTTTCCTGATCATAACTCAAGCAAAATATTTCTAGTGGTAACTCTGATCTGGTTGCAATTTTGTTATCCTAATCGACCTTCTGGCTTTTTCCCCATCTTTTTCCGATTTAGAACTGCTCAACATCAAAGTCGTTTGTGCAACTGTAACTCTGATGGGTTCTGACTGTGCGTGTACTAGTGCACTATCCTTGTGCCCCTTGTTTCACAGTATGATTTTTCTGAAAGAGCTATCCGTTCTACATTGGACATAGAAAGCAAAAGGTAAGAATGATAAAAATTCCTATAATTTTGTGACAATGTGATTTGGTGCCATGCTATTTGTTTCTGCAAAGTCTAGGAAGCAGATTGACCTACTATTAACTGGAAACAGGGGAAGGAAGGGACATAGAGATACTTCTATAGAAGAAAAGGAGACGGAATAAGGGAAATGATAAAAGGAAACACTCTATTCAAAAAATTCATATATATTAAAAAAATAGAAACACAAAGAATACCCCACAAGAGAAAAAAGTGGAGATCAGGTTTACCATTGAATCCAAAGAAGGCATAAGTCGAGGAGCCCACTTCTTGCTCCACCCTAAAGTGATAGTCCAAGGACATCTCCTGCATCCTTGTCATCAAGCATTCATCTGCATTCACTGTTCCCACAGAAGCAGCGGCAACAACAAGAGAAATGTATTGGAATGCAGAAGAGTTTTGATACCTCCTTCCCAAATTAGGTGTCTTATATCAGTTTTGCTAAAGCACATCTAGATGTGCCATAAGTATTGCACATCTAAGTCATATGTCATTGATCTTACATTGAGATTCGTGTGAATATTTTTTTCTCTTTTTTTTTTCTCTTTATGCTTGATTCACTCACTTAGATGTGCAATAACTAAAGCACATCTAGATGTGCCCTAGACACACCCGTCTTATATTTGTCTAGGACGTGGATTTTCAGAACATCTGCACCCGGGCCCTGCTATCCTAGCTGTCAAATATTGCTTTAAGATCTGTGCAACACAACTAACTTTCTATCTGAAATTTTCTCTTTTTTGTTTCTCTCGCATAAAACATGTTTTGAAGTTCAAACCTTTGCAGCGTGGCAAAGCTTTCTATCTAGAATCTAGGATAAATCTTTCAGATTTTTTGGTCAAACAAACATTTTTTGTATATTTATGTTTGACCAAAAAATCTGAAAGATTTATCCTAGATTCTAGATAGAAAGCTTTGCCACGCTGCAAAGGTTTGAACTTCAAAACATGTTTTATGCGAGAGAAACAAAAAAGAGAAATGTGTTTGCACGAATCGCGAAGCGCAGAATGGATGGCTAGATAGTGAGGGCCTGGGTGCAGGTGTTCTATTATATATTTTCGTATTTGTCTAGATACCGGATGTATCATGTATTTAACACATTTTGATTTTTGAGACTAAGGATATATATAACAAAGACAAGTAATTGAGGGAGTACTATCTAGCAAAAGCATCATATCATCAATATGTCATTGCTAAAGCACACTGTCCAGTAGCCCAGCCAACGATACTGACATATGTTTCCTTTTAAAGGAAGTGGCACTTATGCGTAAGCAATTCAGAAATCTATAGTTAAAATAAAAAGCAGTGCAAATAATTGCTGATTGTGCAAATAAGTGTACGTACCGAATTTCCAGCGAGCCTGGACGAGGGCGATGTCGGGGTTGTGGACAAGGAAGGGGACGGCGCGCCACAGGAAGTCGGGCTCCGGCTGGAAGTCGGCGTCGAAGATGGCCACCAAGTCACAGTCCTTGACGTAGCCATGCTTCATGCCTTCCTTGAGCGCGCCGGCCTTGTACCCGCGCCTGTTGTCCCGGATCTCGTACTTGATGTTCACGCCCTTCCTCGCCCAGCGCCGGCACTCCACCTGCACCAGCTCCTGCACACTCACATGAATAAATCAGAGTTCCATCGCGCACATAGAGTGTAATTGTGCCACGCCACTGCCCGAGGACATGCAAGCAAAGATGCCAACCAAGTTCAAAGCTCCAAGGCGCCCCTCTCTAATAATATGCCAAACCCTGCCATGGTAATACTCTAATGACACGCTCACCGGGTTGGAAGCAAGCAGCTTAGTAGAAGTATTATTAAATCCCAAATGATATATTTCCTCAAAAAAATGCGGGGGATATTTCCTCAAGTAGATTGCTTGTCTACGGCAAAATAGGCAGGAAAACTGTTCGCGACTTTGCATACGACGTGATCGTGTTCGTGCCCCCTATTCCCCGTGAATAAGCTTTGCATTATCTATCTATATGCTCAGCCTCAGTGATTTTACCTTGATGACGGGATCTGTGGAGTCGTCGAGCACCTGGACGACGATCCGATCGGACGGCCAGGAGAGCCCGCACGCGGCACCGATCGACAACTGGTACACCTGCAAGTTCAGTTTTTATTACAGAGGACACCATAGCAGACGAGGCTGGCAAGGGTGAGCCGTCTACGCAATGCACCGCCGTGCGGGTGGACAGTGCTCACCTCGCGCTCGTTGTACATGGGGATCTGGACGAGGACCATGGGGTAGGCGGCGCTGCCGAGCTCGGGGTCGTCTTCGCCCACGGGCTCCCACTTCCACTGCCGCTCGGGGCGGCGGCCGAGCAGCCGCACCGCGAGCACGACCACGGCCATGTACACCTTCTCCGCGAACAGCATCGCGGACATGGCGAGGCAGAGCAGCACGGACGCGCGCAGCAGCGGCACGATCACCGGGCCGCGGACCTGCTCCCACGCCGCCGCGATCTGCCACACCCCTGGTAGCGTACTCATCTCGGCACCGGGCAGCAGCGCCCGGCCAGAGTTAGTTAGACTTGGCACACTCGCGCGCGTCGCTTTGCTGCGTACGCTAGCTCTGCCTCGATCTTACATAGAGATTACAGAGCGAAGTGAAGCTTGCATAGTTAATGGCGGGCGCTCGTTCGTGGAGCTCGAGCAATGCGGGTGCCGGTGTACGGTGGTGGGAGGTTGGCGGGGGCGTACAAGGAGGGAGGGAGGGAGAGGAGCGCGAGGGAGGACGCGGCGGCCGCGGGGACGGGGACGGTGCTCTGCTGTAACTGCGCTAGAGGCGGATTTTAACGGCGGGACAACGGATCCGTCATTGGAGATTTGGAGGGAGGCAGCGGGCCCAGCGAAGGTGCAGGGGGCCGCAGGTCAGCGTTAGTGCTGTAACCAATTTTTTAGGGTTCCCTAAAAAAAAATTAGGGTTGCTGCTGTGAAGCATATCGTTTTTGTTTCGGTGGGATATTTTAAAGAAAAGGATCACCAGTTTGAACAGAAAAACAAATTCGTACGAGTTTCTTTTCTTTATGGCAATGAACCCTAGCTTATATTTTTAAAAATACTTTATCAAAAACGCTCAGCCTCATTCGGCTGAAGGGACGCGCGTGTCGGCCGACCCCACAACCATTCGATCAGTCTTTAATCATGCAGCACGGAGCGCCCTCCTGACTACGGACATATACTTTTGCAGCATGGATTATATCACAAACAGTCAAGTATAATGTAACACGGGGTATATCGCAAATCCATCAAATGTTTTTTTAGCATAACCATGTGTTGGGCGGGTCTATGAACTCTCACCTTATCCTTTTCATTCCATCACAAGCCACTTCCCTCTTCCTCTCATTTCTTTCTCTGGTCCCTTTCCTTCTCTCTCTCTCTCTCTCTCTCTCTCTCTCTCTCTCTCTCTCTCTCTCTCTCTCTCTCTCTCTCTCTCTCTCTCTCTCTCTCGACCGGCCGCTACCGCGCCGGCTGGCTAGATCTAGCTGGTGCCTGTCGTGTTCCTATAGCGAAGCACCGGCTGGTGCAGAGCACGACACCACTTCCGCTCCCTGCTGTAGGGGAGCATATCGTCACACTATTGCAGGCAAAGCAGCGACTGCTCGCAACTCGAGTGATGTTCTGTGTGGCGACTACAACGACGACGACTATCATGTCTCGTGCATTGTAGAGGACGTCATGTTTCTGAAACATATAGGATGTCGCGGAGGACTTCATCCAATGACTACTGTTGCAGAAGGGGTTGTGTTGTGATGAGGTTTGCAACATGGGTCATATTGCAATGAAGGTTGGACACAGAAGAGGAGTAATTGCACGGTCGACATCACACACATCAGATGGCTCGCAACCCAGCCAATTCCAGCCGACGTGTACTTTATATGTGAGACTTTTTGGTCACATTTGGGTTTAATATGTGCAAGCAACGTTTGAACAAACATAAAAGAATATATCCTCTTCTCTCACAACAGTGAATCTTTGTCAAATAAACCCTCTATCCAACACTATTCAAAAAACTTCCAACCACGTCCTCCTACCTCGCCCATTTGCGAAGATCATCTACATTTTGCTCCGTGTCGAGCTCCAGTCGGCCCAAACGTGTTCCTTCACGAGGGCATAAAATCGATTTCTTTCTGTAGGGAGGATGGATGATGCAGGTAAGGGCTGAGAGCCTACATATCACTAAGATGGGTCATTGGGCCATGAAGGAGGAGCTTGGTACACTTTAGAAGAAAAAGATGTGGGATCTTCTTCCACTCCCAGCAGGAAAAAGAGCAGTTGGATGCAAATGTGTGTTCACTGTAAAACAGACTACATGGGGGTAAGGTGGATAGAAGAAGGCAATGCTAATTGAAAAAAGGTTATAGAAAGACGGGAGATAGACTATAGTGAGACAAAAGCACCAGTGGTGAAGATGGACACGGTAAGAATCTTAATCTCATGTGCATGAATGGTCTGCCCAAATTCGGTCCCTGTTCTTGCAGGGGTGCGATCTCCTTTTGCCATTTAAATTTTCTATGCCTTGGTAGACAAGTTTATTATTTATTGTTCGGTAAGTATACGACTTAAAAATCAAGTCGGTTAGAGATCGTGATCATGAGACGATACCGCCTCTGGTCCTATTATATATACTAGCTAAATACTTGTGCGGTGCTACGGGAGCCAATATGTCACAACCAAGATTATAATGAAAAAATATGATGCGCTGAGATCACCAAAACATCTACTCGATCTTAATTACAAACATTATATTTTGAGCAACATTAAGATAAATAAGCATCAATTTTTTATATCAATGTCAAAGCAAGCATGAATCAAGGATAGTAAACACAAAGTTCAAACTAAAGGAAGCAAGTTCACATCATGATAGCCAAGTTTACCACAACTCTCTATTTCAAATTATTTCCCTATGATGTGGCTACAATACCCCCATATACTTGCAGGAATCATAAATCATAGGGGATTCCCGTCGCCGTACATCATTGATTCCCGTCATACATCATATAGGGGATTCCTCCATAATGTGCGTTCATTCCATGCATGAGTCAAATATATATACTCCCTCCGTCCCACAATATAAGACGTTTTTGCAAGCTATTTTAGCTTGTAAAAATGTCTTATATTATGGGACGGAGGGAATAAATCTCTAAGTTCTGTATTAAAAAGTTTTCTCACGACGACAAACAGATTGTAGCAGTTCAAATTAAAATGGCAACTTTTTGTCCTCTTTAACCAATCCATTCTCCTATATAAACATGAAGGAAGTAATAATGCATTATGATCACACTGCTTCTTGTCCATTTAGAAAGATAGTCAATACTTCCTCCACAAGAAACTCAAGATAGTAGGATGAAGAAAACAATACTGGATTCCTAAACTAGTGTGTCAAATTCTCATACAAATTACTTGGCATTTAGATGTTTATTTTCTCAATCCATACTTCAAACCTTACATATGCTAGCAACCAAGATTTCTTAAAATTAGAACCTCCCCATGGTCCGGCTCCTGCAGAGTACCGGCTCACCTCGTCGTTCTCGTGTTCTTTGTCTGCTGAGGTGGCATCAGCTCTACGATGCCATTCTCCAAGCTCCCTTTCTCATCACAGTCAGCCTAAGAATTTTTTTGAAAAGAATCTTGTTGTTTATAGATGGCAACAACAGCAACAATATTTAGACACACATGACCAACACTGAAGAACTTCGTAAGAGCTACCTGTTTTATGTGTGTATATAAGCTCCCACATTTTGCTACAAGTTAGAAAAAAAAAGATACTCTGTCCGATTCATAATAATTGACGCTGCTTTAGTACAAAGTTGTACTAAAGCAGCGTCAATTATTATGGACCGAAGGGAGTAGTTAGTTTCTTTTTTCACTTTGCAAGACATAAGATTATATAAAACCCTTATTATCGCTACTTTGTTTTTCTCTCCGAGCAAGAATACATAGATGGGAGAAAATATATCTGCGTATTATAATTGAATTTATTTTCTGTCCCAAAAAGAATATGCATAAATGTGAAAAGAATATAGCTTACAGTAATATGTGTGATCCTTGTTCCATCTACATAGTTAAGAGGAGAAACAATGAATGCACCTATAAATTTGATTGCATAATAATTCTGCAGTTCAAGATAATCAAAGAGGATAATACACAGGCTGAAATATGAAAATTACCTATAAATACATGAAAGTCGTGGATAAAATTGACAAACAATGAAACTTGTGTGCAGCTGCTAGTAATTTCAGAAAAGATCTACTTCACACCCCCCCCCCCCTCGCCATTCGCTGACAATGCCTAACCTCCATCCCTAAAGATGCCTAATAATGACATGTGATATTTCCAGCCAACATCTTGTGTCTAATATCATGGACGGTTCAACAAAAAAATTCGGCAAGAAACACACGGTTATCTTTTAGTCACCTTATGAAAAGTGTCGTATATCATGACTATCTATTGCAATTTCTTCCTCAATTCGTATATCATGACATAGTATAGCTCCAGCTACGAAAAGCAGTTAAATAACTGCCCAAGTAAATCAAAAAAGAAGTAGTTAAGCAAATCTTAGACTTTTGATGAATGTTGGATCTTGGATGGCTAGATGTGTACTATTTCTTATGTTGCAGCCATAGAAGACCCTCCAACTGAACCGAATCCATGATAGACTGCTCACAAACACAGAATAACAAATTGGTTTTTTTTCTAATTAACTGCAGTTCATGGTTGAAGCTATGTTATGGCTTACGGTGTTGTTTAACGAGCCCAGCCTCTGTACATATTCCTTCAATATGAATGGTTGGAAGCACATACAACGGAGCAAGAATTGTTGTATTCCTAATGTTGGTTTCAGTTTGATTGAGCCATGAAACATCAACCTTTTTATTTGATTCTACATCAAATAAGAAATATTTGAACTCATGTGCTACACAATAGGCAAAAGACTTCCTAGAAATCCAAACAGAGTGGAAGAAAAATAGACCAATCCTTCGTTCCTAATAAAGAACTATAGTATGCATGTAATTAAGCTATAAGTTAATTGCTTAGGATTCAATAAGCGACATGGGGTGAAATTACCCGTGTTGTACCTTGTGGAGATGTACAGAATACTACGAACACGAATCAAACGATGGACAGCCAATTGTCATCAGCGTGATGTGGCTTTGTGCTTCTGAAGACGGGCCACAACTCTGAAGATTGGAGAAAAGGAATCAGAAGGGGTGTGGCCTCCATGCAGTTCCGGTGACGGCGTACTTGCAGTTGCAAGCTATAGACTGAAGGTACCTTAGAGGTTACCATGGCCGTGACGAACGTCACTCGGCTGACTCCGATCTGCCCCTCCGACCCTGCCGCAGCAATTGATGGCTTGCTCCTCCCTCCAAGAACCCCATGTACCAGCTCCCCGCCTCGACATGCGTTTGCTACCCCATCCTCAGCTACGACAGAGGACAGAGTTGGCTGCTCGTGGCCACCACCGATTTTGGGGTTCGAGGACGACCAGATCCGGCAGGATTGCTCGGCGTTGGGGGCGGGGAGCATGCGTCCAGTACGACATCATAAGGGAGAGGAGCACGACTCCAGCATGGCGATGTCTGCTGGGAAGCACGACCAGATCGACGAAAGGCTCCGCGCAGGGTAGGGATGATGGTCGTCTAGCCAAGCCGCTGTATGCAAGTCTCGCGGATCGCCAGTCTTGGTTCCCACCGATGGCTCCGATGAGAGGTCAAGTGGAGCTGGGCCATGGGCCTCGGCGAGGGCGCCGTTGTGGGGTTGCCGAGTTCCCTGACCGCCGTGGAAGCTGTCTCCAAGCAAGGGGATAGAGGGCGGAGGGGGAGCAGGGGCGGTAGGTGCTCGTCGCCTTTGCCAAGTTGAGCGATGAAGGAGAGAAGGTCGCCGACGGCGATTTCTCTCACGAGAGGATTGGGGAGGGATTGTGGGGTTAGTGGGAGATGAGGTGTGCTATACCTGGCCAAACGGCCCGGCACGGCCTGGCCCGCCGTAAACGTGCCTGGCACGGCACGGCCCGTCTCGGCATGAATAATAACCGGGTCGTGCCGTGCCGGCCCACGGGTGGGAGCTAGCAGCCCAGGCACGGCACGTAGTCTACATGAGCCGGCACGCGGCACGCCCAGGCACGCCGGCCCGTTGGAGGACGCTGGGCCGTCTGGCGCGATTTTTTTCTTTTTCTTCGCAATACCTCTGAAAACTGCAAAAAAAGGCCAAAAAAATTAGAAAATTACAAAATCTGGTAGACTATTATGTGAGATAAATCTAGAGTTTTGTTAGCACATATACATCATTAAAACTCCCATCTAAAAGAATAAAAGAATACAAGACATACTCTATAATTACAAAAGGATAAAAAATACAAAGACTACACTATAACACTACTACTACTTAGATTCAAGCACTAATAAAATACGCATGCACTATGAAAATATTAAACATATTAGGGTATTGGTATTTATATAGGACATATATATTTATATTTTTCAAAAAAACATAAACGGGTCATGCCGTGCCGGCCCGCGTGCCTAGCCTCCAGGCCCAGGCACGGCCCATGGCGTGCCGTGTGCCGGGCCTGGCCCGTTTAGCCCGGGCCGTGCCGTGCCTGGGTCGTGCCGGGCCTGCGTGCTACCGGGCCGGCCCAGTTAGCACGACCCGTTTGGCCAGCTATAAGGTGTGCGGTCGTGGGCTGCTTCCTTTTTTTTTCTTTTTTCTTTCTTTTTATCGAGCGGCGAGGCGTCGTGGCTTTCCTCATATTTCTGGAAGAAGAAGAAAATATGTGTGCGTGCGATGGGAGGGGATCGAACGAGGTCGAACCATCACGACGTTCGATCCCTCTTTTAATAGTACCGGCCGCGACCAAAGATACATTGAAAATACTTAGGGTTTTGCGTCATCTCACAACTTGCGTCACCACCGTAGTCCACTTCATCCTGAACACTGATGTGCATCGGCGTGCGGGATATCAGGTCTCCGGAGCCATTCGTATTTGTGATCCTGCACCGGGAGAGGCCAAATTAGATTTGGAAGCGCTCTGCGCAACTGCTCAAGTTCGTCATTACAGATCATCTTTCATCCAAGTCAGGTGGCGCTACTCATCGCCGTCTCCAACTCCGTCAGCAATAGATCGTCATCAATTCTGTCATCAACAATGTCGCTCCTACAGCAGCTAACGAACATTACTTCCATCGTGATCTATTCATGACTCTATTTGTAGTTGTTGTTACATGTGCAATACTGCTCTGCATGTCTTCCTATTCATCTAGTATGCTAGATTATTGTATGTTATTTTCTGTTCTAGTCATGAATTATTTATTGGAATTAATCATAATATGCCTAATATTCCAATAGAACTTACACAAATCTCATAACCTGATGTATAAAAATTAAGAAAAGATGCAAGATCTGCACAAGGTTGAACTAATTAACCAAACACATGAAGTATGTGCATGCACCAGCAATGGAAGGAACACGCGCGCGCGCACACACACGCACACGTAGTGACTTGTGCAACCATGATGTTGAAAACTATGCAAGACCTGTTTTCATCTTTTTTCCAATTTAGAGTTAATCTCCCTTGTTGCTACCACATCAACTAGGGTAGAATACACAAACGTCATGTAGACAGCAAAGATTACAAATTAGTGATAGATTAAATTCAAATGATAAAATAGGTGCATGCGGCTTATTCAAGTGCCTCACGAACCACGCAAATATTCGCCTATTACACGGTTCACAAACTCTGCATGGGATGGGGCTACCTATTATTTATAGTACATACGACGGTTTGCTTCAAGCTGCTATGTTTCGGTAGTAATTGCAGAAAGCATGTTTGTGGTTGCAGCACCCACAACAATGTGTGCTAGTACTCATTTATTCATGATGAAGTGAAGATATCGAGCCCCCATTTATAGAATGTTTGAGTATCTACTTGTACTTCAAGTCTATAGGTCACTTGTCTTTCAAATTTATACCACTACATGTACTTGCCCACAAGGCTCAGTAATATAATCCAACAAATTTCACAATATTCATCTCATTATCAAACAGAAGGAAGTGCCAACGAGTACACACGTGATGCTGATACGTCCATTTTGCATCATGCTTTTATATCGATATTTATCGCATTATGGACTGTTATTTCACTTTATGTCACAATACTTATGGCTATTCTCTCTTATTTTACAAGGTTTACATAAGGAGGGAGAATGCCGGCAGCTGGAATTCTAGGATGGAAAAGGAGCAAATATTAGAGACCTATTCTGCGCAACTCCAAAAGTCCTGAAACTCCACGGAACATTTTAAAACAAATAAAGAAAAATCCTCGCCAAAGATGAAGGCCAGCGGGCCCACACCCTGTTCACGAGGGTGGGGGGCGCGCCCCTACCTCGTGGGCCCCCTGGTGGCTCTCCGACGTCCATCTTCTCATATATGAAGTCTTTCGATGAGAAAAAAATAATAAGAAACTTTTCGGGACGAGACTCCGTCACCACGAGGCGGAACCTTGGCGGATCCAATCTAGAGCTCCGGCAGAGCTGTTCTGCTGGGGAAACTTCCCTCCGGGAGGGGGAAATCATCACCATCGTCATCACCAACGCTCCTCTCATCGGGAGAGGGCAATCTCCATCAACATCTTCACCAGCACCATCTCATCTCCAAACCCTAGTTCATCTCTTGTATCCAATTCTTGTCTCAAAGTCCGGGATTGGTGCTAGTAGGTTGCTAGTAGTGTTGATTATTCCTTGTAGTTGATGCTAGTTGGTTTATTTGGTGGAAGATCATATGTTCAGATCCTATATGCATATTATTACCCCTCTGATTATGAACATGAATATGCTTTGTGAGTAATTACATTTGTTCCTGAGGACAAGGGAGAAGTCTTGCTATTGGTAGTCATGTGAATTTGGTATTCGTTTGATATTTTGATAAGATGTATGTTGTCTAGCCTCTAGTGGTGTTATGTGAACGTCGACTACATAACACTTCACCATTATTTGGGCCTAGAGGAAAGCATTGGGAAGTAATAAGTAGATGATGGGTTGCTAGAGTGACAGAAGCTTAAACCCCAGTTTATGCGTTGCTTCGTAAGGGGCTGATTTGGATCCACATGTTTCATGCTATGGTTAGGTTTACCTTAATACTTTTGTTGTAGTTGCGGATGCTTGCAATAGAGGTTAATCATAAGTGGGATGCTTGTTCAAGTAAGAACAGCACCCAAGCACCGGTCCACCCACATATCAAATTATCAAAGTATCGAACGCGAATCATATGAACGTGATGAAAACTAGCTTGACGATATTCCCATGTGTCCTCGGGAGCGCTTTTCCTATTATAAGAGTTTGTTCTGACTTGTCCTTTGCTACAAAAAGGATTGGGCCACCTTGCTGTACTTTATTTACTTTTGTTACTTGCTGCTCGTTACAACCTATCTTATCACAAAACTATCTGTTACCACTTATTTCAGTACTTGCAGAGAATACCTTGCTGAAAACCGCTTATCATTTCCTTCTGCTCCTCGTTGGGTTCGACACTCTTACTTACCGAAAGGACTACGATAGATCCTCTATACTTGTGGGTCATCAAGACTCTTTTCTGGCGCCGATGCCGGGGAGTGTAGCGCCTTTGGTAGGTGGAATTTGGTAAGGGAAAATTTATATAGTGTGCTGAAATTTACTGTCACTTGTTAGTATGGAAAGTAATTCTCCGAGGGGCTTGTTCGGGGTATCTTCACCCCGTCCAGTAGAGCAAAGAGTTGCTCCTCAACCTACTGAACCTATTGAAAATGAAACTCCTTTTGAATTTCCTTCGGGTATGATGGAAAAACTGCTAGCTAACCCTTTTACAGGAGATGGAACAAAGCATCCTGATGAGCACTTAATATATGTGGATGAAGTTTGTGGATTATTTAAGCTTGCAGGTATACCCGATGATGTTTCTAAGAAGAAGGTATTCCCTTTATCTTTGAAGGGAGACACATTGATATGGTATAGGCTATGTGATGATATGAGATCATGGGACTATAAAAGATTGAAGCTGGAATTTCATCGAAAGTATTACCATATGCATCTTGTTCATCGTGATCGCAATTATATATATAATTTCTGGCCTCGTGAAGGAGAAAGCATCGCTCAAGCTTGGGGGAGGCTTAAATCAATGTTATATTCATGCCCCAATCATGAGCTCTCAAGAGAAATGATTATTCAAAATTTATATGCTCGGCTTTCTGATAACAATCGCACCATGCTCGATACTTCTTGTGCTGGCTCTTTTATGATGAGGACTACTGAATTCAGATGGAATTTATTGGATAAAATTAAACGCAACTCTGAAGATTGGGACCTCGACGAAGGTAAGGAGTCAGGTATGACACCTAAGTTTGATTGTGTTAAATCTTTTATGGATACCGATATTTTCCGTAAGTTTAACACTAAATATGGACTTGACTCTGAGATAGTAGCTTCTTTCTGTGAACCTTTTGCTACTTATGTTGATCTCCCTAAGGAGAAGTGGTTTAAATATCATCCTCCCATAGAAGTAAAAGTAGCTGCACCTATTAAAGTTGAAGAAAAGATTGTCACTTATAATGATCCTATTGTTCCTACTTCTTATATTGAGAAACCACCTTTCCCTGTTAGAATAAAGGATCATGCTAAAGCTTCAACTGTTGTTCGTAAAAGCAATATTAGAACTTATACACCTCCTGAGCAAGTTAAAGTAGAACCTAATATTGCTATTGTTAAAGATCTCTTGTCTGATAATATTGATGGGCATGCTATTCAGTTCTGTAGTGAAACTGCTAGAATTGCTAAACCTTGTGCTAAGGATAAACATAGACCTGTGGTAGGCGTGCCTGTTATTTCTGTTAAAATAGGAGAACATTGTTATCATGGCTTATGTGATATGGGTGCTACTGCTAGTGCAATACCTATTGACTTATACAAAGAAATTATGCATGACATTGCACCTGTTGAGTTAGAAAAAGTTGATGTTACTATTAAACTTGCTAATAGAGATACTATTTCACCAATGGGAATTGTTAGAGATGTTGAAGTATTGTGTGGGAAAACTAAATATCCTGCTGATTTTCTTGTTCTTGGTTCCCCACAAGATAGCTTTTGTCCCATTATATTTGGTAGACCCTTCTTAAATACTGTTAATGCTACCATAGATTACACAAGGGATGTTGTTACTGTCGGCTTAGATGATATGAATCATGAATTTAATTTCTCTAAATTTAGTAAACAACACCGTGAAGAAGAATTGCCTAGTAAGGATGAAATTATTGGTCTTGCTTCTATTGTCGTACCTCCTAGTGATCCTTTAGAACAATATTTGCTAGACCATGAGAATGATATGTTTATGAATGAAAGAAGGGAAATAGATGAAGTATTCTTTAAACAGGAACCTATGCTGAAACACAATTTGCCTGTTGAAATCCTAGGGGATCCCCCTCCACCTAAGGGTGATCCTGTGTTTGAGCTTAAACCGTTGCCTGATAATCTTAAATATGCTTATCTTGATGGAAAGAAGATATATCCTGTTATTATTAGTTCTAACCTTTCAGAGCATGAAGAAGAAAGATTATTGAAAACTCTGAAGAAGCACCGTGCTGCTATTGGATATACTCTTGATGATCTTAAGGGCATTAGTCCCACTCTATGTCAACATAAAATAAATTTGGAAGCAGATGCCAAACTAGTTCGCGATCCTCAACGACGTATGAATCCTAAAATGAAATAAGTTGTAAGAAAATAAATACTAAAGCTTCTAGAGGCAGGTATAATTTATCCCGTTGCTGAGAGTCAGTGGGTAAGTCCTGTTCATTGTGTCCCTAAGAAGGGGGGTATTACTATTGTTCCTAATGATAAAGATGAATTGATTCCACAAAGAATTATTATAGGTTATAGGATGGTAATTGATTTATGCAAATTAAATAAGGCTACTAAGAAAGATCATTACCCCTTTCCTTTTATCGATCAAATGCTAGAAAGATTATACAAACATACACATTACTGATTTCTAGATGGTTATTCTGGTTTCTCTCAAATACCTGTGTCGGCTAAAGATCAATCAAAGACTACTTTTACATGCCCTTTTGGTACTTTTGCTTATAGACGTATGCCTTTTGGTTTATGTAATGCACCTGCTACCTTTCAAAGATGTATGATGGCTATATTCTCTGACTTTTGTGAAAAGATTTGTGAGGTTTTCATGGACGACTTTTCCGTCTATGGATCTTCTTTTGATGATTGCTTGAGCAATCTTGATCGAGTTTTGCAGAGATGTGAAGAAACTAATCTTGTCTTGAATTGGGAAAAGTGCCACTTTATGGTTAATGAAGGTATTGTCTTGGGGCATAAAGTTTCTGAAAGAGGTATTGAAGTTGATAAAGCCAAGGTTGATGCTTTTGAAAAGATGGCATGTCCCAAGGACATCAAAGGTATAAGAAGTTTCCTTGGTCACGCCGGATTTTATAGGAGGTTCATTAAGGACTTCTCAAAAATTTCTTGGCCTCTAAATAATTTATTACAAAAAGATATACCATTTGTCTTTGATGATGATTGTATAGAAGCATTTGAAATACCTAAGAAAGCATTAGTCTCTGCACCTATTGTTCAGCCACCTGATTGGAATTTACCCTTTGAAATTATGCGTGATGCTAGTGATTATGCCGTAGGTGCTATTCTAGGGCAAAGAGTTGATAAGAAATTAAATGTTATCCATTATGCTAGTAAGACTCTAGACAATGCTCAAAGAAATTATGCTACTACTGAAAAAGAACTTTTAGCAGTTGTATTTGCTTATGATAATTCTAGACCTTATATTGTTGATTCTAAAGTAACTATCCACACTGATCATGCTGCTATTAAATATCTTATGGAGAAGAAAGATGCTAAACCTAGACTTATTAGATGGGTTCTCTTGCTACAAGAATTTGATTTGCATATTGTTGATAGAAAAGGAGCTGAGAACCCCGTTGCAGACAACCTATCTAGGTAAGAGAATGTTCTTGATGACCCACTACCTATGATGATAGCTTTCCTGATGAACAATTAAATGTCATAAGTACTTCTCGTAGTACCCCTTGGTATGCTGATTATGCTAATTATACTGTTGCTAAATTCATACCACCTAGCTTCACATACCAACAAAAGAAAAGTTCTTCTATGATTTGAGACATTACTTTTGGGATGACCCACATCTTTATAAAGAAGGAGTAGATGGTGTTATTAGACGTTGTGTACCTAAGCATGAAAAGGAACAGATCCTACGCAAGTGCCACTCTGAAACTTATGGAGGACACCACACGGGAGATAGAACTGCACATAAGGTATTGCAATCCGGTTTTTATTGGCCTACTCTCTTCAAGGATGCCCGTAAGTTTGTCCTATCTTGTGATGAATGTCAAAGAATTGGTAATATTAGTAGACGTCAAGAAATGCCTATGAATTATTCACTTGTTATTGAACCGTTTGATGTTTGGGGCTTTGATTATATGGGACCTTTTCCTGCCTCTAATGGATATACGCATATTTTAGTTGCTGTTGATTACGTTACTAAGTGGGTAGAAGCTATTCCAACTAGTAGTGTTGATCATAACACTTTTATTAAAATGCTTAAAGAAGTTATTTTTCCGAGGTTTGGAGTCCCTAGATATTTAATGACTGATGGTGGTTCACATTTTATTCATGGTGCTTTCCGTAAAATGCTTGCTAAATATGACATCAATCATAGAATTGCATCTCCGTATCACCCACAGTCTAGTGGTCAAGTAGAATTGAGTAATAGAGAACTTAAATTAATTTTGCAAAAGACTGCCAATAGGTCTAGAAAGAATTGGTCCAAGAAACTTGATGATGCATTATGGGCCTATAGAACTGCTTATAAAAATCCTATGGGTATGTCTCCGTATAAAATGGTATATGGAAAAGCATGTCACTTACCTCTCGAACTAGAACATAAGGCATATTGGGCTATTAAAGAGCTCAATTATGATTTCAAACTTGCCGGTGAAAAGAGGTTATTTGATATTAACTCACTTGATGAATGGAGGACCCAAGCTTATGAAAATGCCAGGTTGTTTAAAGAAAAGGTTAAAAGATGGCGTGACAAAAGGATACAAAAGTGTGAGTTTAATGTAGGTGATTATGTATTGCTATACAACTCTTGTTTAAGATTTTTTGCAGGAAAACTTCTCTCTAAATGGGAAGGCCCCTATGTTATCGAGGAGATCTATCGTTCCAATGCCATAAAAATCAACAACTTCAAAGGCACAAATCCGAAGGTGGTAAATGGTCAGAGAATTAAACATTATATCTCAGGTAATCCCATAAATATTGAAACCAATATTATTGAAACCGTAACCCCGGAGGAATACATAAGGGGCACTTTACAGAACGTTTCAGACTCCGAAAAGGAATAGGTATGCGGTACGGTAAGTAAACCGACTCCAAAACAATTTTTAAGGCAATATTTCTCCATTTTGGGATATTTAGAAAAATAGAAATTTAAGTAGCAGTCCGGGAAGGACAGGAGGGCCCCACGAGGGTGGAGGGCGCGGCCTACCCCCTGGGCGCGCCGCCCTACCTCGTGAGCACCTCGTGTGCCTTCCGGACTCTGTTTTCTTGCACTATACGTATTTTGGTCGGTAAAAATTCACTATATATTCTCTCGAAGGTTTTGACTCCCGTATCACGCAAATATCCTCTGTTCTTGTTTTGGGTTGTTCCCTGTCAGGGTTGTCAAGGCCAGGCATCATGTCATCCCCCTCCTTCAACAACGGTGACAAAGATGCCTGGCTAATGAAGATAGAGCTGAAGAGGGAAGAACCCATGGAGATCAACAAGGATGAAGGGATCAAGAAGACTACGGAGGACCAAGCTCCGGCAACAGAAGACATCCTCCAACTTGATCACAACCTTCTTACCTCAATTGAGATCGAAGCTTTCCAGATGATTGAGTTAACTCGTATTCAAAACAAGTATCTCACAAGTGAAAATAGTTTGTTGAAGGAGCATATCTTAGCACTCAAGGGCATTATTCGCAAGCTAGAGGACCTCTTACGCTCGATGTGCGACTATCCATCACCTCCTTCTTCACCAACCAAGGAGATATAATCACATGGGTATGGGCACTCCCCTTGGCAACCGCCAAGCTTGGGGGAGGTGCCCCGGTATCGTATCACAATCACAACTCCTATCTTTACCGTTTTCCTTAGTTCGATCCTGTTAGTAGTATTTTGATCTAGTAGAATAAAGTTTATGGCATGATCTAGTTTTAAGTTTTGTTTTATGATCTCTCTATGTAATCGAGTCCGTGAGCTATATAATAAAGATTAGTGTTGAGTCAAGGGCTTGATTTTCTTGCTATGATCTTGGGTGAATAAAAGAAAAGAGAAAAAAAGAATAAGAAGAAACAAAAGTTCATATTGATCTTATTGATAGTAATGACTTCACATAGAAAGAGTGTGATGATTAAAAGTTGTTGGGAGTTGGCAGACATAGCTTTGGTCATCGTTGCAATTAATAGGAAGTAATAAGGAAAGAGAGGTTTCACATATAAATATACTATCATTGACATCTTTTATGATTGGGAGCACTCATCAAAATATGACATGCTAAAGAGTTGATGTTGGACAAGGAAGACAATGTAATGGGTTATCTTTTCTTGTATCTGAGATAAAGTATGTTATCATGGATCATCCAACATGTTGACCTTGCCTTTCAGTTGTTCTACTAAAATGTACACTGCCTTCAGTTTAATCAAAGGATCTTGGCTAAGGTTCTTGCTTCATGGGCCTGCACATGTTTTATACACAAAGTCAGCTGGCGGTTTAAATTCCGGATCAGCAAAATGTACATAAGATTAAAAACGGACGGCTTACCAAAGATGGCGGCCACCATTTGAGACATCCGGCCCTTTAAGCCATTCAGCTTTGTTGACACCTCTTCAAGGGCTGCTTCGGCTCTCTCAGCACGTTGTGTCAGAAGCATTTTTTCCTCTGCCCAGGTCTTTTTCTTGGCAGCCAAACTGGTCTTTAAGTTTCCGTCTCAGAAATACTTATTTGCAATTTGGAGTTAGCAGATTTAATCTCTGCTTCCTGACCTGCTAGCCGGGTCTTCGCATCAGTCAATTGCGAGTTTAGATCAGATAAGGCATTCTGCAAAGATACATACTCAGATAAGTCAAGATTTTGCTCAAAGTTTCAAATATCAAGATTCAAGTCTCAAGTACTTTACAAAAAACCACTTGACACTTGGGGGCTAATGTATGCCAAAACAATTTCTTGTGACTCTACAGACATACTTTAAGCCCAAGTACTTTACAAAGTAACAACACTTGGCACTTGGGGACTAATGTATGCAATTCAGCAAGTTTCTCAAGGTTAAGCCGGAGTATTAAGTTCTTTCAAAATGGTACAAATCAATTTAAAGTACCGGCTCATTTCTGATCAAAAAGAACCGGCCCTTGGGGACTACAGGTGAAGCTTTGTTCTATTGGATTCAAGGAAAGTTTCAAAAGTAAAGGTCTTGGCCTATATTATAAAGTCTACAGATCATTCCGTTTCTTTCATAATCTGAAGACTTGGGGGCTGGTGGAATATATAGATAAGCCGGAAGAACATACCTCATATTTCAACTGCAACTGTTTGACCATTTCGATCTCAGAGTCGCGACTGGAGTGCACGTGGTTGAGATAGCCGGATAAAATATCGTTGGCATTTAGATGGTCATAATTGGCAACGTCAAAGCGCACTTTTTGCCTCTCCAATGCCTCTTGTTTCGCAGTACACTGAGCCAGCACAGTTGGATTCCCCGGCTCAATAAAGCGGCTCCCGGTGATCTGAACATCTGGTGCAGACGGTGATGGCGGGTTGGCTGAGCTTGATGGTCCAGTAGCAGAAGGGTTCACAGTGGTCTCATCAAATGATGGCTCAGGAGGATTTGCTTCTGTATCAACAGGCGGGTCTTCTGGAGCGTCGGTTAATGGAGAGGATGGCCTGACCGGATCAGATGCAAGCATCGGCGGGTCTTCCGCCGGCTTAGCTGCCTTTGCTTTATTGGATTTAGCTTGACCACTAAGAGGGATGTTGCAGGATTGTCAGTATAAAGATACAATTTGAACAACCCGGAAAAAAGGAGGATTTTTCATTACCCAGGGGCAGTCTTGAAGGCCGGAAATTGCGTCTGCGATGAGTCGCCAGAAGAGCGAGACACCTCCTGAAAAGATAAAATAAAGTTAAAGGAAAGGGAAAGGATCCATTAAACAGAGTTAAAAACAAAAGAAGTAAACCTCATTCGGGTGCTTCCGAGGAGTCTGTTGAAGAACAACAGCCGGCTCATCTTCACTCCGAACTTGACGGCGACTTTCATGTTGCTACTTTTCCAAACGAAAGTTGGGATCCAAGTGAGCTAACAGGTTAGAAAACCTTACTTTACGGATCACTCGTCGAATTTTTTGTCTTGGCAAGGGCTCTGAGTCGGAGGAAATGATAGTTACCTCTGCTTCTGCGGCCTGACTGGCCCCAGTGTCATCCTGGTAATGATCAGTGTTAATAAGATTATTAAAAACTTGGCCAAGGGAATCAAGGGCTACCTTCGAATCAGATGTATCATCAAGTTTCATCCAATCTTCAGCAGTGTTCTTCTTTTTCTTCTTCGACTTTCGGGTCGTTTTCTTGGCGTTTATGGCGGCGACTTTCGCCTTCTTGGCAGCCTCGTGGTCATATTTAACTTTCCAAAAGTCAGAGTTGGCCTGCAGACAGGCAAAAACAAGATGAAAGGTCAGTATTAAACAATATGGCTGGGAAAAATACAAAGGAAAGAGGTCAGAATATCCTTACTTCTGGCACCGGGTTAAGCTTACAGAAGGGGTTTAACCCAACAATACTGCAGTCTTCATATTTCCCATTCACCAAAAGGTTTGACATTGAGACAATATCTTCTTTGGTTAATTGAGAGGGGCTGTGACGAAGAGAGTCGTCCGGGCCTCCACCATACTCATACATCAACTTTGACCGACGGCTTAAAGGAATGACCCGCCATGAGATCCAGCAGCGGGTCAGATCAACTCCAGTTAACCCGTTGCCTAACAGAGCATTGATCCTTTTGATGGATGGTATCAACCTCTTGCGTTCAGCGGCAGTAAGTTTATCTGGAAGCGCGAACTTGGAGTCAAGACGATGGGGGCGATAACCCGGCAGTGGCTTTTCGTTTGCTGGTGAGATGTCCTGACAGTAGAACCAAGTCTGGTTCCAGTCCTTTGAGTGACTTGGTAAGACTATGAGAGGGAAGACAGCACCCTGCCGGCGCTGAATTGAGATGCCTCCAAGCTCTAAGCTAAGGCCGTTGGTGCACTCGTTCTGCCAGTTCAGATAAAAGTATTCTCTAAACAGCTCTACGGTCGGCTCTTGCTGAAGATACATGATACGTCCATTTTGCATCATGCTTTTATATCGATATTTATTGCATTATGGGCTGTTATTTCACATTATGTCACAATACTTATGGCTATTCTCACTTATTTTATAAGGTTTACACTAGCACATATGCCTGTGCGTTGCAACGGGGAAAATTGATGTTTTGCACAAGCATAATGTCCCACAGCATCAGATTCATTATGAAGAGCATGTTGCAACACAGCATCATCCTTCTACAAAATGAACATAAAAAATATGTTGCAATTTAGTCGTGTTCATATTTTCTTTGCGGGGCGTAATGTCCCACTAGTTTCATTTAAATACAATCTTTTTAATGGCATTTAAGTATGATCCTTTCATTAATTACCATGAAGTCCTCACTCATTTTAGTCGGGAATCAAATCCTTTCTTTTCTAATTTAGTAGCCCCAACACATTAACGCCTATAGATTTTTCCTTTTAATTATCATGCCTTTTTACTTCAAATCCTTCATGTAGAATTTATTAAGACCACAATTTTTCTAATAGTTATTCCACCGATTTACCCATAATCCTTTCTTTAATTGGCCACATCTGTTTAAATATTATATTTAAGCCCACAATCCTTCCTTTATTAGCTCATTCGCTTAATTAGCTCTCCCTAAACATGAGCCTTGGACCTCACCCTTCCCCATCTACAGGAACGAAGGGCGATTTGTGCGAACCCTGGGCTCTCCGCCTCGCCGTTGCCTAATCGGCGGCTCCCTCGCCCTCCGTCGGACGCTCCGGCGGCGGGAGGAACGGGGAAGCCCGATTTGCAGTGTGTACATATTGTAGGAGTGTCTAGGGAGCCAGCCGGTGGCGTCGTGGAGGTGGCGGTGCGACTGGATCGGCTTTTTGCAGGTGTTGGTCTCCCCTTCGACGGCGAAGTTCCGGTGGAGCTCCGCAGTGGACCAGCTCCTTTCTTCGTGCTCGCTGCTCGATGGAGAGGTCGTGCACGGTTCCCCCGTGCCGAAGATCGAGGGATGGCGATTCCGGCGGTTGAAGATCTGGATAAGGAAGGCGATGTTGAGCGGTGCGACGACGACGACCATGGATGTAGGTCCCCAGGGACTGTTGATCGGAGACTTCCCGGGGGCTGCTTCGATCCAAGGCGTCAGCGAGCAGCGGCTAACGGCGCATCACCGGCTCGTCCACGGCGTCGGCGTAGTTGGGTTGCAGAGGGGCTTGGTTGTAACTTCCTTTTCTGTGTGGACCTTTCAGTAATTTGGCTATTTTAATATCAACTCCTTTTCTCGCAAAAAATAAATAAACATGATGACTGCCACTCGTATATTTAGAGTGAGTTGGGATTAGTAAATATGAAAGGTGCATAAGTCTTTGGTTGTTACATCTAAGAGATAGACAGGAGGTCTTGTGTTCAATTCCCACAATGTTGATTTATTTTGACCCAATTATTTTTCGTGGTCTCTCTATGAAAGCCCATAAAAGTCTCATCAACATACAAGTAACTGGGCCAAATTGCTTAACGTGTGTAAACCAAACGTAAAGGACTAAACCAAACCAAGAATACCTATTCCCTTTAATAGTAGGTATAGATAAGGAGGGAGAATGCCGGCAGCTGGAATTCTGGGCTAGAAAAGGAGCAAATATTAGAGACCTATTCTGCACAACTCCAAAAGTCCTGAAACTCCACGAAATACCTTATAATAAATAATGAAAAATCCTCGCCAAAGATGAAGACCAGGGGCCCACACCCTTTCCACGAGGGTGGGGGCGCCCCCCTAGGGCGCGCCCCCTACCTCGTGGGCCCCTTGGTGGCTCTCCGATGACCATCTTCTCCTATATGAAGTCTTTCGTCGAGAAAAAATAAGAAGCAACCTTTCGGGATGAAACTCCGCCGCCACGAGGCAGAACCTTGGCGGATCCAATCTAGACCTCCGGCAGAGCTGTTCTGCCGGGGAAATTTCCCTCCCGGAGGGCGAAATCATCGCCATCATCATCACCAACGCTCCTCTCATCAGGAGAGGGCAATCTCCATCAACATCTTCATCAGCACCATCTCATCTCAAAACCCTAGTTCATCTCTTGTATCCAATTCTTGTCTCCAAGTCCGGGATTGGTGCTAGTAGGTTGATGGCAGTGTTAATTACTCCTTGTAGTTGATGCTAGTTGGTTTAATTGGTGGAAGCTCATATGTTCAGATCCTTTATGCATATTATTACCCCTCTGATTATGAACATGAATATGCTTTGTGAGTAGTTACGTTTGTTCCTGAGGACAAGGGAGAAGTCTTGCTATTAGTAGTCATGTGAATTTGGTATTCGTTCGATATTTTGATGAGATGTATGTTGTCTAGCCTCTAGTGGTGTTATGTGAACGTCGACTACATAACACTTCACCATTATTTGGGCCTAGAGGAAGGCATTGGGAAGTAATAAGTAGATGATGGGTTGCTAGAGTGACAGAAGCTTAAACCCTAGTTTATGTGTTGCTTTGTAAGGGGCTGATTTGGATCCATATGTTTCATGCTATGGTTAGGTTTACCTTAATACTTTTGTTGTAGTTGCGGATGCTTGCAGTAGAGGTTAATCATAAGTGGGATGCTTGTTCAAGTAAGAACAGCACCCAAGCACCGGTCCACCCACATGTCAAATTATCAAAGTACCGAACGCGAATCATATGAACGTGATGAAAACTAGCTTGACGATATTCCCATGTGTCCTCGGGAGCGCTTTTCCTTATATAAGAGTTTGTCCAGGCTTATCCTTTGCTACAAAAAGGATTGGGCCACCTTGCTGCACTTTATTTACTTTTGTTACTTGTTGCTCGTTACAAATTATCTCATCGCAAAACTATATGTTACCACTTATTTCACTACTTGCAGAGAATACCTTGCCGAAAACCGCTTATCATTTCCTTCTGCTCCTCGTTGGGTTCGGCACTCTTACTTATCGAAAGGACTATGATAGATCCCCTATACTTGTGGGTCATCAAGACTCTTTTCTGGTGCCGTTGCCAGGGAGTGAAGCGCCTTTGGTAGGTGGAATTTGGTAAGGAAAAATTTATATAGTGTGCTGAAATTTACTGTCACTTGTTACTATGGAAAGTAATCCTCTGAGGGGCTTGTTTGGGGTATCTTCACCCCGGCCAGTAGAGCAAAGAGTTGCTCCTCAACCTACTGAACCTATTGAAGATGAAATTCCTTATGAGTATCCTTCGGGTATGATCGAAAAACTGCTAGCTAATCCTTTTACAGGAGATGGAACAAAGCATCCTGATGAACACCTAATATATGTGGATGAAGTTTGTGGATTATTTAAGCTTGCAGGTATACCCGATGATGTTGCTAAGAAGAAGGTCTTCCCTTTATCTTTGAAGGGAGACACATTGATATGGTATAGGCTATGTGATGATACGAGATCATGAAACTATAGAAGATTGAAATTGGAATTTCATCAAAAGTATTACCCTATGCATCTTGTTCATCGTGATCGCAATTATATATATAATTTTTGGCCTCGCGAAGGAGAAAGCATCACTCAAGCTTGGGGGAGGCTTAAATCAATGCTATATTCATGCCCCAGTCATGAGCTCCCAAGAGAAACAATCCTTCAAAAAAATTATGCTCGACTTTCTGATAATAATCGTGCCATGCTCAATACTTCTTGTGCTGGCTCTTTTATGATGAAGACTATTGGATTTAGATGGGATTTATTGGATATAATTAAGCGCAACTCCGAATATTGGGACCTCGACAATGGTAAGGAGTCAGGTATGACACCTAGTTTTGATTATGTTAAATCTTTTATGGATACCTATATTTTCCGTAAGTTTAGCACTAAATATGGACTTGATTTTGAGATACTAGCTTCTTTCTGTGAATCTTTTGCTACTTATGTTGATCTCCCTAAGGAGAAGTGGTTTTAATATCATCCTCCCATAGAAGTAAAAGTAGCTGCACCCATTAAAGTTGAAGAAAAGACTGTCACTTATAGTGACCCTATTGTTCCTACTTGTTATGTTGAGAAACCACCTTTCCCTGTTAGGATAAAGGATCATGCTAAAGCTTCAACTTTGGTTCATAAAAGCAATATTAAAACATATACCCCTCCTGAGCAAGTTAAAGTAGAACATAATATTGCTATTGTTAAAGATCTCTTGTCTGATAATATTGATGGGCATGTTATTCAGTTCAAAGGTGAAACTGCTAGAATTGCTAAACCTTGTGATAAAGATAAACATAGACCTGTGGTAGGCGTGCCTGTTATTTCTATTAAAATAGGAGATCATTGTTATCATGGCTTATGTGATATGGGTGCTAGTGCTAGTGTAATACCTATTGACTTATACGAAGAAATTAAGAATGAAATTGCACCTGTTGAGTTAGAAGATATTGATGTTACTATTAAACTTGCTAATAGAGATACTATTGCACCAATTGGAATTGTTAGAGATGTTGAAGTCTTTTGTGGGAAAACAAAATATCCTTCTGATTTTCTTGTTCTTGGTTCCCCACAAGATAGTTTTTGTCCCTTTATATTTGGTAGACCCTTCTTAAATACTGTCAATGCTACCATAGATTGCACAAAGAATGTTGTTACTGTTGGTTTGGATGATATGGTTCATGAGTTTAATTTCTCTAAATTTAGTAAACAACATCGTGAGGAAGAATTACCTAGTAAGGATGAAATTATTGGTCTTGCTTCTATTGTCGTACCTCCTAGTGATCCTTTAGAACATTATTTGCTAGACCATGAAAATGATATGTTCATGAATGAAAGAAGGGAAATAGATGAAGTATTCTTTAAACAGGAACCTATTCTGTAACACAATTGGCTTGTTGAAATCTTAGGGGATCCTCCTTCACCCAAGGGTGATGCCGTGTTTGAGCTTAAACCTTTGCCTGATAATCTTAAATATGCTTATCTTGATGAAAAGAAGATATATCTTGTTATTATTAGTGCTAACCTTTCAGAGCATGAAGAAGAAAGATTATTGAAAACTATGAAGAAGCATCGTGCTGCTATTGGATATACTCTTGATGATCTTAAGGACATTAGTCCCACTCTATGTCAACATAAAATAAATTTGGAAGCAGATGCCAAACCAGTTCGTGATCCTCAACGACATCTGAATCCTAAAATGAAAGAAGTGGTAAGAAAAGAAATACTAAAGCTTCTGGAGGCAGGTATAATCTATCCCGTTGTTGATAGTGAGTGGGTAAGTCTTGTCCATTGTGTCCCTAAGAAGGGAGGTATTACTGTTGTTCCTAATGATAAAGATGAATTGATTCCACAAAGAATTATCACAGGTTATAGGATGGTAATTGATTTCTGCAAATTAAATAAAGCTACTAAGAAAGATCATTACCCCTTACCTTTTATTGATCAAATGCTAGAAAGATTATGCAAACATACACACTATTGCTTTCTAGATGGTTATTCTGGTTTCTCTCAAATACCTGTGTCGGCTAGAGATCAATCAAAGACTACTTTTACATGCCCTTTTGGTACTTTTTCTTATAGACGTACGCCTTTTGGTTTATGTAATGCACCTGCTACCTTTCAATGATGCATGATGGCTATATTCTCTGACTTTTGTGAAAAGATTTGTGAGGTTTTCATGGACGACTTTTCCGTCTATGGTTCCTCTTTTGATGATTGCTTGAGCAATCTTGATCGAGTTTTGTAGAGATGTGAAGAAACTAATCTTGTCTTGAATTGGGAAAAGTGCCACTTTATGGTTAATGAAGGTATTGTCTTGGGGCATAAAGTTTCTAAAAGAGGTATTGAAGTTGATAAAGCCAAGGTTGATGCTATTGAAAAGATGCCATGTCCTAAGGACATCAAAGGTATAAGAAGTTTCCTTGGTCACGCCGGATTTTACAGGAGGTTCATTAAGGACTTCTCAAAAATTTCTCGGCCTCTCACTAATTTATTGCAAAAAGATATACCATTTGTATTTGATGATGATGTGTAGAAGCATTTGAAATACTTAAGAAAGCATTAGTCACTACACCTGTTGTTCAGCCACCTAAGTGGAACCTACCCTTTGAAATTATGTGTGATGTTAGTGATTATGTTGTATGTGTTGTTCTAAGGCAAAGAGTTGATAAGAAATTAAATGTTATTCATTATGCTAGTAAGACTCTAGACGATGCTCAAAGAAATATGCTACTACTGAAAAAGAGCTTTTAGCAGTTGTATTTGCTTGTGATAAGTTCTTATATTGTTGATTCTAAAGTAACTATTCAAACTGATCATGCTGCTATTAAATATCTTATGGAAAAGAAAGATGCTAAACCTAGACTTATTAGATGGGTTCTCTTGCTACAAGAATTTGATTTGCATATTGTTGATAGAAAGGGAGCTGAGAACCCCGTTGCAGAAAACTTGTCTAGGTTAGAAAATATTCTTGATGACCCACTACCTATTAATGATAGCTTTCCTGATGAACAATTAAATTTTATAAGTACTTCTCGTAGTACTCCATGGTATGCTGATTATGCTAATTATATTGTTGCTAAGTTTATACCACCTACCTTCACATACCAGCAAAAGAAAAAGTTTTTCTATGATTTAAGAGTTAAGACATTACTTTTGGGATGACCCACATATTTATAAAGAAGGAGTAGATGGTGTTATTAGACGTTGTGTACCTGAGCATGAACAGGAACAGATCCTATGCAAGTGCCGTTCCGAGGCTTATGGAGGACACCACGCTGGAGATAGAACTGCACATAAGGTATTGCAATCTGGTTTTTATTGGCCTACTCTCTTCAAGGATGCCCGTAAGTTTGTCTTGTCTTGTGATGAATGTCAAAAAATTGGTAATATTAGTAGACGTCAAGAAATGCCTATGAATTATTCTCTTGTTATTGAACCGTTTGATGTTTGGGGCTTTGATTATATGGGACCTTTTCCTGCCTCTAATGGATACACACATATTTTAGTTGTTGTTGATTACGTTACTAAGTGGGTAGAAGCTATTCCAACTAGTAGTGCTGATCATAACACTTCTATTAAAATGCTTAAGGAAGTTATTTTCCCGAGGTTCGGAGTCCCTAGATATTTAATGACTGATGGTGGTTCACACTTTATTCATGGTGCTTTCCGTAAAATGCTTGCTAAATATGATGTTAATCATAGAATTGCATCTCCTTATCACCCACAGTCTAGTGGTCTAGTAGAGTTGAGCAATAGAGAGCTCAAATTAATTTTGCAAAAGACCGTTAATAGGTCTAGAAAGAATTGGTCCATGAAACTTGATGATGCATTATGGGCTTATAGAACTGCATACAAAAATCATATGGGTATGTCTCCATATAAAATGGTCTATGGAAAAGCCTGTCACTTACCTCCCGAACTAGAACATAAGGCATATTGGGCTATTAAAGAGCTCAACTATGATTTTAAACTTGCCGGTGAAAAGAGGTTATTTGATATTAGTTCACTTGATGAATGGAGAACCCAAGCTTATGAAAATGCCAAGTTGTTTAAAGAAAAAGTTAAAAGATGGCATGACAAAAGGATACAAAAGCGTGAGTTTAATGTAGGTGATTATGTATTGCTATACAACTCTCGTTTATGATTTTTTGCAGGAAAACTTCTCTCTAAATGGGAAGGCCCCTATGTTAATCGTTCCGGTGCCATAAAGATCAACAACTTCGAGGGCACAAATCCGAAAGTGGTAAACGATCAAAGAATCAAACATTATATCTCAGGTAATCCCATAATGTTGAAACCAATATTATTGAAACCGTATCCCCGGCGGAATACATAAGAGAGACTCTCCGGAACGTTTCAGACTCCGAAAAGGAATAGGTATGTGGTACGGTAAGTAAACCGACTCCAAAACAATTTTTAAGGCAATATTTCTCCGTTTTGGAATATTTAGAAAATTAGAAAAATAAGTAACAGTCCGGGAAGGACACGAGGGTGGTGGGTGCGCCCTACCCCCCTAGGTGCGCCCCCCTACCTCGTGAGCACCTCGTGTGCCTTCCGGACTCTGTTTTCTTGCACGATACCTATTTTGGTCGGTAAAAATTCATTATATAACCTCCCGAAGGTTTTGACTCCCGTATCACGCAAATATCCTCTGTTTTTGTTTCAAGTTGTCCCGTTGCAGATTAAATCAACATGTCTTCCCAGGATTCGGAAGGAGAAAGCTATGTGGATGATTACTTAGCAAATCCAAAGGTCTATGGAGATGTGGAACACGATGGATGGACCACGGAGGAAGAAGAGGACTATGAACCCAAGGGGAAGGAGGAGACGAGCTCAGATGAAGATGAAGCACCATTACCTCAACTTGGGGACATGCACGTGGAGTTCAAAAAGTCAAGTCTCCCTGATAGGGTAAAGAAACCCAAGTTCGAGTTTATCCCTTTTCGTCTCTTGCAGGAAAATAAGCAGGACCTATGCAAAAAGATATTAACCCTGGAGTGGGAGATTGATGATCTGAGGGATCAAAATGCCGTCCTCAAGCGCAAATTAAGGGAGAAGCCTAAGCCATCAACTAAGCCAACGTCACCACCACCTTCTTCACCGACAAAGGAGACATAATCACATGGGTATGGGCACTCCCCTTGGCAACTGCCAAGCTTGGGGGAGGTGCCCCGATATAGTATCACAATCACAACTCCTATCTTTACCGTTTTTCTTAGTTCGATCCTATTAGTAGTATCTTGATCTAGTAGAATAAAGTTTATGGCATGATCTAGTTTTGAGTTTTGCTTTATGATCTCTCTATGTAATCGAGTCCGTGAGCTATATATAGTAAAGATTGGTGTTGAGTCAAGGGCTTGACTATTTTGCCATGATCTTGGGTGAATAAAAGAAAAGAGAAAAGAATAAAAAGAAACAAAAAGTTCATATTGATCTTATTGAGAGTAATGACTTCACATAGAAAGAGTATGATGATTAAAAGTTGTTGGGAGTTGGCAAGCATAGCTTTGGTCATTGTTGCAATTAATAGGAAGTAATAAGGAAAGAGAGGTTTTCACATATAGATATATTATCATTGACATATTTTATGATTGGGAGCACTCATTAAAATATGACATGCTAAAGAGTTGATGTTGGACAAGGAAGACAACGTAATGAGTTATGTCTTTCTTATATCTGAGATAAAGTATGTTGTCATGGATCCTCTTGTTGGGGAACGTAGTAATTTCAAAAAAGTTCCTACGCACACGCAAGATCATGGTGATGCATAGCAATGAGAGGGGAGAGTGTGATCTACATACCCTTGTAGACCGACAGCGGAAGCGTTAGCACAACGCGGTTGATGTAGTCGTACGTCTTCACGGCCCGACCGATCAAGCACCGAAACTACGGCACCTCCGAGTTCTAGCACACGTTCAGCTCGATGACGATCCCCGGACTCCGATCCAGCAAAGTGTTGGGGAAGAGTTCCGTCAGCACGACGGCGTGGTGACGATCTTGATGTACTACCGTCGCAGGGCTTCGCCTAAGCACCGCTACAATATTATCGAGGATTATGGTGGAAAGGGGCACCGCACACGGCTAAGAATATGATCACGTGGATCAACTTGTGTGTCTAGGGGTGCCCCCTGCCCCCGTATATAAAGGAGCAAGGGGAGGTGCGGCCGGCCAGGAGGAGGGCGCGCCAGGAGGAGTCCTACTCCCACCGGGAGTAGGATTCCCCCCTTTCCTAGTTGGAATAGGATTCGGGAGGGGGAAAGAGGAGAGAGAGAAGGAAGGGGGGCGCCGCCCCCCTCTCCTTGTCCTATTCGGACTAGGGGGGAGGGGAGCGCGGCCCAGCCCTGGCCACCTCTCCTCTCTTCCACTAAAGCCCACTAAGGCCCATATACCTCCTGGGGGGTTCCGGTAACCTCCCGGTACTCCGGTAAAATCCCGATTTCACCCGGAACACTTCCGATATCCAAATATAGGCTTCCAATATATCAATATTTATGTCTCGACCATTTAGAGACTCCTCGTCATGTCCGTGATCACATCCGGGACTCCGAACAAACTTCGGTACATCAAAATGCATAAACTCATAATATAACTGTCATCAAAACCTTAAGCGTGCGGACCCTACGGGTTCGAGAACAATGTAGACATGACCGAGACACGTCTCCGGTCAATAACCAATAGCGGAACCTGGATGCTCATATTGGCTCCCCCATATTCTACGAAGATCTTTATCGCTCAGACCGCATAACAACATACATTGTTCCCTTTGTCATCGGTATGTTACTTGCCCGAGATTCGATCGTCGGTATCTCAATACCTAGTTCAATCTCTTTACCGACAAGTCTCTTTACTCGTTTCGTAATACATCATATTGCAACTAACTCATTAGTTGTAATGCTTGCAAGGCTTATGTGATGTGCATTACCGAGAGGGCCCAGAGATACCTCTCCGACAATCGGAGTGACAAATCCTAATCTTGAAATACGCCAACCCAACATGTACCTTTGGAGACACCTGTAGAGCTCCTTTATAATCACCTAGTTACGTTGTGATGTTTGGTAGCACACAAAGTGTTCCTCCGACAAACGGGAGTTGCATAATCTCATAGTCATAGGAACATGTATAAGTCATGAAGAAAGCAATAGCAACATACTAAACGATCGAGTGCTAAGCTAACGGAATGGGTCAAGTCAATCACATCATTCTCCTAATGATGTGATCCCGTTAATCAAATAACAACTCTTTGTCTATGGTTAGGAAACATAACCATCTTTGATTAACGAGCTAGTCAAGTAGAGGCATACTAGTGACACTCTATTTGTCTATGTATTCACACATGTATTATGTTTCTGGTTAATACAATTCTAGCATGAATAATAAACATCTATCATGAAATAAGGAAATAAATAATAACTTTATTATTGCCTCTAGGGCATATTTCCTTCAGTCTCCCACTTGCACTAGAGTCAATAATCTAGTTCACATCGCCATGTGATCTAACATCAATAGTTCACATCTTTATGTGGTTAACACCCATAGTTCACATCGATATGTGACCAACACCCAAAGGGTTTACTAGAGTCAGTAATCTAGTTCACATTGCTATGTGATTAACACCCAAAGAGTACTAAGGTGTGATCATGTTTTGCCTGTGAGAGAAGTTTAGTCAACGGGTCTGCCATATTCAGATCCGTAAGTATTTTTGCAATTTTCTATGTCTACAATACTCTGCACGGAGCTACTTTAGCTAATTGCTCCCACTTTCAATATGTATCCAGATGAAGACTAAGAGTCATCCGGATCAGTGCCAAAACTTGTATCGATGTAACCCTTTTACGACGAACCTTTTGTCACCTCCATAATCGAGAAATATATCCTTATTCCACTAAGGATAATTTTGACCGTTGTCCAGTGATATACTCCTAGATCACTATTGTACTCCCTTGCCAAAATTACTGTAGGGTATACAATATGTCTGGTACACAGCATGGCATACTTTATAGAACCTATGGCCAAGGCATAGGGAATGACTTTCATTCTCATTCTATTTTCTGCCGTGGTCAGGCTTTGAGTCTTACTCAACTTCACACCTTGTAACACAGACAAGAATTCTTTCTTTGACTGTTCCATTTTGAACTACTTCAAAATCTTGTCAAGGTATGTACTCATTGAAAAAACTTATCAAGCGTCTTGATCTATCTCTATAGATCTTGATGCTCAATATGTAAGCAGCTTCACCGAGGTTTTCTTTGAAAAAATCCTTTCAAACACTCCTTTATGATTTGCAGAATAATTCTACATTATTTCCGATCAACAATATGTCATACACATATACTTATCAGAAATGCTGTAGTGCTCCCACTCACTTTCTTGTAAATACAGGCTTCACCGCAAGTCTGTATAAAACTATATGCTTTGATCAACTTATCAAAGCATATATTCCAACTCCGAGATGCTTGCACCAGTCCATAGATGGATCGCTGGAGCTTGCATATTTTGTTAGCACCTTTAGGATTGACAAAACCTTCTGGTTGTATCATATACAACTCTTCTTTAAATCCATTAAGGAATGTAGTTTTGTTTATCCATTTGCCAGATTTCATAAAATTGCGGCAATTGCTAACATGATTTGGACAGACTTAAGCATTGCTACGAGTGAGAAAATTTCATCGTAGTCAACACCTTGAACTTTGTCAAAAACATTTTTCGACAAGTCTAGCTTTGTAGATAGTAACACTACTATCAGCGTCCGTCTTCCTCTTGAAGATCCATTTATTTTCTATGGCTTGCCGATCATCGGGCAAATCCATCAAAGTCCATACTTTGTTCTCATACATGGATCATATCTCAGATTTCATGGCCTCAAACCATTTCGCGGAATCTGGGCTCATCATTGTTTCCTCATAGTTCGCAAGTTCGTCATGGTCTAGTAACATGACTTCTAGAACAGGATTACCGTACCACTCTGGTGCGGATCTCACTCTGGTTAACCTACGAGATTCGGTAGTAACTTGATCTGAAGTTACATGATCATTATCATTAGCTTCCTCACTAATTGGTGTAGTAGTCACAGGAACAGATTTCTGTGATGAACTACTTTCCAATAAGGGAGAAGGTACATTTACCTTATCAAGTTCTACTTTCCTCCCACTCACTTCTTTCGAGAGAAACTCCTTCTCTAGAAAGGATCCATTCTCAGCAACGAACATCTTACCTTCGGATCTGTGATAGAAGGTGTACCCAACATTTTTCTTTTGGGTATCCTATGAACACACACTTCTCTGATTTGGGTTTGAGCTTATTAGGTTGAAACTTTTTTCACATAAGCATTGCAACCTCAAACTTTAAGAAACGACAGCTTAGGTTTCTTGTCAAACCATAGTTCATACGGTGTCGTCTCAATGGATTTAGATGGTGCCCTATTTAACGTGAATGCAACTGTCTCAAATGCATAATCCCAACACGATAGTGGTAGATTGGTAAGAGACATCATAGTTTGCACCATATCTAATAAAGTACGGTGATGACGTTCGGACACACCATTATGCTGTGGTGTTCTAGGTGGCGTGAGTAGTGAAACTATTTCACATTGTTTTTAACTGAAGGCCAAACTCGTAACTCAAATATTTTACTTATGCGATCATATCGTAGAAACTTTTTATTTTTGTTACGACGATTCTCCACTTCACTCTAAAATTCTTTGAACCTTTCAAATATTTTAGAATTGTGTTTCATCAAGTAGATATACCCATATCTGCTCAAATCATTGTGAAGGTCAGAAAATAACGATACCCGCCGCGAGCCTCAACACTCATCGGATCACATACATCAGTATGTATTATTTCCAATAAGTCAGTTGCTCGCTCCATTGTTCTGGAGAATGGAGTCTTAGTCATCTTGCCCATAAGGCATGGTTCGCAAGCATCAAGTGATTCATAATCAAGTGATTCCAAAATCCCATCAGCATGGAGTTTCTTCATGTGCTTTACACCAATATGACCTAAATGGCAGTGCCACAAATAAGTTGCACTATCATTATTAACTTTGCATCTTTTGTCTTCAATATTATGAATATGTGTATCTGTCGGTGCACTAGAGTAGGGGTACCCTAGTACCCCGAACTTGTGCACGGGCAGTCGCAGCATCCCGCGGCAAGGCTTGCCGGATGACCGCCAAGACCCTCCGTGGCTCCCTTGAAGACCATTCAAGAACAAAGTACTCAAACCAAGGCCCCGGCAAGAGGAGCTTGCCGGGAAGGCCAACCCAGGCCCCGGCAAGAGGAGCTTGCCGGGAAGAGACAAGACCCCGGCAAGAGGAGCTTGCCGAGAAGGCCACTCAAGGCATACCAAGGAAGCTTGCCGTGACGCGTCCTGCGTCCCGGCAAGGCCCGGTGAGCGACAAGCTCCCAAACATGACAAGACGACGACCGCGGCAAGGAGCTTGTCGCGGGAAACCCCCACTTCGTGCCTGCACTCCAGCACACCTGCTAATGTGTCGCTCTAGGACTCTCCCAAGCACACGTGGCAGGAGGCTGTGCAGCTAGGGGTGCGAGGTGGCAAGCGGAGATGAAGAGAAGGCCATCGTGGCAAACGGTGGCGCTCCTAACGGTCACTTTTTGCACTGTTTAAGCAACTCAGACAGGCATTTAATGCCCTTGTCCCTTGCCGTCAGAGTTAGGTAGGGTGCACTGTATCCACAGTAGCGGTAGCTGTACCTACCGCATCCTTTTCCATTTTTACCCTTCTTGTCTACGTTGCCCCCTGTCGGTGACCCCTTGAGAGTATAAAAGGAGGCCAAGGCGCAACGTAGAAGGGGGGGGGGGGGTTCAGCTAGTTTGGCCAGTTCGGCTCATTCAACCCCAGGAACACTCTCACGCTCAGTATGGCAGCGTCCGTCGCTCCTGAGCAAGAATTCAATACACTCAAACAAGCAGCAGTAGGGTTTTACGCATCCGTGCGGCCCGAAGCTGGGTAAAAACCGCTCGCGTGTACCACCTCGATCCGCTCTTTGTGCGGCCTCCGCCCCCCGCCGAACCGAAAGGGGCCCTGTCCCCATAGGTGTTGGTGGAATCAGCATCCCCGACATCTCTGGCGCGCCAGGTAGGGGGCGTCGAGATCGTGCGAACCCGATCCGGCGTGCACGCGAGCTAAATCTTCATCATCTTCATCGACATGCCACCGAAGAAGAAGGCTTCGGGGGCAATAGCCCCGTCTGCGTCGCTTCCACCGCCTTCGGAGCAGGCGGACGGTGGAGTGGACGCCGGCGGAAGAATGGACATCGACGAGGGTGCCCACAGCGCTGCCAAGTCCAAGGACAAGGCCGCGCAGACCTCGGCGTCCATACGCCCACCGCGCCCATCTCAGGAGGCGCGGGACCAGCAGCGTCATAGCGTTCGCAGCACCATACGTCCGCTGGCCCAAGACCAAGCTGGTGGTTCGCGCGGCGTTCAAGACCAGCATGCACGCCAGCATGCTGGCCCCAGTGAGGTGCGGTCGCCTGGACGGGACACTGCTCCTTCTAACTTGGTTAGGAGTCCGAGCATGTCCCGCTCCTCGCACCGTTCACCTCTGCCGCCCACCACGCCGGCGGAAGCCTTGGCGCGGTCCCAGCTACTCCTGGGTTATCCTCCGACGGCGGACAAGACCGACGAATGGAGGGCCGCTATCCAGAGCCTCATCGGCTTCACCAACAGCGACACTACACGGCAACCAAGCGCCTCGCTACCGCGGCAGGACAGCCGGACGCGAGCCGATGGCAACAAGACCGGGGGAGGTGCGACTTCCATGCACTCTCCACTACGAAGGCCAAAGTCGCCGACTCGCCGGGTCCACCCCGACAGCGGCTCCACCGCGTCGTCGGACCCACGAGCTCATCGCGACCAGCGCCAAGTTCTCCATGAACGACAACAAGAAGACGCTCGAACCCGCATCGAGCGCCAAAGAGAAGCGCGACGTCAATCCGACAAGCGCGCTGGGCCCTCTGTTGACATGCATGCGCCAGGGGAACCAGGCGATCTGCCGTACGCGGTAGGTTGTCCTGCATTCACCCGTGAGCTGCGGCAAGTCCAGTGGCCCAGCACAAAGAATTTCAAACCAGACGTACCAGAGAAGTACGACGGCAAGACGCATCCGTCGGAGTTTCTCAGCATCTACACCATCGCGGTGCAGGCTGCCGGGGGACGGGACGACAAGATCCTTGCCAACTACTTCCCGCTGGTACTCAAGCCCAATGTCAGATCCTGGCTCATGCACTTGCCGGACAACTCCATATCCTCCTGGGCTGATCTGTGCCATCAGTTTGTCGGCGCCTTTACAGGCGGCCACAAACCACATGGCCAAGAAAGCGATCTTCATCTGCTCGCCCAGAAGGAAGGAGAGCCACTGCACAAGTACATTCAGAGATTCAGCCATGTACAGCACAACATCCCAGACGTCCACCCCGCCTCGATCATTAGCGCGTTCCATCAGAACGTGCGAAACCGAAGGATGAGGGAGGAGATGGCGATGTGCAAGATCAGAGACGTCAGTGAGCTTTATGCCCTGGCCGACAAGTGTGCACGCGCTAAAGAGGGGAGGAGGCTCCCCGGAGAGGATACAAGAGCAGGAGGATCTGACAGTGAGGATGCCGCCCCGACAAGGAAAGGCCGGCGGCGGAACAACATAAGGAAAAAGGGCAAGGAAGTGCTAGCTGTCGAGCAGTCCGGCAACGGAGGTGGCGCCAAGGAAGCTAAGGGTGGTGGCTCCGGCAAGGAGGCCCAGCCTGTGGCGGCCGCCGACAAGCAGGACGGCTCCGGCAAGCAGTATTGTAAGATTCACCGCACCAAGGGTCACGATCTCCAGAACTGCAAGAAAGTTGAACAGCTCGCTGAGCTGCAGAAAGCTGAATACGAGCGACGCGACAAGGAGAAGGCCCATGAAGGAGCTGGTGGATCCGGCAAGAAACGTCTCGGCTGGGGAGGACGCCGCGGCAAGATCAAGCAGCGGCAAGGAGATAGGCCTCCCCGTGGCCGCGACGAGGATGAAGACGACGATGATGACGAAGACGTGGATGATGATGAGGCCGATGAGCAGGAATTTCAGAAAGCCACAGAGGTCATGTGCGTTGACGGTGGTGCTTCTCTGCATACTTCGCACCGCCAACTCAAGCAGTGGATGCGGGAAGTGAATGCAGCAGAGCCATCCATAGAGTCACGCAAGCCTCTGAAATGGTCCAGCACGCCTATCATCTTCGACATTGAGGATCACCCTGATCGCGTAACTGCGGTCGGTGCTTGCCGATGTTGGTTTCACCAACTATCCACAATCTCAAGGTCACGAAGATGCTAGTTGACGGCGGGGCCGGCTTGAATCTGATCTCCTCCGCGGTCCTTCAAAAACTCCAGATCCCTGATAGCGAGCTCGAGGAGACCGGCACATTCCAAGGAATCAGCCCGAGAAGAAGCAAGCCGAAGGGAAAGATCACGCTGCCGGTCACATTTGGTAGCGAGATGAATTTCAGAACTGAGAGGGTCACATTTGACGTTGCCGATTTTCCATTTCCCTACAATGGGATCCTTGGCCGTCCAGCGCTCGCCAAGTTTATGGCAGCCTCTCACTATGCATACAACATCCTCAAGATGCTAGGCCCGATAAGTGTCATCTCTGTCCCCGGCGACAAGAAAAATGCCCTTATCTGCGCCGACAAAATCTACCGGGAAGCAGCAGCCGCAACTGATCACAACATACTTGCCGCTGAAGCTCCCGGGGGGAAGAAGAAGACAAAATCCGGCAAGAGCTCTGATGCCCACTCCGGCAAGCGCACCTCTTCGGAGTGCTGCGCTACCGTCGAGGACGCACCATCGAGCTCCACCGGCAAGTGCAAGAAGACAATGGCAGCTCCACCCGAGACCAAGAAGGTGCCCTCCAAGAAGGACGGCACTGGTGGTACCTTCACCATCAGTGCCACGCTTGACCCCAAATAGGAAAGTGTGCTTGTTGCTTTCCTGCGGGCGAATGTCGACGTGTTTGCATGGCGACCGTCTGATATCCCTGGTGTTCCCAGGAAAGTAATCGAGCACCACCTTGCCATCTGTCCTCATGCGCGGCCCGTCAAGCAGAGAGTCAGGAAGCAAGCGGTGGAGCGCCAAGAGTTCATTGCAGAAGAGATCAGGAAATTGGAAGCAGCAGGCCTTGTCAGAGGAGTGCTCCATCCCACGTGGTTGGCCAATCCTGTAGTCGTGCGCAAGGCGAACGAGAAATGGAGGCTTTGTATAGACTTCACTGATGTCAATAAAGCTTGTCCCAAAGATCCATTTCCCTTTCCGCGCATTGACCAGATTGTTGACTCCATAGCTCGATGTGATTTGCTTTCATTTCTTGATGCATACTCAGGATACCATTAGATCTTCATGGCAGAAGAAGATGAGGAAAAAACCGCATTTATCACCCCTTGCGGCACATACTGTTTTATACGGATGCCCTTTGGGTTGAAGAATGCTGGTTCAACATTTGCAAGGGTAGTCCATGTCGCTTTTGAGACACAGATACACAAAAATGTGGAAGCCTACATGGATGATATAGTGGTCAAGAGCAAGGACAAGGCTACCCTGATCCAAGATTTAGATGAAACTTTTGCAAATCTGCGCAAGATCAACCTCAAGCTCAATCCCGAGAAGTGCGTGTTTGGAGTCCCTTCCGGCAAGCTTCTCGGGTTCTTTGTGTCTCAGCGGGGGATTGAAGCCAACCCCGACAAGATCAAGGCCATCGAGCAGATTGAAGCACCGAAGCGCGTCAAGGATGTGCGAAGGCTTGCCGGTTGCGTGGATGCTCTCAGCAGGTTTATCTCTAAGTCTGCTGAGCGCGCCTTGCCGTTTTTCAAAATATTGAAAAAGGCAGGTCCAATGAAATGGACTCCGGAAGCGGAGGCCGCGCTGCAGGACTTGAAGAGGTACCTGTCCTCCACTCCAATACTTGTCGCACCTAAGCCACAAGAGAAGTTGCTACTGTACCTAGCGGCAACCAATCAAGTGGTTAGTGCTGCGTTAGTAGCGGAGAGGGAGGCGGACAATGAGCCAGCAACCGCGGCAAATGAATCCAGCGACAAGCAGGGGGCTTCTCCGACAAGCTCTGGTCCCGACAAAGATGAATCTGCACAGACGTGCAAGGAGGTGCAGAAGAAGATGGTGCAGCGCCCAGTTTACTTTGTCAGCTCCCTTCTCCAGGGGGCTAGGTCGAGGTACTCTGGTGTGCAAAAATTGCTTTTCAGCCTTCTCATGGCCTCGAGAAAGCTGCGCCATTACTTCCAGGCACACGAGATCACAGTTGTCACTTGCTTTCCGCTGAAGAGGATACTACAGAATCCAGAAGCAACAGGCAGGATTGTCGAGTGGGCATTGGAACTGTCAAGCTTTGGCCTCAAGTTTGAGAGCACTGCAACGATCCAAAGCAGGGCATTGGCAGAGTTCATAGCAGAGTGGACGCCAACTCCAGATGAAGAAATTCCAGAGACGAGCATCCCCGTCAAGGAGACAAGCAAAGAGTGGCTGATGTACTTTGATGGTGCCTTCTCGCTGCAAGGCGCCGGTGCTGGCGTGCTGCTTATCGCACCCACCGGAGAGCACCTCAAGTACGTAGTCCAGATGCACTTTCCCAAGGAGCAAGCAACGAACAATACTGCAGAGTATGAGGGTTTGCTTGCTGGCCTCAGAATCGCAGCCTACCTTGGGATCAAGAAACTCATTGTAAGGGGTGACTCGCAACTTGTCGTCCGCCAAGTGAACAAGAACTACCAGAGTCCATTGATGGAAGCTTATGTTGATGAAGTGAGGAAGCTAGAAGCACACTTTGACGGCCTGCAAATGGAACACGTTCCGCAAGCTCAGAACGACATTGCTGATGGCCTGTCAAAGTGCGCTGCACTAAAGTTACCTGTGGAACCAGGGATCTTTGTGCTCAAGCTGACTCAACCATCCGTGACACCATCAACTGGGCAGAATAAGAAGAGGAAGTTGGTTTCTGGTGACTACTTTCCGGCAGAGCTTCCCGAAGCCGCCACCAAGAAGGTCTCCAAGATCGACGCCAAGAGTGCTGAGGAGCAGTCTGCTCCGGCGAACCTCTTGGTTTGTTCCGTTGAAGCAGACGCTCCCGACAAGTTTTTCTCCGGCAAGCTTGCCGGGGAATATCACGCTCCGGCAGAGCCGCATGTTCTTGCCGTAGAAGCGGATGTTCCCGCAGCAACAGATACGCCTTTAGTCCTTGTTGTCGAGCCACAAGCTCCAACATGGGTGCAGCAGATTGTCCATTTCCTTCAGACAGGAGAGCTTCCCGAAGAGCAAGAAGAAGCTGAAAGAGTAGCCTGGCAGTCAAGTATGTACAAGTTTGTCGACAACACACTATACAGAATGAGACTCAACGGTGTGAAATTGAAGTGCATTCGCCGGGAAGATGGACAACAGCTGTTGGCAGAGATACATGGAGGCATATGTGGTCACCACATTGGCGCAAGAGCGCTTGTCGGCAAAGCATTCCGACAAGGCTTCTTATGGCCGACAGCCCTCCAGGATGCAACTGCACAAGTAACCAAGTGTGAAGCGTGCCAGTTCCATTCCAAGCAGATACACCAGCCAGCTCAAGCTCTCCAGACGATCCCTTTATCCTGGCCATTTTTGGTCTGGGGGCTCGACATCCTCGGCCCCTTCCCCCGAGCTGTCGGGGGCTTTGAGTTCTTGTACGTTGCAATCGACAAGTTCACAAAGTGGCCGGAAGTGGAACCAGTGAGGAAGGTGACAGCACAGTGAGCAGTCAAGTTCTTCAGGTCGATTGTTTGCCGTTTCGGGGTTCCTAACAGGATCATCACCGACAACGGCACGCAATTTACGAGCCGCACCTTCATGCAGTATGTCCAAGATCTTGGCACCAAGGTCTGCTTCGCTTCTGTTGCTCACCCGAGAAGCAACGGTCAAGCGGAGAGGGAAAATGCTGAAGTGCTGCGAGGCCTCAAGACCAGAACTTTCGACAGGCTGCACAAGTGCGGAAGAAGCTGGATAGAGGAGCTGTCGGTGGTTCTTTGGTCGATCAGGACGATGCCAAATCGAGCCACTGGCCAGACGCCCTTTGCTCTAGTCTATGGAGCAGAGGCAGTTCTCCCCACGGAACTCGTTTTGCGGGTCACCTCGAGTGCTCTCTTATGATGAGCTCGAGCAAGAGCAGCTGCGACAAGATGACGCGCTGCTCCTTGAGGAAGGCCGTCTCCAGGCTGCTGTGCGAGCCGCTCGCTACCAGCAAGCTTTGCGTCGCTACCATAGCCGCAAAGTTAAAGCCAGGAGCTTCGAGGAAGGCGACCTTGTTCTTCAGCGTGTTCAGTCCGCCAAGAATTCCTACAAGTTGACGCCGAAGTGGGAAGGCCCTTATCGGGTGAAATGAGTCACTAGGCCCGGCGCTGTCCGCCTTGAGACCGAAGATGGCATTCCGGTGAGCAACTCCTGGAACATTGAACATCTTCGTAAGTTTTACCCATAAGGCGCGGTTGCCGGAAGCTTTTCCGGCAACCACCTTTTGTACAAGTCTTGCCGCTGTTGCATGTAATCCTTTGTACAAAGCCGGGCGCAGACCCCGTGCACCAGTAAAGCTCATGTGCCCCGCACATCTTGTCAGTTTTTTATGCTATAATCCTTTTTCGCATATGTTATCTGACACTTTGTGCAGCACTAGACCCCGGTAAGCAATAACGAGCCCAAGGCTCCATATCATTACTTTATCTCTCTGTTTCTTTCTCAAAAGAAGGAAGGTTCCCTCGCCCACAAGGTTTACCGGGGGGGAAGGAGAAGATAATGGTGTCGACCAGGCCGTTCAAGAAAGTTTCTCCTTGCTGGGAAGCAGACGACAAAAAAGCTAAGTTGCTAAAGCTTGAGCAATCAGTTTTTTAAGTTTTTGAGTTATTTTCCTTGAACAATCGTGCTTTGTATGGAAAACCTATGCGCGGAGGAACCAACTCGTAGCTAGTTGCGCCTTTACTTTGTTTCGAGTCCGCTCAACAACTTAAGTGAGCTGCTAGCGCCCTTACTTTGCTTCGAGTCCGCTCAGCAACTTAAGTGAGCCGCTAGCGCCCTTACGTTGTTTCGAGTCCGCTCAACAACTTAAGTGAGCTGCAACTAGTTGCGACAAGGTTGCTTGTCGGTAGCGACCCCGCCAGCAGGCTGCTGAAGTTCCGCACTCGGCGCTCGCGGCAAGGGTACCTGCGCCGGCAAGTTTCCCTAGAAAGCGTAGGGCAGAACCATACAAAGCCAAGAGTCGAGTAAAGGAAGTAACACAGCAATTTTTTGCCTAAGATAGAGTTATATTACAAAAATAACTTGTCGCGCCTCTAATAAAGTGTTCCCATGGCATGACTGGCAGCGACAAGAGAAGAAGAAAACAGACGGCACCTGGGCCCCGGTAAGCCAGTATCGCTGGCGGCTGCGAGTGCCAAGAATCGTCCACGGCAAACCAGAGTTGCCGGGGGCTGCAATATCAGCTAAGTCTTTCATCCCTCATCATGCATCCTCTTATGGACTGGGGAATGCGAAACCGTGTTTCTTCCCGAAAACTGCCGTGCTCCCTCAACTCTAGGCCCTGGGGCTCGTTCCCGGGGCCAAGTTTGGTCGTAGTCGCGGCAGCAAAGGGATGAAAGGAGGAGACCGCACCCACCTCGTTCCCGCCTCCGTCAAAGGCGTGAGAAAGGTCGAGCGACGTGGGAAGGCGGCAGGGGTTGTTGCCGGGAGATGGAATGTCTGTCCGAGGGACACCAAGGGTTTGCTCCTTGACGTGGGTTCAACTCACGAGACAAATAACCCGGCAAGCATCCCCTTTTCATTAAAAAACATCCCACTCAGGTACAGCCCATAGAGGATGAAAAACATGAAAGAGAGGATTACAAGTTCTAGATACAGCTAAGGCCCGAAGGCTTACAAATTAAAAAGATAAGATGCCCGTAATCCCTTTCCTGTCCGTCTCCTCAGGAGGCAGGTCAAGGAGGCGAAAAGGGCAAAAGGAGTGCCTAGGCGAGCTACGGGTGCCAGAAGACACCAAGAGAACATCCCGGGGGCCGTCCGAAGGCTGGACGGTGATGGCGGCGCCGGAAGAGGGGCTCGAAGACGGAGCGGCAGGACGTCAGCATGCTGTCGAGGGCACCACGCCCTCGTACTCCGACCTGACGGCCTTGTCGCCAGCCCTCTTCCCCTTCCGCAGCCTCCCTACGCCAGCCACCCAAGGAGACGACCCCGGGGAGTTCAAGGAGCCGGCGACACGGATGATGGGGCCGCCGGTGCCGCGCGAAGCGGCGCCCGACGCCTAGTCGGACCCGCTACCCTGCCGCCCGCTACCCTCGTCGTCGATGTCACTCTCCTCCTCGTCACTCTCGCTCGAGGAGGAGCCTTCGCTGTCGGAGGAGCTGTCCACGCAGCACTTCGCCCGAGTGCCGAAGCACCCGAAGACCTTGACGGAGAGGAGATCGCCCTCCATCAACTTAAAATGGAGGGTGAACCCCTCCATCAAGCTGTGGATGCGGGCGAACGTCTTCCACCCTCGATCAAGATACATCACATTAGGGGCTGGGAATGCAACGCGGACTCGCGTGCCGCTGATCCCACAGCCCCTCATGTGCAGTCTCAGTGTCTCGGGCGGGTCCAACTCCATCGCGCGTGCAAACGGAGCTGGAAGCCGGAGGCGACGACGAGGCGCCCGGCGCAGCCTGACGAAGAACTCACAAGGGTCGTCCCCTATATGGACCGCCGTGGGGGGAGGAGCCGCCGGCGGAGGTGAAGCTGACGCGCCGCCCCGTCCGCCTCTTCCCCGAGCGCCTCGACCTCGTCCTCGACCTCGTCCGCGACCTCGCCCCCTCCCTCTTCCCCTTATGGCTGGCTCTGCCACCACAGGCGCGGAAGATGGAGAGATGCACTGTCTGGTGGCGACCCTCGCCGCCACCGATGAAGGGCCTGGGTTCCCTTTCTCCATGGCAAATGAGAGAAAGGGGAGCAGAAGCTGAAGAAAGGAGGAGATGAGAGAGTGCGGTTTCCTGTGCTCCCCTCCCGCTCTTTATAAAGGAGCGAGGGGGGGCTCGGCCGCCCCGCTCAGCGAATCAAGGCACGGGAAGAGCAGGGAGTCGGGGCCATCCCGCTGCCTCTGCTCGCAACGGCCCAGTTTCCCACTTCCACCGTCCGCGACCCCAAGCGCATGGGAGCCGCGTGGCGGAGATGCAGAACCAAGGCGACGGGTGAGGCGGCCTCGCTCCGCCCCGTGATCGCGGGGAGTGGACGTCCCGAAAACCGCGCACCGGCCCCGTCCAGTAAATGCACCACGCCCCCACGCCTACCTCCGTTTAGGGAGGAGGGCGTGAACCGTCCCCATCATCGTGGCCTGACGCATGCTCGAGGGGCTTAGCCCTGCGCACGCCGCCCGTGTCACCCATGACGCCACGTTTGACGCGTGCCGTTCTGGGCGTGCGCGGTGGGAGCGGAGAGATATGCGGCGTGACCTAGGCCGCGCGTGCCCGTGCACTGTTTTGGGCCTGGCCCAACAACGCTCGGCACAGTGTATGGCCCAGGCCCGGGGGCTCCTGTCGTGCACTAGAGTAGGGGTACCCTAGTACCCCGAACTTGTGCACAGGCAGTCGCAGCATCCCGCGGCAAGGCTTGCCGGATGACCGCCAAGACCCTCCGTGGCTCCCTTGAAGACCATTCAAGAACAAAGTACTCAAACGAAGGCCCCGGCAAGAGGAGCTTGCCGGGAAGGCCAACCCAGGCCCCAGCAAGAGGAGCTTGCTGGGAAGAGACAAGACCCCGGCAAGAGGAGCTTGCCGGGAAGGCCACTCAAGGCATACCAAGGAAGCTTGCCGTGACGCGTCCTGCGTCCCGGCAAGGCCCAGTGAGCGACAAGCTCCCAAACACGACAAGACGACGACCGCGGCAAGGAGCTTGCCGCGGGAAACCCCCACTTCGTGCCTGCGCTCCAGCACACCTGCTAACGTGTCACTCTAGGACTCTCCCAAGCACACGTGGCAGGAGGCTGTGCAGCTAGGGGTGCGAGGTGGCAAGCGGAGATGAAGAGAAGGCCATCGTGGCAAACGGTGGCGCTCCTAACGGTCACTTTTTGCACTGTTTAAGCAACTCAGACAGGCATTTAATGCCCTTGTCCCTTGCCGTCAGAGTTAGGTAGGGTGCACTGTATCCACAGTAGCGGTAGCTGTACCTACCGCATCCTTTTCCATTTTTACCCTTCTTGTCTACGTTGCCCCCTGTCGGTGACCCCTTGAGAGTATAAAAGGAGGCCCAGGCGCAACGTAGAAGGGGGGGGTTCAGCTAGTTTGGCCAGTTCGGCTCATTCAACCCCAGGAACACTCTCACGCTCAGTCTGGCAGCGTCCGTCGCTCCTGAGCAAGAATTCAATACACCCAAACAAGCAGCAGTAGGGTTTTACGCATCCGTGCGGCCCGAAGCTGGGTAAAAACCGCTCGCGTGTACCGCCTCGATCCGCTCTTTGTGCGGCCTCCGCCCCCCGCCGAACCGAAAGGGGCCCTGTCCCCATAGGTGTTGGTGGAATCAGCATCCCCGACAGTATCACTATGATCGAGATCCAATGAACCATTTTCATTGGGTGTGTAACCATATAAGGTTTTATTCATGTAAACAGAACAACAATTGTTCTCTAACTTAAATGAATAACCGTATTGCAATAAACATGATCAAATCATATTCATGCTCAACGCAAACACCAAATAACACTTATTTAGGTTCAACACTAATCCCGAAAGTATAGGGACTGTCGATGATAATCATATCAATCTTGGAAGTAATTCCAACACACATCATCACTTCACCCTTAACTAGTTTCTGTTCATTCTGCAACTCCCGTTTCGAGATACTACTCTTAGCAACTGAACCAGTATCAAATACCGAGGGGTTGCTACGAACACTAGTAAAATACACATTAATAATCTGTATATCAAATATACCTTTGTTCACTTTGCCATCCTTCTTATCCGCCAAATACTTGGGGTAGTTCCGCTTCCAGTGACCAGTCCCTTTGCAGTAGAAGCACTTAGTCTCAGGCTTAGGACCAGACTTGGGCTTCTTCACTTGAGCAGCAACTTGCTTGCTGTTCTTCTTGAAGTTCCCCTTCTTCCCTCTGCCCTTTTCTTAAAACTAGTGGTCTTGTCTACCATCAACACTTGATGTTTTTCTCGATTTCTACCTTCGTCAATTTCAGCATTATGAAAAGCTTGGGAATCGTTTCCGTTATCCCTTGCATATCATAGTTCATCACGAAGTTCTACTAACTTGGTGATGGTGACTAGAGAATTATGTCAATCACTATCTTATCTGGAAGATAAACTCCCACTTGATTCAAGCGATTGTAGTACCCAGACAATCTGAGCACATGCTCACTAGTTGAGCGATTCCCCTCCATCTTTTAGCTATGGAACTTGTTGGAGACTTCATATCTCTCAACTCGGGTATTTTCTTGAAATATTAACGTCAACTCCTGGAACATCTCATATGGTCCATGACGTTCAAACCGTCTTTGAAGTCCCGATTCTAAGCCGTTTAAGCATGGTGCACTAAACTATCAAGTAGTCATCATATTGAGCTAGCCAAATGTTCATAACATCTGCATCTGCTCCTGCAATAGGTTTGTCACCTAGCGGTGCATCAAAGACATAATTTTTCTGTGCAGCACTGAGGATAAACCTCAGATCACGGATCCAATCCGGATCATTGCTACTAACATCTTTCAACATAATTTTCTCTAGGAACATATCAAAATAAAACAGGGGAGCTAAACGCAAGCTATTGATCTACAATATAGATATGCTAATACTACCAGGACTAAGTTCATGATAAATTAAAGTTCAATTAATCATATTACTTAAGAACTCCCACTTAGATAGACATCCCTCTAATCCTCTAAGTGATTATGTGATCCAAATCAACTAAACCATGTCTGATCATCACGTGAGATGGAGTAGTTTCATTGGTGAACATCACTATGTTGATCATATCTACTATATGATTCACGCTCGACCTTTCGGTCTCCGTGTTCCGAGGCCATATCTGCATATGCTTGGCTCATCAAGTATAACCTGAGTATTCCCCGTGTGCAACTGTTTTGCACCCGTTGTATTTGAACGTAGAGCCTATCACACCCGATCATCACGTGGTGTCTCAGCACGAAGAACTTTCATAACGGTGCATACTCAGGGAGAACAGTTCTTGATAATTAGTGAGAGATCATCTTATAATGCTACCATCAATCAAAGCAAGATAAGATGCATAAAAGATAAACATCACATGCAATCAATATAAGTGATATGATATGGCCATCATCATCTTGTTCTTGTGATCTCCATCTTCGAAGCACCGTCGTGATCACCATCGTCACCGGCGCGACACCTTGATCTCCATCGTAGCATCGTTGTCGTCTCGCCAATCTTATGCTTCCACGACTATCGCTACCGCTTAGTGATAAAGTAAAGCATTACAGCGCGATTGCATTGCATACAATAAAGCGACAACCATATGGCTCCTGCCAGTTGCCGATAACTCGGTTACAAAACATGATCATCTCATACAATAAAATTTAGCATCATGTCTTGACCATATCACATCACAACATGCCCTGCAAAAACAAGTTGACGTTGTCTACTTTGTTGTTGCAAGTTTTACGTGGCTGCTACGGGCTTAAGCAAGAACCAATCTTACCTACGCATGAAAACCACAATGATAGTTTGTCAAGTTGGTGCTGTTTTAACCTTCGCAAGGACCGGGCGTAGCCACACTCGGTTCAACTAAAGTTGGAGAAACTTTCACCCGCTAGCCACCTTTGTGCAAAGCACGTCGGGAGAACCGGTCTCGCGTAAGCGTACGCGTAACGTCGGTCCGGGCCGCTTCGTCCAACAATACCGCCGAACCAAAGTATGACATGCCGGTAAGTAGTATGACTTATATCGCCCACAACTCACTTGTGTTCTACTCATGCATATAACATCAACACATAAAACCTAGGCTCTGATACCACTGTTGGGGAACACATAAAACCTAGGCTCTGATACGCACATGAAAGATCATGGTGATGCATAGCAACGAGAGGGGAGAGTGTGATCTACATACCCTTGTAGACTGACAGCGGAAGCGTTAGCACAACGCGGTTGATGTAGTCGTACGTCTTCACGGCCCGACCGATCAAGCACCGAAACTACGGCACCTCCGAGTTCTAGCACACGTTCAGCTCGATGACGATCCCCGGACTCCGATCCAGCAAAGTGTTGGGGAAGAGTTCCGTCAGCACGATGACATGGTGACGATCTTGATGTACTACCGTCGCAGGGCTTCACCTAAGCACCGCTACAATATTATCGAGGATTATGGTGGAAGGGGGCATCGCACACGGCTAAGAATATGATCACGTGGATCAACTTGTGTGTCTAGGGGTGCCCCCTGCCCCCGTATATAAAGGAGCAGGGGAGGTGCGGCCGGCCAGGAGGAGGGCGCGCCAGGAGGAGTCCTACTCCCACCGGGAGTAGGATTCCCCCCCTTTCCTAGTTGGAATAGGATTCGGGAGGGGGAAAGAGGAGAGAGAGAAGGAAGGGGGGCGCCGCCCCCCTCTCCTTGTCCTATTCAGACTAGGGGGAGGGCACGCGGCCCAGCCCTGGCCACCTCTCCTCTCTTCCACTAAAGCCCACTAAGGCCCATATACCTCCTGGGGGGTTCCGGTAACCTCCCGGTACTCCGGTAAAATCCCGATTTCACCCGGAACACTTCGGATATCCAAATATAGGCTTCCAATATATCAATCTTTATGTCTCGACCATTTCGAGACTCGTCGTCATGTCCGTGATCACATCCGGGACTCCGAACAAACTTTGGTACATCAAAATACATAAACTCATAATATAACTGTCATCAAAACCTTAAGCGTGCGGACCCTACGGGTTCGAGAACAATGTAGACATGACCGAGACACGTCTCCGGTCAATAACCAATAGCGGAACCTTTCCCCCTCATGCTAGCCAAATTCTCAGCACCAAGTAGAAATACTACTTGTGCTTCCAAATACCCTTAAACCAGTTTTGCCATGAGAGTCCACCATATCTACCTATGGATTGAGTAAGATCCTTCAAGTAAGTTGTCATCGGTGCAAAGCAATAAAAATTGCTATAAATATGTATGATTGATTGGTGTGGGAGAAATAAGCTTTATACGATCTAGTGATGTGGAAGTAATAAAAGCGACGAACTGCATAATAAAGATTCATATCACAAGGGGCAATATAAAGTGACGTTCTTTCGCATTGAGATTTTATACATCAAACCATAAAAGCGCATGGCAACATCTGCTTCCCTCTGCGAAGGGCCTATCCTTTATTATTATCTTCTACCTTATGCAAGAGTCATGGTGATCTTCACCTTTTCTTTTTCATTTTATCCTTTGGCAAGCTCAGCATGTTGGAAAGAACATGATATATATATATATATATATATATATATATATATATATATATATATATATATATATATATATATATATAT